>NW_026870905.1:0-625530 GCF_033118175.1 Dama dama | reverse complement strand
CTTCAAAAGGTGTGAAAAATATGAAGAGCTTCAAAAGGTGTCAAAAATGAGATGAGCATGAAACAGTCTGGAAAAATAGGAGGAGCATGAAGCGGTGTTGAAAATCATGAAGAGACTGAAAAGGTGTGAAAAAATACGAAGAGCTTCAAAAGGTGTCAAATTATGAAGAGCTTCAAAAGTTGTCAAAATGAGATCAGCATGAAACGGTCTGCAATATAGGAGGAGCCTGAAGTGGTGTTGAAAAAAATGAAGAGCCTGAAAATGTGTGAAATATATGAAGAGCTTCAAAAGGAGTCAAAAATATGAGGAGAATGAAACGGCCTGAAAAATTGGAGGAGCATGAAGCGGTGTTGAAAAACATGAAGAGCCTAAAAAAGGTGTGAAAAATATGAAGAGCTTCAAAAGGTGTCAAAAATATGAGAAGCATGAAACGGTCTGAAAAATAGGAGGAGCATGAAACGGTGTTCAAAAACAAGAAGAGCCTGAAAACGTGTGAAAAACATGAAGAACATGAAAAGGTGTGCAAATATGAAGAGCTTAAAAAGGTGTCAAAAATATGAGGAGCATGAAACGATCTGAAACATAGTAGGAGCATGAAGCGTTGTTCAAAAACATGAAGAGCCTGAAAAGGTGTGCAAATATGAAGAGCTTAAAAAGGTGTCAAAAATATGAGGAGAATGAAACGGCCTGAAAAATAGGAGGAGAATGAAGCGTTGTTCATAAACATGGCGACCTGAAAAGGTGTGAAAAATATGAAGAGCCTCAAAACGTGTCAAAAATATGAGAAGCATGAAACGGTTTGAAAAATAGGAGGAGCATGAAGCGGTGTTGACAAATATGAAGAGCCTGAAAACGTTTGAAAAATATGAAGAGCTTCAAAAGCTGTGAGAAATATGAAGAGCTTCAAAAGGTGTCAAAAATGAAAAGAGCATGAAACGGTCTGAAAAATAGGAGGAGCATGAAGTGGTGTTGAAAAACATGAAGAGCCTGAAAAGGTGTGAAAAATATGAAGAGCTTCTAAAGGTGTGAAATACATGAGGAGCATGAAACTGTCAGAAAAATAGGAGAAGCATGAAGTGATGTTCAAAAACATAGAAAGCCTGAAAAGGTGTGAAAAATATGAAGAGCATCAAAAGTTGTCAAACAAATGAGGAGCATGAAACGGTTTGAAAAATAGGAGGAGCATGAAACGGTGTTCAAAAACATGAAGAGCCTGAAAAGGTGTGAAAAATATGAAGAGCCTCAAAAGGTGTCAAAAATATGAGTATCATGAAACGGGCTGAAAAATAGGAGGAGCATGAAGCGGTGTTGAAAAACATGAAGAGCCTGAAAACCTGTGAAAAATATGAAGAGCTTCAAAAGGTGTCAAAATTGAGATGAGCATGAAACGGTCTGAAAAATACGAGGAGCATGAAGTGGTGTTGAAAAACATGAAGAGCCTGAAAACGTGTGAAATATATGAAGAGCTTCAAAATGTGTCAAAAATATGAGGAGCATGAAACTGTCTGATAAATAGGAGGAGCATGAAGCGGTGTTGAAAAACATGAAGAGCCTGAAAAGGTGTGAAAAATATGAAGAGCTTCAAAAAGTGTCAAAAATATGAGGAGCATGAAACGGTCTGAAAAATAGGAGGAGCATGAAGCGGTGTTGAAAAACAAGAAGAGCCTGAAAACGTGTGAAAAATATGAAGAGCTTCAAAAGGTGTCAAAAATATGAGGAGCATGAAATGTTCTGAAAAAGGAGTAGCATGAAACGTTGTTCAAAAACATGAAGAGCCTGGAAATGTGTGAAAAATATGAAGAGCCTCAAAACGTGTCAAAAAAATGAGGAGCATGAAACGATCTGAAAAATCAGAGGAGCATGAAGGAGTGTTGAAAAACATGAAGAGCGTGAAAACGTGTGAAAAATATGAAGAGCTTCAAAAGGTGTGAAATATATTTAGAGCTTCAAAAGGTGTAAAAAATGAGATGAGCATGAAACGGTGTGAAAAATAGGAGGAGCATGAAGTGGTGCTGAAAAACATGAAGAGCCTGGAAAGGTGTGAAAAATATGGAGAGCTTCAAAAGGTGTCAAAAATATGAGGAGCATGAAATGCTCTGAAAAATAGGAGGAGCATGAAGCCGTGTTGAAAAATATGAAGAGCCTGAAAAGGTGTGAAATATATGAAGAGCTTCAAATGGTGTGAAAAATATGAGGAGCATGAAACCGTCTGAAAAATAGGAGGAGCATGAAGTGGTGTTTAAAACATGAAGAGTCTGAAAAGGTGTGAAAAATATGAAGAGCTTCAAAAGGTGTCAAAAATACGAGGAGCATGAAACAGTCTGAAATATAGGAGGAGCATGATGTGGTGTTCAAAAACATGAAGAGACTGAAAACGTGTGAAAAACATGAAGAGCCTGAAAAGGTGTGAAAAATATGAAGAGCTTCAAAAGTTGTGAAAAATATGAGGAGCATGAAACGGTCTGAAAAATAGGAGGAGCATGAAAAGTTGTTGAAAAACATGAAGAGCCTGAAATGGTGTGAAAAATATGAAGAGCTTCTAAAGGTGTGAAATACATGAGGAGCATGAAACGGTCTGAAAAATAGGAGGAGCATGAAGCGGTGTTGCAAAACATGAAGAGTCTGAAAAGGTGTGAAAAATTTGAAGAGCTTCAAAAGGTGTCAAAAATATGAGGAGCATGAAACGGTCTGAAAAATAGGAGGAGCATGAAGTGGTGTTCAAAAACATGAAGAGCCTGAAAAGTTTGAAAAATATGAAGAGCTTCAAAAGGTGTCAAAAATATGAGGAGCATGAAACGGTCGGAAAAATAGGAGGAGCATGAAGCGGTGTTGAAAAACATGAAGAGCCTGAAAAGCTATGAAAAATATGAAGAGCTTCAAAAAGTGTCAAAAATATGAGGAGCATGAAACGGTCTGAAAAATAGGAGGAGCATGAAGCGGTGTTGAAAAACAAGAAGAGCCTGAAAAGGTGTGAAAAATATGAAGAGCTTCAAAGGGTGTGAAATACATGAGGGGCATGAAACGGTCTCAAAAATAGGTGGAGCATGAAGCGGTGTTGAAAAACAAGAAGAGCCTGAAAAGGTGTGAAAAATATGAAGAGCTTCAAGGGTGTGAAATACATGAGGAGCATGAAACGGTCTGAAAAACAGGAGGAGCATGAAGCGGTGTTGAAAAACATGAAGAGCCTGAAAAGCTATGAAAAATATGAAGAGCTTCAAAAGGTGTCAAAAATATGAGGAGCATGAAACGGTCTGAAAAATAGGAGGAACATGAAGCGGTGTTGAAAAACATGAAGAGCTTCAAAAGGTGTGAAAAATATGAAGAGCTTCAAAAGATGTCAAAAATGAGATGAGCATGAAACGGTCTGAAATATAGGAGGAGCATGAAGCGGTGTTGAAAAACAAGAAGAGCCTGAAAAGGTGTGAAAAGTATGAAGAGCTTCAAAGTGTGTGAAATACATGAGGAGCATGAAACGGTCTGAAAAATAGGAGGAGCATGAAGCTGGGCTCAAAAACATGAAGAGCCTGAAAAGGTGTGAAAAATATGAAGAGCTTCAAATGGTGTCAAAAATATGAGGAGCATGAAACTGTCTGAAAAATAGGAGGAGCATGAAGCGGTGTTGAAAAACATGAAGAGCCTGAAAAGCTATGAAAAATATGAAGAGCTTCAAAAAGTGTCAAAAATATGAGGAGCATGAAACGGTCTGAAAAATAGGAGGAGCATGAAGCGGAGTTGAAAAACAAGAAGAGCCTGAAAACGTGTGAAAAATATGAAGAGCTTCAAAAGGTGTCAAAAGTATGAGGAGCATGAAACGTTCTGAAAAAGGAGTAGCATGAAAATTTGTTCAAAAACATGAAGAGCCTGGAAATGTGTGATAAATATGAAGAGTCTCAAAACGTGTCAAAAATATGAGGAGCATGAAACGGTCTGAAAAACAGGAGGAGCATGAAGCGGTGTTCAAAAAAATGAAGAGCCTGAAAAGGTGTGAAATATATGAAGAGCTTCAAAAGGTGTCAAAAATGAGAAGTGCATGAAACGAACTGAACAATAGGAGGAGCATGAAGTGGTGTTGAAATACATGAAGAGCCTGTAAAGGTGTGCAAAATATGAAGAGCTCAAGAGGTGTGAAATACATGAGGAGCATGAAACGGTCTGAAAAAGAGGAGAAGCATGAAGCGGTGTTGAAAAACATGAAGAGCCTGAAAAGGTGTGCAAAATATAAAAAGCTTCAAAAGGTGTGAAATATATGAGGAGCATGAAACGGTCTGAAAAATAGGAGGAGCATGAAGCGGTGTTCAGAAAAATGCAGAGAGTGAAAAGGTGTGAAAAATATGAAGAGCTTCAAAAGGTGTAAAAAATAGGAGGAGCATGAAACAGTTTAAAAATAGGAGGAGCATCAAGTGGTGTAGAAAAACATGAAGAGCCTGAAAACGTGTGAAAAATAAGAAGAGCTTCAAAAATATGAAAAAAATGAAGAGCTTCAAAAGGTGTGAAAAATATGAAGAGCTTCAAAAGGTTTCAAAAATATGAGGAGCATGAAAGGGTCTGAAAAATAGGAGGAGCATGAAGCCGTGTTCAAAAACATGAAGAGCCTGAAAAGGTGTGAAAAATATGAAGAGCTTCAAAAGATGTCAAAAATATGAGGAGCATGAAAGGGTCTGAAAAATAGGAGGAGCATGAAGCCGTGTTCAAAAACATGAAGAGCCTGAAAAGGTGTGAAAAATATGAAGAGCTTCAAAAGGTGTCAAAAATATGAGGAGCATGAAAGGGTCTGAAAAATAGGAGGAGCATGAAGCCGTGTTCAAAAACATGAAGAGCCTGAAAAGGTGTGAAAAATATGAACACCTGCAAAAGGTGTCAAAATTTGAGGAGTATGAAACGGTCTGAAAAATAGCAGGAGAATGAAGCGGTGTTAAAAAACATGAAGAGTTTGAAAACGTGTGAAAAATATGAAGAGCTTCAAAAATGTGAATAATAAGAAGAGCTTCAAAAGGTGTGAAAAATATGAAGAGCTTCAAAAGGTGTCAAAAATGAGATGAGCATGAAACAGTGTGGAAAAATAGGAGGAGCATGAAGCGGTGTTGAAAATCATGAAGAGACTGAAAAGGTGTGAAAAAATACGAAGAGCTTCAAAAGGTGTCAAATTATGAAGAGCTTCAAAAGTTGTCAAAATGAGATCAGCATGAAACGGTCTGCAATATAGGAGGAGCCTGAAGTGGTGTTGAAAAACATGAAGAGCCTGAAAAGGTGTGAAAAATATGAGGAGCTTCAAAAGGTTTGAAAAACATGAGGAGCATGAAACGGTCTGAAAAATAGGAGATGCATGAAGTTGTGTTGAAAAACATGAAGAGCCTGAAAAGGTGTGAAAAATATGAAGAGCTTCAAAAGTTATAAAATACATGAGGAGCATGAAACTGTCTGAAAATTAGGAGGAGCATGAAGTGGTGTTCAACAACATGAAGAGCCTCAAAAGGTGTGAAAAATATGAAGAGCTTCAAAAGGTGTGAAATACATGAGGGGAATGAAACTGTCTGAAAAATAGAAGGAGCATGAAGCGGTGTTGAAAAACATGAAGAGCCTGAAAAGGTGTGAAAAATAAAAAGAGCTTCTAAAGGTGTCAAAATTATGAGGAGCATGAAACGGTCTGAAAAATAGGAGGAGCATGAAGTGTTGTTGAAAAACATTAAGAGCCTGAAATGGTGTGAAATATATGAAGAGGTTCAAAAGGTATGAAAAATATGAGGAGCTTGAAAAAGTGTCAAAAATATGAGGAGCATGCAACGGTCTGCAAAATAGTAGGAGCATGAAAAGGTGTTCAAAAACATGAAGAGCCTGAAAAGGTGTGAAAAATAGGAAGAGCTTCAAAAGGTGTTAAATACATGAGGAGCATGAAACGGTCTGAAAAATAGAAGGAGCATGAAGCGGTGTTCTAAAACATGAAGAGCCTGAAAAGGTGTGAAAAATATGAAGAGCTTCAAAATGTATCAAAATTATGAGGAGCATGAAACGGTCTGAAAAATAGGAGGAGCATGAAACCGTGTTCAAAAACATGAAGAGCCTGAAAACGTTGGAAAACTATGAAGAGCTTCTAAAGGTGTCAAAAATATGAAGAGCATGAAACTGTCTGAAAAATAGGAGGAGCATGAAACCGTGTTCAAAAACATGAAGAGCCTGAAAAGGTGGGAAAATAATAAAGAGCTTCAAAAGGTGTGAAATACATGAGGAGCATGAAACGGTCTGAAAAGTAGGAGGAGCATGAAGCAATGTTCAAAAACATGAAGAGCCTGAAAAGGTGTGAAATATATGAAGAGCTTCAAAAGATGTCAAAAATGAGATGAGCATTAAACGTTCTGAAAAATAGGAGGAGCCTGAATTGGTGTTGAAAAACATGAAGAGCCTGAAAAGGTGTGAAATATATGAAGAGTTTTAAAAGTTGTCAAAATTATGAGGAGCATGAAACGGTCTGAAAAATAGTAGTAGCATGAAGCGGTGTTTTAAAACATGAATAGCCTGAAAATGTGAGAAAAATATGAAGAGCTTCAAAAGGTGTCAAATATAGGAGGATCATAAAACGGTCTGAAAAATAGGAGGAGCATGAAGCTGTGTTCAAAAACATGAGAGACTGAAAAGTGTGAAAAATATGAAGAGCTTCAAAAGGTGTGAAATACATGAGGAGCATGAAACGGTCTGAAAAATAGGAGGAGCATGAAGCGGTGTTCAAAAACATGAAGAGCCTGAAAATGTGTGAAAAAAATGAAGAGCCTCAAAACGTGTCAAAATATGAGGAGCATTAAACGGTCTGAAAATATAGGAGGAGCATGAAGCGGTGTAGAAAAACATGAAGAGCCTGAAAATGTGGGAAATATATGAGGAGCTTGAAAAGGTGGCAAAAATATGAGGAGAATGAAACGGTGTGAAAAATAGGAGGATCATGAAGCGGTGTTGAAAAACATGAAGAACCTGAAAAGGTGTGAAATATATGAAGAGCTTCAAAAGGTGTCAAAAATATGAGGAGCATGAAACGGTCTGAAAAATAGGAGGAGCATGACATGGTGTTCAAACAAAAGAAGAGCATGAAAAGGTGTGATAAATATGAAGAGCTTCAAAAGGTTTGAAAAACATGAGGAGAATGAAAGGGTCCGAAAAATAGGAGATGCATGAAGTTGTGTAGAAAACATGAAGAGCCTGAAAAGGTGTGAAAAATATTAAGAGCTTCAAAAGGTATAAAATACATGAGGAGCATGAAACTGTCTGAAAAATAGGAGGAGCATGAAGTGGTGTTCAACAACATGAAGAGGCTCAAGAGGTGTGAAAAATATGAAGAGCTTCAAAAGGTGTGAAATACATGAGAGGAATGAAACTGTCTGAAAAACAGAAGGAGCATGAAGCGGTGTTGAAAACCATGAAGAGCCTGAAAAGGTGTGAAAAATATGAAGAGCTTCTAAATGTGTCAAAATTATGAGGAGCATGAAACGGTCTGAAAAATAGGAGGAGCATGAAGTGTTGTTGAAAAACATGAAGAGCCTGAAATGGTGTGAAATATATGAAGAGGTTCATAAGATGTGAAAAATATGAGGAGCTTCAAAAAGTGTCAAAAATATGAAGAGCATGAAACGGTCTGAAAAAGAGGAGGAGTATGAAGCGGTGTTGAAAAACATGAAGAGCCTGAAAAGGTGTGAAAAGTATGAAGAGCTTCAAAAGTTGTCAAAAATATGAGGAGCATGAAACGGTCTGAAAAAGAGGAGGAGTATGAAGCGGTGTTGAAAAACATGAAGAGCCTGAAAAGGTGTGTAAAATATTAAGAGGTTCTAAAGGTGTCAAGTATATGAGGAGCATGAAACGGTCTTAAAAATACGAGGAGAATGAAGTGGAGTTGAAAAACATGAAGAGCGTAAAAATGTGTGAAAAATATGAAAAGCCTCAAATCCTGTCAAAAATATGAGGAGCATGAAACGGTCTGAAAAAGAGGAGGAGTATGAAGCGGTGTTGAAAAACATGAAGAGAGTGAAAAGGTGTGTAAAATATTAAGAGGTTCTAAAGGTGTCAAAAATATGAGGAGCATGAAACGGTCTGAAAAGTACGAGGAGCATGAAGCGGTGTTGAAAATCATGAAGAGCCTGAAAACGCGTGAAAAATATGAAGAGCTTCAAAAGGTGTCAAAATGAGATGAGCATGAAACGGTCTAAAAAATAAGAGGAGCATGAAATGGTGTTGAAAAAAATGAAAAGCCTGAAAAGTTGCGAAATATATGAAGAGCTTCAAAAGGTTTCAAAAATATGAGGAGAATGAAACGGTCTGCAAAATAGGAGGAACATGAAATTGTGTTCAAAAACATGAAGAGCATGAAAAGGTGTGAACAATAAGAAGAGCTTCAAAAGTTGTGAAATACATGAGGAGGATTAAATGGTCTGAAAAATAGGAGGAGCATGAAGCGGTGTTCAAAAACATGAAGAGCCTGAAAATGTGTGAAAAATATAAAGCACTTCAAAAGATGTGAAAAATATGAAGAGCTTCAAAAGGAGTCAAAAATGAGATGAGCAAGAAACGCTCTGAAAAATAGGAGGAGCATGAAGCGGTGTTGAAAAACATGAAGAACCTGAAAAGTTGTGAGAAATATGAAGAGCTTCAACAGGTGTCAAAAATATGAGGAGAATGAAACGGTCTGAAAAAGAGGAGGAGCAAGAAGCAGTGTTGAAAAACATGAAGAGCCTGAAAAGGTGTGGAAAATATGAAGAGCTTCTAAAGGTGTCAAAAATATGAGGAGCATGTAACGGTCTGAAAAAGAGGAGTAGCATGAAGCGGTGTTGAAAAACATGAAGAGCCTGAAAAGGTGTGAAAAATATGAAGAGCTTCAAAAGTTGTCAAAATATGAGGAGCATGAAACGGCCTGAAAAATAGGAGGAGCATGAAACGGTCTGAAAAATAGGAGGACCATGAGTCGGTGATGAAAACATTAAGAGCATGAAAAGGTGTGAAATATATGAAGAGCTTCAAAAGGTGTGATAAATATCATGAGCTTCAAAAGCTGTCAAAAAAGAGATCAGCATGAAACGGTCTGAAAAATAGGAGGAGCATGAAGCGGTGTTGAAAAACATGAAGAGTCTGAAAACGTGTGAAAGTATGAAGAGCTTCAAAAATATGAAAAATATGAAGAGCTTCAAAAGGGGTGAAAAATATGAAGAGCTTCAAAAGGTGTCAAAAACGAGATGAGCATGAAACGGTCTGAAAAATAGGAGGAGCAAGAAGCAGTGTTTAAAAACATGTAGAGCCTGAAAAGGTGTGAAAAATATGAAGAGCTTCAAAAGGTGTGAGAAATATGAGGAGCATAATATGGTTTGAAAAATAGGATTAGCATGAAGCGGTGTTCAAAAACCTGAAGAGCCTGAAGAGTGGTGAAAAATATGAAAAGCTTCAAAAGGTGTCAAAAATGAGATGAGCATGAAACGGTCTGAAAAATAGGAGGTGCATGAATCGGTGTTGAAAAACATGAACAGCCTGAAAGGTGTGAGAAATATGAAGAGCTTCAAAAGGTGTCAAAATTATGAGAAGCATGACAGGGTCTTAAAAAAAGGAGGAGCAAGAAAGGGTGTTGAAAAACATGAAGAGCCTGAAAACGTGTGAAAAATATGAAGAGCTTCAAAAGATGTGAAAAATATGAAGAGCTTCAAAAGGTGTCAAAAATGAGATGAGCATGAAACGGTCTGAAAAATAGTAGGAGCATGAAGCGGTGTTGAAAAACATGAAGAGCCTGAAAAGGTGTGAAAAATATGAAGAGCTTCAAAACGTGTCAAAAATATGAAGAACTTCAAAAGGTGTGAAAAATATGAGGAGCATGAAACCGTCTGAAAAATAGGAGGAGCATGAAGCGGTGTTCAATAATATGAAGAGCCTGAAAACGTGTGAAAAATATGAAGAACTTCAAAATTTTCAAAAATATGAGGAGCATGCAAAGGTCTGAAAAATAGGAGGAGCATGAAACGGTGTTGAAAAACATGAAGAGCCTGAAAAGGTGTGAAAAATATGAAGAGTTCCAAAAGTTGTCAAAAATATGAGGAGCATGAAACGGTCTGAAAAATAGGAGGAGCATGAAGCGGTGTTGAAAAACATGAAGAGTCTGAAAACGTGTGAAAGTATGAAGAGCTTCAAAAATATGAAAAATATGAAGAGCTTCAAAAGGTGTGAAAAATATGAAGAGCTTCAAAAGGTGTCAAAAATGAGATGAGCATGAAACGGTCTGAAAAATACGAGGAGCATGAAGCGGTGTTGAAAATCATGAAGAGCCTGAAAAGGCGTGAAAAATATGAAGAGCTTCAAAAGATGTGAAAAATATGAAGAGCTTCAAAAGGTGTCAAACTCAGATGAGCATGAAACGGTCTGAAAAATAGAAGCAGCATGAAACGGTGTTGAAAAACATGAAGAGCCTGAAAAAGTGTGAAAAATATGAAGAGCTTCAAAAGGTGTGAAAAATATGAAGAGCTTCAAAAGGTGTCAAAAATTAGATGAGCATGAAACGGTCTGAAATATAGGAGGGCATGAAGCGGTGTTGAAAAACATGAAGAGCCTGAAAAGGTGTGAAAAATATGAAGAGCTTCAAAACGTGTCAAAAATATGAGGAGCACGAAACGGTCTGAAAAATAGGAGGAGCATGAAACGGTGTTCAAAAACATGAAGAGCCTGAAAAGGTGTGAAAAATATGAAGAGCTTCAAAAGTTGTCAAAAACATGAGGAGCATGAAACGGTCTGAAAAATAGGAGGAGCAAGAAGCAGGGTTGAAAAACATGTAGAGCCTGAAAACGTGTGAAAAATACGAAGAGCTTCAAAAGATGTGAAAAATATGAAGAGCTTTAAAAGGTGTCAAAAATGAGATGAGCATGAAACGGTCTGAAAAATAGTAGGAGAATGAAGCGGTGTTTAAAAACATGAAGAACCTGAAAAGGTGTGAGAAATATGAAGAACTTCAAAAGGTGTCAAATATATGAGGAGCATGAAACGGTCTGAAAAAGAGGAGGAGTATGAAGCGGTGTTGAAAAACATGAAGAGCCTGAAAAGGTGTGTAAAATATTAAGAGGTTCTAAAGGTGTAAAAAATATGAGGAGCATGAAACGGTCTTAAAAATACGAGGAGAATGAAGTGGAGTTGAAAAACATGAAGAGCGTGAAAATGTGTGAAATATATTAAAAGCCTCAAATCCTGTCAAAAATATGAGGAGCATGAAACGGTCTGAAAAAGAGGAGGAGTATGAAGCGGTGTTGAAAAACATGAAGAGCCTGAAAATGTGTGTAAAATATTTAGAGCTTCAAAAGGTGGCAAAAATATGAGGACAATGAAATGGTCTGAAAAATAGGAGGAGCATGAATCGGTGTTTAAAAACATGGAGAGCCTGAAAAGGTGTGAAAATTATGAGGAGTTTCTAAAGGTGTCAAAAATATGAGGAACATTAAACGGTCTGAAAAATAGGAGGAGCATGAAGTGGTGTTGAAAAACATGAAGAGCATGAAAAGGTGCGAAAAATATGAAGAGCTTCAAAAGGTGTCAAAAATATGAGGAGCATGAAACGGTCTGAAAAATAGGAGGACGATAAAGCGGTGTTCAAAAACATGAAGAGCCTGAAAAGGTGTGAAAAATATGAAGAGCTTCAATAGGTGTCAAAAATATGAGGAGCATGAAACGGTCTGAAAAATAGGAGGAGCATGTAACGGTGACCAAAAACATGAAGAGCCAGAAAAGGTGTGAGAAATATGAAGAGCTTCAAAAGGTGTCAAAAATATGAGGAGCATGAAACGGTGTGAAAAATAGGAGGAGCAAGAAGGGGTGTTGAAAAACATGAAGAGCCTGAAAATGTGTGAAAAATATAAAGAGCTTCAAAAGATGTGAAAAATATGAAGAGCTTCAAAAGGAGTCAAAAATGAGATGAGCAAGAAACGCTCTGAGAAATAGGAGGAGCATGAAGCGGTGTTGAAAAACATGAAGAACCTGAAAAGTTGTGAGAAATATGAAGAGCTTCAACAGGTGTCAAAAATATGAGGAGAATGAAACGGTCTGAAAAAGAGGAGGAGCAAGAAGCGGTGTTGAAAAACATGAAGAGCCTCAAAAGGTGTGAAAAATATGAAGAGCTTCTAAAGGTGTCAAATATATGAGGAGCATGAATCGGTCTGAAAAAGAGGAGGAGCATGAAACGGTCTGAAAAATAGGAGGAGCATGAGTCGGTGATGAAAACATTAAGAGCATGAAAAGGTGTGAAATATATGAAGAGCTTCAAAAGTTGTGATAAATATCATGAGCTTCAAAAGCTGTCAAAAAAGAGATGAGCATGAAACGGTCTGAAAAATAGGAGCAGCATGAAGCGGTGTTGAAAAACATGAAGAGCCTAAAAAAGTGTGAAAAATATGAAGAGCTTCAAAAGGTGTGAAAAATATGAGGAGCTTCAAAAGGTGTCAAAAATATGAGGAGCATGAAATGGTTTGAAAAACAGGAGGAGCATGAAACGGTGTTCAAAAACATGAAGCCTGAAAAGGTGTGAAAAATATGAAGAGCTTCAAAAGGTGTGAAAAATATGAGGAGCGTGAAACGGTCTGAAAAAGAGGAGGAGCATGAAGCGGTGTTCAAAAATATGAAGAGCTTCAAAAGGTGTGAAAAATATAAGGAGCATGAAACGGTCTGAAAAATAGGAGGAGCATGAAACCGTGTTCTAAAACATGAAGAGCCTGAAAAGGTGTGAAAAATATGAGGAGTTCCAAAAGTTGTCAAAAATATGAGGAGCATGAAACGGTCTGAAAAATAGGAGGAGCATGAAGCGGTGTTGAAAAACATGAAGAGTCTGAAAACGTGTGAAAGTATGAAGAGCTTCAAAAATATGAAAAATATGAACAGCTTCAAAAGGTGTGAAAAATATGAAGACCTTCAAAAGGTGTCAAAAATGAGATGAGCATGAAACGGTCTGAAAAATAGGAGGAGCATGAAACGGTGTTGAAAAACATGAAGAGCCTGAAAAGGTGTGAAAAATATGAAGAGTTCCAAAAGTTGTCAAAAATATGAGGAGCATGAAACGGTCTTAAAAATACGAGGAGAATGAAGTGGAGTTGAAAAACATGAAGAGCGTGAAAATGTGTGAAAAATATGAAAAGCCTCAGATCCTGTCAAAAATATGAGGAGCATGAAAGGGTCTGAAAAAGAGGAGGAGTATGAAGCGGTGTTGAAAAACATGAAGAGAGTGAAAAGGTGTGTAAAATATTAAGAGGTTCTAAAGGTGTCAAAAATATGAGGAGGATGAAACGGTCTGAAAAAGAGGAGGAGCATGAAGCGGTGTTGAAAATCATGAAGAGCCTGAAAACGCGTGAAAAATATGAAGAGCTTCAAAAGGTGTCAAAATGAGATGAGCATGAAACGGTCTAAAAAATAGGAGGAGCATGAAATGGTGTTGAAAAAAATGAAAAGCCTGAAAAGGTGTGAAATATATGAAGAGCTTCAAAAGGTTTCAAAAATATGAGGAGAATGAAACGGTCTGCAAAATAGGAGGAGCATGAAATGGTGTTCAAAAACATGAAGAGCATGAAAAGGAGTGAACAATATGAAGAGCTTCAAAAGTTGTGAAATACATGAGGAGGATTAAATGGTCTGAAAAATAGGAGGAGCATAAAGCGGTGTTCAAAAACATGAAGAGCCAGAAGAGGTGTGAAAAATATGAAGAGCTTCAAAGATGTGAAAAATATGAAGAGCTTCAAAAGGTGTCAAAATGAGATGAGCATGAAACGGTCTGAAAAATAGTAGCAGCATGAAACGGTGTTGAAAAACATGAAGAGCCTGAAAAAGTGTGAAAAATATTAAGAGCTTCAAAAGGTGTGAAAAATATGAAGATCTTCAAAAGTTGTCAAAAATTAGATGTGCATGAAACGGTCTGAAATATAGGAGGGCATGAAGCGGTGTTGAAAAACATGAAGAGCCTGAAAAGGTGTGAAAAATATGAAGAGCTTCAAAACGTGTCAAAAATATGAGGAGCACGAAACGGTCTGAAAAATAGGAGGAGCATGAAACGGTGTTCAAAAACATGAAGAGCCTGAAAAGGTGTGAAAAATATGAAGAGCTTCAAAAGTTGTCAAAAATATGAAGAGCATGAAACGTTCTGAAAAATAGGAGGAGCAAGAAGCAGGGTTGAAAAACATGTAGAGCCTGAAAACGTGTGAAAAATCCGAAGAGCTTCAAAAGATGTGAAAAATATGAAGAGCTTTAAAAGGTGTCAAAAATGAGATGAGCATGAAACGGTCTGAAAAATAGTAGGAGAATGAAGCGGTGTTGAAAAACATGAACAATCTGAAAAGGTGTGAGAAATATGAAGAGCTTCAAAAGGTGTCAAATATATGAGGAGCATGAAACGGTCTGAAAAAGAGGAGGAGTATGAAGCGGTGTTGAAAAACATGAAGAGCCTGAAAAGGTGTGTAAATGATTAAGAGGTTCTAAAGGTGTCAAAAATATGAGGAGCATGAAACGGTCTGAAAAATACGAGGAGAATGAAGTGGAGTTGAAAAACATGAAGAGCATGAAAATGTGTGAAATATATGAAAAGCCTCAAATCCTGTCAAAAATATGAGGAGCATGAAACGGTCTGAAAAAGAGGAGGAGTATGAAGCGGTGTTGAAAAACATGAAGAGCCTGAAAAGGTGTGTAAAATATTAAGAGGTTCTAAAGGTGTCAAAAATATGAGGAGCATGAAACGGTCTGAAGAATACGAGGAGCATGAAGCAGTGTTGAAAATCATGAAGAGCGTGAAAAGGCGTGAAAAATATGAAGAGCTTCAAAAGGTGTAAAAATGAGATGAGAATGAAACGGTCTGCAAAATAGGAGGACATGAAATGGTGTTCAAAAACATGAAGAGCATGAAAAGGTGTGAACAATATGAAGAGCTTCAAAAGTTGTGAAATACATGAGGAGGATTAAATGGTCTGAAAAATAGGAGGAGCATGAAGCGGTGTTCAAAAACATGAAGAGCCAGAAGAGGTGTGAAAAATATGAAGAGCTTCAAAAGGTGTGAAAAATATGAGGAGCATAAAACGGTCTGAAAAATAGGAGGAGCAAGAGGCGTTGTTCAAAAACATGACGAGCCTGAAAAGGTGTGAAATATATGAACAGCTTCAAAACGTGTCAAAAATATTAGGAGCATGAAACGGTCTGAAAAATAGGAGGAGCATGAAACGATGTTGAAAAACATGAAGAGCCTGAAAAGGTGTGAGAAATATGAAGAGCTTCAAAAGGTGTCAAAAATATGAGGAGCATGAAACGGTGTGAAAAATAGGAGGAGCAAGAAGGGGTGTTGAAAAACATGAAGAGCTTGAAAATGTGTGAAAAATATAAAGAGCTTCAAAAGATGTGAAAAATATGAAGAGCTTCAAAAGGTGTCAAAAATGAGATGAGCATGAAACGGCCTGAAAAATAGGAGGAGCATGAAACGGTCTGAAAAATAGGAGGAGCATGAGTCGGTGATGAAAACATTAAGAGCATGAAAAGGTGTGAAATATATGAAGAGCTTCAAAAGGTGTGATAAATATCATGAGCTTCAAAGGCTGTCAAAAAATAGATGAGCATGAAACGGTCTGAAAAACAGGAGGAGCAAGAAGCGGTGTTGAAAAACATGAAGAGCCTGAAAAGGAGTGAATAATATGAAGAGCTTCAAAAGGTGTGAAAAATATGAGGAGCGTGAAACGGTCTGAAAAAGAAGAGGAGCATGAAGCGGTGTTCAAAAATATGAAGAGCTTCAAAAGGTGTGAAATACATGAGGAGCATGAAACTGTCTGAAAAATAGGAGGATCATGAAGCGGTGTTGAAAAACATTAGGAGCGTGAAAAGGTGTGAAAAATATGAAGAGCTTCAAAAGGTGTCAAATATATGAGGTGCATGAAACAGCTTGAAAAATAGGATGAGCATGAAGCGGTTTTGAAAAGATGAAGCGCATGAAAAGGTGTGAAACATATGAAGCGCTTCAAAAGGTGTCAAAAATAGGAGAAGCATGAAACGACTGAAAAATAGGAGGAACATGAAGCGCTGTTTAAAATCATGAAGAGCCTGAAAAGGTGTGGAATAACTGAAGAGCTTCAAAACGTGTTAAATATGAGGAGCATGAAACGGTCTGAAAAATAGGAGGAGCATGAAGCTGTGTTCAAAAACATGAAGAGCCTCTAAAGGTGTGAAAAATATGAAGAGCTTCAAAAGGTGTCAAAAATATGAGGAGCATGAAACAGTCTGAAAAATAGGAGGAGCATGAAACGTTGTTCAAAAACATGAAGAGCCTGAAAAGGTGTGAAAAATATTGAGAGTTTCAAAAGGTGTCAAAAATATGAGGAGCATGAAACGGTCTGAAAAATAGAAGCAGCATGAAACGGTGTTGAAAAACATGAAGAGCCTGGAAAAGTGTGAAAAATATGAAGAGCTTCAAAAGGTGTCAAAAATTAGATGAGCATGAAACGGTCTGAAATATAGGAGGGCATGAACCGGTGTTGAAAAACATGAAGAGCCTGAAAAGGTGTGAAAAATATGAAGAGCTTCAAAACGTGTCAAAAATATGAGGAGCACGAAACGGTCTGAAAAATAGGAGGAGCATGAAACGGTGTTCAAAAACATGAAGAGCCTGAAAAGGTGTGAAAAATATGAAGAGCTTCAAAAGTTGTCAAAAATATGAGGAGCATGAAACGGTCTGAAAAATAGGAGGAGCAAGAAGCAGGGTTGAAAAACATGTAGAGCCTGAAAACGTGTGAAAAATACGAAGAGCTTCAAAAGATGTGAAAAATATGAAGAGCTTTAAAAGGTGTCAAAAATGAGATGAGCATGAAACGGTCTGAAAAATAGTAGGAGAATGAAGCGGTGTTGAAAAACATGAAGAACCTGAAAAGGTGTGAGAAATATGAAGAGCTTCAAAAGGTGTCAAATATATGAGGAGCATGAAACGGTCTGAAAAAGAGGAGGAGTATGAAGCGATGTTGAAAAACATGAAGAACCTGAAAAGGTGTGTAAAATATTAAGAGGTTCTAAAGGTGTAAAAAATATGAGCAGCATGAAACGGTCTTAAAAATACGAGGAGAATGAAGTGGAGTTGAAAAACATGAAGAGCGTGAAAATGTGTGAAATATATGAAAAGCATCAAATCCTGTCAAAAATAGGAGGAGCATGAAACGGTCTGAAAAAGAGGAGGAGTATGAAGCGGTGTTGAAAAACATGAAGAGCCTGAAAAGGTGTGTAAAATATTAAGAGGTTCTAAAGGTGTCAAAAATATGAGGAGCATGAAACGGTTTAAAAAATAGAAGCAGCATGAAACGGTGTTGAAAAACATGAAGAGCCTGAAAAAGTGTGAAAAATATGAAGAGCTTCAAAAGGTGTCAAATATTAGATGAGCATGAAACGGTCTGAAATATAGGAGAGCATGAAGCGGTGTTGAAAAACATGAAGAGCCTGAAAAGGTGTGAAAAATATGAAGAGCTTCAAAACGTGTCAAAAATATGGGGAGCACGAAACGGTCTGAAAAATAGGAGGAGCATGAAACGGTGTTCAAAAACATGAAGAGCCTGAAAAGGTGTGAAAAATATGAAGAGCTTCAAAAGTTGTCAAAAATATGAGGAGCATGAAACGGTCTGAAAAATAGGAGGAACATGAAACTATTTGAAAAATAGAGGAGCAAAAAGCGGTGTTAAACAACATGAAGAGCCTGAAAACGTGTGAAATATCTGAAGAGCTTCAAAAGGTGTCAAATATATGAGGAGCATAAAACAGTCTGAAAAATAGGAGGAGCATGAAGCGGTGTTCAAAACATGAAACCCTGAAAAGGTGTGAAAAATATGAAAAGCTTCAAAAGGTTTCAAAAATATGAGGAGCATGAATCGGTCTGACAAATAGGAGGAGCATGAAGCGGTGTTCAAAAACATGAAGAGCCTGAAAAGGTGTGAAAAATATGAAGAGCTTCAAAAGTTGTCAAAAATATGAGGAGCATGAAACGGTCTGAAAAAGAGGAGGAGTATGAAGCGGTGTTGAAAAACATGAAGAACCTGAAAAGGTGTGTAAAATATTAAGAGGTTCTAAAGGTGTAAAAAATATGAGGAGCATGAAACGGTCTGAAAAATACGAGGAGAATGAAGTGGAGTTGAAAAACATGAAGAGCGTGAAAATGTGTGAAATATATGAAAAGCCTCAAATCCTGTCAAAAATATGAGGAGCATGAAACGGTCTGAAAAAGAGGAGGAGTATGAAGCGGTGTTGAAAAACATGAAGAGCCTGAAAAGGTGTGTAAAATATTGAGAGGTTCTAAAGGTGTCAAAAATATGAGGAGCATGAAACGGTCTGAAACATAGAAGCAGCATGAAACGGTGTTGAAAAACATGAAGAGCCTGAAAAAGTGTGAAAAATATGAAGAGCTTCAAAAGGTGTCAAAAATTAGATGAGCATGAAACGGTCTGAAATATAGGAGGGCATGAAGCGGTGTTGAAAAACATGAAGAGCCTGAAAAGGTGTGAAAAATATGAAGAGCTTCAAAACGTGTCAAAAATATGGGGAGCACGAAACGGTCTGAAAAATAGGAGGAGCATGAAACGGTGTTCAAAAACATGAAGAGCCTGAAAAGGTGTGAAAAATATGAAGAGCTTCAAAAGTTGTCAAAAATATGAGGAGCATGAAACGGTCTGAACAATAGGAGGAACATGAAACTATCTGAAAAATAGAGGAGCAAAAAGCGGTGTTAAACAACATGAAGAGCCTGAAAAGGTGTGAAATATCTGAAGAGCTTCAAAAGGTGTCAAATATATGAGGAGCATAAAACAGTCTGAAAAATAGGAGGAGCATGAAGCGGTGTTCAAAACATGAAACCCTGAAAAGGTGTGAAAAATATGAAAAGCTTCAAAAGGTTTCAAAAATATGAGGAGCATGAATCGGTTTGACAAATAGGAGGAGCATGAAGCGGTGTTCAAAAACATGAAGAGCCTGAAAAGGTGTGAAAAATATGAAGAGCTTCAAGGGTGTTAAAATTAGGAGGAGCATAAAACGGTCTGAAAAATAGGAGGAGCATGAAGCGGTGTTGAAAAACATGAAGAGCCTGAAAAGGTGTGAAAAATATGAAGAGCTTCAAAAGGTTTCAAAAATATGAGGTGCATGAAACATTCTGAAAAATAGCAGGGGCATGAAGCAGACGTCAAAAATATGAAGATCCTGAAAAGGTGTGAAAAATATGAAGAGCTTCAAAAGGTGTCAAAAATATGAGAAGCATGAAACGACTGAAAAATAGGAGGAGCATGAAGCGGTGTTGAAAAACATGAGGAGCCTTAAAAGTTGTGAAATATGTGAAGAGCTTCAAAGGTGTTAAAAATATGAGGGGAATGAAACGGTCTGAAAAATAGGAGGAGCATGAAGCCGTGTAAAAAAACATGAAGATCCTGAAAAGGTTTGAAATATATGAAGAGCTTCAAAAGGTCTCAAAAATATGAGGAGCATGAAACGGTCAGAAAAATAGGAGCAGCATGAAGCGGTGGTTAAAAATATGAAGAGCCTGAAAAGGTGTGAAAAATATGCAGAGCTTAAAAAGGAGACAAAATTATGAGGAGCATAAAACTGTCTGAAAAATACGAGGAGCATGAACCGGTGGTCAAAAACATGAAGAACCTGAACAGGTGTGAAAAATATGAAGAGCTTCAAAAGGTGGCAAAAATATGAGGAGCATGAAACGGTCTCAAAAATAGGAGGAGCATGAAGCGGTGGTCAAAAACACGAAGAGCATGAAAAGGTGTGAAAAATATGAAAAGCTTCAAAATGTGTAAAAAATTTGAGGAGCATGAACCGGTCTGAAATATAGGAGGAGCATGAAGCGGTGTTGAAAAACCTGAAGAGATTGAAAACGTGTGAAATATATGAAGAGCTTCAAAAGGTGTGAAAAATATGAAGAGCTTCAAAAGGTGTCAAAAATATGAGGAGCATGAAACGGTCTGAAAAATAGGAGGAGCATGAAGCGGTGTTGAAGAACAAGAAAAACCTGAAAAGCTGTGAAAAATATGAAGAGCTTCAAAACGTGTCAAAAATATGAGGAGCTTGAAACAGTCTGAAAAATTGGAGGAGCATGAAGCGGTGTTGAAAAACATGAAGAGCCTGAAAAGCTGTGAAAAATATGAAGAGCTTCAAAACGAGTCAAAAATATGAGGAGCAGTAAACGGTCTGAAAAATAGGAGAAGCATGAAATCGTGTTCAAAAACATGAAGAGCCTGAAAAGGTGTTAAAAATATGAACAGCTTCAAAAGTTGTGAAAAATATGAAGAGCTTCAAAAGGTGTCAAAAATGAGATGAGCATGAAACGGTCTGAAAAATCGGAGGAGCATGAAGTGGGGTTGAAAATCATGAAGAGCCTGAAAAGGTGTGTAAAATATGAAGAGCTTCAAAAGGAGTGAAATACATGAGGAGCATGAAACCGTCTGAATTATAGGAGGAGCATGAAACGGTGTTCAAAAACATGAATAGCCTGAAAAGGTGTGAAAAATATGAAGAGTTACAAAAGGTGTGAAAAATATGAAGAGCTCAAAAGGTGTGAAAGATATGAAGAGCTTCAAAAGGTGTGAGATACATGAGGAGCATGAAACGGTCTGAAAAATAGGAGGAGCATGAAGCGGTGTTGAAAAACAAGAAAAACCTGAAAAGGAGTGAAAAATATGAAGAGCTTCAAAAGGTGTGAAATATATGAAGAGCTTCAAAAGCTGTCAATAATGAGATGAGCATGAAACGGTCTGAAAAATAGGAGGAGCATGAAGTGGTGTTGAAAACATGAAGATACTGAAAAAGTGTGAAATATATGAAGAGCTTCAAAAAGTGTGAAAAATATGAGGAGCTTCAAAATGTGTCAAAAATATGAGGAGAATGAAACGGTCTTAAAAAACGTAGGAGCATGAAGCGGTGTTGAAAAATATGAAGATCCTGAAAAGGTGTGAAAAATATGAAGAGCTTCAAATGGTGTGAAATACATGAGGAGCATGAAACTGTCTGAAAAATAGGAGGAGCATGAAGCGGTGTTGAAAAACATGAAGAGCATGAAAATGTGTTAAAAATATGAAGAGCTTCAAAAGGTGTCAAAATTATGAGGAGCATGAAACGGTCTGAAAAATAGGAGGAGCATGAAACGGTGTTCAAAAACATGAAGAGCTGGAAAATGTGTGAAAAATATGAAGAGCTTCAAAAGGTGTGAAAAATATGAAGAGCTTCAAAAGCTGTCAAAAATGAGATGAGCATGAAACGGTCTGAAAAATAGGAGGAGCATGAAGTGGTGTTGAAAAACATGAAGACCCTGAAAAGGTGTGAAAAATATGAAGAGCTTCAAAAGGTGTCAAAAATATGAGGAGCATGAAACGATCTGAAATATAGGAGGATCATGAAGCCATGTTGAAAAAAATGAAGAGCCTGAAAATGTGTGAAAAATATGAAGAGCTTCAAAAGGTGTCAAAAATATGAGGAGCATGAACCGGTCTGAAATATAGGAGGAGCATGAAGCGGTGTTGAAAAACCTGAAGAGATTGAAAACGTGTGAAATATATGAAGAGCTTCAAAAGGTGTGAAAAATATGAAGAGCTTCAAAAGGTGTCAAAAATATGAGGAGCATGAAACGGTCTGAAAAATAGGAGGAGCATGAAGCGGTGTTGAAAAACAAGAAAAACCTGAAAAGCTGTGAAAAATATGAAGAGCTTCAAAACGTGTCAAAAATATGAGGAGCTTGAAACAGTCTGAAAAATTGGAGGAGCATGAAGCGGTGTTGAAAAACATGAAGAGCCTGAAAAGCTGTGAAAAATATGAAGAGCTTCAAAACGAGTCAAAAATATGAGGAGCAGTAAACGGTCTGAAAAATAGGAGGAGCATGAAATCGTGTTCAAAAACATGAAGAGCCTGAAAAGGTGTTAAAAATATGAACAGCTTCAAAAGTTGTGAAAAATATGAAGAGCTTCAAAAGGTGTCAAAAATGAGATGAGCATGAAACGGTCTGAAAAATCGGAGGAGCATGAAGTGGGGTTGAAAATCATGAAGAGCCTGAAAAGGTGTGTAAAATATGAAGAGCTTCAAAAGGAGTGAAATACATGAGGAGCATGAAACCGTCTGAATTATAGGAGGAGCATGAAACGGTGTTCAAAAACATGAATAGCCTGAAAAGGTGTGAAAAATATGAAGAGCTACAAAAGGTGTGAAAAATATGAAGAGCTCAAAAGGTGTGAAAGATATGAAGAGCTTCAAAAGGTGTGAGATACATGAGGAGCATGAAACGGTCTGAAAAATAGGAGGAGCATGAAGCGGTGTTGAAAAACAAGAAAAACCTGAAAAGGAGTGAAAAATATGAAGAGCTTCAAAAGGTGTGAAATATATGAAGAGCTTCAAAAGCTGTCAATAATGAGATGAGCATGAAACGGTCTGAAAAATAGGAGGAGCATGAAGTGGTGTTGAAAACATGAAGATACTGAAAAAGTGTGAAATATATGAAGAGCTTCAAAAAGTGTCAAAAATATGAGGAGCTTCAAAATGTGTCAAAAATATGAGGAGAATGAAACGGTCTTAAAAAACGTAGGAGCATGAAGCGGTGTTGAAAAATATGAAGATCCTGAAAAGGTGTGAAAAATATGAAGAGCTTCAAAAGGTGTGAAATACATGAGGAGCATGAAACTGTCTGAAAAATAGGAGGAGCGTGAAGCGGTGTTGAAAAACATGAAGAGCATGAAAATGTGTTAAAAATATGAAGAGCTTCAAAAGGTGTCAAAAATATGAGGAGCATGAAACGGTCTGAAAAATAGGAGGAGCATGAAGCGGTGTTGAAAAACATGAAGAGCCTGAAAAGCTGTGAAAAATATGAAGAGCTTCAAAAGTTGTGAAAAATAGGAGGAGCATGAAGCGGTGTTGAAAAACATGAAGAGCCTGAAAAGGTGTGAAAAATACGAAGAGCTTCAAAAGGTGTGAAAAATATGAAGAGCTTCAAAAGGTGTCAAAAATATGAGGAGCATGAAAAGGTCTGAAAAATACGAGGAGCATGAAGTGGTGTTGAAAAACATGAAGAGCCTGAAAAGATGTGAAAAATATGAAGAGCTTCAAAATGGGTCAAAAATATGAGGAGCATGAAACGGTCTGAAAAACAGGAGAAGCATGAAGCGGTGTTGAAAAACATGAGGAGCCTGAAAACGTGTGAAAAATATGAAGAGCTTCAAAAATATGAAAAATATGAAGAGATTCAAAAGGTGTGAAAAATATGAAGAGCTTCAAAAGATGTCAAAAATGAGATGAGCATGAAACGGTCTGAAGAAAAGGAGGAGCATGAAGCGGAGTTCACAAAAATGAAGAGCCTGAAAAGGTGGAAAATATATGAAGAGCTTCAAAAGGTGTCAAAAATTTGAGGAGCATGAAACAATCTGAAAAATAGGAGGAGCATGAGTTGGTTTTGAAAAACATGAAGAGCCTGAAAACATGCGAAATATATGAAGCGCTTCAAAAGGTGTGAAATACATGAGGAGCATGAAACAGTTGAAAAATAGGAGGAGCATGAAGCGGTGTTCAAAAACACGAAGAGCTTGAAAGGTGTGAAAAATATGAAGAGCTTTAAAAGGTGTCAAAAATATGAGGAGCATGAAACGTTCTGAAAAATAGGAGGATCATGAAACGTTGTTCAAAAACATGAAGAGCTTGAAAAGGTGTGAAAAATATGAAGAGCCTCAAAACGTGTCAAAAATATGAGGAGTATGAAACGGTCTGGAAAATAGCAGGAGCATGAAGCAGTGTTGAAAAAGATGAAGAGCCTGAAAACGTGTGAAAATATGAAGAGCTTCAAAATTATGAAAAATATGAAGAGCTTGAATAGGTGTGAATAATGTGAAGAGATTCAAAATGTGTCAAAAATGACATGAGCATGAAACGATCTGAAAAATACGAGGAGCATGAAGCGGTGTTGAAAATCATGAAGAGCCTGAAAAGGTGTTAAAAATATGAAGAGCCTCAAAACGCGTCAAAATATGAGGATCATGAAACGGTCTGAAAAATAGGAGGAGCATGAAACGGTGTTCAAAAACATGAAGAGCCTAAAAAGGTGTGAAAAATATGAAGAGCTTCAAAACGCGTCAAAATATGAGGAGCATGAAACGGTCTGAAAAACAGGAGGATTATGAAGCCGTGTTGAAAAACATGGGGAGCCTGAAAAGGTGTGAAAAATATGAAGAGCTTCAAAAGGTCTCAAAAATATGAGGAGCATGAAACGGTCTGAAAAATAGGAGAAGCATGAAACGGTGTTCAAAAACATGAAGAGCCTGAAAAGCTGTGAAAAATATGAAGAGCTTCTCAAGGTGTGAAATACATGAGGAGCATGAAACGGTATGAAAAATATGAGGAGCATGAAGCAGTGTTCAAAAACATGAAGAACCAGAAAAGATGTGAAAAATATGAAGAGCTTCATACGGTGTGAAAATTATGAGGAGCATGAAACGGTATGAAAAATATGAGGAGCATGAAGCACTGTTCAAAAACATGAAGAGCCTGAAAAGGTGTGAAAAATATGAAGAGCTTCAAAAGTTGTGAAAAATAGGAGGAGCATGAAGCGGTGTTGAAAAACATGAAGAGCCTGAAAAGGTGTGAAAAATACGAAGAGCTTCAAAAGGAGTGAAAAATATGAAGAGCTTCAAAAGGTGTCAAAAATATGAGGAGCATGAAAAGGTCTGAAAAATAGGAGGAGCATGAAGTGGTGTTGAAAAACATGAAGAGCCTGAAAAGATGTGAAAAATATGAAGAGCTTCAAAATGTGTCAAAAATATGAGGAGCATGAAACGGTCTGAAAAACAGGAGAAGCATGAAGCGGTGTTGAAAAACATGAGGAGCCTGAAAACGTGTGAAAAATATGAAGAGCTTCAAAAATATGAAAAATATGAAGAGATTCAAAAGGTGTGAAAAATATGAAGAGCTTCAAAAGATGTCAAAAATGAGATGAGCATGAAACGGTCTGAAGAAAAGGAGGAGCATGAAGCGGAGTTCACAAAAATGAAGAGCCTGAAAAGGTGGAAAATATATGAAGAGCTTCAAAAGGTGTCAAAAATTTGAGGAGCATGAAACAATCTGAAAAATAGGAGGAGCATGAGTTGGTTTTGAAAAACATGAAGAGCCTGAAAACATGCGAAATATATGAAGCGCTTCAAAAGGTGTGAAATACATGAGGAGCATGAAACAGTTGAAAAATAGGAGGAGCATGAAGCGGTGTTCAAAAACACGAAGAGCTTGAAAGGTGTGAAAAATATGAAGAGCTTTAAAGGTGTCAAAAATATGAGGAGCATGAAACGTTCTGAAAAATAGGAGGATCATGAAACGTTGTTCAAAAACATGAAGAGCTTGAAAAGGTGTGAAAAATATGAAGAGCCTCAAAACGTGTCAAAAATATGAGCAGTATGAAACGGTCTGGAAAATAGCAGGAACATGAAGCGGTGTTGAAAAAGATGAAGAGCCTGAAAACGTGTGAAAAATATGAAGAGCTTCAAAATTATGAAAAATATGAAGAGCTTGAATAGGTGTGAATAATGTGAAGAGATTCAAAATGTGTCAAAAATGACATGAGCATGAAACGATCTGAAAAATACGAGGAGCATGAAGCGGTGTTGAAAATCATGAAGAGCCTGAAAAGGTGTTAAAAATATGAAGAGCCTCAAAACGCGTCAAAATATGAGGATCATGAAACGGTCTGAAAAATAGGAGGAGCATGAAACGGTGTTCAAAAACACGAAGAGCCTAAAAAGGTGTGAAAAATATGAAGAGCTTCAAAACGCGTCAAAATATGAGGAGCATGAAACGGTCTGAAAAACAGGAGGATCATGAAGCCGTGTTGAAAAACATGGGGAGCCTGAAAAGGTGTGAAAAATATGAAGAGCTTCAAAAGGTCTCAAAAATATGAGGAGCATGAAACAGTCTGAAAAATAGGAGAAGCATGAAACGGTGTTCAAAAATATGAAGAGCCTGAAAAGCTGTGAAAAATATGAAGAGCTTCTAACGGTGTGAAATACATGAGGAGCATGAAACGGTATGAAAAATATGAGGAGCATGAAGCAGTGTTCAAAAACATGAAGAGCCTGAAAAGGTGTGAAAAATATGAAGAGCTTCAAAAGGTTGGAAATACATGAGGAGCATGAAACGGTCTGGAAAATAGGACAAGCATGAAGCGGTGTGGAAAAACATGAAGAGCCTGAAAACTTGTGAAAAATATGAAGAGCTTAAAGCTGTGAGAAATATGAAGAGCTTCAAAAGTTGTCAAAAATATGAGGAGCATGAAACGGTCTGAAAAATATGAGGAGCATGAAATGATCTGAAAACAGGAGGATGATGAAGCTGTGTGGAAAAACATGAAGAGCCTGAAAACGTGTGAAAAATATGAAGAGCTTAAAAGCTGTGAAAAATATGAAGAGCTTAAAAAGTTGTCAAAAATATGAGGAGCATGAACTGTCTGAAAAATAGGAGGAGCATGAAGCGGTTTTGAAAAACATGAAGAGCCTGAAAAGGTGTGAAAAATATGAACAGCTTCAAAAGGTGTCAAATATATGAGGAGCATGAAACGGTCTGAAAAATAGGAGGAGCATGAAGCGGTGTTCAAAAACATGAAGAGCCTGAAAAGGTGTGAAAAATATAAAGAGCTTCAAAAGCTGTGAAAGACATGCGGAGCATGAAACGGTCTGAAAAATAGGAGGAGCATGAAAAGGTGTTCAAAAACATGAAAGCCTGAAAAGGTGAGAAAAATATGAAGAGCTTCAAAAGATGTTAAATACATGAGGAGCATGAAACGGTCTGAAAATTAGGAGGAGCATGAAGCGGTGTTCAAAAACATGAAGAGCCTGAAAACGTGTGAAAAATATGAAAAGGTTCAAAATGTGTCAAAAATATGAGGAGCATGAAACGGTCTGAAAAATAGGAGGACGATGAAACGGTCTTCAAAACATAAAGAACCTGAAAAGGTGTGAAAAAAATGAAGAGCTTTTAAAGGTGTCAAAATTATGAGGAGCATGAAGCGGTCTGAAAAAGAGGAGGAGCATGAAACCGTGTTCAAAAACATGAAGAGCCTGAAAAGGTGTGAAAAATATGAACATCTTCAAAAGGTGTGAAAAATATGAAGAGCTTCAAAAGGTGTCAAAAATGAGATGAGCATGAAACGGTCTGAAAAATCGGAGGAGCATGAAGTGGGGTTGAAAATCATGAAGAGCCTGAAAAGGTGTGTAAAATATGAAGAGCTTCAAAAGGAGTGAAAGACTTGAGGAGCATGAAACCGTCTGAATTATAGGAGGAGCATGAAACGGTGTTGAGAAACATGAAGAGCCTCAAAAGGTGTGAAAAATATGAAGAGCTCAAAAGGTGTCAAAAATATGAAGAGCTTCAAAAAGTGTGACAAATGAGATGGGCATGAAATGGTCTGAAAAAGGAGGAGCATGAAGTGGTGTTGAAAAACATGAAGAGCCTGAAAAGGTGTAAAATATATGAAGAGATTCAAAAGGTGTCAAAAATATGAGGAGCTTGAAATGGTCTGAAAAATTGTAGGATCATGAAGCGGTGTTGAAAAACATGAAGAGCCTGAAAAGTTGTGAAAAATATGAAGAGCTTCAAAGGTGTCAAAAATGTGAGGAGCATGAAACGGTCTGAAAAATAGGAGGAGCATGAAGCGGTGTTCTAAACATGAAAAGCCTGAAAAAGTGTGAAAAATATGAAGAGCTTCAAAGGTGTCAAAACTATGAGGAGCATGAAACGGTCTGAAAAAGAGAAGGAGCATGAAGCATTGATGAAAAACATGAGGAGGCTGAAAACGTGTGAAAAATATGAAGAGCTTCAAAAGGTGTGAAATACATGAGGAGCATGAAACGGTCTGAAAAATAGGAGGAACATGAAGCGGTGTTGAAAAATATGAAGAGCCTGAAAAGGTGTGAAAAATATGAAGAGCTTCAAAAGCTTTCAAAAATATGAGGAGCATGAAACGGTCTGACAAATAGGAGCAGCATGAAGTGGTGTTGAAAAACATGAAGAGCCTGAAAAGGTGTGAAAAATATGAAGAGCTTCAAAAGTTGTGAAAAATAGGAGGAGCATGAAGCGGGGTTGAAAAACATGAAGAGCCTAAAAAGGTGTGAAAAATACGAAGAGCTTCAAAAGGTGTGAAAAATATGAAGAGTCTCAAAACGTGTCAAAAATATGAGGAGTATGAAACGGTCTGGAAAATAGCAGGAGCATGAAGCGGTGTTGAAAAAGATGAAGAGCCTGAAAACGTGTGAAAAATATGAAGAGCTTCAAAATTATGAAAAATATGAAGAGCTTCAATAGGTGTGAATAATGTGAAGAGATTCAAAATGTGTCAAAAATGACATGAGCATGAAACGATCTGAAAAATAGGAGGAGCATGAAGCGGTGTTGAAAATCATGAAGAGCCTGAAAAGGTGTTAAAAATATGAAGAGCCACAAAACGCGTCAAAATATGAGGATCATGAAACGGTCTGAAAAATAGGAGGAGCATGAAACGGTGTTCAAAAACATGAAGAGCCTAAAAAGGTGTGAAAAATATGAAGAGCTTCAAAACGCGTCAAAATATGAGGAGCATGAAACGGTCTGAAAAACAGGAGGATCATGAAGCCGTGTTGAAAAACATGGGGAGCCTGAAAAGGTGTGAAAAATATGAAGAGCTTCATAGGTCTCAAAAATATGAGGAGCATGAAACGGTCTGAAAAATAGGAGAAGCATGAAACGGTGTTCAAAAACATGAAGAGCCTGAAAAGCTGTGAAAAATATGAAGAGCTTCTAAAGGTGTGAAATACATGAGGAGCATGAAACGGTATGAAAAATATGAGGAGCATGAAGCAATGTTCAAAAACATGAAGAACCGGAATAGATGTGAAAAATATGAAGAACTTCATACGGTGTGAAAATTATGAGGAGCATGAAACGGTATGAAAAATATGAGGAGCATGAAGCAGTGTTCAAAAACATGAAGAGCCTGAAAAGGTGTGAAAAATATGAAGAGCTTAAAGCTGTGAGAAATATGAAGAGCTTCAAAAGTTGTCAAAAATATGAGGAGCATGAAACGGTCTGAAAAATATGAGGAGCATGAAATGATCTGAAAACAGGAGGATGATGAAGCGGTGTGGAAAAACATGAAGAGCCTGAAAACGTGTGAAAAATATGAAGAGCTTAAAAGCTGTGAAAAATATGAAGAGCTTCAAAAGTTGTCAAAAATATGAGGAGCATGAAACAGTCTGAAAATTTGCAAGAGCATGAAGTGGTGTTCAAAAACATGAAGAGCCTGAAAAATTGTGAAAAATATGAAGAGCTTCAAAATGTGTCAAAAATATGACGAGCATGAAACCCTCTTAAAAATAGGAGGAGGATGAAGCGGTGTTCAAATACATGAAGAGCCTGAAAAGGTGTGAAAAATATGAAGAGCTTCAAAAGGTGTAAAAAATATGAAGAGCTTCAAAAGGTGTCAAAAATGAGATGAGCATGAAACGGTCTGAAAAATAGGAGGAGCATGAAGCGGTGTTCAAAAAAATGCAGAGACTGAAAAATTGTGAAAAATATGAAGAGCTTCAAAAGGTGTAAAAAATAGGAGGAGCATGAATCGGGTTGAAAAATAGGAGAAGCATGAACGGGTGTTCAAAAACCTAAAGAGTATGAAAAGGTGTGAAAAACATGAAGAGCTTCATAAGGTGTCAAAATTAGTTTAGCATGAAAGGGTCTGAAAAATAGGAGGAGCATGAAGTGGTGTTGAAAACATGAAGAGCCTGAAAAGGTGTGAAATATATGAAGAGCTTCAAAAGATGTGAATAATATGAAGTGCATCAAAACGTGTCAAAAGTGAGATGAGCATGAAACGGTCTGAAAAATAGGAGGAGCATGAAGTGATGTTGAAAAACATGAAGAGCCTGAAAAAGTGTGAAAAATATGAAGAGCTTCAAAAATATGAAAAATATGAAAAGATTCAAAAGGTGTGAAAAATATGAAGAGCTTCAAAAGATGTCAAAAATGAGATGAGCATGAAACGGTCTGAAAAATAGGAGGAGCATGAAGCGGTGTTGAAAATCACGAAGAGCCTGAAAAGGTGTGAAAAATAGGCAGAGCTTCAAAAGGTGTCAAAAATATGAGGAGCATGAAACGGTCTGAAAAATAGGAGGAGCATGAAGCGGTGTTGAAAATCATGAAGAGCCTAAAAGGTGTGAAATATAGGCAGAGCTTCAAAAGGTGTCAAAAATGAGATGAGCATGAAACGGTCTGAAAAATACGAGGAGCATGACGTGGTGTTGAAAAACATGACGAGCCTAAAAGGTGTGAAAAATAGGAAGAGCTTCAAAAGGTGTCAACAATATGAGGAGCATGAAACGGTCTGAAAAATAGGAGGAGCATGAAGCGGTGTTGAAAATCATGAAGAGCCTAAAAAGGTGTGAAATATATGAAGAGCTTCAAAAGGTGTGCAAAATATGAAGAGCTTCAAAAGGTGTCAACAATATGAGGAGCATGAAACGGTCTGAAAAATAGGAGGAGCATGAAGCGGTGTTGAAAATCATGAAGAGCCTGAAAAGGTGTGAAATATATGAAGAGCTTCAAAAGGTGTGAAAAATATGAGGAGTATGAAACGGTCTGAAAAATAGGAGGATCATGAAGCGGTGTTCAAAAACTTGAAGAGCTTGAAAATATGTGAAATATATGAGGAGCATGAAACGGTCTGAAAAATAGGAGGAACATGAAGCGGAGTTCAAAAAAATGAAGAGCCTGAAAAGGTGGAAAAAATATGAAGAGCTTCAAAAGGTGTCAAAAATTTGAGGAGCATGAAACGGTCTGAAAAATAGGAGGAGCGTGAAGCGGTGTTCGAAAACATGAAGAGCCTGAAAAGGTGTGAAAAATATGAAGAGCTTCAAAAGTTGTGAAAAATATGAAAAGCATGAAACAGTCTGAAAAATAGGAGGAGTATGAAGCGGTGTTGAAAAACATGAAGAGTCTGAGAAGGTGTGAAAAATATGCAGAGCTTCATAAGACGTCAAATATATGAGGATCATGAAAATTTCTGAAGATGACGAGGAGCATGAAGCGGTTTTGAAAAACATGAAGAGCCTGAAAAGATGTGTAAAATATGAAGAGCTTCAAAAGGTTACAAATATATGAGGATCATGAAACGGTCTGAAAAATAGGAGGAGCATGAAGCGGTGTTCAAAAACATAAAGAGCGTGAAAACGTGTGAAAAATATGAAAAGCTTCAAAAGAAGTCAAAAATATGAGGAGCATGAAAAGGTCTGAAAAATAGGAGGAGCATGAAACGATCTGAAAAATGGGAGGAGCATGAAGCGGTGTTGAAAAACATGAAGAGCCTGAAAAGGTGTGAAAAATATGAAGAGCTTCAAAAGGTGTCAAAAATATGAGGAGCATGAAACGGTCTGAAAATTAGAAGGAGCAAGAAACTGTGATCAAAAACAAGAAGAGCCTGAAAAGGTGTGAAAAAAATGAAGGGATTCAAAAGGTGTGAAAATTATGAGGAGCATGAAACGGTCTGAAAAATAGGAGGAGCATGAAGCGGTGTTGAAAAACATGAACAGCTGAAAAGGTGGGTAAAATATGAAGAGCTTTAAAAGGTGTCAAAAATATGAGGAGCATGAAACGGTCTGAAAAATAGGAGGAGCATTAAACGGTGTTCAAAAACATGAAGAGCCTGAAAAGGTGTGAAAAATATGAAGAGCTTCAAAAGGTGTCAGTAATAGGAGGAGCATGAAACGGTCTGAAATATAGGAGGAGAATGAAGCGGTGTTGAAAAATATGAAGAGCCTGAAAAGGTGTGAAAAACATGAAGAGCTTAAAAGTTGTGAGAAATATGAAGAGCTTCAAAAGGTGTCAAAAATATGAGGAGCTTGAACGGTCTGAAAAATTGGAGGAGCATGAAGCAGTGTTGAAAAACATGAAGAGCCTGAAAATGTGTGACAAATATGAAGAGCTTCAAAATGTGTCAAAAATATGAGGGGCATGAAAGGGTCTAAAAAATTGGAGGAGCATGAAGCAGTGTTGAAAAACATGAAGAACCTGAAAAGGTGTGAAAAATATGAAGACCTTCAAAAGGTGTCAAAAATATGAGGAGCATGAACGGTCTGAAAAATTGGAGGAGCATGAAGCAGTGTTGAAAAACATGAAGAGCCTGAAAAGATGTGAAAAATATGAAGAGCTTCAAAATGTGTCAAAAATATGAGGAGCATGAAACGGTCTGAAAAATAGTAGGAGCAAGAAATGGTGTTCAAAAACATAAAGAGCCACAAAAGGTGTGAAAAATATGAAGAGCTTCAAAAGGTGTCAAAAATATGAGGAGCAAGAAACGGTCTGAAAAATAGGAGGAGCATGAAGCGGTATTCAAAAACATGAAGAGCCTGAAAAGATTTGAAAAATATGAAGAGCTTCAAAAGGTGTCAAAAATATGACGAACATGAAACGGTCTGAAAAATAGGAGCAGAATGAAGTGGTGTAGAAAAACATGTAGACCCAGAAAATGAGTGAAAAATAAGAAGAGCTTCAATAGGTTTCAAAAATATGAGGAGCATGAAACGGTTTGAAAAATAGGAAGAGCATGAAACGGTGTTAAAAAACATGAAGAGCTTCAAAAGGTGTGAAACATATGAAGAGCTTGAAAAGGTGTCAAAAATATGAGGATCATGAAACGGTCTGAACAATAGGAGGAGCATGAAGTTGTGTTGAAGAACATGTAGAACCTGAAAAGGTGTGAAAAATATGAACAGCTTGAAAAGGTGTCAAATATATGAGGAGCATGAACGGTCTGAAAAATAGGAGGAGCATGAATCGGTGTTGAAAAACATGAAGATCCTGAAAATGTGTGAAAAATATGAAGAGCTTCAAAAGGTGTGAAAAGTATGAGGAAAATGAAACGGTCTGAAATATTGGAGGAGCAAGAAACGGAGTTCAAAAACATGAAGAGCCAGAAAACGTGTGCAAAATATGAAGAGCTTCAAAAGTTGTCAAAAATTGTAGAAGCATGAACGGTCTGAAAAATAGGAGCATGAAGCGGTGTTGAAAAACATGAAGAGCCTGAAAAGGTGTGAAAAATATGAAGAGCTTCAAAAGGTGTCAAAAATCTGATTGACATGAACGGTCTTAAAAACAGGAGGAGGATGAAGTGGTGTTGAAAAACATGAAGAGCCTGAAAAGGTGTGAAAAATATGAAGAGCTTAAAAATGTTTCAAAAATATGAGGAGCATGAAACGGGCTGAAAAATAGGAGGAGCATGAAGTGATGTTGAAAAACATGAAGAGCTTGAAAAGGTGTGAAAAATATGAAGAGCTTCAAAAGGTGTCAAAAATATGATTGACATGAACGGTCTTAAAAACAGGAGGAGGATGAAGTGGTGTTGAAAAATATGAAGAGCCTGAAAAGGTGTGAAAAATGTGAAGAGCTTCAAAAGGTGTCAAAAATATGAGGAGCATGAAACGGTCTGAAAATTAGAAGGAGCAAGAAACTGTGATCAAAAACAAGAAGAGCCTGAAAAGGTGTGAAAAAAATGAAGGGATTCAAAAGGTGTGAAAATTATGAGGAGCATGAAACGGTCTGAAAAATAGGAGGAGCATGAAGCGGTGTTGAAAAACATGAACAGCTGAAAAGGTGGGTAAAATATGAAGAGCTTTAAAAGGTGTCAAAAATATGAGGAGCATGAAACGGTCTGAAAAATAGGAGGAGCATTAAACGGTGTTCAAAAACATGAAGAGCCTGAAAAGGTGTGAAAAGTATGAAGAGCTTCAAAAGGTGTCAGTAATAGGAGGAGCATGAAACGGTCTGAAATATAGGAGGAGAATGAAGCGGTGTTGAAAAACATGAAGAGCCTGAAAAGGTGTGAAAAACATGAAGAGCTTAAAAGTTGTGAGAAATATGAAGAGCTTCAAAAGGTGTCAAAAATATGAGGAGCTTGAACGGTCTGAAAAATTGGAGGAGCATGAAGCAGTGTTGAAAAACATGAAGAGCCTGAAAATGTGTGACAAATATGAAGAGCTTCAAAATGTGTCAAAAATATGAGGGGCATGAAAGGGTCTGAAAAATTGGAGGAGCATGAAGCAGTGTTGAAAAACATGAAGAACCTGAAAAGGTGTGAAAAATATGAAGACCTTCAAAAGGTGTCAAAAATATGAGGAGCATGAACGGTCTGAAAAATTGGAGGAGCATGAAGCAGTGTTGAAAAACATGAAGAGCCTGAAAAGATGTGAAAAATATGAAGAGCTTCAAAATGTGTCAAAAATATGAGGAGCATGAAACGGTCTGAAAAATAGTAGGAGCAAGAAATGGTGTTCAAAAACATAAAGAGCCACAAAAGGTGTGAAAAATATGAAGAGCTTCAAAAGGTGTCAAAAATATGAGGAGCAAGAAACGGTCTGAAAAATAGGAGGAGCATGAAGCGGTATTCAAAAACATGAAGAGCCTGAAAAGATTTGAAAAATATGAAGAGCTTCAAAAGGTGTCAAAAATATGACGAACATGAAACGGTCTGAAAAATAGGAGCAGAATGAAGTGGTGTAGAAAAACATGTAGACCCAGAAAATGAGTGAAAAATAAGAAGAGCTTCAATAGGTTTCAAAAATATGAGGAGCATGAAACGGTTTGAAAAATAGGAAGAGCATGAAACGGTGTTAAAAAACATGAAGAGCTTCAAAAGGTGTGAAACATATGAAGAGCTTGAAAAGGTGTCAAAAATATGAGGATCATGAAACGGTCTGAACAATAGGAGGAGCATGAAGTTGTGTTGAAGAACATGTAGAACCTGAAAAGGTGTGAAAAATATGAACAGCTTGAAAAGGTGTCAAATATATGAGGAGCATGAACGGTCTGAAAAATAGGAGGAGCATGTATCGGTGTTGAAAAACATGAAGATCCTGAAAATGTGTGAAAAATATGAAGAGCTTCAAAAGGTGTGAAAAGTATGAGGAAAATGAAACGGTCTGATATATTGGAGGAGCAAGAAACGGAGTTCAAAAACATGAAGAGCCAGAAAACGTGTGCAAAATATGAAGAGCTTCAAAAGTTGTCAAAAATTGTAGGAGCATGAACGGTCTGAAAAATAGGAGCATGAAGCGGTGATGAAAAACATGAAGAGCCTGAAAAGGTGTGAAAAATATGAAGAGCTTCAAAAGGTGTCAAAAATCTGATTGACATGAACGGTCTTAAAAACAGGAGGAGGATGAAGTGGTGTTGAAAAACATGAAGAGCCTGAAAAGGTGTGAAAAATATGAAGAGCTTAAAAGTGTTTCAAAAATATGAGGAGCATGAAACGGGCTGAAAAATAGGAGGAGCATGAAGTGATGTTGAAAAACATGAAGAGCCTGAAAAGGTGTGAAAAATATGAAGAGCTTCAAAAGGTGTCAAAAATATGATTGACATGAACGGTCTTAAAAACAGGAGGAGGATGAAGTGGTGTTGAAAAACATGAAGAGCCTGAAAAGGTGTGAAAAATGTGAAGAGCTTAAAAATGTTTCAAAAATATGAGGAGCATGAAACGGGCTGAAAAATAGGAGGAGCATGAAGTGATGTTGACAAACATGAAGAACCGGAAAAGGTGTGAAAAATATGAAGAGCTTCAAAAGGTATCAGAAATTTGAGGAGCATGAAACGTACTGAAAAATAGGCGGAGCATGAAGTGATGTTGAAAAACATGAAGAGCCTGAAAAGGTGTGAAAAATATGAAGAGCTTCAAAAGGTGTCAAAAATATGATTGACATGAACGGTCTTAAAAACAGGAGGAGGATGAAGTGGTGTTGAAAAACATGAAGAGCCTGAAAAGGTGTGAAAAATGTGAAGAGCTTAAAAATGTTTCAAAAATATGAGGAGCATGAAACGGTCTGAAAAATAGGAGGAGCATGAAGCGGTGTTCAAAATCCTGAAGAGCCTTAAAAGGTGTGAAAAATATGAAGAGCGTCAAAAGGTGTCAAATATATGGGGAGCATGAAACGGTCTGAAAAATAGGAGGAGCATGAAACGGTGTTCTAAAACATGAAGAGCCTGAAAAGTTCTGAAAAATATGAAGAGCTTCATAAGGTGTGAAAAATATAAGGAGCATGAAACGGTCTGAAAAATAGGAGGAGCATGAAGCGCTGATGAAAAACATGAAGAGCCTGAAAAGGTGTGACAAATATGAAGAGTTTCAAAAGGTTTGAAAAATATGAGTAGCATGAAACAGTCTGAAAATTAGGAAGAGCATGAAGTGGTGTTCAAAATCATGAAGAGCCTGAAAAGGAGTGAAAAATATGAAGAGCTCCAAAGGTGTCAAAAATATGAGGAGCATGAAACGGTCTGCAAATAGGACGAGCATGAAGTGGTGTTCAAAAACATGAAGAGCCTGAAAAGGTGTGAAAAACATGAAGAGCTTCATAAGGTGTCAAAATTAGTTTAGCATGAAAGGGTCTGAAAAATAGGAGGAGCATGAAGTGGTGTTGAAAATATGAAGAGCCTGAAAAGGTGTGAAATATATGAAGAGCTTCAAAAATATGAAAAATATGAAAAGATTCAAAAGGTGTGAAAAATATGAAGAGCTTCAAAAGATGTCAAAAATGAGATGAGCATGAAACGGTCTGAAAAATAGGAGGAGCATGAAGCGGTGTTGAAAATCATGAAGAGCCTGAAAAGGTGTGAAAAATAGGCAGAGCTTCAAAATGTGTCAAAAATATGAGGAGATTGAAACGGTCTGAAAAATACGAGGAGCATGAAGTGGTGTTGAAAAACATGACGAGCCTAAAAGGTGTGAAAAATAGGAAGAGCTTCAAAAGGTGTCAACAATATGAGGAGCATGAAACGGTCTGAAAAATAGGAGGAGCATGAAGTGGTGTTGAAAATCATGAAGAGGCTAAAAAGGTGTGAAATATATGAAGAGCTTCAAAAGGTGTGCAAAATATGAAGAACTTCAAAAGGTGTCAACAATATGAGGAGCATGAAACGGTCTTAAAAATAGGAGGAGCATGAAGCGGTGTTGAAAAACATGAAGAGCCTGAAAAGGTGTGAAAAATATGAACAGCTTAAAAAGGTGTCAAAAATATTAGGAGCAGGAAACGGTGTGAAAAATAGGAGGAGCATGTAACGGTGTTGAAAAACATGAAGAGTCTGAAAACGTGTCAAAAATATGAAGAGCTTCAAAAGGTGTCAAAAATATTAGGAGCATGAAACGGTCTGAAAAATAGGAGGAGCATGAAACGGTGTTGAAAAACATGAAGAGTCTGAAAACGTGTCAAAAATATGAAGAGCTTCAAAAAGTGTCAAAAATATTAGGAGCATGAAACGGTCTGAAAAAGATGAGGATCATGAAACGGTGTTCAAAAACATGAAGAGCATGAGAAGTTGTGAAAAATATGAAGAATTTCAAAAGGTGTCAAAAATATGAAGAGCTTCAAAAGGTGTGAAAAATATGAAGAGCTTCAAAAGGTGTCAAAAATGAGATGAGCATGAAACGGTCTGAAAAATCGGAGGAGCATGAAGCGGTGTTGAAAATCATGAAGAGCCTGAAACGGTGTGAAAAATATGAAGAGCTTCAAAAGGTGTCAAAAATATGAAGAGCTTTAAAAGGTGTCAAAAATATGAGGAGCATGAAATGGTCTGAAATGTAGGAGGAGCATGAAGAGGTTGTGAAAAAGTTCAAGAGCCTGAAAAGGTGTGCAAAATATGAAGAGCTTCAAAAGGTGTGAAATTCATGAGGAGATGAAACGGTCTGAAAAAGAGGAGGGGCATGAAGCGGTGTTCAAAAACATGCAGAGACTGAAAAGGTGTGAAAAATATGAAGAGCTTCAAAAGGTGTGAAAAATATGAGGAGCATGCAACGGTCTGAAAAATAGAAGGAGCATGAACCGGTGTTCAAAAATATGAAGAGCCTGAAAAGGTGTGAAAAATATGAAGAGCTTCAAAAGGTGTCAAAAATATGAGGAGCATGAAACGGTCTGAAAAATAGGAGGAGCATGAAGCAGTGTTGAAAAACATGAAGAGCCTGAGAAGATGTGAAAAATATGAAGAGCTTCAAAAGGTGTGAAATACATGAGGAGCATGAAACGGTCTGAAAAATAGGAGGAGCATGAAGCGGTGTTGAAAAACATGAAGAGACTTAAAACGTGTGAAAAATATGAAGAGCTTCAAAAATGTGAAAAATATGAAGAGCTTCAAAAGGTGTGAAAAATACGAAGAGCTTCAAAAGATGTGAAATACATGAGGAGCATGAAACGGTCGGAAAAATAGGAGGAGCATGAAACGGTGTTCAAAAACATGAAGAGCCTGAAAAGGTGTGAAAAATATGAAGAGCTTCAAAACGTGTCAAAAATATGAGGAGCATGAAACGGACTGAAAAAAAGGAGGAGCATGAAGTAGTGTTGAAAAACATGAGGAGCCTGAAAATGTGTGAAAAATATGAAGAGTTTCCAAAGGTGTGAAAAATATGAAGAGCTTCAAAAGGTGTGAAATACATCAGAAGCATGAAACGGTCTGAAAAATAGGAGGAGCATGAAGCGGTGTTCAAAAACATGAAGAGCCTGAAAAGGTGTGAAATATATGAAGAGCTTCAAAAGGTGTCAACATATGAGAACCAAGAAACGAATGAAAAATAGGAGGAGCATGAAGCGGTGTTGAAAAACATGAAGAGCCTGAAAAGGTGTGACAAATATGAAGAGCTTCAAAAGGTGTCAAAAATATGAGGAGCAGGAAACGGTCTGAAAATTAAGAGCAGCATAAAATTGTGTTAAAAAACATGAAGAGCCTGAAAAGGTGTGAAAAATATGAAGAGCTTCAAAATGTGTCAAAAATATGAGGAGCATGAAACGGTCTGAAAAATAGGAGGAGCATGAAACGGTGTTCAAAATCATGAAGAGCCTGAAAAAGTATGAAAAACATGAAGAGCCTGAAAAGTTGTGAAATACATGAGGAGCATTAAACGGTCTGAAAAATCAGAGCAGAATGAAACGGTGTTCAAAAACATGAAGAGCCTGAAAAGCTGTGAAAAATATGAAGCGCTTCAAAAGATGTGAAATACATGAGGAGCATTAAACCGTGTGAAAAATAGGAAGAGCATGAAACGGTGTTCAAAAACATGAAGAGCCTGAAAAGGTGTGAAAAATATGAAGAGTTTTTAAAGGTGTCAAAAATATGAGGATCATGAAACGGCCTGAAAAATAGGAGGCGCATGAAGCGGTATTCAAAAACATTAAGAGCCTGAAAAGGTGTGAAAAATATGAAAAGCTTCAAAAGGTGTCAAAAATATGGGGAGCATGAAATGGTCTGAAAAGTAGGAGGAGCATGAAGTGGTTGTGAAAAACTTCAAGAGCCTGAAAAGGTGTGCAAAATATGAAGAGCTTCAAAAGGTGTGAAATTCATGAGGAGATGAAACGGTCTGACAAAGAGGAGGGTCATGAAGCGGTGTTCAAAAACCTGCAGAGGCTGAAAAGGTGTGAAAAATACGAAGAGCTTCAAAAATGTGAAAAATATGAAGAGCTTAAAAAGGTGTGAAAAATAGGAAGAGCTTCAAAAGGTGTCAAAAATGAGATTACCATGAAACGGTCTGAAAAATAGGAGGAGCAATAAACGGTGTTCAAACAAATGAAGAGCGTGAAAAGGTGTGAAAAATATGAAGAGCTTCAAAAGCTGTCAAAAATATGAGGAGCATGAAACGGTCTGAAAAATAGGAGGAGCATGAAGCGGTTTTCAAAAACATGAAGAGCTTGAATAGGTGTGAGAAATATGAAGAGCATCCAAAGGTGTCAATAATATGAGGAGCATGAAATGGTCTGAAAAATAGGAGGAGGATGAAGCGATGTTCAAAAACGTGAAGAGCCTGAAAAGATGTGAAATATATGAAGAGATTTAAAATGTGTGAAAAATATGAGGAGCATGAAACGTTCTGAAAAATAGGAGGACCATGAAGCGGTGTTCAAAAACATGAAGAGACTGGAAAGGTGTGAAGAATATGAAGACTCTCAAAAAATATCAAAAATATGAGGAGTATGAAACAGTCTGAAAAATAGGAGGAGCAGGAAGCGGTGTTTAAAAACATGAAGAGCCTGAAAATAAGTGAAAAATATGAAGAGCTTCAAAAATGTGAAAAATATGAAGAACTTCAAAAGGTGTGAAAAATATGAAGAGCTTCAAAAGGTGTCAAAAATGAGATGAGCATGAAACTGTCTGAAAAATAGGAGGAGCATAAAGCGGTGTTGAAAATCATGAAGAGCCTGAAAAGGTGTGAAAAATATGAAGAGCTTCAAAAGATGTGAAAAACATGAAGAGCTTCAAAAGGTGTCAAAATGAGATGAGCATGAAACGGTCTGAACAATAGGAGGAGGATGAAGCGGTGTTGAAAAACATGAAGAGCCTGAAAATGTGTGAAAAATGTGAAAAGCGTCTAAAGGTGTTCAAAAATATTAGGAGAATGAAACGGTCTGAAAAATAGGAGGAGCATGAAGCGGTGTTGAAATACATGAAGAGCTTGAAAACGTGTGAAAAATATGAAGAACTTCAAAAGGTGTGAAAAATGTGAAGAGCTTGAAAAGGTGTCAAAAATGAGATGAGCATGAAACGGTCTGAAAAATAGGAGGAGCATGAAGTGGTGTTGAAAATAATGACGAGCCTGAGAAGGTGTCAAAAATATGAAGAGCTTCAAAAGGTGTCAAATATATGAGGAGCATGAAACGGTCTGAAAAATAGGAGGAGCATGAAGCGGTGTGGAAAAAGATGAAGGGCCTGAAAAGGTGTCAAAAATATGAAGAGCTTCAAAAGGTGTCAAAAATATGAGGAGCATGAAACGGTCTGAAAAATAGGAGGAGAATGAAACGGTGTTCAAAAAGAAGAAGAGCCTGAAAAAGTGTGAAAAATATGAAGAGCTTCAAAAGCTGTCAAGTATATGAGTAGCATGAAACGGTCTGAAAAATAGGAGGAGCATGAAGCAGTGTTCAAAAACATGAAGAGCCTTAAAAGGTGTGAAAAATATGAAGAATTTTAAAAGGTGTCAAAAATATGAAGAGCATGAAACGTTCTGAAAAAGATGAGGATCATGAAACGGTGTTCAAAAACATGAAGAGCATGAGAAGTTGTGAAAAATATGAAGAATTTCAAAAGGTGTCAAAAATATGAAGAGCTTCAAAAGGAGTGAAAAATATGAAGAGCTTCAAAAGGTGTCAAAAATGAGATGAGCATGAAAGGTCTGAAAAATCGGAGGAGCATGAAGCGGTGTTGAAAATCATGAAGAGCCTGAAACGGTGTGAAAAATATGAAGAGCTTCAAAAGGTGTCAAAAATATGAAGAGCTTCAAAAGGTGTCAAAAATATGAGGAGCATGAAACGGTCTGAAAAGTAGGAGGAGCATGAAGCGCTGTTGAGAAACATGAAGAGCCTGAAAAGGTGTGAAAAATATGAAGAGCTTCAAAAGGTGTCAAAAATATGAGGAGCATGAAATGGTCTGAAATGTAGGAGGAGCATGAAGTGGTTGTGAAAAAGTTCAAGAGCCTGAAAAGGTGTGCAAAATATGAAGAGCTTCAAAAGGTGTGAAATTCATGAGGAGATGAAACGGTCTGAAAAAGAGGAGGGGCATGAAGCGGTGTTCAAAAACATGCAGAGACTGAAAAGGTGTGAAAAATATGAAGAGCTTCAAAACGTGTGAAAAATATGAGGAGCATGCAACGGTCTGAAAAATAGAAGGAGCATGAACCGGTGTTCAAAAATATGAAGAGCCTGAAAAGGTGTGAAAAATATGAAGAGCTTCAAAAGGTGTCAAAAATATGAGGAGCATGAAACGGTCTGAAAAATAGGAGGAGCATGAAGCAGTGTTGAAAAACATGAAGAGCCTGAGAAGATGTGAAAAATATGAAGAGCTTCAAAAGGTGTGAAATACATGAGGAGCATGAAACGGTCTGAAAAATAGGAGGAGCATGAAGCGGTGTTGAAAAACATGAAGAGACTTAAAACGTGTGAAAAATATGAAGAGCTTCAAAAATGTGAAAAATATGAAGAGCTTCAAAAGGTGTGAAAAATACGAAGAGCTTCAAAAGATGTGAAATACATGAGGAGCATGAAACGGTCTGAAAAATAGGAGGAGCATGAAATGGTGTTCAAAAACATGAAGAGCCTGAAAAGGTGTGAAAAATATGAAGAGCTTCAAAACGTGTCAAAAATATGAGGAGCATGAAACGGACTGAAAAAAAGGAGGAGCATGAAGTAGTGTTGAAAAACATGAGGAGCCTGAAAATGTGTGAAAAATATGAAGAGTTTCCAAAGGTGTGAAAAATATGAAGAGCTTCAAAAGGTGTGAAATACATCAGAAGCATGAAACGGTCTGAAAAATAGGAGGAGCATGAAGCGGTGTTCAAAAACATGAAGAGCCTGAAAAGCTGTGAAAAATATGAAGCGCTTCAAAAGATGTGAAATACATGAGGAGCATTAAACCGTGTGAAAAATAGGAAGAGCATGAAACGGTGTTCAAAAACATGAAGAGCCTGAAAAGGTGTGAAAAATATGAAGAGTTTCTAAAGGTGTCAAAAATATGAGGATCATGAAACGGCCTGAAAAATAGGAGGCGCATGAAGCGGTATTCAAAAACATTAAGAGCCTGAAAAGGTGTGAAAAATATGAAAAGCTTCAAAAGGTGTCAAAAATATGGGGAGCATGAAATGGTCTGAAAAGTAGGAGGAGCATGAAGTGGTTGTGAAAAACTTCAAGAGCCTGAAAAGGTGTGCAAAATATGAAGAGCTTCCAAAGGTGTGAAATTCATGAGGAGATGAAACGGTCTGACAAAGAGGAGGGTCATGAAGCGGTGTTCAAAAACCTGCAGAGGCTGAAAAGGTGTGAAAAATACGAAGAGCTTCAAAAGGTGTCAAAAATATGAGGAGCATGAAACGGTCTGAAAAAGAGGAGGAGCATGAAGGGGTGTTGAAAAACATGAAGAGCCTGAAAACGTGTGAAAAATATGAAGAGCTTCAAAAATGTGAAAAATATGAAGAGCTTAAAAAGGTGTGAAAAATACGACGAGCTTCAATATGTGTCAAAAATGAGATGAACATGAAACGGTCTGAAACATAGGAGGAGCATGAAGCGGTTTTGAAAATCATGAAGAGCCTGAAAGGGTGTGAAAAATATGAAGAGCTTCAAAAGTTGTGAAAAATATGAAGAGTTTGAAAAGGTGTCAAAAATATGAGGAGCATGAAACGGTCTGAAAAATAGGAGGAGCATGAAACTGTGTTCAAAAACATGAAGAGCCTGAAAATGTGTGAAAAATATGAAGAGCTTCATAAATGTGAAAAATATGAAGAGCTTCAAAAGGTGTGAAAAATAGGAAGAGCTTCAAAAGGTGTCAAAAATGAGATTACCATGAAACGGTCTGAAAAATAGGAGGAGCATGAAGCGGTGTTGAAAATCATGAAGAGCCTGAAAAGTTGTGAAAAATATGAAGAGTTTCAAAAGGTGTGAAAAACATGAACAGCTTCAAAAGGTTTCAAAAAGAGATGAGCCTGAACGGTCTGAAAAATAGGAGGACCATGAAACTGTGTTCAAAAACATGAAGAGCCTGAAAATGTGTGAAAAATATGAAGAGCTTCAAAAATGTGAAAAATATGAAGAGCTTCAAAAGCTGTGAAAAATAGGAAGAGCTTCAAAAGGTGTCAAAAATGAGATTACCATGAAACGGTCTGAAAAATAGGAGGAGCAATAAATGGTGTTCAAACAAATGAAGAGCGTGAAAAGGTGTGAAAAATATGAAGAGCTTCAAAAGCTGTCAAAAATATGAGGAGCATGAAACGGTCTGAAAAATAGGAGGAGCATGAAGCGGTTTTCAAAAACATGAAGAGCTTGAATAGGTGTGAGAAATATGAAGAGCATCCAAAGGTGTCAATAATATGAGGAGCATGAAATGGTCTGAAAAATAGGAGGAGGATGAAGCGATGTTCAAAAACGTGAAGAGCCTGAAAAGATGTGAAATATATGAAGAGATTTAAAATGTGTGAAAAATATGAGGAGCATGAAACGTTCTGAAAAATAGGAGGACCATGAAGCGGTGTTCAAAAACATGAAGAGACTGGAAAGGTGTGAAAAATATGAAGACTCTCAAAAAATATCAAAAATATGAGGAGTATGAAACAGTCTGAAAAATAGGAGGAGCAGGAAGCGGTGTTTAAAAACATGAAGAGCCTGAAAATAAGTGAAAAATATGAAGAGCTTCAAAAATGTGAAAAATATGAAGAACTTCAAAAGGTGTGAAAAATATGAAGAGCTTCAAAAGGTGTCAAAAATGAGATGAGCATGAAACTGTCTGAAAAATAGGAGGAGCATAAAGCGGTGTTGAAAATCATGAAGAGCCTGAAAAGGTGTGAAAAATATGAAGAGCTTCAAAAGATGTGAAAAACATGAAGAGCTTCAAAAGGTGTCAAAATGAGATGAGCATGAAACGGTCTGAACAATAGGAGGAGGATGAAGCGGTGTTGAAAAACATGAAGAGCCTGAAAATGTGTGAAAAATGTGAAAAGCGTCTAAAGGTGTTCAAAAATATTAGGAGAATGAAACGGTCTGAAAAATAGGAGGAGCATGAAGCGGTGTTGAAATACATGAAGAGCTTGAAAACGTGTGAAAAATATGAAGAACTTCAAAAGGTGTGAAAAATGTGAAGAGCTTGAAAAGGTGTCAAAAATGAGATGAGCATGAAACGGTCTGAAAAATAGGAGGAGCATGAAGTGGTGTTGAAAATAATGACGAGCCTGAGAAGGTGTCAAAAATATGAAGAGCTTCAAAAGGTGTCAAATATATGAGGAGCATGAAACGGTCTGAAAAATAGGAGGAGCATGAAGCGGTGTGGAAAAAGATGAAGGGCCTGAAAAGGTGTCAAAAATATGAAGAGCTTCAAAAGGTGTCAAAAATATGAGGAGCATGAAACGGTCTGAAAAATAGGAGGAGAATGAAACGGTGTTCAAAAAGAAGAAGAGCCTGAAAAAGTGTGAAAAATATGAAGAGCTTCAAAAGGTGTCAAAATATGAGGAGCATGAAACCGTCTGAAAAGGAGGAGGACCATTAAGCGGTGTTGAAAAAAATGAAGAGCCTGAAAAGGTGTGAAAAATAGGAAGATCTTGAAAAGGTGTCAAAAATATGAGTAGCATGAAACTGTCTGAAAAATAGGAGGAGCATGAAGTCGTGATGAAAAACATGAAGAGCCTGAAAAGGTGTGAAAAATATGAAGAGCTTCCAAAATTGTGAAAATATGAGGAGAATGAAACGGTTTGAAAAATAGGAGGAGCATGAAACGGTCTGAAAAATAGGAGGAGCATGATGCGGTGTGGAAAAACAAGAAGAGCCTGAAAAGGTGTGAAAAATATGAAGAGCTTCAAAAGGTGTGAAAAATATGAAGAGCTTCAAAAGGTTTCAAAATTAAGAGGAGCAATAAACCGTCTGAAAAATATGAAGGAGCATGAAACGGTTTGAAAAATAGGAGGAGCATGAAACGTGATGAAAAACATGAAGAGCTTCAAAAGGTGTGAAAAATATTAGATCATGAAACGATCTGAAAAATAGGAGGAGCATGAACTGGTCTTGAACAACATGAAGAGCATGAAAAGGTGTGAAAAATATGAAGAGCTTAAAAAGGTGTCAAAAATATGAGGAGCACGGAACGGTCTGAAAAATAGGAGAACCACGAAGCTGTGTTGAAAAACATGACAGCATGAAAAGGTGTGAAAAATATGAAGGGCTGCAAAAGTTGTGAAAAATATGAAGAGCATGAAAAGGTCTGAAAAATAGGAGGAGCATGAAGCGCTGTTGAAAAACATGAAGTGCCTGAAAAGTTGTGAAGAATATGAAGAGCTTCAAAAGTTGTCAAAAATATGAGGAGCATGAAATGGACTGAAAAATATGAGGTGCATGAATCGGTCTGATTAATAGGAGGAGCATGAAACGGTGTTGAAAAACATGAAGAGCATTGAAAGGTGTGAAAAAAAAGAAGAGCTTCAAAAGGTGTCAAAACTGTGAGGATCATGAAATGATCTGAAAGATAGGAGGAGCATGAACCTGTGGTCAGAAACATGAAGAGCCTGAAAAGGTGTGAAATATATGAAGAGCTTCAAAAGGTGTGAAAAATATGAATAGCATCAGAAGGTGTTAAAAATATGAGGAGCATGAAACGGTCTGAAAAATAGGTGGAGCATCAAAATGTGTTGAAAAAAATGAAGATCATGAAAGGTTTGAAAAATATGAAGAGCTTCAAAAGGAGTCAAAAATAGAAGCAGCATGAAACGGTGTTCAAAAACTTGAAGTGCCTGAAAATGTGTGAAAAATATGAAGAGATTTAAAGGTGTCAAAAATATGAGGAACATGAAACGGTCTGAAAAATAGGAGGAGCATGAAGCGGTGTTGAAAAACATGAAGAGCATGAAAAGGTGTGAAAAATATGAAGAGCTTCAAACGGTGTGAAAAATATGAGGAGCATGAAACGGTCTGAAAAATAGGAGGAGCATGAAGCGGTGTTCAAAAACATGAAGAGCCACAAAAGGTGTGAAAAATATGAAGAGCTTTAAAAGGGGTCAAAATATGAGGAGCATGAAACGTTCTGAAAAATAGGAGGATCATGAAACGGTGTTCAAAAACATGAAGAGCCTGAAAAGGTGTGAAAAATATGAAGAGCCTCAAAAAATGTCAAATATATAAGGAGTATGAAATGGTCTCAAAAATAGGAGGAGCAAGAAGCGGTGTTGAAAAACATGAAGAGTCTGAAATCGAGTGAAAAATATGAAGAGCTTCAAAAATGTGAAAAATATGAAGAGCTTCAAAAGGTGTGAAAAAAATGAAGAGCTTCAAAAGTTGTCAAAAATGAGATGTGCATGAAACGGACTGAAATATAGGAGGAGCTTGAAGTGATGTTGAAAAACATGAAGAGCCTGAAAATGTGTGAAATATAGGAAGAGCTTCAAAAGGTGTCAAAAATAAGATGAGCATGAAACAGTCTGAAAATAAGAAGGAGCATGAAGCGGTGTTCAGAAACATGAAGAGCCTGAAAAGGTGTGAAAAATATGAGGAGCTTCAAAAGGTGTCAAAATATGAGGAGCAGGAAACGGTCTGAAAAATAGGAGGAGCATGAAGTGCTGTTCAAAATCATGAAGATCCTGGAAAGTTGTGAAAAATATGAAGAGCTTCAAAAGGTGTGAAATACATGAGGAGCATGAAACGGTCTGAAAAATAGGAGGAGCATGAAGCGGTGTAGAAAAACATGAAGAGCCTGAAAATGTGTGAAAAATATGAAGAGCTTCAAAAGGTGTCAAAAATGAGATGAGCATGAAACGGTCTGAAAAATAGGAGGAGCATGAAGCGGTGTTCAAAAACATGAAGAGCCTGAAAAAGTGTGAAAAATATGAAGAGCTTATAAAATTGTCAAAAATATGAGGAGCATGAAGAGATGTTCAAAAACATGAAGAGGTTATTAAGGTGTGAAAAACATGAAGAGCTATAAAAGGTTTGAAAAATAGGAGGAGCATGAAGCGGTGTTCAAAAACATGAAGAGCCTGAAAAAGTGTGAAAAATATGAAGAGCTTATAAAATTGTCAAAATATGAGGAGCATGAAACGGTCTGAAAAATACGAGCAGCCTGAAACCGTCTGAAAAATAGGAGGAGCATAAAGCGGTGTTCAAAAACATGAAGGGCCTGAAAACGTGTGAAAAATATGAAGAGCTTCAAAAGGAGTCAAAAATATGCGGAGCCTGAAACGATCTGAAAATTAGGAGGAGCATGAAGCGGTGTTGAAAACCATGAAGAGCCGGAAAAGGTGTGAAAAATGTGAAGAGCTTCAAAAGGTGTCAAAAATATGAGGAGCATGAAACGCTCTGAAATATAGGAGGATCATGAAGCGGTGTTGAAAAACATGAAGAGCCTGAAAAGGTGTGATAAATGTGAAGAGCTTCAAAAGGTGTCAAAAATGAGAGGAGCATGAAACGGTCTTAAAAATAGGAGGAGCATGAAGTGGTGTTGAAAAACATGAAGAGTCTGAAAAGGTGTGAAATATATGAAGAGCTTCAAAATATGTCAATAATATGAGGAACATGAAACGGTCTGAAAAATAGGAGGAGCATGAAGCGTTGTTGAAAAACATGAGAGCATGAAAAGGTGTGAAAAATATGAAGAGTTTCAAAATATGTCAATAATATGAGGAACATGAAACGGTCTGAAAATAGGAGGACCATGAAGCGGTGTGGAAAAAGATGAAGAGTCTGAAAATGTGTGAAAAATATGAAGAGCTTCAAAAGGTGTGAAAAATATGAAGAGCTTCAAAAGGTGTCAAAAATGAGAGGAGAAAGAAACGGTCAGAAAAATAGGACGAGTATGAAGTGGTGTTGAAACACATGAAGAGCCTGAAAAGGTGTGAAACATATGAAGAGCTTCAAAAGGTGTGAAAAACATGAAGAGCTTCAAAAGGTGTGAAATATATGAGGAGCTTCAAAAGGTGTGAAAAACATGAGGAGCATGGAACGGTCTGAAAAATTGGAGGAGCATGAAGCGGTGTTGAAAAACATGAAGAGCCTGAAAAGTTGTGAAAAACATGAAGAGCTTCAAAACGTGTCAAAAATATGAGGAGCATGAAACGGTCTGAAAAAAAGGAGAAGCATGAAACGTTGTTGAAAAACATGAAGAGCATGAAAATTGTGAATAACCTAAAGAGCTTCAAAAAGTGTCAAAAATATGAGGAACATGAAACGGTCTGAAAAATAGGACGAGCATGAAACGGTGTTGAAAAACATGAAGAGCCTGAAAAGATGTGAATAATATGAAGAGCTTCAAAGGTGTCAAAAATATGAGGAGCATGAAATGGTCTGAAAAATAGGAGGAGCATTAAGCGGTGTACAAACCATGAAGAGCATGAAAAGATGTGAAAAACATGAAGAACTTCAAAAGGTGTCAAAAATATGAGGAACATGAAATGGACTGAAAAATAGGAGGAGCATGAAGCGGTGTTGAAAAACATGAAGAGCATGAAAAGGTGTGAAAAATATGAAGAGTTTCAAAAGGTGTGAAAAATATGAAGAGCTACAAAAGGTGTCAAAAATGAGAGGAGTAAGAAACGGTCAGAAAAATAGGACGAGTATGAAGTGGTGTTGAAAAACATGAAGAGCCTGAAAAGGTGTGAAACATATGAAGAGCTTCAAATGGTGTGAAAAACATGAAGAGCTTCAAAAGGTGTGAAATATATGAGGAGCTTCAAAAGGTATGAAAAACATGAGGAGCATGGAACGGTCTGAAAAATTGGAGGAGCATGAAGCGGTGTTGAAAAACATGAAGAGCCTGAAAAGTTGTGAAAAACATGAAGAGCTTCAAAAGGTGTCAAAAATATGAAGAGTATGAAACAATCTGAAAAATAGGAGGAGCATGAAACGATGTTGAAAAACATGAAGAGCTTCAAAAGGTGTCAAAAATATGAGGAGCATGAAACGGTCTGAAAAAAAGGAGAAGCATGAAACGGTGTTGAAAAACATGAAGAGCATTAAAAGTGTGAGAAATATAAAGAGCTTCAAAATGTGTCAAAAATATGAGGAGCAAGAAACGGTACGAAAAATAGGAGGAGCATGAAACGTTGTTGAAAAACATGAAGAGCATGAAAATTGTGAATAACATAAAGAGCTTCAAAAGGTGTCAAAAATATGAGGAACTTGAAACGGTCTGAAAAATAGGACGAGCATGAAACGGTGTTGAAAAACATGAAGAGCATTAAAAGTGTGAAAAATAAAAAGAGCTTCAAAAGCTGTGAAAAATATGAGGAGCAAGAAACGGTCTGAAAAATAAGAGGAGGATGAAGCGGTGTTCAAAAACATGAAGAGCCTAAAAAGGTGTGAAAATATGAAGAGATTCAAAAGGTGTCAAAATTATGAGGAGCATGAAACAGTCTGAATAATAGGAGGAGCATGAAGCGGTTTTGAACATCATGAAGAGCCTGAAAAGGTGCGAAAAATATGAAGAGCTTCAAAAGGTGTCAAAAATATGAGGAGCATGAAACAGTCTGAAAAATAGGAGGAGCATGAAACGGTGTTGAAAAAGATGAAGAGTCTGAAAAGGTGTGATATATATGGAGAGCTTCAAAAGGTGTCAAAAATATGAGGACCATGAAACAGTCTGAAAAATAGGAGGAGCATGACATGGTGTTGAAAAACTTGAAGAGCATGAAGAGGTGTGAAAAATATGAAGAGCTTCAAAAGGTGTCAAAAATATGAGGAGCATGAAACGGTCTGAAAAATAGGAGGAGCATGAAGCGGTGTTGAAAAACATGAAGAGCCTGAAAAGGTGTGAAATATATGAAGACCTTCAAAAGTTGTCAAAAATATGAGGAGCATGAAACGGTGTTAAAATCATGAAAAGCCTGAAAAATTGCGATAAATGTATAGAGCTTCAAAAGGTGTGAAAAATATGAGGAGCAATAAACGGTCTGAAAAATAGGAGGAGAATGACGTGGTGTTGAAAAACATGAAGAGCCTGAAATGGTGTGAAAAATATGAAGAGCTTCAAAAGGTGTCAAAAATATGAGCAGCATGAAACGGTCTGAAAAATAGGAGGAGCATGAAACAGTGTTGAAAAACATGAAGAGTACGAAAAGGTGTGAAAAATACGAAAAGCAACAAAAGGTGTCAAAAATATTAGGAGCATGAAACGGTCTGAAAAATAGGAGGAGCATGAAGCGGTGTTGAAAAACATGAACAGCCTGAAAAGGTGTGAAATATATGAAGAGCTTCAAAAGGTGTCAAAAATATGAAGAGCATAAAACAGTGTTCAAAAACATGAAAAGCCTGAAAAACTGTGAAGAATTTAAAGAGCTTCAAAAGGTGTGAAACAGATGAGGAGCATGAAATGGTCGGAAATATAGGAGGAGCATGAAGCGGTGTTCAAAAACATGAAGAGCCTGAAAAGGTGTGATATATAAGAAGCGCTTCAAAAGGTGTGAAAAAAATTAGTCGCATGAACGGTCTGAAAAATAGGAGGAGCATGAAATGGTGTTGAAAAACATGAAGAGCCTGAAAAGGTGTGAAACATATGAAGAGCTTCAAAAGGTGTCAAAAATGAGAGGAGAAAGAACGGTCAGAAAAATAGGAGGAGTATGAAGTGGTGTTGAAAAACATGAAGAGCCAGAAAAGGTGTGAAACATATGCAGAGCTTCAAAAGGTGTGAAAAACATGAAGAGCTTCAAAAGGTGTGAAATATATGAGGAGCTTCAAAAGGTGTGAAAAACATGAGGAACATGGAACGGTCTGAAAAATTGGAGGAGCCTGAAGCAGTGTTGAAAAACATGAAGAGCCTGAAAAGTTGTGAATAACATGAAGAGCTTCAAAAGGTGTCAAAAATGTGAGGAGCATGAAACGGTCTTAAAAATAGGAGGAGCATGAAGCGGTGTTGAAAAATATGAAGAGCCTGAAAAGGTGTGAAATATATGAAGACCTTCAAAAGGTGTCAAAAATATGAGGAGCATGAAACGGTGTTAAAATCATGAAAAGCCTGAAAAGTTACGATAAATGTATAGAGCTTCAAAAGGTGTGAAAAATATGAGGAGCAATAAACGGTCTGGAAAATAGGAGGAGAATGAAGTGGTGTTGAAAAACATGAAGAGCCTGAAATGGTGTGAAAAATATGAAGAGCTTCAAAAGGTGTCAAAAATATGAGCAGCATGAAACTGTATGTAAATTAGAAGGAGCTGGAAGTGGTGTTGAAATACATGAAGAGCCTGAAAAGGTGTGAAATACATGAAGAGCTTCAAAAGGTGTCAAAAATATGAGGAGCATGAAACAGTGTTCAAAAAGATGAAAAGCCTGAAAAAATGTGAAGAATATAAAGAGCTTCAAAAGGTGTGAAACAGATGAGGAGCATGAAATGATCTGAAAAATAGGAGGAGCACGAAGCGGTGTTGAAAAACATGAACAGCCTGAAAAGGTGTGAAATATATGAAGGGCTTCAAGCGGTGTCAAAAATATGAGGAGCATAAAACAGTGTTCAAAAACATGAAAAGCCTGAAAAACTGTGAAGAATATAAAGAGCTTCAAAAGGTATGAAACAGATGAGGAGCATGAAACGGTGATGAAAAACATGAAGAGCATGAAAAGGTGTGAATATAGGAAGAGATTCAAAAGGTGTCAAAAATATGAGGAGCACGACACTGTCCGAAAAATTGTAGGAGAATGAAACGGTCTGAAAATAGGAGGAGCATGAAATGGTGTTCAAAAACATGAAGAGCCTGAAAAGGTGTGAAATATATGAAGAACTTCAAAAGGTGTCAAAAATATGAGGAGCATGAAACAGTCAAAAAATAGGAGGAGCATGAGACGGTGTTGAAAAAATGAAGACCATAAAGAGGTGTGAAAAATATGAAGAGCTTCAAAAGGTGTCAAAATTATGAGGAGCATGAAACGGTCTGAAAAATAGGAGGAGCATGAAGCGGTGTTTAAAAACATGAACCCAAAAAAGAGTGAAAAATAGGAAGAGATTCAAAAGGTGTCAAAAATATGAGGAGCATGAAACGGTCTGAAAAATAGGAGGAGCAAGAAGCGGAGTTGAAAAACATGAAGAGCATTAAAAGTGTGAAAAATGTAAAGATCTTCAAAAGGTGTCAAAAATATGAGGAGCAAGAAACGGTATGAAAAATAGGAGGAGCATGAAACGTTGTTGAAAAACATGAAGAGCCTTAAAAGGTGTGAAAAATATGAAGAGCTTCAAATGGTGTGAAATACATGAGGAGGATGAAACGGTCAGAAAAATACGAGGAGCATGAAGCGATGTTCAAAAACATGAAGAGCCTGAAAAGATGTGAAAAACATGAAGAGCTTCAAAAGGTGTCAAAAATATGATGAACATGAAATGGTATGAAAAATAGGAGGAGCATGAAGCGGTGTTCAAAACATGAAGAGCCTGAAAAGGTGTGAAAAATATGAAGAGCTTCAAAAGGTGTCAAAAATATGAGGAGCATGTAACGTTCTGAAAAATATGATGAGCATGAAAAGGTTTTGCAAATCATGAAGAGCCTGAAAAAGTGTGAAAAATATGAAGAGCTTCAAAAGGTGTGAAAAATATGAAGAGCTTCAAAAGGTGTCATAAATGAGATGAGCATGAAACGGTCTGAAAAATAGGAGGAGCATGAAGCGGTGTTCAAAAACATGAAGAGCCTGAAAAGGTGTGAAATATATGAAGAGCTTCAAAAGATGTCAAAAAAATGAGGAGCATGAAATGGTCTGTTAAATAGGAGGAGCATGAAGCGGTGTGCAAAAACATGAAGAGCCTGAAAATTTGTGAAAAATATGTAAAGCCTCAAAAGGTGTCAAAAATATGAGGAGCATGAAACGGTCTGAAAAATAGGAGGAGCATGAAACGGTATTCAAAAACATGAAGAGTCTGAAAATTTGTGAAAAATATGAAAAGCCTCAAAACGTGTCAAAAATATGAGGAGCATTAAACGGTCTGAAAAATAGGAGAAGCATGAAGTGTTCTTCAAAACCATGAAGAGCCTGAAAAGGTGTGAAAAATATGAAGAGCTTCAAAAGGTGTCAAATATATGAGGAGCATGAAACGGTCTGAAAAATAGAAGGAGCATGAAGCGGTGTACAAAATCATGAAGAGCCTGAAAAGGTGTAAGAAATATGAAGAGCTTCAAAAGGTGTCAAAAATATGAGGAGTATGAAATGGTATGAAAAATAGGAGCAGCATGAAACGGTGTTCAAAAACATGAAGAGCCTGAAAAGGTGTGAAAAATATGAAGAGCTTCAAATGCTGTCAAAAATATGAGGAGGTTGAAACGGTCTGAAAAATAGGAGGAGCATAAAGCGGTGTTGAAAAATATAAAGAGCCTGTAAAGGTGTGAAAAATATGAAGAGCTTCAAAAGGTGTCAAAAATATGAGGAGCATGAAACGGTCTGAAAAACAGGAGGAGCATGAAGTGGTGTTGAAAAACATGAAGAGCCTAAAAAGGTGTGAAAAATATGAAGAGCTTCAAATGTGAGAAAAATATGAGGAGAATGAAACGGTCTGAAATTTAGGAGGAGCATGAAGCGATGTTGAAAAACATGAAGAGCCTGACAACGTGTGAAAAATATGAAGAGCTTCAAAAGGTGTGAAAAATATGAAGAGCTTCCAAAGGTGTCGAAAATAAGATGAGATGAAACGGTGTGAAAAATAGGAGGAGCATGAGGTGGTGTTGGAAAACATGAAGTGTTTGAAAAGTTGTGCAATATATGAACAGCTTCAAAAGGTGTGAAAAATATGAGCAGCTTCAAAAAGTGTCAATAATATGAGGAGATTGAAACGGTCTGAAAAACAGGAGGAGCATGAAACAATGTTGAAAAACATGAAGAGCCTTAAAAGGTGTGAAAAATATGAAGAGCTTCAAATGCTGTCAAAAATATGAGGAGGTTGAAACGGTCTGGAAAACAGGAGGAGCATGAAGTGGTGTTGAAAAACATGAAGAGCCTGAAAAGGTGTGAAAAATATGAAGAGCTTCAAAATGTGTCAAAAATATGAGGAGCATGAAACGGTCTGAAAAACAGGAGGAGCATGAAGTGGTGTTGAAAAACGAGAAGAGCCTAAAAAGGTGTGAAAAATATGAAGAGCTTCAAAAGGTGTGAAATACACGAGGAGCATGAAACGGTCTGAAAATAGTAGGAGCATGAAGTGGTGTTCAAAAACATGAAGAGCCTGAAAAGTTGTGAAAAATATGAAGAGCTTCAAAAGGTGTGAAATACATGAGGAGCATGAAACGGTCTGAAAAATATGAGGAGCATGAAGCGGTGTGCAAAAACATGAAGAGCCTGAAAAGGTGTGAATAATAAGAAGATCTTCAAAAGGTGTCAAAATATGAGGAGCATAAAACGGTCTGAAAAATAGGAGGAGCTTGAAGCGGTGTGCAAAAACATGAAGAGCCTGAAAATTTGTGAAAAATATGAAAAGCCTCAAAAGGTGTCAAAAATATGAGGAGCATGAAACGTTCTGAAAAATAGGAGGAGCAAGAAACGGTATTCAAATACATGAAGAGCCTGAAAATTTGTGAAAAATATGAAAAGCCTCAAAACGTGTCAAAAATATGAGGAGCATGAAACGGTCTGAAATATAGGAGAAGCATGAAGTGTTCTTCAAAACCACGAAGAGCCTGAAAAAGTGTGAAAAATATGAAGAGCTTCAAAAGGTATCAAATATATGAGGAGCATGAAACGGTCTGAAAAATAGAAGGAGCATGAAGCGGTGTTCAAAATCATGAAGAGCCTGAAAAGGTGTAAGAAATATGAAGAGCTTGAAAAGGTGTCAAAAATATGAGGAGTATGATTTGGTATGAAAAATAGGAGCAGCATGAAACGGTGTTCAAAAAAATGAAGAGCCTGAAAAGGTGTGAAAAATATGAAGAACTTCAAAAGGTGTCAAATATATGAGGAGCATGAAACGGTCTGAAAAATAGGAGGAGCACCAAGTGGTGTTGAAAAACATGAAGAGCATGAAAAGGTGTGAAAAGTATGATCGCTTCAAAAGGTCACAAAAATATGAGGAGCATGAAACGGTGTTCAAAAACATGAAGAGCCTGATAAGGAGTGAAAAATATGAAGAGCTTCAAATGCTGTCAAAAATATGAGGAGGTTGAAACGGTCTGAAATATAGGAGGAGCATAAAGAGGTGTTGAAAAAGATGAAGAGCCTGTAAAGGTGTGAAAAATATGAAGAGCTTCAAAAGGTGTCAAATATATGAGGAGCATGAAACGGTCTGAAAAACAGGAGGAGCATGAAGTGTTGTTGAAAAACATGAAGAGCCTGAAAAGGTGTGAAAAAAATGAAGAGCTTCAAAAGGTGTCAAAAATATGAGGAGCATGAAACGGTCTGAAAAACAGGAGGAGCATGAAGTGGTGTTGAAAAACATGAAGAGCCTAAAAAGGTGTGAAAAATATGAAGAGCTTCAAATGTGAGAAAAATATGAGGAGAATGAAACGGTCTGAAATTTAGGAGGAGCATGAAGCGGTGTTGAAAAACATGAAAAGCCTGAAAACGTGTGAAAAATATGAAGAGCTTCAAAAGGTGTGAAAAATATGAAGAGCTTCCAAAGGTGTCGAAAATAAGATGAGATGAAACGGTCTGAAAAATAGGAGGAGCATGAGGTGGTGTTGAAAAACTTGAAGTGTTTGAAAAGGTGTGAAATATATGAACAGCTTCAAAAGGTGTGAAAAATATGAGCAGCTTCGAAGGTGTCAATAATATGAGGAGATTGAAACGGTCTGAAAAACAGGAGGAGCATGAAACAATGTTGACAAACATGAAGAGCCTTAAAAGGTGTGAAAAATATGAAGAGCTTCAAATGGTGTGAAATACATGAGGAGGATGAAACGGTCTGAAAAATACGAGGAGCATGAAGTGATGTTCAAAAACATGAAGAGCCTGAAAAGATGTGAAAAACATGAAGAGCTTCAAAAGGTGTCAAATATATGAGGAGCATGAAATGGTATGAAAAATAGGAGGAGCATGAAGCGGTGTTCAAAACATGAAGAGCCTGAAAAGGTGTGAAAAATATGAAGAGCTTCAAAAGGTGTCAAAAATATGAGGAGCATGAAACGTTCTGAAAAATATGATGAGCATGAAAAGGTTTTGCAAATCATGAAGAGCCTGAAAAAGTGTGAAAAATATGAAGAGCTTCAAAAGGTGTGAAAAATATGAAGAGCTTCAAAAGGTGTCATAAATGAGATGAGCATGAAACGGTCTGAAAAATAGGAGGAGGATGAAGCGGTGTTCAAAAACATGAAGAGCCTGAAAAGGTGTGAAATATATGAAGAGCTTCAAAAGGTGTCAAAAAAATGAGGAGCATGAAATGGTCTGCTAAATAGGAGGAGCATGAAGCGGTGTGCAAAAACATGAAGAGCCTGAAAATTTGTGAAAAATATGAAAAGCCTCAAAAGGTGTCAAAAATATGAGGAGCATGAAACGGTCTGAAAAATAGGAGGAGCAGGAAACGATATTCAAAAACATGAAGAGTCTGAAAATTTGTGAAAAATATGAAAAGCCTCAAAACGTGTCAAAAATATGAGGAGCATTAAACGGTCTGAAAAATAGGAGAAGCATGAAGTGTTCTTCAAAACCATGAAGAGCCTGAAAAGGTGTGAAAAATATGAAGAGCTTCAAAAGGTGTCAAATATGTGAGGAGCATGAAACGGTCTGAAAAATAGAAGGAGCATGAAGCGGTGTTCAAAATCATGAAGAGCCTGAAAAGGTGTAAGAAATATGAAGAGCTTCAAAAGGTGTCAAAAATATGAGGAGTATGAAATGGTATGAAAAATAGGAGCAGCATCAAACGGTGTTCAAAAACATGAAGAGCCTGAAAAGGTGTGAAAAATATGAAGAGCTTCAAATGCTGTCAAAAATATGAGGAGGTTGAAACGGTCTGAAAAATAGGAGGAGCATAAAGAGGTGTTGAAAAGCATAAAGAGCTTGTAAAGGTGTGAAAAATATGAAGAGCTTCAAAAGGTGTGAAAAATATGAAGAGCTTCCAAAGGTGTCGAAAATAAGATGAGATGAAACGGTGTGAAAAATAGGAGGAGCATGAGGTGGTGTTGAAAAACATGAAGTGTTTGAAAAGGTGTGAAATATATGAACAGCTTCTAAAGGTGTGAAAAATATGAGCAGGTTCAAAAAGTGTCAATAATATGAGGAGATTGAAACGGTCTGAAAAACAGGAGGAGCATGAAACAATGTTGAAAAACATGAAGAGCCTTAAAAGGTGTGAAAAATATGAAGAGCTTCAAATGCTGTCAAAAATATGAGGAGGTTGAAACGGTCTGAAAAACAGGAGGAGCATGAAGTGGTGTTGAAAAACATGAAGAGCCTGAAAAGGTGTGAAAAATATGAAGAGCTTCAAAAGGTGTCAAAAATATGAGGAGCATGAAACGGTCTGAAAAACAGGAGGAGCATGAAGTGTTGTTGAAAAACATGAAGAGCCTAAAAAGGTGTGAAAAATATGAAGAGCTTCAAATGTGAGAAAAATATGAGGAGAATGAAACGGTCTGAAATTTAGGAGGAGCATGAAGCGGTGTTGAAAAACATGAAGAGCCTGAAAACGTGTGAAAAATATGAAGAGCTTCCAAAGCTGTCGAAAATAAGATGAGATGAAATGGTCTGAAAAATAGGAGGAGCATGAGGTGGTGTTGAAAAACATGAAGTGTTTCAAAAGGTGTGAAATATATGAACAGCTTCAAAAGGTGTGAAAAATATGAGCAGCTTCAAAAAGTGTCAATAATATGAGGAGATTGAAACGGTCTGAAAAACAGGAGGAGCATGAAACAATGTTGAAAAACATGAAGAGCCTTAAAAGGTGTGAAAAATATGAAGAGCTTCAAACGGTGTGAAATACATGAGGAGGATGAAACGGTCTGAAAAATACGAGGAGCATGAAGCGATGTTCAAAAACATGAAGAGCCTGAAAAGATGTGAAAAACATGAAGAGCTTCAAAAGGTGTCAAAAATATGAGGAGCATGATATGGTCTGAAAAATAGGAGGAGCATGAAGCGGTGTTCAAAACATGAAGAGCCTGAAAAGGTGTGAAAAATATGAAGAGCTTCAAAAGGTGTCAAAAATATGAGGAGCATGAAACGTTCTGAAAAATATGATGAGCATGAAAAGGTTTTGCAAATCATGAAGAGCCTGAAAAAGTGTGAAAAATATGAAGAGCTTCAAAAGGTGTGAAAAATATGAAGAGCTTCAAAAGGTGTCAAAAATATGAGGAGCATTAAACAGTCCGAAAAATACGATGAGAATGAATCGGTTTTGAAAACGATGAAGAGCATGAAACGGTGTGAAAAACATGAAGAGCATGGAAAGGTGTGAAATATATGAAGAGCTTCAAAAGTTGTCAAAAATATGAGGAGCAAGAAACGGTCTGAAAAATAGGAGGAGCATGAAGCAGTCGTCAAAAACATGAAGATCATGAAAAGATGTGAAAAATATGAACAGCTTCAAAAGGTCTCAAGGATATGAGGAGCATGAAACAGTCGGAAAAATAGGAGGAGCATGAAACGGTGTTCAAAAACCTGAAGAGCCTGAAAAGGTGTGAAAAATATGAAGAGCTTCAAAAGGTGTCAAAAATATGAGAAGCATGTAACGACTGAAAAATAGGAGGAGCATGAAGAGGTGTTGAAAAACATGAAGAGCCTGAAAAGGTGTGAAATATATGAAGAGCTTTAAAAACGTGTCCAAAATATGAGGAGCATGAAACGGTCTGAAAAATAGGAGGAGCATGAAGCGGTGTTTAAAAACATGAAGAGCATGAAAAGGTGTGAAAAATATGAAGAATTTCAAAGGGTGTCAAAAATATGAGAAGCATGAAACGGTCTCAAAAATAGGAGGAGCATGAACCGGTTTTTAAAAACATGAAGAGCCTGAAAAAGTGTGAAATAAATGAAGAGCTTCAAAAGATGTCAAAAATATGAGGAGCATGAAACGGTCTGAAAAATAGTAGGAGCATGAAGCGGTGTTAAAAAACATGAAGAGCCTGAAAAGCTGTGAAAAATATGAAAAGCTTCTAAAGATCTCAAAAATATGTGGAGCATGAAACGGTCTGAAAAATAGGAGGAGCACGAAGCGGTGGTCAAAAACATGAAGAGCCTGAAAAGGTGTGAAAAACCTGAAGAGCTTCTAAAGGTGTTAAAAATATGAGAAGCATGAAACGACTGAAAAATAGGAGAAGCATGAAGCGGTGTTGAAAAACATGCAGAGCATGAAAAGGGGTGAAATATATGAAGAGCTTCAAAAGGTGTCAAAAATATGAGGAGCATGAAACAGCCTGAAAAATAGGATGACCATGAAACGATTTTGAAAAAAATGAAAAGCAGGAAAATGTGTGAAAAATATGAAGAGCTTCAAAATGTGTCAAAAATATGAGGAGCATGAAACGGTCTGAAAAATACGAGGAGCATGAAGCGGTGGTTAAAAACATGAAGAGCCTGAAAAGGTGTGAAAAACATGAAGAGCTTCTAAATGAGTTAAAAATATGAGAAGCATGAAACGACTGAAAAATAGGAGGAGCATGAAGCGGTGTTGAAAAACATGAAGAGCCTGAAAAGGTTTGAAATATATGAAGAGCTTCAAAGGTGTCAAAACTAGGAGGAGCATGAAACAGTCTGAAAAATAGGAGAAGCATGAAGCGGTGTTGAAAAACATGAATAGCCTAAAAAGAAGTGAAAAATATGAAGAGCTTCAAAAGGTGTCAAAAATATGAGAAGCATGAAACGAATGAAAAATAGGAGGAGCATGAAACGGTGTTCAAAAACCTGAAGAGCCTGAAAAGGTGTGAAAAATATGAAGAGCTTCAAAAGGTGTCAAAAATATGAGAAGCATGAAACGAATGAAAAATAGGAGGAGCATGAAGAGGTGCTGAAAAACATTAAGAGCCTGAAAAGGTGTGAAATATATGAAGAGTTTCAAAAGGTGTCATAAATATCAGGAGCATGAAACGGTCTGAAAAATAGGAGGAGCATGAAGCGGTGTTTAAAAACATGAAGTGCCTGAAAAGGTGTGAAAAATATGAAGAGCTTCAAAAGATCTCAAATATATGAGGAGCATGAAACGGTCTGAAAAATAGGAGGAGAATGAAGCGGTCCTCAAAAACATGAAGAGCCTGAAAAGTTGTGAAAAATATGAAGTGCTTAAAAAGGTGTCAAAAATATGAGGAGCATGAAACGGCCTGAAAAATAGGAGGAGCATGAAACGGTCTGAAAAATAGGAGGAGCATGAAACAGTGGAGAAATATATGAAGAGCTTCAAAAGGTGTCAAAAATATGAGGAGCATGAAACGGTCTGAAAAATAGGAGGAGCATGAAGCTGTAATGAAAAACATGAAGAGCCTGAAAAGGTGTGAAAATATGAAGAGCTTCAAAAGGTGTCAAAAATATGAGGAGCATGAAACGGTCTGAAAAATAGGAGAAACATGAAGCGGTGTGAAAAACATGAAGAGCCTGAAAAGGTGTGAAAAATATGAAGAGCTTCAAAAGGTGTCAAAAATATGAGGAGCATGAAACGGTCTGAAAAATAGGAGGAGCCTGAAGCATTGCTGAAAAACAAGAAGAGCCTGAAAAGATGTGAAAAACATGAAAAGCTTCAAAAGGTGTCAAAATTATGAGGAGCTTGAAACGGTCTGAAAAATATGAAGGAGCATGAAACGGTTTGAAAAATAGGAGGAGCATGAAACGTGGTGAAAAACATGAAGAGCTTCAAAAGTTGTCAAAAATAGGAAGAGCACGATACTGTCTGAAAAATTAGAGGAGCATGAAACAGTCTGAAAAATAGGAGGAGCATGATACGGTCTGAAAAATAAGAGGAGCACAAAACGGTCTGAAAAATAGGAGGAGCACGAAACTGTTTGAAAAATAGGAGGAGCATGAAACGTTGTTGAAAAACATAAAGAGCATTAAAAGGTGTGAAGAATATGAAGAGCTTCAAAAGGTGTCAAAAATATGAGGAGAAAGAAATGGTCAAAAAAATAGGAGGAGCATGAAAAGGTGTTGAGAACATAAAAAGCCTGAAAAGGTGTGAATAATATGAAGAGCTTCAAAAGGGGTCAAAAATATGAGGAGGATGAAACGGTTTTAAATATAGGAGGAGCATGAAATGGTCTGAAAAATAGGAGGAGCATGAAACAGTCTGAAAAATAGGAGGAGCATGAAATTGTGTTGAAAAACATGAAGGGCCTAAGAGGTGTGTAAAATATGAAGAGCTTCAAAAGGTTTCAATTATATGAGGAGCATGAAACGGTCTGAAAAATATGAGGAGCACGAAACTGTCTGAAAAATAGGAGGAGCATGAAACAGTCTGAAAAATAGGAGGAGCATGAAACAGTGGAGAAATATATGAAGAGCTTCAAAAGGTGTCAAAAATATGTGGAGCATGAAACGGTCTGAAAAATCGGAGGAGCATGAAACTATGTTGAAAAACATGAAGAGACTGAAAAGCTGTGAAAAATATGAAGAGCTTCAAAAAGTGTCCAAAATATGAGGTGCATGAAACTGTCTGATAATAGGAGGAGCATGAAACGGTCTGGTAAATAGGCGGAGCATTAAACGGTTTTGAAAAACATGAAGAGCTTCAAAAGGTGTCAAAAATTTGAGGAGGATGAAACGGTCTGAAAAATATGAGGAGCTTGAAACGGTCTGCAAAATAGTAGTAGCATGAAACGGTGTTCAAAAACATGAAGAGCTTCAAAAGTTGTCAAAAATATGAGGAGCATGAAACGGTCTGTAAAATAGGAGGAGCATGAAACGGTGTTGAAAAACCTGAAGAGCATGAAAAGGTGTGAAAAATATGAAGAGCTTCAAATGGTGTCAAAAATATGAGGAGCATTAAACCTTCTGAAAAATAGGAGGAGCATGAACGGTGTTCAAAAACATGAAGAGCATGAAAAGGTTTGAAAAATTTGAAAAGCTACAAAGCGTGTCAAAAAAATTAGGAGGATGAAACGGTCTGATAAATTGGAGGAGCATGAAGCGGTGTTGAAAAACATGAAGAGCCTGAAAAGGTGTGAAAAATATGAAGAGCTTCAAAAGGTTTTCAAAAATATGAGGAGCATGAAACAGTCTGTAAAATAGGAGGAGAATGAAACAGTTTGGAAAACAGGAGGAGCATGAAACGGTATTGAAAAACATGAAGAGCCTGAATATGTGTGAAAAATAAGAATAGCTTCAAAACGAGTAAAAAAATTAGGAGCATGAAACAGTCTGAAGAATAGGAGGAGCATGAATCGGTCTGAAAAATAGGAGGAGCCTGAAACGGTGTGAAAAATAAGGGGAGCATGAAACGGTGTTGAAAAATATGAAGAGCATGAAAAGGAGTGAAAAATATGAAGAGCTTCAAAAGGTGTTAAAAATATGAGGAGTATGAAACGGTCTGAAAAATATGAAGAGCATGAAATGGTCTGCAAAATAGGAGGAGCATGTACGGTGTTGAAAATCGTGAAGAGCTTCAAAAGGTGTCAAAAATATGAGGAGCATGAAATGGTCAGAAAAATATGAGGAGCACGAAACTGTCTGAAAAATAGGAGGAGCATGAAACGTTGTTGAAAAAGATGAAGAGCATTAAAAGATGTGAAAAATATGAAGAGTTTCAAAAAGTGTTAAAAATATGATGAGCATGAAACGGTCTGAAAATGTGAGGAGCACGAAACGTTCTGAAAAATAGGAGGACCATGAAACGGTGTTGAAAAACATGAAGAGCATGAAAAGGTGAGAAAAATATGTAGAGCTTCAAAAGGTGTCAAAAATATGAGGAAGACGAAATGGTCTGAAAAATAGGACGAGCATGAAGCGGTGTTGAAAAACATGAAGAGCCTGACATGGTGTGAAAAATATGAAGAGCTTCAAAAGGTTTCAAAAATATGAGGAGCATGAAACCGTCTAAAAATATGACGAGCATGAAATGGTGTTGAAAAACATGAAGAGCCTCAAAAGGTGTGAAAAATATGAAGAGCTTCAAAAGGTGTCAAAAAAATGAGGAGCATGAAACGGTCTGAAAAATAGGAGGAGCATGAAACGATGTTGAAAAACATGAAGACATGATAAGGTGTGAAAAATATGAAGAGCTTCCAAAGGTGTCAAAAATATGAGGAGCATGAAACGGTCTGAAAAATAGGAGGAGCATGAAGCGGTGTTGAAAAACATGAAGAGATTCTAAATGTGTCAGAAATATGAGGAGCATGAAACGGTCTGAAAAATAGGAGGAGCATGAAACGGTGTTGAAAAACATGAAGAGATTCAAAATGTGTCAGAAATATGAGGAGCATGAAACGGTCTGAAAAATAGGAGGAGCATGAAACGGTGTTGAGAAACATGAAGAGCATGAAGAGGTGTGGAAAATATGAAGAGCTTCAAAAGGTGGCCAAAATTTGAGGAGCATGAAACGGTCTGATACATATGAGGAGCATGAAACGGTCTGCCATATAGGAGGAGCATGAAACGGTGTTGAAAAACATGAAGAGCCTGAAAATTGTGAAAAATATGAAGAGCGTCAAAAGCTGCCAAAAATAGGAGGAGCATGAAACGGTCTGAAAAATATGAAGGAGCATGTAACGGTGTTGAAAAACATGAAGAGCTTCAAAAGGTGTCAAAATTATGAGGAGCATGAAACGGTCTGAAAAATATGAAAGAGCATGAAACGGTTTGACAAATAGGAGGAGCATGAAACGTGGTGAAAAACATGAAGAGCTTCAAAAGGTGTCAAAAATAGGAGGAGCACGATACTGTCTGAAAAATAAGAGGAGCATGAAACAGTCTGAAAAATAGGAGGAGCATGATACTGTCTGAAAAATAAGAGGAGCAGGAAACTGTCTGAAAAATAGGAGGAGCATGAAACGGTCTGAAAAATAGGAGGAGCATGAAACAGTGGAGAAATATATGAAGAGCTTCAAAAGGTGTCAAAAATATGAGGAGCATGGAACGATCTGAAAAATAGGAGGAGCATGAAGCTGTAATGAAAAACATGAAGAGCCTGAAAAGGTGTGAAAATATGAAGAGCTTCAAAAGGTGTCAAAAATATGAGGAGCATGAAACGGTCTGAAAAATAGGAGAAACATGAAGCGGTGTGAAAAACATGAAGAGCCTGAAAAGGTGTGAAAAATATGAAGAGCTTCAAAAAGTGTCAAAAATATGAGGAGCATGAAACGGTCTGAAAAATAGGAGGAGCCTGAAGCGATGTGAAAAAGATGAAGAGCCTGAAAAGCTGTGAAATATAAGAAGAGCTTCAAAAGGTGTCAAAAATATGAGGAGCATGAAACGGTCTGAAAAATAGGAGGAGCCTGAAGCATTGCTGAAAAACAAGAAGAGCCTGAAAAGATGTGAAAAACATGAAAAGCTTCAAAAGGTGTCAAAATTATGAGGAGCTTGAAACGGTCTGAAAAATATGAAGGAGCATGAAACGGTTTGAAAAATAGGAGGAGCATGAAACGTGGTGAAAAACATGAAGAGCTTCAAAAGTTGTCAAAAATAGGAAGAGCACGATACTGTCTGAAAAATAAGAGGAGCATGAAACAGTCTAAAAAATGGGAGGAGCATGATACTGTCTGAAAAATAAGAGGAGCACAAAATGGTCTGAAAAATAGGGGGAGCACGAAACTGTTTGAAAAATAGGAGTAGCATGAAACGGTGTTGAAAAACATAAAGAGCATGAAAAGGTGTGAAGAATATGAATAGCTTCAAAAGGTGTCAAAAATATGAAGAGAAAGAAACGGTCAGAAAAATAGGCGGAGCATGAAACGGTGTTGAAAACATGAAGAGCATGAAAAGGTGTGAGAAATATGAATAGCTTCAAAATGTGTCAAAAATATGAGGAGCATGAAACGGTCTGAAAAATATGAGGAGCACGAAACTGTCTGAAAAATAGGAGGAGCATGAAACGGTCTGAAAAATAGGAGGAGCATGAAACAGTGGAGAAATATATGAAGAGCTTCAAAAGGTGTCAAAAATATGTGGAGCATGAAACGGTCTGAAAAATCGGAGGAGCATGAAACTATGTTGAAAAACATGAAGAGACTGAAAAGCTGTGAAAAATATGAAGAGCTTCAAAAAGTGTCCAAAATATGAGGTGCATGAAACTGTCTTATAATAGGAGGAGCATGAAACGGTCTGGTAAATAGGCGGAGCATTAAACGGTTTTGAAAAACATGAAGAGCTTCAAAAGGTGTCAAAAATTTGAGGAGGATGAAACGGTCTGAAAAATATGAGGAGCTTGAAACAGTCTGCAAAATAGTAGTAGCATGAAACGGTGTTCAAAAACATGAAGAGCTTCAAAAGTTGTCAAAAATATGAGGAGCATGAAACGGTCTGTAAAATAGGAGGAGCATGAAACGGTGTTGAAAAACCTGAAGAGCATGAAAAGGTGTGAAAAATATGAAGAGCTTCAAAAGGTGTCAAAAATATGAGGAGCATGAAACTGTCTGAAAAATATCATGAGCATGAAACGGTGTTGAAAAACTTGAAGAGCATGAAAAGGTGTGACAAATATGAAGAGCTTCAAAAGGTGTTAAGAACATGAGGACAACGATACAATCTGAAAAATATGAGGAGCATGAAAGGGTGTTGAAAAACATGAAGAGCATGAAAAGGTGTGAAAAATATGAAGAGCTTCAAAGAATGTCAAAACTGAAGAACATGAAAAGGTCTGATAAATAGAGGAGCATGAAATGGTCTGAAAAATAGGAGGAGCATGAAACACTCTGAAAAATAGAAGGAGCATGAAACGCTCTGAAAAATAGGAGGAGCATGAAACGGTGTTGAAAAACGTGAAGAGCTTCAAAAGGTTTCAAAAATATGAGGAGCATGAAACGGTCTGAAAAATATGAGGAGAATGAAACAGTTTGCAATATAGGAGGAGCATGAAATGGTGTTGAAAAATATGAAGAGCTTCAAAAGGTGTCAAAAAATGAGAAGCATGAAACGGTCTGAAAAATAGGAGGACCATGAAACGATGTTGAAAAACATTAAGAGCTTCAAAAGGTGTCAAAAATATGAGGAGCATGAAACGGTCGGAAAAATAGGAGGAGCATGAAACGGTCTGCAAAATAGGCGTAGCATGAAAAGGTGTGAAAAATATGAAGAGCTTCAAAAGGTGTCAAAAATATGAGGAGCATGAAAAGTTCTGAAAAATGAGAGGAGCAGGAAACGGTGTTGAAAAACATGAAGAGCCTGAAAATGTGTAAAAAAAATGAAGAGCTTCAAAAGCTGTAAAGAATATGAGGAGCATGAAACGGTCTGAAATATAGAGGAGCATGAAACGGTGTGAAAAAACATTAAGAGCATGAAAAGTTGTGAAAAATACGAGGAGCATGAAAAGGTGTGAAAAATATAAGGAGCATGAAAAGGTGTGAAAAATACGAGGAGCATGAAAAGGTGTGAAAAATAAGAGGAGCATGAAAAGTTGTGAAAAACACGAGGAGCATGAATAGGTGTGAAAAACATGAAAAGCATGAAACACTGTGAAAAATACAGGAGCATGAAAAGGTACGAAAAATACGAGGAGCATGGAAAGGTGTGAAAAATTTGAGGAGCATGAAACGGTCTGAAAAATATGAAGAGCATGAAATGGTGTGAAAAACACGAGCAGCATGAAAAGTTGTGGAAAACACGAAGTGCATGTAAATGTGTGAAAAATTCGAAGAGCATGAAAAGGTTTGCAAAATACGAAGAGCATGTAAAGGTGTGAAAAATACGAGGAGCATTAAAGGTGTGAAAATTACGAGGAGCATGAAAAGGTGTGAAAAATAGTAGGAGCATGAAAAGGTCTGAAAAATACGAGGACCATGAAAAGTTGTGAAAAATACGTAGAGCATTAAAAGGTGTGAGAAAAACAAGGAGCATGAAAAGCTCTGTAAAATACGAGGAGCATGAAAAGGTGTGAAAAATACGAGGAGCATATAAAGGTCTAAAAATATGAGGAGTGTGAAACGGTCTAAAAAATGTGAGGAGCATGAAACTGCGTGAAAATAGAAAGAGCATGAAACGGTGTGAAAAACATGAAGACCTTTAAAACGTGTCAGAAATATGAGGACCATGAAAAGATGTGAAAAATATGAGGAGCATGAAACGGTATGAAAAATAGGAGGAGCATGAAAATGTGTCAAAAATATGAAGAGCATGAAAAGTTGTGAAATATATGAGGAGCATGAAAAGGTGTGAAAAATACGAGGAGCACAAAAAGGTCTGAAAGTACGAGGACCATGAAAAGGTCTGAAAAATACGAGGAGCATGAAAAGGTCTATAAAATATGAGGATCATGTAAAGGTCAGAAAAATATGAGGAGCATGAAAAGGTGTGAAAAATATGAGGAGCATGAAAAGGTGTGAAATATATGAGGAGCATGAAAAATTGTAAAAAACACGAAGAGCATGAAAATGTGTGAAAAACACGAAGAGCATGAAAATGTATAAAAATTCGAAGAGCATGAAAAGGTTTGAAAATCACGAAGAGCATGAAAAGGTGGGAACAATACAAGGAACATGAAAAGGTTTGTAAAATACGAGGAGCATGAAAAGATGTGAAAAATCCGAGGAGCACGAAAAGGTCTGAAATATACGAGGACCATGAAAAGTTCTAAAAAATACGACTGGCATGACAAGGTGGGAAAAATATGAAGAGCATGAAAAGGTGTGAAAAATATGAGGAGCATGAAAAGGTGTGAAAAATACGAAGAGCATGAAAAGGTGTGAAAAATACAAGGAGCATGAAAAGGTGTGAACAATAGTAGGAGCATGAAAAGGTCTGAAAAATACGAGAAGCATGAAAAGGTGTGAAAAAAACAGGAGCATGAAAAGGTCTAAAAAATTCGAGGAGGATGAAATGGTGTGAAAATATGAAGATCATGAAACAGTGTGAAAAATATGAAGACCTTTTAAACGTGTCAAATATATGAGGAGCATGAAAAGATGTGAAAAATATGAGGAGCATTAAAATATGTCAATTATATGAAGAGCATGAAAAGTTGTGAAATATATGAGGAGCATGAAAAGGTGTGAAAAACACGAGGAGTACGAAAAGGTCTGCAAATAAGAGGAGTACGAAAAGGTCTGAAAAAATATGAGGAGCATGAAAACGTGTGAAAACTACAAAGTGCATGAAAAGGTGTGAAAAATTCGAAGAGCAGGAAAAGGTTTGAAAAATACGAAGAGCATGTAAAGGTTTGAAAAATACGAAGAGCATGTAAAGATGTGAAAAATATGGAGAATTAAAGGTGTGAAAAATACGAGGAGCATGAAAAGGTGTGAAAAATGCAATGAGAAAGAAAATGTGCTAAAAATACGAGGAGCATGAAAAGGTGGGAAAAATAGTAGGAGCATGAAAAGGTCTGAAAAATATGAGGAACATGAAAAGGTGTGAAAACTACAAAGAGCATGAAAAGGTGTGAAAAATTCGAAGAGCAGGAAAAGGTTTGAAAAATACGAAGAGCATGTAAAGGTTTGAAAAATACGAAGAGCATGTAAAGATGTGAAAAATACGGAGAATTAAAGGTGTGAAAAATACGAGGAGCATGAAAAGGTGTGAAAAATGCAATGAGAAAGAAAATGTGCTAAAAATACGAGGAGCATGAAAAGGTGGGAAAAATAGTAGGATCATGAAAAGGTGTGAAAAATATGAGGAACATGAAAAGGTGTGAAAACTACAAAGAGCATGAAAAGGTGTGAAAAATACGAGGTGCATGAAAAGATCTGAAAAATATGAGAAGCATGAAAAGGTGTGAAAAATATGAGGAGCATGAAACGGTGTGAAATTATGAAGAGCATGAAACGGTGTTAAAAATATGAAGAGCATGAAACGGTGTGAAAAACACGAGCAGCAAGAAAAAATGTGGAAAACACGAAGTGCATGATAATGTGTGAAAAATTCGAAGAGCATGAAAAGGTTTGAAAAATACGAAGAGCATGTAAAGGTGTGAAAAATACGGAGAATTAAAGGTGTGAAAAATACGAGGAGCATGAAAAGGTGTGAAAAATACGATGAGAAAGAAAATGTGCTAAAAATACGAGGAGCATGAAAAGGTGGGAAAAATAGTAGGAGCATGAAAAGGTCTGAAAAATACGAGGAACATGAAACAGTGTGAAAATATAAAGAGCATGAAACGGTGTGAAAAATATGAAGACCTTTAAAAGGTGTCAAAAATATGAGGAGTATGAAAAGATGTGAAAAACATGAGGATCATGAAATGGTATGAAAAATATGAGAAGCATGAAATATGTAAAAAATATGAAGAGCATGAAAAGTTGTGAAAAATATGAAGAGCATGAAATGGTTTGAAAAGTATAAAGAGCATGAAAAGTTGTGCAAAATACAAAGAGCATGAGTGGTGTGAAATATACGAAGACAATGAAAAGATGTGAAAAATTATGAAAAGCATGAAAGGTTGTGAAAAATACAAAGAGCATGAAAAGGTTTGAAAAATACAAAGTGCATGAAAAGGTGTGAAAAATACGAGGAGCATGAAACGGTGTGAAAAATACGAGGAGCATGAAAAGTTCTGAAAAACACGAGGAGCATGAAAAGGTCTGAAAAATACGAGGAGCATGAAAAGTTCTGAAAAACACGAGGAGCATGAAAAGGTCTGAAAAATACGAGGAGCATGAAAAGTTCTGAAAAACACGAGGAGCATGAAAAGGTCTGAAAAGTACGTGGAGCATGAAAAGGTGTGAACAATATGAAGAGCATGAAACGATGTTAAAAATATGAAGAGCATGAAACGGTGTGAAAAACATGAGCAGCATGAAACAATGTGGAAAACACGAAGTGCATGCAAATGTGTGAAAAATTCGAAGAGCATTAAAAGGTTTGAAAAACACGAAGAGCATGTAAAGGTGTGAAAAATACGAGGAGCATTAAAGGTGTGAAAAATACGAGGAGCATGAAAAGGTGTGAAAAATACGATGAGAAAGAAAATGTGCTAAAAATACAAGGAGCATGAAAAGGTGGGAAAAATAGTAGGAGCATTTAAAGGTGTGAAAAATACGAGGAAAATGAAACGGTGTGAAAATATAAAGAGCATGAAACGGTGTGAAAAATATGAAGACCTTTAAAAGGTGTCAAAAATATGAGGAGCATGAAAAGATGTGAAAAATATGAGGAGCATGAAATGATATGAAAAATATGAGGAGCATGAAATATGTAAAAAATATGAAGAGCATGAAAAGTTGTGAAAAATATGAAGAGGATGAAAAGATGTGAAAAATATGAAGAGCATGAAATGGTTTGAAAAGTATGAAAAGCTTGAAAAGGTGTGAAAAATACAAAGAGCATGATGGGTGTGAAATATACGAAGACAATGAAAAGGTGTGAAAAATTATGAAAAGCATGAAAAGTTGTGAAAAATACAAAGAGCATGAAAAGGTTTGAAAAATACAAAGTGCATGAAAAGGTGTGAAAAATACGAGGAGCATGAAACGGTGTGAAAAATGCGAAAGCATGAAATGCTGTGAAAAATACGAGGAGCAGGAAAAGGTCTTAAAAATACGAGGAGCATGAAAAGGTGTGAAAAATACGAGGAGCATGAAAAGGTGTGAAAGATACGAGGAGCATGAAAAGGTGTGAACAATACTAGGAGCATGAAAATGTCTGAAAAATACGATGAGCATGAAAAGGTGTGAAAAATATGCGGAGTATGAAACGGTGTGATAAATATGAGGAGCATGAAACGGTTTCAAAAATATGAGGAACATGAAAAGGTGTGAAAAATACGAAGAGCATGAAAAGGTGTGAAATATACGAAGAGCATAAAAAGGTGTGAAAAATTACCAAGAGAATGAAAATGTCTGAAAAATACAAAGAGCATGAAAATGTGTGAAAAATACGAAGAGCATGAAACGGTGTGAAAAATATGAGGAGCATGAAACGGTGTAAAAATGAAGCCCATGAAACGGTGTGAAAAATATGGAGCACATGAAGAGATGTGAAAAATATTTAGAGCATGAAAAGGTGTGAAAAATATGAAGAGGTTCAAAAGGTGTAAAAAATATGAGGAGCATGAAACGTTCTGAAAAATATGAGAAGCATGAAACGGTGTTGAAAAACATGAAGAGCTTCAAAAGGTGTCAAAAATATGAGGAGCAAGAAACGGTCTGAAAGATAGGAGGAGCATGAAACGGTGTTGAAAAACATGAAGAGCATGAAAAGGTGTGAAATATATGTAGAGCTTCAAAAGATGTCAAAAATATGAGAAGCATGAAACGGTCTGAAATATAGGAGTAGCATGAAATGGTGATGAAAAACATGAAGAGCCTGAAAAGGTGTGAAAAATATCAAGAGCTTCAAAAGGTGTCAAAAATATAAGGGGCATGAAACGGTCTGAAAAATAGGAGGAGCATGAAACCGTCTGTAAAATAGGAGGAGCATGAAACTGTGTTGAAAAACATTTAGAGCTTCAAAATGTGTCAAAAATATGAGGAGCATGTAACGGTCTGAAAAATATGAGGAGCATGAAACGGTCTGAAAAATAAGAGGAGCATGAAACGATGTTGAGAACATGAAGAGCCTGAAAAGGTGTGAATAATATGAAAAGCTTCAAAAGTTGTCAAAAATATGAGGAGCATGAAACGGTCTCAAAAAAAAGAGGAGCATGAAATGGTCTGAAAATATAAGGAGCATGAAATTGTGTTGAAAAACATGCAGGGCCTAAAAGGTGTGAAAAATATGAAGAGCTCCAAACCTGTGAAATATTTGAGGAGCATGAAACGGTCTGAAAAATAGGAGGAGCATGAAGTGGTGTTTAAAAACATGAAGAGCCTGAAAAGGTGTGAAATACATGAAGAGCTTCAAAAGCTGTCAAAAATAGGAGGAGCATGAAACGGTCTGAAAAATATGAAGGAGCATGTCACGGTGTTGAAAAACATGAAGAGCTTCAAAAGGTGTCAAAAAATGAGAAGCATGAAACGGTCTGAAAAATAGGAGGAGCATGAAACGATGTTGAAAAACATTAAGAGCTTCAAAAGGTGTCAAAAATATGAGGAGCATGAAAAGGTCTGAAAAATAGGAGGAGCATGAAACGGTCTGCAAAATAGGAGGAATATGAAAAGGTGTGAAAAATATGAAGAGCTTTAAAAGGTATCAAAAATATGAGGAGCATGAAACGGTCTGAAAAATAGGAGGAGCAGGAAACGGTGTGGAAAAACATAAAGTGCATGAAAAGGTGTGAAAAATACGAGGAGCATGAAAAGGTGTGAAAAATATAAGGAGCATGAAAAGGTGTGAAAAATACGAGGAGCATGAAAATATGTGAAAAATAAAAGGAGCATGAAAAGCTGTGAAAAACACGAGGAGCATGAATAGGTGTGAAAAACATTAAAAGCATGAAACAGTGTGAAAAATACAGGAGCATGAAAAGGTACGAAAAATACGAGGAGCATGGAAAGGTGTGAAAAATTTGAGGAGCATGAAACGGTCTGAAAAATATGAAGAGCATGAAATGGTGTGAAAAACATGAGCAGCATGAAAAGTTGTGGAAAACACGAAGTGCATGTAAATGTGTGAAATTTTCGAAGAGCATGAAAAGGTTTGCAAAATACGAAGAGCATGTAAAGGTGTGAAATATACAAGGAGCATTAAAGGTGTGAAAAATACGAGGAGCATGAAAAGGTGTGAAAAATAGTAGGAGCATGAAAAGGTCTGAAAAATATGAGGACCATGAAAAGTTGTGAAAAATACGTAGAGCATTAAAAGGTGTGAGAAAAACAAGGAGCATGAAAAGCTCTGTAAAATACGAGGAGCATGAAAAGGTGTGAAAAATACGAGGAGCATATAAAGGTCTGAAAAATATGAGGAGCATGAAACGGTCTAAAAAATGTGAGGAGCGTGAAACGGTGTGAAAATATAAAGAGCATGAAACGGTGTGAAAAACATGAAGACCTTAAAAACGTGTCAGAAATATGAGGACCATGAAAAGATGTGAAAAATATAAGGAGCATGAAACGCTATGAAAAATAGGAGGAGCATGAAAAGGTGTGAAAAATACGAGGAGCATGAAAAGGTGTGAAATATATGAGGAGCATGAAAAATTGTAAAAAACACGAAGAGCATGAAAATGTGTGAAAAACATGAAGAGCATGAAAATGTATAAAAATTCGAAGAGCATGAAAAGGTTTGAAAAACACGAAGAGCATGAAAAGGTGGGAACAATACAAGGAGCATGAAAAGGTCTGTAAAATACGAGGAGCATGAAAAGATGTGAAAAATCCGAGGAGCATGAAAAGGTCTGAAATATACGAGGACCATGAAAAGTTCTAAAAAATACGACTGGCATGACAAGGTGGGAAAAATACGAAGAGCATGAAAAGGTGTGAAAAGTACGAAGAGCATGAAAAGGTGTGAAAAATACAAGGAGCATGAAAAGGTGTGAAAAATATGATGAGAAAGAAAATGTGCGAAAAATACGAGAAGCATGAAAAGGTGTGAACAATATTAGGAGCATGAAAAGGTCTGAAAAATACGAGGAGCATGAAAAGGTGTGAAAAATGCGAGGAGCATGAAAAGGTGTGAAAAAAACAGGAGCATGAAAAGGTCTAAAAAATTTGAAGAGCATGAAACGGTGTGAAAATATGAAGATCATGAAACAGTGTGAAAAATATGAAGACCTTTTAAAAGTGTCAAAAATATGAGGAGCATGAAAAGATGGGAAAAATATGAGGAGCATTAAAATATGTCAATAATATGAAGAGCATGAAAAGTTGTGAAATATATGAGGAGCATGAAATGGTGTGAAAAACACGAGGAGTACGAAAATGTCTGCAAATATGAGGAGTATGAAAAGGTCTGAAAATATGAGGAGAATGAAAAGGTGTGAAAACAACGAAGTGCATGAAAATGTGTGAAAAATATGAAGAGCATGAAAAGGTTTGAAAAATACGAAGAGCATTTAAAGGTGTGAAAAATACGAGGAGAATTAAAGGTGTGAAAAATACGAGGAGCATGAAAATGTGTGAAAAATACGATGAGAAAGAAAATGTGCTAAAAATACGAGGCGCATGAAAAGGTGGGAAAAATAGTAGGAGCATGAAAAGGTCTGAAAAATACGAGGAACATGAAACGGTGTGAAAAATATGAAGACCTTTAAAAGGTGTCAAAAATATGAGGAGCATGAAAAGATGTGAAAAATATGAGGAGCATGAAATGGTATGAAAAATATGAGAAGCATGAAATATGTAAAAATATGAAGAGCATGAAAAGTTGTGAAAAATATGAAGAGCATGAAACGGTGTGTAAAATATGAAGAGCATGAAAAGATGTGAAAATATGAAGAGCATGAAATGGTTTGAAAAGTATGAAGAGTGTGAAAAGTTGTGAAAAATACAAAGAGCATGAAAAGGTTGGAAAAATACAAAGTGCATGAAAAGGTGTGAAAAATACGAGGAGCATGAAACGGTGTGAAAAATACGAGGAGCATGAAAAGTTCTGAAAAACACGAGGAGCATGAAAAGGTCTAAAAAATACGAGGAGCATGAAAAGGTCTGAAAAATATGAGGAGCATGAAAAGTTCTGAAAAACATGAGGAGCATGAAAAGGTCTAAAAAATACGAGGAGCATGAAAAGGTCTGAAAAATACGAGGAGCATGAAAAGGTCTGGAAAACAGGAGGAGTATAAAAAGGTGTGAAAAATACGAAGAGCATGAAAAGTTCTCAAAAATATGAGGAGCCTGAAAAGGTGTGAAAAATACGAGGATCCTGAAAAGGTGTGAAAAATACGAGGAGTATGAAAAGGTGTGAAAAATATAAGGAGCATGAAAAGGTGTGAAAAATAGGAGGAGCATGAAAAGGTGTGAAAAATATAAGGAGCATAAAAAGGTCTGGAAAACACGAGGAGCATGAAAAGTTGTGAAAAATACAAAGAGCATGAAAAGGTTTGAAAAATACAAAGTGCATGAAAAGGTGTGAAAAATATGAGGAGCATGAAACGGTGTGAAAAATGCAAAAGCATGAAATGCTGCGAAAAATACAAAGAGCATGAAAAGGTCTGAAAAATACGAGGAGCATGAAAAGGTGTCAAAAATACGAGGAGCAGGAAAAGGTCTGAAAAATACGAGGAGCATGAAAAGGTCTGGAAAACAGGAGGAGCATAAAAAGATGTGAAAAATACGAAGAGCATGAAAAGGTCTCAAAAATATAAGGAGCCTGAAAAGGTGTGAAAAATATAAGGAGCATGAAAAGGTGTGAAAAATATAAGGAGCATGAAAAGGTGTGAAAAATACGAGGAGCATGAAAAGATGTGAAAAAAAAGAGGAGCATGAAAAGCTGTGAAAAACACGAGGAGCATGAATAGGTGTGAAAAACATGAAGAGCAGGAAACAGTGTGAAAAATACAGGAGCATGAAAAAGTTTGAAAAATACGAGAAGCATGGAAAGGTGTGAAAAATTTGAGGAGCATGAAACGGTCTGAAAAATATGAAGAGCATGAAATGGTGTGAAAAACACGAGCAGCATGAAAAGTTGTGGAAAACATGAAGTGCATGTAAATGTGTGAAAAATTTGAAGAGCATGAAAAGGTTTGCAAAATACGAAGAGCATGTAAAGGTGTGAAATATACGAGGAGCATTAAAGGTGTGAAAAATACGAGGAGCATGAAAAGGTGTGAAAAATAGTAGGAGCATGAAAAGGTCTGAAAAATACGAGGACCATGAAAAGTTGTGAAAAATACGTAGAGCATTAAAAGGTGTGAGAAAAACAAGGAGCATGAAAAGCTCTGTAAAATACGAGGAGCATGAAAAGGTGTGAAAAATACGATGAGAAAGAAAATGTGCGAAAATACGAGGAGCATGAAAAGGTGTGAAAAATAATAGGAGCATGAAAAGGTGTGAAAAACACGAGAGCATGAAAAGGTGTGAAAAATACGAGGAGCATATAAAGGTCTGAAAAACACAAGGAGCATGAAAGGGTGTGAAAAATAAGAGGAGCATGAAAAGGTGTGACAAATACGAGGAGCATGAAACGGTGTGAAAATATGAAGAGCATGAAACGGTGTTAAAAATATGAGGAGCATGAAACGGTGTGAAAAACACGAGCAGCATGAAAAAATGTGGAAAACACGAAGTGAATGAAAATGTGTGAAAAATTCGAAGAGCATTAAAAGGTTTTAAAAACACGAAGAGCATGTAAAGGTGTGAAAAATACGAGGAGCATTAAAGGTGTGAAAAATACGAGGAGCATGAAAAGGTGTGAAAAATACGATGAGAAAGGAAATGTGAGAAAAATACGAGGAGCATGAAAAGGTAGGAAAAATAGTAGGAGCATGAAAAGGTCTGAAAAATACGAGCAACATGAAACGGTGTGAAAATATAAAGAGCATGAAACGGTGTGAAAAATATGAAGACCTTTAAAAGGTGTCAAAAATATGAGGAGCATGAAAAGATGTGAAAAATATGAGGATCATGAAATGGTATGAAAAATATGAGGAGCATGAAATATGTAAAAAATATGAAGAGCATGAAAAGTTGTGAAAAATATGAAGAGGATGAAAAGATGTGAAAAATATGAAGCGCATGAAGAGATGTGAAAAATATTTAGAGCATGAAAATATGTGAAAAATATGAAGAGCAAGAAACGGTTTGAAAAGTACGAAGAGCTTGAAAAGGTGTGAAAAATACGAAGAGCATGACTGGTGTGAAATCTACGAAGACCATGAAAAGGTCTGACAAATTATGAAATGCATGAAAAGTTGTGAAAAATACAAAGAGAATGAAAAGGTTTGAAAAATACGAAGTGCATGAAAAGGTGTGAAAAATACGAGGAGCATGCAATGGTGTGAAAAATGTGAAAGCATGAAATGCTGTGAAAAATACGAAGAGCATGAAAAGGTCTGAAAAACACAAGGAGCATGAAAGGGTGTGAAAAATAAGAGGAGCATGAAAAGGTGTGAAAAATACGAGGAGCATGAAACGGTGTGAAAATATGAAGAGCATGAAACGGTGTTAAAAATATGAGGAGCATGAAACGGTGTGAAAAACACGAGCAGCATGAAAAAATGTGGAAAACACGAAGTGAATGAAAATGTGTGAAAAATTCGAAGAGCATTAAAAGGTTTGAAAAACACGAAGAGCATGTAAAGGTGTGAAAAATACGAGGAGCATTAAAGGTGTGAAAAATACGAGGAGCATGAAAAGGTGTGAAAAATACGATGAGAAAGGAAATGTGAGAAAAATACGAGGAGCATGAAAAGGTAGGAAAAATAGTAGGAGCATGAAAAGGTCTGAAAAATACGAGCAACATGAAACGGTGTGAAAATATAAAGAGCATGAAACGGTGTGAAAAATATGAAGACCTTTAAAAGGTGTCAAAAATATGAGGAGCATGAAAAGATGTGAAAAATATGAGTAGCATGAAATGGTATGAAAAATATGAGGAGCAAAAAAGGTCTGAAAATAGGAGGGGAATGAAAAGGTCTGAAAAATACGAGGAGCATGAAAAGGTCTGAAAAATACCAGGAGCATGAAAAGTTCTGAAAAATATGAGGAGCATGAATAGGTGTCAAAAATACGAGGAGCATGAAAAGGTCTGAAAAATACGAGGAGCATGAAAAGGTCTGCAAAACACGAGGAGCATGAAAAGGTCTGAAAAATATGAGGAGCATGAAAAGGTCTGAAAAATACGAGGAGAATGAAAAGTTCTAAAAAATACGAGAAGCATGAAAAGTTCTGAAAAACGCGAGGAGCATGAGAAGGTCTAAAAAATACGTGGAGCATGAAAAGGTGTGAACAATATGAAGAGCATGAAAAAGTGTGAAAAATACAAAGAGCTTGAAAAGGTGTGAAAACACGAAGAACATGAAAAGGTCTCAAAAATATGAGGAGCCTGAAAAGGTGTGAAAAATATAGGGAGCATGAAAAGGTGTGAAAACTACGAGGTGCATGAAAACGTGTGAAAAATACTAGGAGCATGAAAATGTCTGAAAAATACGAGAAGCATGAAAAGATCTTAAAAATATGAGAAGCATGAAAAGGTGTGAAAAATATGAGGAGCATGAAACGGTGTGAAAAATGCGAAAGCATGAAATGCTGTGAAAAATACAAAGAGCATGAAAAGGTCTGAAAAATACGAGGAGCATGAAAAGGTGTCAAAAATACGAGGAGCAGGAAAAGGTCTGAAAAATACGAGGAGCATGAAAAGGTCTGGAAAACAGGAGGAGCATAAAAAGATGTGAAAAATACGAAGAGCATGAAAAGGTCTCAAAAATATAAGGAGCCTGAAAAGGTGTGAAAAATATAAGGAGCATGAAAAGGTGTGAAAAATATAAGGAGCATGAAAAGGTGTGAAAAATACGAGGAGCATGAAAAGATGTGAAAAAAAAGAGGAGCATGAAAAGCTGTGAAAAACACGAGGAGCATGAATAGGTGTGAAAAACATGAAGAGCAGGAAACAGTGTGAAAAATACAGGAGCATGAAAAAGTTTGAAAAATACGAGAAGCATGGAAAGGTGTGAAAAATTTGAGGAGCATGAAATGGTGTGAAAAACACGAGCAGCATGAAAAGTTGTGGAAAACACGAAGTGCATGTAAATGTGTGAAAAATTTGAAGAGCATGAAAAGGTTTGCAAAATACGAAGAGCATGTAAAGGTGTGAAATATACGATGAGAAAGGAAATGTGAGAAAAATACGAGGAGCATGAAAAGGTGTGAAAAATAGTAGGAGCATGAAAAGGTCTGAAAAATACGAGGACCATGAAAAGTTGTGAAAAATACGTAGAGCATTAAAAGGTGTGAGAAAAACAAGGAGCATGAAAAGCTCTGTAAAATACGAGGAGCATGAAAAGGTGTGAAAAATACGATGAGAAAGAAAATGTGCGAAAATACGAGGAGCATGAAAAGGTGTGAAAAATAATAGGAGCATGAAAAAGTGTGAAAAACACGAGAGCATGAAAAGGTGTGAAAAATACGAGGAGCATATAAAGGTCTGAAAAATATGAGGAGCATGAAACGGTCTAAATAATGTGAGGAGCATGAAACGGTGTGAAAATATAAAGAGCATGAAATGGTGTGAAAAACATGAAGACCTTTAAAACATGTCAGAAATATGAGGACCATGAAAAGATATGAAAAATATGAGGAGCATGAAACGGTATGAAAAATAGGAGGAGCATGAAAATGTGTCAAAAATATGAAGAGCATGAAAAGTTGTGAAATATATGAGGAGCATGAAAAGGTGTGAAAAATACATGGAGCATGAAAAGGTGTGAAAAATACGAGGAGCACGAAAAGGTTTGAAAGTACGAGGACCATGAAAAGGTCTGAAAAATGCGTGGAGCATGAAAAGGTATATAAAATATGAGGAACATGTAAAGGTCAGAAAAATACGAGGAGCATGAAAAGGTGTGAAAAATACGAGGAGCATGAAAAGGTGTGAAATATATGAGGAGCATGAAAAAGTGTAAAAAACACGAATAGCATGAAAATGTGTGAAAAACACGAAGAGCATGAAAATGTATAAAAATTCGAAGAGCATGAAAAGGTTTGAAAAACACAAAGAGCATGAAAAGGTGGGAACAATACGAGGAGCATGAAAAGGTCTGTAAAATACGAGGAGCATGAAAAGATGTGAAAAATCCGAGGAGCACGGAAAGGTCTGAAATATACGAGGACCATGAAAAGTTCTAAAAAATACGACTGGCATGAAAAGGTGTGAAAAATACGATGAGAAAGAAAATGTGCAAAAAATACGAGGAGCACGAACAGGTGTGAACAATAGTAGGAGCATGAAAAGGTCTGAAAAATACGAGGAGCATGAAAAGATGTGAAAAATCCGAGGAGCACGAAAAGGTCTGAAATATACGAGGACCATGAAAAGTTCTAAAAAATACGAGTAGCATGACAAGGTGTGAAAAATACGAGAAGCATGAAAACGTCAGAAAAATATGAGGAGCATGAAAAGGTGTGAAAAATACGAAGAGATGAAGAGGTGTGAAAAATACAAGGAGCATGAAAAGGTGTGAAAAATACGATGAGAAAGAAAATGTGCGAAAAATACGAAGAGCATGAAAAGGTGGGAACAATAGTAGGAGCATGAAAAGGTCTGAAAAATACGAGGAGCATGAAAAGTTGTGAAAATACGAGGAGCATGAAAAGGTGTGAAAAAAACAGGAGCATGAAAAGGTCTGTAAAATACAACGAGCATGAAAAGGTGTGAAAAATACAATGAGAAAGAAAATGTGCGAAAAATACGAGGAGCATGAAAAGGTGTGAAAAATACGAGGAGCATATAAAGGTCTGAAAAATATGAGGAGCATGAAAAGGTCTAAAAAATTTGAGGAGCATGAAACGGTGTGAAAATATGAAGATCATGAAACGGTGTGAAAAATATGAAGACCTTTTAAACGTGTCAAAAATATGAGGAGCATAAAAAGATGTGAAAAATATGAGAATATGAAAAGGTGTGAAAAATATGAGGAGCATGAAAAGGTGTGAAAATATGAAGAGCATGAAACGGTGTTAAAAATATGAAGAGCAAGAAACGGTGTGAAAAACACGAGCAGCATGAAAAAAAGTGGAAAACATGAAGTGCATGAAAATGTGTGAAAAATTCGAAGAGCATGAAAAGGTTTGAAAAATACGAAGAGCATGTAAAGGTGTGAAAAATACGAGGAGCATTAAAGGTGTGAAAAATACGAGGAGCATGAAAAGGTGTGAAAAATACGATGAGAAAGAAAATCTGCTAAAAATACAAGGAGCATGAAAAGGTGGGAAAACTAGTAGGAGCATGAAAAGGTCTGAAAAATACGAGGAACATGAAACGGTGTGAAAATATAAAGAGCATGAAAGGGTGTGAAAAATATGAAGACCTTTAAAAGGTGTCAAAAATATGAGGAGCATGAAAAGATGTGAAAAATAAGAGGAGCATGAAATGGTATGAAAAATATGAGGAGAATGAAATATGTAAAAAATATGAAGAGCATGAAAAGTTGTGAAAAATATGAAGAGCATGAAATGGTTTTAAAAGTATGAAGAGCTTGAAAAGGTGTGAAAAATACAAAGAGCATGACTGGTGTGAAATATACGAAGACAATGAAAAGGTGTGAAAAATTATGAAAAGCATGAAAAGTTGTGAAAAATACAAAGAGCATGAAAAGGTTTGAAAAATACAAAGTGCATGAAAACATGTGAAAAATACGAGGAGCATGAAACGGTGTGAAATATGTGAAAGCATGAAATGCTGTGAAAAATACGAAGAGCATGAAAAGGTCTGAAAAATACAAGGAGCATTAATAGGTGTGAAAAATACGAGGAGCATGAAAAGGTGTGAACAATACTAGGAGCATGAAAATGTCTGAAAAAAACGAGGAGCATGAAAAGGTTTGAAAAATACGAGGAGCATGAAAAGGTGTGAAAAATATGAGGAGTATGAAACGGTGTGATAAATACGAGGAGCATGAAAAGGTGTGAAAAATACGAGGAGCACGAAAAGGTGTGAAAAATACGAGGAGCACGAAAAGGTGTGAACAATAGTAGGAGCATGAAAAGGTGTGAAAAATCCGAGAAGCACGAAAAGGTCTGAAATATACGACGACCATGAAAAGTTCTAAAAAATACGAGTAGCGTGACAAGGTGTGAAAAATACGAGAAGCATGAAAAGGTCTGAAAAATACGAGGAGCATGAAAAGGTGTGAAAAATACGATGAGAAAGAAAATGTGTGAAAAATACGAAGAGCATGAAAAGGTGTGAACAATAGTAGGAGCATGAAAAGGGCTGAAAAATACGAGGAGCATGAAAAGGTGTGAAAAACACGAGGAGCATGAAAATGTGTGAAAAAAACAGGAGCATGAAAAGGTCTGAAAAAAATACGAGGAGCATGAAAAGGTGTGAAAAACACGAGGAGCATGAAAAGGTGTGAAAAATACGATGAGAAAGAAAATGTGTGAAAAATACGAAGAGCATGAAAAGGTGTGAACAATAGTAGGAGCATGAAAAGGGCTGAAAAATACGAGGAGCATGAAAAGGTGTGAAAAACACGAGGAGCATGAAAATGTGTGAAAAAAACAGGAGCATGAAAAGGTCTGAAAAAAATACGAGGAGCATGAAAAGGTGTGAAAAACACGAGGAGCATGAAAAGGTGTGAAAAATACGAGGAGCATATAAAGGTCTGAAAAATATGAGGAGCATGAAAAAGTCTAAAAAATTTGAGGAGCATGAAATGGTGTGAAAATATGAAGATCATGAAACGGTGTGAAAAATATGAAGACCTTTTAAACGTGTCAAAAATATGAGGAGCATGAAAAGATGTGAAAAATATGAGGAGCATTAAAATATGTCAATAATATGAAGAGCATGAAAAGTTGTGAAATATATGATGAGCATGAAAAGGTGTGAAAAATGTGAGGAGTACGAAAAGGTCTGCAAATATGAGGAGCACGAAAAGGTGTGAAAACTACGAGGTGCATGAAAACGTGTGAAAAATACTAGGAGCATGAAAATGTCTGAAAAATACGAGAAGCATGAAAAGATCTTAAAAATATGAGAAGCATGAAAAGGTGTGAAAAATATGAGGAGCATGAAACGGTGTGAAAATATGAAGAGCATGAAACGGTGTTAAAAATATGAAGAGCATGAAACGGTGTGAAAAACACGAGCAGCAAGAAAATATGTGGAAAACACGAAGTGCATGAAAATGTGTGAAAAATTCGAAGAGCATGAAAAGGTTTGAAAAATACGAACAGCATGTAAAGGTGTGAAAAATACGAGGAGCATTAAAGGTGTGAAAAATACGAGGAGCATGAAAAGGTGTGAAAAATACGATGAGAAAGAAAATGTGCTAAAAATACAAGGAGCATGAACAGGTGGGAAAAATAGTAGGAGCATGAAAAGGTCTGAAAAATACGAGGAACATGAAACGGTGTGAAAATATAAAGAGCATGAAACGGTGTGAAATATATCAAGACTTCAAAAGGTGTCAAAAATATGAGGAGCATGAAAAGATGTGAAAAATATGAGGAGCATGAAATGGTATGAAAAATATGAGAAGCAAGAAATATGTAAAAAATATGAAGAGCATGAAAAGTTGTGAAAAATATGAAGAGCATGAAATGGTTTTAAAAGTGTGAAGAGCTTGAAAAGGTGTGAAAAATACAAAGAGCATGACTGGTGTGAAATATATGAAGACAATGAAAAGGTGTGAAAAATTATGAAAAGCATGAAAAGTTGTGAAAAATACAAAGAGCATGAAAAGGTTTGAAAAATACAAAGTGCATGACAAGGTGTGAAAAATACGAGGAGCTTGAAACGGTGTTAAAAATGCGAAAGCATGCAATGCTGTGAAAAATATGAAGAGCATGAAAAGGTCTGAAAAATACAAGGAGCATGAATAGGTGTGAAAAATACGAGGAATATGAAAAGGTGTGAAAAAACGAGGAGCATGAAAAGGTGTGAACAATACTAGGAGCATGAAAATGTCTGAAAAATATGAGGAGCATGAAAAGGTTTGAAAAATACGAGGAACATGAAAAGGTGTGAAAAATATGAGGAGTATGAAACGGTGTGATAAATATGAGGAACATGAAAAGGTTTCAAAAATATGAGGAGCATGAAAAGGTGTGAAAAATACGAAGAGCATGAAAAGGTCTGAAAAATACAAGGAGCATGAATGGGTGTGAAAAATACGAGGAGCATGAAAAGGTGTGAAAAATATGAGGAGCATGAAAAGCTGTGAAAAATACGATGTGAAAGGAAATGTGAGAAAAATACGAGGAGCATGAAAAGGTAGGAAAAAGAGTAGGAGCATGAAAAGGTCTGAAAAATACAAGCAACATGAAATGGTGTGAAAATATAAAGAGCATGAAACGGTGTGAAAAATATGAAGACCTTTAAAAGGTGTCAAAAATATGAGGAGCATGAAAAGGTGTGAAAAATACGAAGAGCATGAAAAGGTCTGAAAAATACAAGGAGCATGAATGGGTGTGAAAAATACGAGGAGCATGAAAAGGTGTGAAAAATATGAGGAGCATGAAAAGCTGTGAAAAATACGATGTGAAAGGAAATGTGAGAAAAATACGAGGAGCATGAAAAGGTAGGAAAAAGAGTAGGAGCATGAAAAGGTCTGAAAAATACAAGCAACATGAAACGGTGTGAAAATATAAAGAGCATGAAACGGTGTGAAAAATATGAAGACCATTAAAAGGTGTCAAAAATATGAGGAGCATGAAAAGATGTGAAAAATATGAGTAGCATGAAATGGTATGAAAAATATGAGGAGCAAAAAAGGTCTGAAAATAGGAGGGGAATGAAAAGGTCTGAAAAATACGAGGAGCATGAAAAGGTCTGAAAAGTACCAGGAGCATGAAAAGTTCTGAAAAATATGAGGAGCATGAATAGGTGTCAAAAATACGAGGAGCATGAAAAGGTCTGAAAAATACGAGGAGCATGAAAAGGTCTGCAAAACACGAGGAGCATGAAAAGGTCTGAAAAATATGAGGAGCATGAAAAGGTCTGAAAAATACGAGAAGCATGAAAAGTTCTGAAAAACGCAAGAAGCATGAGAAGGTCTAAAATATACGTGGAGCATGAAAAGGTGTGAACAATATGAAGAGCACGAAAAAGTGTGAAAAATACAAAGAGCTTGAAAAGGTGTGAAAACACGAAGAACATGAAAAGGTCTCAAAAATATGAGGAGCCTGAAAAGGTGTGAAAAATATAGGGAGCATGAAAAGGTGTTAAAAACATAAGGAGCATGAATAGGTGTGAAAAACACGAAGAGCATGAAAATGTGTGAAAAATACGAGGAGCATGAAAAGGTCTGAAAAATACGAGGAGAATGAAAAGCTGTGAAAAATACGAGGAGCATGAAAAGGTCTGAAAAATACGAGGAGAATGAAAAGCTGTGAAAAATACGAGGAGCATGAAAAGGTCTGAAAAATACGAGAAGCATGAAAAGTTCTGAAAAACACGAGGAGCATGAAAAGGTCTAAGAAATACTTGGAGCATGAAAAGATGTGAAAAATATGAAGAGCACGAAAAAGTGTCAAAAATACAAAGAGCTTGAAAAGGTGTGAAAACACGAACAGGATGAAAAGGTCTCAAAAATATGAGGAGCCTGAAAAGGTGTGAATAATCCATGAAGAACGAAAAGGTCTGAAATATACGAGGACCATGTAAAGGTCTGAAAAATACGAGAGGCATGAAAAGATCTGAAAAATACTAGGAGTATGAAAAGGTCTGAAAAATACGAGGAGCATGACAAGGTCTGAAAAAAACGAGGAGCATGAAAAGGTCTGAAAAATACGAGGAGCATGAAAAGGTCTGGAAAACAGGAGGAGTATAAAAAGGTGTGAAATATATGAAGAGCATGAAAAGTTCTCAAAAATATGAGGAGCTGGAAAAGGTGTGAAAAATACGAGCAGCCTGAAAAGGTGTGAAAAATATAAGAAGCATGAAAAGGTGTGAAAAATACGAGGAGTATGAAAAGGTGTGAAAAATATAAGGAGCATGAAGAGGTGTGAAAAATAGGAGGAGCATGAAAAGGTGTGAAAAATATAAGGAGCATAAAAAGGTCTGGAAAACACGAGGAGCATGAAGTTGTGAAAAATACAAAGAGCATGAAAAGGTTTGAAAAATACAAAGTGCATGAAAAGGTGTGAAAAATATGAGGAGCATGAAACGGTGTGAAAAATGCGAAAGCATGAAATGCTGTGAAAAATACAAAGAGCATGAAAAGGTCTGAAAAATACGAGGAGCATGAAAAGGTGTCAAAAATACGAGGAGCAGGAAAAGGTCTGAAAAATACGAGGAGCATGAAAAGGTCTGGAAAACAGGAGGAGCATAAAAAGATGTGAAAAATACGAAGAGCATGAAAAGGTCTCAAAAATATAAGGAGCCTGAAAAGGTGTGAAAAATATAAGGAGCATGAAAAGGTGTGAAAAATATAAGGAGCATGAAAAGGTGTGAAAAATACGAGGAGCATGAAAAGATGTGAAAAAAAAGAGGAGCATGAAAAGCTGTGAAAAACACGAGGAGCATGAATAGGTGTGAAAAACATGAAGAGCAGGAAACAGTGTGAAAAATACAGGAGCATGAAAAAGTTTGAAAAATACGAGAAGCATGGAAAGGTGTGAAAAATCTGAGGAGCATGAAACGGTCTGAAAAATATGAAGAGCATGAAATGGTGTGAAAAACACGAGCAGCATGAAAAGTTGTGGAAAACACGAAGTGCATGTAAATGTGTGAAAAATTTGAAGAGCATGAAAAGGTTTGCAAAATACGAAGAGCATGTAAAGGTGTGAAATATACGAGGAGCATTAAAGGTGTGAAATATACGAGGAGCATGAAAAGGTGTGAAAAATAGTAGGAGCATGAAAAGGTCTGAAAAATACGAGGACCATGAAAAGTTGTGAAAAATACGTAGAGCATTAAAAGGTGTGAGAAAAACAAGGAGCATGAAAAGCTCTGTAAAATACGAGGAGCATGAAAAGGTGTGAAAAATAGTAGGAGCATGAAAAGGTCTGAAAAATACGAGGACCATGAAAAGTTGTGAAAAATACGTAGAGCATTAAAAGGTGTGAGAAAAACAAGGAGCATGAAAAGCTCTGTAAAATACGAGGAGCATGAAAAGGTGTGAAAAATACGAGGAGCATATAAATGTCTGAAAAATATGAGGAGCATGAAACGGTCTAAATAATGTGAGGAGCATGAAACGGTGTGAAAATATAAAGAGCATGAAATGGTGTGAAAAACATGAAGACCTTTAAAACTAGTCAGAAATATGAGGACCATGAAAAGATGTGAAAAATATGAGGAGCATGAAAAGGTATGAAAAATAGGAGGAGCATGAAAATGTATCAAAAATATGAAGAGCATGAAAAGTTGTGAAATATATGAGGAGCATGAAAAGGTGTGAAAAATACATGGAGCATGAAAAGGTGTGAAAAATACGAGGAGCACGAAAAGGTTTGAAAGTATGAGGACTATGAAAAGGTCTGAAAAATGAGTTGAGCATGAAAAGGTCTATAAAATATGAGGAGCATATAAAGGTCAGAAAAATACGAGGAGCATGAAAAGGTGTGAAAAACACGAGGAGCATGAATAGGTGTGAAAAACACGAAGAGCATGAAAATGTGTGGAAAAATACGAGGAGCATGAAAAGGTGTGAAAAATCCGAGGAGTACGAAGAGTCTGAAATATACGAGGACCATGAAAAGGTCTGAAAAATACTAGGAGCATGAAAAGATCTGAAAAATTCTAGGCGAATGAACAGGTGTGAAAAATATGAGGAGCATGAAAAGGTCTGAAAAATATGAGGACCATGAAAAGGTGTCAAAAATACGAGGAGCATGAAAAGGTCTGAAAAATACGAGGAGCGTGAAAAGGTGTCAAAAATACGAGGAGCAGGAAAAGGTCTGAAAAATACGAGGAGCATGAAAAGGTGTGAAAAATATAAGGAGCATGAAAAGGTGTGAAAAATACGAGGAGCATGAAAAGATGTGAAAAAAAAGAGGAGCATGAAAAGCAGTGAAAAACACGAGGAGCATGAATAGGTGTGAAAAACATGAAGAGCAGGAAACAGTGTGACAAATACAGGAGCATGAAAAAGTTTGAAAAATACGAGAAGCATGGAAAGGTGTGAAAAATTTGAGGAGCATGAAACGGTCTGAAAAATATGAAGAGCATGAAATGGTGTGAAAAACACGAGCAGCATGAAAAGTTGTGGAAAACACGAAGTGCATGTAAATGTGTGAAAAATTTGAAGAGCATGAAAAGGTTTGCAAAATACGAAGAGCATGTAAAGGTGTGAAATATACGAGGAGCATTAAAGGTGTGAAAAATACGAGGAGCATGAAAAGGTGTGAAAAATACGAGGAAAATGAAAAGGTGTGAAATATATGAGGAGCATGAAAAAGTGTGAAAAACACGAATAGCATGAAAATGTGTGAAAAACACGAAGAGCATGAAAATGTATAAAAATTCGAAGAGCATGAAAAGGTTTGAAAAACACAAAGAGCATGAAAAGGTGGGAACAATACGAGGAGCATGAAAAGGTCTGTAAAATACGAGGAGCATGAAAAGATGTGAAAAATCCAAGGAGCACGAAAAGGTCTGAAATATACGAGGACCATGAAAAGTTCTAAAAAATACGAGTAGCATGACAAGGTGTGAAAAATATGAGAAGCATGAAAAGGTCTGAAAAATATGAGGAGCATGAAAAGGTGTGAAAAATACGAAGACCATGAAGACGTGTGAAAAATACAAGGAGCATGAAAAGGTGTGAAAAATACGAGGAGAAAGAAAATGTGCGAAAAATACGAAGAGCATGAAAAGGTGGGAACAATAGTAGGAGCATGAAAAGGTCTGAAAAATACGAGGAGCATGAAAAGTGGTGAAAATACGAGGAGCATGAAAAGGTGTGAAAAAAACAGGAGCATGAAAAGGTCTGTAAAATACGACGAGCATGAAAAGGTGTGAAAAATACGATGAGAAAGAAAATGTGCGAAAAATACGAGGAGCATGAAAAGGTGTGAAAAATAATAGGAGCATGAAAAGGTGTGAAAAACACGAGGAGCATGAAAAGGTGTGAAAAATACGAGGAGCATATAAAGGTCTGAAAAATATGAGGAGCATGAAAAGGTCTAAAAAATTTGAGGAGCATGAAACGGTGTGAAAATATGAAGATCATGAAACGGTGTGAAAAATATGAAGACCTTTTAAACGTGTCAAAAATATGAGGAGCATGAAAAGATGTGAAAAATATGAGGAGCATTAAAATATGTCAATAATATGAAGACCATGAAAAGTTGTGAAATATATGAGGAGCATGAAAAGGTGTGAAAAATACGAGTACGAAAAGGTCTGCAAATACGAGAAGCACGAAGAGGTCTGAAAAATATGAGGAGCATGAAAAGGTGTGAAAACTACGAAGAGCATGAAAAGGTGTGAAAAATACGAGGTGCATGAAAACGTGTGAAAAATACTAGGAGCATGAAAATGTCTGAAAAATACGAGAAGCATGAAATGATCTGAAAAATATGAGAATATGAAAAGGTGTGAAAAATATGAGGAGCATGAAAAGGTGTGAAAAATACGATGAGAAAGAAAATCTGCTAAAAATACAAGGAGCATGAAAAGGTGGGAAAAATAGTAGGAGCATGAAAAGGTCTGAAAAATACGAGGAACATGAAACGGTGTGAAAATATAAAGAGCATGAAACGGTGTGAAAAATATGAAGACCTTTAAAAGGTGTCAAAAATATGAGGAGCATGAAAAGATGTGAAAAATAAGAGGAGCATGAAATGGTATGAAAAATATGAGGAGCATGAAATATGTAAAAAATATGAAGAGCATGAAAAGTTGTGAAAAATATGAAGAGCATGAAATGGTTTTAAAAGTATGAAGAGCTTGAAAAGGTGTGAAAAATACAAAGAGCATGACTGGTGTGAAATATACGAAGACAATGAAAAGGTGTGAAAAATTATGAAAAGCATGAAAAGTTGTGAAAAATACAAAGAGCATGAAAAGGTTTGAAAAACACAAAGTGCATGAAAACATGTGAAAAATACGAGGAGCATGAAACGGTGTGAAATATGTGAAAGCATGAAATGCTGTGAAAAATATGAAGAGCATGAAAAGGTCTGAAAAATACAAGGAGCATTAATAGGTGTGAAAAATATGAGGAGCATGAAAAGGTGTGAACAATACTAGGAGCATGAAAATCTCTGAAAAAAACGAGGAGCATGAAAAGGTATGAAAAATACGAGGAGCATGAAAAGGTGTGAAAAAAACAGGAGCATGAAAAGGTCTGAAAAAAATACGAGGAGCATGAAAAGGTGTGAAAAATACGATGAGAAAGAAAATGTGCGAAAAATACGAAGAGCATGAAAAGGTGTGAAAAATACGAGGAGCATGAAAATGTGTGAAAAAAACAGGAACATGAAAAGGTCTGAAAAAAATACGAGGAGCATGAAAAGGTGTGAAAAACACGAGGAGCATGAAAAGGTGTGAAAAATACGAGGAGCATATAAAGGTCTGAAAAATATGAGGAGCATGAAAAAGTCTAAAAAATTTGATGAGCATGAAATGGTGTGAAAATATGAAGATCATGAAACGGTGTGAAAAATATGAAGACCTTTTAAACGTGTCAAAAATATGAGGAGCATGAAAAGATGTGAAAAATATGAGAAGCATTAAAATATGTCAATAATATGAAGAGCATGAAAAGTTGTGAAATATATGATGAGCATGAAAAGGTGTGAAAAATATGAGGAGCACGAAAAGGTCTGAAAAATATGAGGAGCATGAAAAGGTGTGAAAACTACGAAGAGCATGAAAAGGTGTGAAAAATACGAGGTGCATGAAAAAGTGTGAAAAATACGAGAAGCATGAAAAGATCTTAAAAATATGAGAAGCATGAAAAGGTGTGAAAAATATGAGGAGCATGAAACGGTGTGAAAATATGAAGAGCATGAAACGGTGTTAAAAAAATGAAGAGCATGAAACGGTGTGAAAAACACGAGCAGCAAGAAAATATGTGGAAAACACGAAGTGCATGAAAATGTGTGAAAAATTCGAAGAGCATGAAAAGGTTTGAAAAATACGAACAGCATGTAAAGGTGTGAAAAATACGAGCAGCATTAAAGGTGTGAAAAATACGAGGAGCATGAAAAGGTGTGAAAAATACGATGAGAAAGAAAATGTGCTAAAAATACAAGGAGCATGAACAGGTGGGAAAAATAGTAGGAGCATGAAAAGGTCTGAAAAATACGAGGAACATGAAACGGTGTGAAAATATAAAGAGCATGAAACGGTGTGAAAAATATGAAGACTTCAAAAGGTGTCAAAAATATGAGGAGCATGAAAAGATGTGAAAAATATGAGGAGCATGAAATGGTATGAAAAATATGAGAAGCATGAAATATGTAAAAAATATGAAGAGCATGAAAAGTTGTGAAAAATATGAAGAGCATGAAATGGTTTTAAAAGTATGAAGAGCTTGAAAAGGTGTGAAAAATACAAAGAGCATGACTGGTGTGAAATATACGAAGACAATGAAAAGGTGTGAAAAATTATGAAAAGCATGAATAGTTGTGAAAAATACAAAGAGCATGAAAAGGTTTGAAAAATGCAAAGTGCATGAAAACATGTGAAAAATACGAGGAGCATGAAACGGTGTGAAATATGTGAAAGCATGAAATGCTGTGAAAAATACGAAGAGCATGAAAAGGTCTGAAAAATACAAGGAGCATTAATAGGTGTGAAAAATATGAGGAGCATGAAAAGGTGTGAAAAATACGAGGAGCATGAAAAGGTGTGAAATATATGAGGAGCATGAAAAAGTGTGAAAAACACGAATAGCATGAAAATGTGTGAAAAACACGAAGAGCATGAAAATGTATAAAAATTCGAAGAGCATGAAAAGGTTTGAAAAACACAAAGAGCATGAAAAGGTGGGAACAATACGAGGAGCATGAAAAGGTCTGTAAAATACGAGGAGCATGAAAAGATGTGAAAAATCCAAGGAGCACGAAAAGGTCTGAAATATACGAGGACCATGAAAAGTTCTAAAAAATACGAGTAGCATGACAAGGTGTGAAAAATATGAGAAGCATGAAAAGGTCTGAAAAATATGAGGAGCATGAAAAGGTGTGAAAAATACGAAGACCATGAAGACGTGTGAAAAATACAAGGAGCATGAAAAGGTGTGAAAAATACGAGGAGAAAGAAAATGTGCGAAAAATACGAAGAGCATGAAAAGGTGGGAACAATAGTAGGAGCATGAAAAGGTCTGAAAAATACGAGGAGCATGAAAAGTGGTGAAAATACGAGGAGCATGAAAAGGTGTGAAAAAAACAGGAGCATGAAAAGGTCTGTAAAATACGACGAGCATGAAAAGGTGTGAAAAATACGATGAGAAAGAAAATGTGCGAAAAATACGAGGAGCATGAAAAGGTGTGAAAAATAATAGGAGCATGAAAAGGTGTGAAAAACACGAGGAGCATGAAAAGGTGTGAAAAATACGAGGAGCATATAAAGGTCTGAAAAATATGAGGAGCATGAAAAGGTCTAAAAAATTTGAGGAGCATGAAACGGTGTGAAAATATGAAGATCATGAAACGGTGTGAAAAATATGAAGACCTTTTAAACGTGTCAAAAATATGAGGAGCATGAAAAGATGTGAAAAATATGAGGAGCATTAAAATATGTCAATAATATGAAGAGCATGAAAAGTTGTGAAATATATGATGAGCATGAAAAGGTGTGAAAAATGTGAGGAGTACGAAAAGGTCTGCAAATATGAGGAGCACGAAAAGGTCTGAAAAATATGAGGAGCATGAAAAGGTGTGAAAACTACGAGGTGCATGAAAACGTGTGAAAAATACTAGGAGCATGAAAATGTCTGAAAAATACGAGAAGCATGAAAAGATCTTAAAAATATGAGAAGCATGAAAAGGTGTGAAAAATATGAGGAGCATGAAACGGTGTGAAAATATGAAGAGCATGAAACGGTGTTAAAAATATGAAGAGCATGAAACGGTGTGAAAAACACGAGCAGCAAGAAAATATGTGGAAAACACGAAGTGCATGAAAATGTGTGAAAAATTCGAAGAGCATGAAAAGGTTTGAAAAATACGAACAGCATGTAAAGGTGTGAAAAATACGAGGAGCATTAAAGGTGTGAAAAATACGAGGAGCATGAAAAGGTGTGAAAAATACGATGAGAAAGAAAATGTGCTAAAAATACAAGGAGCATGAACAGGTGGGAAAAATAGTAGGAGCATGAAAAGGTCTGAAAAATACGAGGAACATGAAACGGTGTGAAAATATAAAGAGCATGAAACGGTGTGAAATATATCAAGACTTCAAAAGGTGTCAAAAATATGAGGAGCATGAAAAGATGTGAAAAATATGAGGAGCATGAAATGGTATGAAAAATATGAGAAGCAAGAAATATGTAAAAAATATGAAGAGCATGAAAAGTTGTGAAAAATATGAAGAGCATGAAATGGTTTTAAAAGTGTGAAGAGCTTGAAAAGGTGTGAAAAATACAAAGAGCATGACTGGTGTGAAATATATGAAGACAATGAAAAGGTGTGAAAAATTATGAAAAGCATGAAAAGTTGTGAAAAATACAAAGAGCATGAAAAGGTTTGAAAAATACAAAGTGCATGACAAGGTGTGAAAAATACGAGGAGCTTGAAACGGTGTTAAAAATGCGAAAGCATGCAATGCTGTGAAAAATATGAAGAGCATGAAAAGGTCTGAAAAATACAAGGAGCATGAATAGGTGTGAAAAATACGAGGAATATGAAAAGGTGTGAAAAAACGAGGAGCATGAAAAGGTGTGAACAATACTAGGAGCATGAAAATGTCTGAAAAATATGAGGAGCATGAAAAGGTTTGAAAAATACGAGGAACATGAAAAGGTGTGAAAAATATGAGGAGTATGAAACGGTGTGATAAATATGAGGAACATGAAAAGGTTTCAAAAATATGAGGAGCATGAAAAGGTGTGAAAAATACGAAGAGCATGAAAAGGTCTGAAAAATACAAGGAGCATGAATGGGTGTGAAAAATACGAGGAGCATGAAAAGGTGTGAAAAATATGAGGAGCATGAAAAGCTGTGAAAAATACGATGTGAAAGGAAATGTGAGAAAAATACGAGGAGCATGAAAAGGTAGGAAAAAGAGTAGGAGCATGAAAAGGTCTGAAAAATACAAGCAACATGAAATGGTGTGAAAATATAAAGAGCATGAAACGGTGTGAAAAATATGAAGACCTTTAAAAGGTGTCAAAAATATGAGGAGCATGAAAAGGTGTGAAAAATACGAAGAGCATGAAAAGGTCTGAAAAATACAAGGAGCATGAATGGGTGTGAAAAATACGAGGAGCATGAAAAGGTGTGAAAAATATGAGGAGCATGAAAAGCTGTGAAAAATACGATGTGAAAGGAAATGTGAGAAAAATACGAGGAGCATGAAAAGGTAGGAAAAAGAGTAGGAGCATGAAAAGGTCTGAAAAATACAAGCAACATGAAACGGTGTGAAAATATAAAGAGCATGAAACGGTGTGAAAAATATGAAGACCTTTAAAAGGTGTCAAAAATATGAGGAGCATGAAAAGATGTGAAAAATATGAGTAGCATGAAATGGTATGAAAAATATGAGGAGCAAAAAAGGTCTGAAAATAGGAGGGGAATGAAAAGGTCTGAAAAATACGAGGAGCATGAAAAGGTCTGAAAAGTACCAGGAGCATGAAAAGTTCTGAAAAATATGAGGAGCATGAATAGGTGTCAAAAATACGAGGAGCATGAAAAGGTCTGAAAAATACGAGGAGCATGAAAAGGTCTGCAAAACACGAGGAGCATGAAAAGGTCTGAAAAATATGAGGAGCATGAAAAGGTCTGAAAAATACGAGAAGCATGAAAAGTTCTGAAAAACGCAAGAAGCATGAGAAGGTCTAAAATATACGTGGAGCATGAAAAGGTGTGAACAATATGAAGAGCACGAAAAAGTGTGAAAAATACAAAGAGCTTGAAAAGGTGTGAAAACACGAAGAACATGAAAAGGTCTCAAAAATATGAGGAGCCTGAAAAGGTGTGAAAAATATAGGGAGCATGAAAAGGTGTTAAAAACATAAGGAGCATGAATAGGTGTGAAAAACACGAAGAGCATGAAAATGTGTGAAAAATACGAGGAGCATGAAAAGGTCTGAAAAATACGAGGAGAATGAAAAGCTGTGAAAAATACGAGGAGCATGAAAAGGTCTGAAAAATACGAGGAGAATGAAAAGCTGTGAAAAATACGAGGAGCATGAAAAGGTCTGAAAAATACGAGAAGCATGAAAAGTTCTGAAAAACACGAGGAGCATGAAAAGGTCTAAGAAATACTTGGAGCATGAAAAGATGTGAAAAATATGAAGAGCACGAAAAAGTGTCAAAAATACAAAGAGCTTGAAAAGGTGTGAAAACACGAACAGGATGAAAAGGTCTCAAAAATATGAGGAGCCTGAAAAGGTGTGAATAATCCGTGAAGAACGAAAAGGTCTGAAATATACGAGGACCATGTAAAGGTCTGAAAAATACGAGAGGCATGAAAAGATCTGAAAAATACTAGGAGTATGAAAAGGTCTGAAAAATACGAGGAGCATGACAAGGTCTGAAAAAAACGAGGAGCATGAAAAGGTCTGAAAAATACGAGGAGCATGAAAAGGTCTGGAAAACAGGAGGAGTATAAAAAGGTGTGAAATATATGAAGAGCATGAAAAGTTCTCAAAAATATGAGGAGCCGGAAAAGGTGTGAAAAATACGAGGAGCCTGAAAAGGTGTGAAAAATATAAGAAGCATGAAAAGGTGTGAAAAATACGAGGAGTATGAAAAGGTGTGAAAAATATAAGGAGCATGAAGAGGTGTGAAAAATAGGAGGAGCATGAAAAGGTGTGAAAAATATAAGGAGCATAAAAAGGTCTGGAAAACACGAGGAGCATGAAGTTGTGAAAAATACAAAGAGCATGAAAAGGTTTGAAAAATACAAAGTGCATGAAAAGGTGTGAAAAATATGAGGAGCATGAAACGGTGTGAAAAATGCGAAAGCATGAAATGCTGTGAAAAATACAAAGAGCATGAAAAGGTCTGAAAAATACGAGGAGCATGTAAAGGTGTCAAAAATACGAGGAGCAGGAAAAGGTCTGAAAAATACGAGGAGCATGAAAAGGTCTGGAAAACAGGAGGAGCATAAAAAGATGTGAAAAATACGAAGAGCATGAAAAGGTCTCAAAAATATAAGGAGCCTGAAAAGGTGTGAAAAATATAAGGAGCATGAAAAGGTGTGAAAAATATAAGGAGCATGAAAAGGTGTGAAAAATACGAGGAGCATGAAAAGATGTGAAAAAAAAGAGGAGCATGAAAAGCTGTGAAAAACACGAGGAGCATGAATAGGTGTGAAAAACATGAAGAGCAGGAAACAGTGTGAAAAATACAGGAGCATGAAAAAGTTTGAAAAATACGAGAAGCATGGAAAGGTGTGAAAAATCTGAGGAGCATGAAACGGTCTGAAAAATATGAAGAGCATGAAATGGTGTGAAAAACACGAGCAGCATGAAAAGTTGTGGAAAACACGAAGTGCATGTAAATGTGTGAAAAATTTGAAGAGCATGAAAAGGTTTGCAAAATACGAAGAGCATGTAAAGGTGTGAAATATACGAGGAGCATTAAAGGTGTGAAAAATACGAGGAGCATGAAAAGGTGTGAAAAATAGTAGGAGCATGAAAAGGTCTGAAAAATACGAGGACCATGAAAAGTTGTGAAAAATACGTAGAGCATTAAAAGGTGTGAGAAAAACAAGGAGCATGAAAAGCTCTGTAAAATACGAGGAGCATGAAAAGGTGTGAAAAATAGTAGGAGCATGAAAAGGTCTGAAAAATACGAGGACCATGAAAAGTTGTGAAAAATACGTAGAGCATTAAAAGGTGTGAGAAAAACAAGGAGCATGAAAAGCTCTGTAAAATACGAGGAGCATGAAAAGGTGTGAAAAATACGAGGAGCATATAAATGTCTGAAAAATATGAGGAGCATGAAACGGTCTAAATAATGTGAGGAGCATGAAACGGTGTGAAAATATAAAGAGCATGAAATGGTGTGAAAAACATGAAGACCTTTAAAACTAGTCAGAAATATGAGGACCATGAAAAGATGTGAAAAATATGAGGAGCATGAAAAGGTATGAAAAATAGGAGGAGCATGAAAATGTATCAAAAATATGAAGAGCATGAAAAGTTGTGAAATATATGAGGAGCATGAAAAGGTGTGAAAAATACATGGAGCATGAAAAGGTGTGAAAAATACGAGGAGCACGAAAAGGTTTGAAAGTATGAGGACTATGAAAAGGTCTGAAAAATGATTTGAGCATGAAAAGGTCTATAAAATATGAGGAGCATATAAAGGTCAGAAAAATACGAGGAGCATGAAAAGGTGTGAAAAACACGAGGAGCATGAATAGGTGTGAAAAACACGAAGAGCATGAAAATGTGTGGAAAAATACGAGGAGCATGAAAAGGTGTGAAAAATCCGAGGAGTACGAAGAGTCTGAAATATACGAGGACCATGAAAAGGTCTGAAAAATACTAGGAGCATGAAAAGATCTGAAAAATTCTAGGCGAATGAACAGGTGTGAAAAATATGAGGAGCATGAAAAGGTCTGAAAAATATGAGGACCATGAAAAGGTGTCAAAAATACGAGGAGCATGAAAAGGTCTGAAAAATACGAGGAGCGTGAAAAGGTGTCAAAAATACGAGGAGCAGGAAAAGGTCTGAAAAATACGAGGAGCATGAAAAGGTGTGAAAAATATAAGGAGCATGAAAAGGTGTGAAAAATACGAGGAGCATGAAAAGATGTGAAAAAAAAGAGGAGCATGAAAAGCTGTGAAAAACACGAGGAGCATGAATAGGTGTGAAAAACATGAAGAGCAGGAAACAGTGTGACAAATACAGGAGCATGAAAAAGTTTGAAAAATACGAGAAGCATGGAAAGGTGTGAAAAATTTGAGGAGCATGAAACGGTCTGAAAAATATGAAGAGCATGAAATGGTGTGAAAAACACGAGCAGCATGAAAAGTTGTGGAAAACACGAAGTGCATGTAAATGTGTGAAAAATTTGAAGAGCATGAAAAGGTTTGCAAAATACGAAGAGCATGTAAAGGTGTGAAATATACGAGGAGCATTAAAGGTGTGAAAAATACGAGGAGCATGAAAAGGTGTGAAAAATAGTAGGAGCATGAAAAGGTCTGAAAAATACGAGGACCATGAAAAGTTGTGAAAAATACGTAGAGCATTAAAAGGTGTGAGAAAAACAAGGAGCATGAAAAGCTCTGTAAAATACGAGGAGCATGAAAAGGTGTGAAAAATAGTAGGAGCATGAAAAGGTCTGAAAAATACGAGGACCATGAAAAGTTGTGAAAATACGTAGAGCATTAAAAGGTGTGAGAAAAACAAGGAGCATGAAAAGCTCTGTAAAATACGAGGAGCATGAAAAGGTGTGAAAAATACGAGGAGCATATAAATGTCTGAAAAATATGAGGAGCATGAAACGGTCTAAATAATGTGAGGAGCATGAAACGGTGTGAAAATATAAAGAGCATGAAATGGTGTGAAAAACATGAAGACCTTTAAAACTAGTCAGAAATATGAGGACCATGAAAAGATGTGAAAAATATGAGGAGCATGAAAAGGTATGAAAAATAGGAGGAGCATGAAAATGTATCAAAAATATGAAGAGCATGAAAAGTTGTGAAATATATGAGGAGCATGAAAAGGTGTGAAAAATACATGGAGCATGAAAAGGTGTGAAAAATACGAGGAGCACGAAAAGGTTTGAAAGTATGAGGACTATGAAAAGGTCTGAAAAATGATTTGAGCATGAAAAGGTCTATAAAATATGAGGAGCATATAAAGGTCAGAAAAATACGAGGAGCATGAAAAGGTGTGAAAAACACGAGGAGCATGAATAGGTGTGAAAAACACGAAGAGCATGAAAATGTGTGGAAAAATACGAGGAGCATGAAAAGGTGTGAAAAATCCGAGGAGTACGAAGAGTCTGAAATATACGAGGACCATGAAAAGGTCTGAAAAATACTAGGAGCATGAAAAGATCTGAAAAATTCTAGGCGAATGAACAGGTGTGAAAAATATGAGGAGCATGAAAAGGTCTGAAAAATATGAGGACCATGAAAAGGTGTCAAAAATACGAGGAGCATGAAAAGGTCTGAAAAATACGAGGAGCGTGAAAAGGTGTCAAAAATACGAGGAGCAGGAAAAGGTCTGAAAAATACGAGGAGCATGAAAAGGTGTGAAAAATATAAGGAGCATGAAAAGGTGTGAAAAATACGAGGAGCATGAAAAGATGTGAAAAAAAAGAGGAGCATGAAAAGCTGTGAAAAACACGAGGAGCATGAATAGGTGTGAAAAACATGAAGAGCAGGAAACAGTGTGACAAATACAGGAGCATGAAAAAGTTTGAAAAATACGAGAAGCATGGAAAGGTGTGAAAAATTTGAGGAGCATGAAACGGTCTGAAAAATATGAAGAGCATGAAATGGTGTGAAAAACACGAGCAGCATGAAAAGTTGTGGAAAACACGAAGTGCATGTAAATGTGTGAAAAATTTGAAGAGCATGAAAAGGTTTGCAAAATACGAAGAGCATGTAAAGGTGTGAAATATACGAGGAGCATTAAAGGTGTGAAAAATACGAGGAGCATGAAAAGGTGTGAAAAATAGTAGGAGCATGAAAAGGTCTGAAAAATACGAGGACCATGAAAAGTTGTGAAAAATACGTAGAGCATTAAAAGGTGTGAGAAAAACAAGGAGCATGAAAAGCTCTGTAAAATACGAGGAGCATGAAAAGGTGTGAAAAATAGTAGGAGCATGAAAAGGTCTGAAAAATACGAGGACCATGAAAAGTTGTGAAAATACGTAGAGCATTAAAAGGTGTGAGAAAAACAAGGAGCATGAAAAGCTCTGTAAAATACGAGGAGCATGAAAAGGTGTGAAAAATACGAGGAGCATATAAATGTCTGAAAAATATGAGGAGCATGAAACGGTCTAAATAATGTGAGGAGCATGAAACGGTGTGAAAATATAAAGAGCATGAAATGGTGTGAAAAACATGAAGACCTTTAAAACTAGTCAGAAATATGAGGACCATGAAAAGATGTGAAAAATATGAGGAGCATGAAAAGGTATGAAAAATAGGAGGAGCATGAAAATGTATCAAAAATATGAAGAGCATGAAAAGTTGTGAAATATATGAGGAGCATGAAAAGGTGTGAAAAATACATGGAGCATGAAAAGGTGTGAAAAATACGAGGAGCACGAAAAGGTTTGAAAGTATGAGGACTATGAAAAGGTCTGAAAAATGATTTGAGCATGAAAAGGTCTATAAAATATGAGGAGCATATAAAGGTCAGAAAAATACGAGGAGCATGAAAAGGTGTGAAAAACACGAGGAGCATGAATAGGTGTGAAAAACACGAAGAGCATGAAAATGTGTGGAAAAATACGAGGAGCATGAAAAGGTGTGAAAAATCCGAGGAGTACGAAGAGTCTGAAATATACGAGGACCATGAAAAGGTCTGAAAAATACTAGGAGCATGAAAAGATCTGAAAAATTCTAGGCGAATGAACAGGTGTGAAAAATATGAGGAGCATGAAAAGGTCTGAAAAATATGAGGACCATGAAAAGGTGTCAAAAATACGAGGAGCATGAAAAGGTCTGAAAAATACGAGGAGCGTGAAAAGGTGTCAAAAATACGAGGAGCAGGAAAAGGTCTGAAAAATACGAGGAGCATGAAAAGGTGTGAAAAATATAAGGAGCATGAAAAGGTGTGAAAAATACGAGGAGCATGAAAAGATGTGAAAAAAAAGAGGAGCATGAAAAGCTGTGAAAAACACGAGGAGCATGAATAGGTGTGAAAAACATGAAGAGCAGGAAACAGTGTGACAAATACAGGAGCATGAAAAAGTTTGAAAAATACGAGAAGCATGGAAAGGTGTGAAAAATTTGAGGAGCATGAAACGGTCTGAAAAATATGAAGAGCATGAAATGGTGTGAAAAACACGAGCAGCATGAAAAGTTGTGGAAAACACGAAGTGCATGTAAATGTGTGAAAAATTTGAAGAGCATGAAAAGGTTTGCAAAATACGAAGAGCATGTAAAGGTGTGAAATATACGAGGAGCATTAAAGGTGTGAAAAATACGAGGAGCATGAAAAGGTGTGAAAAATACGAGGAAAATGAAAAGGTGTGAAATATATGAGGAGCATGAAAAAGTGTGAAAAACACGAATAGCATGAAAATGTGTGAAAAACACGAAGAGCATGAAAATGTATAAAAATTCGAAGAGCATGAAAAGGTTTGAAAAACACAAAGAGCATGAAAAGGTGGGAACAATAGGAGGAGCATGAAAAGGTCTGTAAAATACGAGGAGCACGAAAAGATGTGAAAAATCCAAGGAGCACGAAAAGGTCTGAAATATACGAGGACCATGAAAAGTTCTAAAAAATACGAGTAGCATGACAAGGTGTGAAAAATATGAGAAGCATGAAAAGGTCTGAAAAATATGAGGAGCATGAAAAGGTGTGAAAAATACGAAGACCATGAAGACGTGTGAAAAATACAAGGAGCATGAAAAGGTGTGAAAAATACGAGGAGAAAGAAAATGTGCGAAAAATACGAAGAGCATGAAAAGGTGGGAACAATAGTAGGAGCATGAAAAGGTCTGAAAAATACGAGGAGCATGAAAAGTGGTGAAAATACGAGGAGCATGAAAAGGTGTGAAAAAAACAGGAGCATGAAAAGGTCTGTAAAATACGACGAGCATGAAAAGGTGTGAAAAATACGATGAGAAAGAAAATGTGCGAAAAATACGAGGAGCATGAAAAGGTGTGAAAAATAATAGGAGCATGAAAAGGTGTGAAAAACACGAGGAGCATGAAAAGGTGTGAAAAATACGAGGAGCATATAAAGGTCTGAAAAATATGAGGAGCATGAAAAGGTCTAAAAAATTTGAGGAGCATGAAACGGTGTGAAAATATGAAGATCATGAAACGGTGTGAAAAATATGAAGACCTTTTAAACGTGTCAAAAATATGAGGAGCATGAAAAGATGTGAAAAATATGAGGAGCATTAAAATATGTCAATAATATGAAGACCATGAAAAGTTGTGAAATATATGAGGAGCATGAAAAGGTGTGAAAAATACGAGTACGAAAAGGTCTGCAAATACGAGAAGCACGAAGAGGTCTGAAAAATATGAGGAGCATGAAAAGGTGTGAAAACTACGAAGAGCATGAAAAGGTGTGAAAAATACGAGGTGCATGAAAACGTGTGAAAAATACTAGGAGCATGAAAATGTCTGAAAAATACGAGAAGCATGAAATGATCTGAAAAATATGAGAATATGAAAAGGTGTGAAAAATATGAGGAGCATGAAAAGGTGTGAAAAATACGATGAGAAAGAAAATCTGCTAAAAATACAAGGAGCATGAAAAGGTGGGAAAAATAGTAGGAGCATGAAAAGGTCTGAAAAATACGAGGAACATGAAACGGTGTGAAAATATAAAGAGCATGAAACGGTGTGAAAAATATGAAGACCTTTAAAAGGTGTCAAAAATATGAGGAGCATGAAAAGATGTGAAAAATAAGAGGAGCATGAAATGGTATGAAAAATATGAGGAGCATGAAATATGTAAAAAATATGAAGAGCATGAAAAGTTGTGAAAAATATGAAGAGCATGAAATGGTTTTAAAAGTATGAAGAGCTTGAAAAGGTGTGAAAAATACAAAGAGCATGACTGGTGTGAAATATACGAAGACAATGAAAAGGTGTGAAAAATTATGAAAAGCATGAAAAGTTGTGAAAAATACAAAGAGCATGAAAAGGTTTGAAAAACACAAAGTGCATGAAAACATGTGAAAAATACGAGGAGCATGAAACGGTGTGAAATATGTGAAAGCATGAAATGCTGTGAAAAATATGAAGAGCATGAAAAGGTCTGAAAAATACAAGGAGCATTAATAGGTGTGAAAAATATGAGAAGCATGAAAAGGTGTGAACAATACTAGGAGCATGAAAATCTCTGAAAAAAACGAGGAGCATGAAAAGGTATGAAAAATACGAGGAGCATGAAAAGGTGTGAAAAAAACAGGAGCATGAAAAGGTCTGAAAAAAATACGAGGAGCATGAAAAGGTGTGAAAAATACGATGAGAAAGAAAATGTGCGAAAAATACGAAGAGCATGAAAAGGTGTGAAAAATACGAGGAGCATGAAAATATGTGAAAAAAACAGGAACATGAAAAGGTCTGAAAAAAATACGAGGAGCATGAAAAGGTATGAAAAACACGAGGAACATGAAAAGGTGTGAAAAATACGAGGAGCATATAAAGGTCTGAAAAATATGAGGAGCATGAAAAAGTCTAAAAAATTTGATGAGCATGAAATGGTGTGAAAATATGAAGATCATGAAACGGTGTGAAAAATATGAAGACCTTTTAAACGTGTCAAAAATATGAGGAGCATGAAAAGATGTGAAAAATATGAGAAGCATTAAAATATGTCAATAATATGAAGAGCATGAAAAGTTGTGAAATATATGATGAGCATGAAAAGGTGTGAAAAATATGAGGAGTACGAAAAGGTCTGCAAATATGAGGAGCACGAAAAGGTCTGAAAAATATGAGGAGCATGAAAAGGTGTGAAAACTACGAAGAGCATGAAAAGGTGTGAAAAATACGAGGTGCATGAAAACGTGTGAAAAATACGAGAAGCATGAAAAGATCTTAAAAATATGAGAAGCATGAAAAGGTGTGAAAAATATGAGGAGCATGAAACGGTGTGAAAATATGAAGAGCATGAAATGGTGTTTAAAAAATGAAGAGCATGAAACGGTGTGAAAAACACGAGCAGCAAGAAAATATGTGGAAAACACGAAGTGCATGAAAATGTGTGAAAAATTCGAAGAGCATGAAAAGGTTTGAAAAATACGAACAGCATGTAAAGGTGTGAAAAATACGAGGAGCATTAAAGGTGTGAAAAATACGAGGAGCATGAAAAGGTGTGAAAAATACGATGAGAAAGAAAATGTGCTAAAAATACAAGGAGCATGAACAGGTGGGAAAAATAGTAGGAGCATGAAAAGGTCTGAAAAATACGAGGAACATGAAACGGTGTGAAAATATAAAGAGCATGAAACGGTGTGAAAAATATGAAGACTTCAAAAGGTGTCAAAAATATGAGGAGCATGAAAAGATGTGAAAAATATGAGGAGCATGAAATGGTATGAAAAATATGAGAAGCATGAAATATGTAAAAAATATGAAGAGCATGAAAAGTTGTGAAAAATATGAAGAGCATGAAATGGTTTTAAAAGTATGAAGAGCTTGAAAAGGTGTGAAAAATACAAAGAGCATGACTGGTGTGAAATATACGAAGACAATGAAAAGGTGTGAAAAATTATGAAAAGCATGAATAGTTGTGAAAAATACAAAGAGCATGAAAAGGTTTGAAAAATACAAAGTGCATGAAAACATGTGAAAAATACGAGGAGCATGAAACGGTGTGAAATATGTGAAAGCATGAAATGCTGTGAAAAATACGAAGAGCATGAAAAGGTCTGAAAAATACAAGGAGCATTAATAGGTGTGAAAAATATGAGGAGCATGAAAAGGTGTGAAAAATACGAGGAGCATGAAAAGGTGTGAAATATATGAGGAGCATGAAAAAGTGTGAAAAACACGAATAGCATGAAAATGTGTGAAAAACACGAAGAGCATGAAAATGTATAAAAATTCGAAGAGCATGAAAAGGTTTGAAAAACACAAAGAGCATGAAAAGGTGGGAACAATACGAGGAGCATGAAAAGGTCTGTAAAATACGAGGAGCATGAAAAGATGTGAAAAATCCAAGGAGCACGAAAAGGTCTGAAATATACGAGGACCATGAAAAGTTCTAAAAAATACGAGTAGCATGACAAGGTGTGAAAAATATGAGAAGCATGAAAAGGTCTGAAAAATATGAGGAGCATGAAAAGGTGTGAAAAATACGAAGACCATGAAGACGTGTGAAAAATACAAGGAGCATGAAAAGGTGTGAAAAATACGAGGAGAAAGAAAATGTGCGAAAAATACGAAGAGCATGAAAAGGTGGGAACAATAGTAGGAGCATGAAAAGGTCTGAAAAATACGAGGAGCATGAAAAGTGGTGAAAATACGAGGAGCATGAAAAGGTGTGAAAAAAACAGGAGCATGAAAAGGTCTGTAAAATACGACGAGCATGAAAAGGTGTGAAAAATACGATGAGAAAGAAAATGTGCGAAAAATACGAGGAGCATGAAAAGGTGTGAAAAATAATAGGAGCATGAAAAGGTGTGAAAAACACGAGGAGCATGAAAAGGTGTGAAAAATACGAGGAGCATATAAAGGTCTGAAAAATATGAGGAGCATGAAAAGGTCTAAAAAATTTGAGGAGCATGAAACGGTGTGAAAATATGAAGATCATGAAACGGTGTGAAAAATATGAAGACCTTTTAAACGTGTCAAAAATATGAGGAGCATGAAAAGATGTGAAAAATATGAGGAGCATTAAAATATGTCAATAATATGAAGACCATGAAAAGTTGTGAAATATATGATGAGCATGAAAAGGTGTGAAAAATATGAGGAGTACGAAAAGGTCTGCAAATATGAGGAGCACGAAAAGGTCTGAAAAATATGAGGAGCATGAAAAGGTGTGAAAACTACGAAGAGCATGAAAAGGTGTGAAAAATACGAGGTGCATGAAAACGTGTGAAAAATACGAGAAGCATGAAAAGATCTTAAAAATATGAGAAGCATGAAAAGGTGTGAAAAATATGAGGAGCATGAAACGGTGTGAAAATATGAAGAGCATGAAACGGTGTTTAAAAAATGAAGAGCATGAAACGGTGTGAAAAACACGAGCAGCAAGAAAATATGTGGAAAACACGAAGTGCATGAAAATGTGTGAAAAATTCGAAGAGCATGAAAAGGTTTGAAAAATACGAACAGCATGTAAAGGTGTGAAAAATACGAGCAGCATTAAAGGTGTGAAAAATACGAGGAGCATGAAAAGGTGTGAAAAATACGATGAGAAAGAAAATGTGCTAAAAATACAAGGAGCATGAACAGGTGGGAAAAATAGTAGGAGCATGAAAAGGTCTGAAAAATACGAGGAACATGAAACGGTGTGAAAATATAAAGAGCATGAAACGGTGTGAAAAATATGAAGACTTCAAAAGGTGTCAAAAATATGAGGAGCATGAAAAGATGTGAAAAATATGAGGAGCATGAAATGGTATGAAAAATATGAGAAGCATGAAATATGTAAAAAATATGAAGAGCATGAAAAGTTGTGAAAAATATGAAGAGCATGAAATGGTTTTAAAAGTATGAAGAGCTTGAAAAGGTGTGAAAAATACAAAGAACATGACTGGTGTGAAATATACGAAGACAATGAAAAGGTGTGAAAAATTATGAAAAGCATGAAAAGTTGTGAAAAATACAAAGAGCATGAAAAGGTTTGAAAAATACAAAGTGCATGAAAACATGTGAAAAATACGAGGAGCATGAAACGGTGTGAAATATGTGAAAGCATGAAATGCTGTGAAAAATACGAAGAGCATGAAAAGGTCTGAAAAATACAAGGAGCATTAATAGGTGTGAAAAATATGAGGAGCATGAAAAGGTGTGAAAAATACGAGGAGCATGAAAAGGTGTGAAATATATGAGGAGCATGAAAAAGTGTGAAAAACACGAATAGCATGAAAATGTGTGAAAAACACGAAGAGCATGAAAATGTATAAAAATTCGAAGAGCATGAAAAGGTTTGAAAAACACAAAGAGCATGAAAAGGTGGGAACAATACGAGGAGCATGAAAAGGTCTGTAAAATACGAGGAGCATGAAAAGATGTGAAAAATCCAAGGAGCACGAAAAGGTCTGAAATATACGAGGACCATGAAAAGTTCTAAAAAATACGAGTAGCATGACAAGGTGTGAAAAATATGAGAAGCATGAAAAGGTCTGAAAAATATGAGGAGCATGAAAAGGTGTGAAAAATACGAAGACCATGAAGACGTGTGAAAAATACAAGGAGCATGAAAAGGTGTGAAAAATACGAGGAGAAAGAAAATGTGCGAAAAATACGAAGAGCATGAAAAGGTGGGAACAATAGTAGGAGCATGAAAAGGTCTGAAAAATACGAGGAGCATGAAAAGTGGTGAAAATACGAGGAGCATGAAAAGGTGTGAAAAAAACAGGAGCATGAAAAGGTCTGTAAAATACGACGAGCATGAAAAGGTGTGAAAAATACGATGAGAAAGAAAATGTGCGAAAAATACGAGGAGCATGAAAAGGTGTGAAAAATAATAGGAGCATGAAAAGGTGTGAAAAACACGAGGAGCATGAAAAGGTGTGAAAAATACGAGGAGCATATAAAGGTCTGAAAAATATGAGGAGCATGAAAAGGTCTAAAAAATTTGAGGAGCATGAAACGGTGTGAAAATATGAAGATCATGAAACGGTGTGAAAAATATGAAGACCTTTAAATGTGTCAAAAATATGAGGAGCATGAAAAGATGTGAAAAATATGAGGAGCATTAAAATATGTCAATAATATGAAGACCATGAAAAGTTGTGAAATATATGAGGAGCATGAAAAGGTGTGAAAAATATGAGGAGTACGAAAAGGTCTGCAAATACGAGAAGCACGAAGAGGTCTGAAAAATATGAGGAGCATGAAAAGGTGTGAAAACTACGAAGAGCATGAAAAGGTGTGAAAAATACGAGGTGCATGAAAACGTGTGAAAAATACTAGGAGCATGAAAATGTCTGAAAAATACGAGAAGCATGAAATGATCTGAAAAATATGAGAATATGAAAAGGTGTGAAAAATATGAGGAGCATGAAAAGGTGTGAAAAATACGATGAGAAAGAAAATCTGCTAAAAATACAAGGAGCATGAAAAGGTGGGAAAAATAGTAGGAGCATGAAAAGGTCTGAAAAATACGAGGAACATGAAACGGTGTGAAAATATAAAGAGCATGAAACGGTGTGAAAAATATGAAGACCTTTAAAAGGTGTCAAAAATATGAGGAGCATGAAAAGATGTGAAAAATAAGAGGAGCATGAAATGGTATGAAAAATATGAGGAGCATGAAATATGTAAAAAATATGAAGAGCATGAAAAGTTGTGAAAAATATGAAGAGCATGAAATGGTTTTAAAAGTATGAAGAGCTTGAAAAGGTGTGAAAAATACAAAGAGCATGACTGGTGTGAAATATACGAAGACAATGAAAAGATGTGAAAAATTATGAAAAGCATGAAAAGTTGTGAAAAATACAAAGAGCATGAAAAGGTTTGAAAAATACAAAGTGCATGAAAACATGTGAAAAATACGAGGAGCATGAAACGGTGTGAAATATGTGAAAGCATGAAATGCTGTGAAAAATACGAAGAGCATGAAAAGGTCTGAAAAATACAAGGAGCATTAATAGGTGTGAAAAATATGAGGAGCATGAAAAGGTGTGAACAATACTAGGAGCATGAAAATCTCTGAAAAAAACGAGGAGCATGAAAAGGTATGAAAAATACGAGGAGCATGAAAAGGTGTGAAAAATACGATGAGAAAGAAAATGTGCGAAAAATACGAAGAGCATGAAAAGGTGTGAAAAATACGAGGAGCATGAAAATGTGTGAAAAATACAGGAGCATGAAAAGGTCTGGAAAAAATACGAGGAGCATGAAAAGGTGTGAACAACACGAGGAGCATGAAAAGGTGTGAAAAATACGAGGAGCATGAAAAGGTCTGAAAAATATGAGGAGCATGAAAAAGTCTAAAAAATTTGATGAGCATGAAATGGTGTGAAAATATGAAGATCATGAAACGGTGTGAAAAATATGAAGACCTTTTAAACGTGTCAAAAATATGAGGAGCATGAAAAGATGTGAAAAATATGAGGAGCATTAAAATATGTCAATAATATGAAGAGCATGAAAAGTTGTGAAATATATGATGAGCATGAAAAGGTGTGAAAAATATGAGGAGTACGAAAAGGTCTGCAAATATGAGGAGCACGAAAAGGTCTGAAAAATATGAGGAGCATGAAAAGGTGTGAAAACTACGAAGAGCATGAAAAGGTGTGAAAAATACGAGGTGCATGAAAACGTGTGAAAAATACTAGGAGCATGAAAATGTCTGAAAAATACGAGAAGCATGAAAAGATCTTAAAAATATGAGAAGCATGAAAAGGTGTGAAAAATATGAGGAGCATGAAACGGTGTGAAAATATGAAGAGCATGAAACGGTGTGAAAAATATGAAGACTTCAAAAGGTGTCAAAAATATGAGGAGCATGAAAAGATGTGAAAAATATGAGGAGCATGAAATGGTATGAAAAATATGAGAAGCATGAAATATGTAAAAAATATGAAGAGCATGAAAAGTTGTGAAAAATATGAAGAGCATGAAATGGTTTTAAAAGTATGAAGAGCTTGAAAAGGTGTGAAAAATACAAAGAGCATGACTGGTGTGAAATATTCGAAGACAATGAAAAGGTGTGAAAAATTATGAAAAGCATGAAAAGTTGTGAAAAATACAAAGAGCATGAAAAGGTTTGAAAAATACAAAGTGCATGACAAGGTGTGAAAAATATGAGGAGCTTGAAACGGTGTTAAAATGCGAAAGCATGAAATGCTGTGAAAAATATGAAGAGCACGAAAAGGTCTGAAAAATACAAGGAGCATGAATAGGTGTGAAAAATACGAGGAATATGAAAAGGTGTGAAAAAAACGAGGAGCATGAAAAGGTGTGAACAATACTAGGAGCATGAAAATGTCTGAAAAATATGAGGAGCATGAAAAGGTTTGAAAAATACGAGGAACATGAAAAGGTGTAAAAAATATGAGGAGTATGAAACGGTGTGATAAATATGAGGAACATGAAAAGGTTTCAAAAATATGAGGAGCATGAAAAGATGTGAAAAATACGAAGAGCATGAAAAGGTCTGAAAAATACAAGGAGCATGAATGGGTGTGAAAAATACGAGGAGCATGAAAAGGTGTGAAAAATATGAGGAGCATGAAACGGTGTGAAAATATGAAGAGCATGAAACGGTGTTAAAAATATGAAGAGCATGAAATGGTGTGAAAAACACGAGCAGCATGAAAAAATGTGGAAAACACGAAGTGCATGAAAATGTGTGAAAAATTCGAAGAGCATGAAAAGGATTGAAAATACGAAGAGCATATAAAGGTGTGAAAAATACGAGGAGCATTAAAGGTGTCACAAATACGAGGAGCATGAAAAGGTGTGAAAAATACGATGAGAAAGAAAATGTGCGAAAAATATGAGGAGCATGAAAAGGTGGGAAAACTAGTAGGAGCATGAAAAGGTCTGAAAAATACGAGGAGCATGAAACCGTGTGAAAATATCAAGAGCATGAAACGGTAGAAAAATATGATGACCTTTAAAAGGTGTCAAAAATATGAGGAGCATGAAAAGATGTGAAAAATATGAGTAGCATGAAATGGTATGAAAAATATGAGGAGCATGAAATATGTAAAAAATATGAAGAGCATAAAAAGTTGTGAAATATATGAGGAGCATGAAAAGGTGTGAAACATACGAGGAGCATGAAAAGGCCTGAAAATAGGAGGAGCCCGAAAAGGTCTGAAAAATACAAGGAGCGGGAAAAGGTCTGAAAAATACCAGGAGCATGAAAAGTTCTGAAAAATATGAGGAGCATGAAAAGGTGTCAAAAATACGAGGAACATGAAAAGGTCTGAAAAATACGAGGAGCATGAAAAGCTCTGCAAAACACGAGGAGCATGAAAAGATGTTAAAAACACAAGGAGCATGAATAGGTGTGAAAAACATGAAGAGCATGAAAATGTGTGAAAAATACGAGGAGCATGTAAAGGTCTGAAAAATACGAGGAGCATGGAAAGGTCTGAAAAATACGAGGAGCATGAAAAGGTCTGAAAAATACGAGGAGCATGAAAAGTTCTGAAAAACACGAGGAGCATGAAAAGGTCTAAAAATTACTTGGAGCATGAAAAGGTGTGAACAATATGAAGAGCACGAAAAGGTGTGAAAAATACAAAGGGCTTGAAATGGTGTGAAAACACGAAGAACGTGAAACGGTGGGCAAAATACGAGGAGCATGAAAAGGTCTGAAAAATATGAAGAGCATTAAACGGTGTGAAAATATGAAGAGCATGAAACGGTGTGAAAATTATGAAGAGCATGGAAAGGTGTGATAAATAGGAGGAGCATGAAACGGTCTGAAAAATAGGAAGAGCATGAAATGGTGTGAAAAACACGAGCAGCATGAAAAGTTGTGGATAAAACGAAGTGCATGAATGTGTGAAAAATTCGAAGAGCATGAAAAGGTGTGAAAAATGCGAGGAGCACAAAAAGGTCTGAAATATACGAGGACCATGAAAAGGTGTGAAAAATACTAAGAGCACGAAAAGGTTTGAAAAATATGAGGACCATGAAAGAGTGTAAAAAACACGAAGAGCATTAAACTGTGTGAAAAACACGAAGAGCATGAAAATGTGTGAAAAACACGAAGAGCATGAAATTGTATGAAAAATTCAAAGAGCATGAAAAGGGTTGAAAAATACGAAGAGCATGAAAAGGTGTGAAATATACGAGGAGCATGAAAAGGTGTGAAAAACACGAGGAGCATGAATAGGTGTGAAAAACACGAAGAGCATGAACATGTGTGAAAAATACGAGGAGCATGAAAAGGTGTGAAAAATCCGAGGAGCATGAAAAGGTCTGGAAAACATGAGGAGCATGGAAAGGTTTGAAAAATATGAGGAGCATGAAAAGGTGTGAAAAACACGAGGAGCATGAATAGGTGTGAAAAACACGAAGAGCATGAAAATGTGTGGAAAAATACGAGGAGCATGAAAAGGTGTGAAAAATCCGAGGAGTACGAAGAGTCTGAAATATACGAGGACCATGAAAAGGTCTGAAAAATACTAGGAGCATGAAAAGATCTGAAAAATTCTAGGAGAATGAACAGGTGTGAAAAATATGAGGAGCATGAAAAGGTCTGAAAAATATGAGGACCATGAAAAGGTGTCAAAAATACGAGGAGCATGAAAAGGTCTGAAAAATACGAGGAGCATGAAAAGGTCTGGAAAACAGGAGGAGCATTAAAAAGTGTGAAAAATACGAAGAGCATGAAAAGGTCTCAAAAATATGAGGAGCCTGAAAAGGTGTGAAAAAATGAAGAGCATGAAACGGTGTGAAAATTATGAAGAGCATAGAAAGGTGTGATAAATATGAGGAGCAAGAAACGGTCTGAAAAATATGAAGAGCATGAAATGGTGTGAAAAACACTAGCAGCATGAAAAGTTGTGGATAAAACGAAGTGCATGTAAATGTGTGAAAAATTCGAAGAGGATGAAAAGGTGTGAAAAATCCGAGGAGCATGAAAAGGTCTGAAATATACGAGGACCATGAAAAGCTGTGAAAACTATGATGAGCATGAAAAGGTTTGAAAAATATGAGGACCATGAAAAAGTGTAAAAAATACGAAGAGCATGAAAATGTGTGAAAAACACGAAGACCATGAAAATGTATGAAAAATTCAAAAAGCATGAAAAGGTTTGAAAAATATGAAGAGCATGAAAAGGTGGGAAAAATACGAAGAGCATGAAAAGGTGTGAAAAATATGAAAAGCATGAAACTGTGTGAAAAATATGAAAAGCATGAAAACGTGTGAAAAATATGAAGAGCATGAAAAGGTGTGAAAAATATGAAGAGCATGAAACTGTGTGAAAAATATGAAGAGCATGAAACGGTGGGAAAAATATGAAAAGCATGAAAACGTGTGAAAAATATGAAGAGCATGAAAAGGTGTGAAAAATACGAAGTGCATGAAACGCTGTGAAAAATACGAAGCATCAGAATGTCTGAAAAATACGAAGAGCATGAAATAGTGTGAAAAATACGAAGAGCATGAAAAGTTCTGAAAAATACGAAGAACATGAAAAGATGGGACAAATACGAAGAGGATGAAAAGATGTAAAAAATATGAAGAGCACGACAGGGTGTGAAAAATACGAAGAGCATGAAAAGGGGTGAAAAATACGAAGAGCATGAAAATTTGTGAAAAATACGAAGTGCATGAAAAGGTGTGAAACATACGAAGAGCCTGAAACGGTGTGTAAAATATGAAGAGCATGAAAAGGTGTGAATAATATAAGGTTAATGAAATGGTGTGAAATATATGAAGAGCATGAAACGGTGTGTAAAATATGAAGAGCAAGAAAAGGTGTGAAAAATACGCAGAATATGAAAAGGTCTGAAAAATAGGAGGAGCATGAATAGGTCTGAAAATACGAAGAGCATGAAGAGAATGAAAAGTTCTGAAAAATATGAAGAGCATGAAAAGTTGTGAAAAATATGAAGAGCATGAAAATGTGTGAATATTATGACGAGCATGAAAAGGTGTGAACAATATGAGGAGCATGAGAAGTTGTGAAAAATACGAGGAGCATGAAAAGTTCTGAACAATATGAAGAGCATGAAAAGGTGTGAACTATATGAAGAGCATGAAAAGGTGTGAAAAATATGAGGAGCATGAAAAGGTCTGAAAAATAAGAGGAGCTTGAAAGGTCTGAAAAATTTGAGGAGCATGAAAAGATCTGAAAAATACGAGGAGGTTGAAAAATTCTGAAAAATATGAAGAGCATGCAAAGTTCTGAAAAATACCCGGAGCATGAAAAGGTCTGAAAAATACAAAGAGCATGGAAAGGCGTGAAAATCACGAAGAGCATGCAAAGGTGTGAAAAATACGAGGAGCATGAAAATGTGTGAAAAATACGAGGAGCATGAAAAGGTCTGAAAAAAAACGAGGAACATGAAATGGTGTAAAAAATACGAGAACCATGAAAATGCGTGAAAATCACGAAGAGCATGAAAAGGTGTGAAAAATACGAGGAGCATGTAAAGGTCTGAAAAATAGAAGTAGCATAAAAAGGTCTGAAAAATACGGGGAGCATGAAAAGGTCTGAAAAATACGAGGAGCATGAAAAGGTGTGAAAAATACGAGGAGTATGAAAAGGTGTCAGAAATACGAAGAGCATGAACAGGTGTGAAATATTACAAAGAGCATGAAAAGGTGTGAAAAATATGAGGAGCATGAAATGGTCTGAAAAATATCAAGAATTTGAAAAGGTCTGAAATATACGAAGAGCATGAAAACGTTTGAACAGTATGAAGAGCATGAAGAGTTCTGAAAAATACGAGTAGCATGAAGAGTTCTGAAAAATACGAAGAGCATGAATAGGTCTGAAAAATAAGAGGAGCATGAAGATGTCTGAAAAATAGTAAGAGCATGGAAAGGTCTATAAAATACGAGGACCAGGCAAGGTCTGAAAAATACGAGGAGCATGAAAAGGTCTGAAAAATACGAGGAGCATGAAAAGGTGTGAAAAATATGAGGAGCATGAAAAAGTGTGAAAAATACGAGGAGCATGAAAAGGTGTGAAAAACACGAAGAGCATGAAAATGAATGAAAAATTCGAAGAGCATGAAAAGGTTTGAAAAATATGAGGAGCATGAAAAAGTGTGAAAAATACGAGGAGCATGAAAAGGTGTGAAAAATATGAAGAGCATGAAAAGTGTGAAAAATAGGAGCATGAAATGTGTGAAAAACACGAAGAGCAAGAAACGGTGTGAAAAACATGGAGAGCATGAAAAGGTGTGGAAAATATCAAGAGCATGAAAAGGCCTGAAAAATATGAAGAGCATTAAAAGGAGTGAAAAACACGAAGAGCATGAAAAGGTGTGAAAAACAGGAAGAGCATGAAAAGGTGTGAAAAATACAAAGAGCATATAAAGGTGTGAAAAATACGAGGAGAATGAAAAAGTGTGAAAAATACGAGGAGCATGAAAAGGTGTGAAAAATACGAGAAGCATGAAAAGTTCTGATAAATACGAGGAGGATGAAAAGGTCTGAAAAATACGAGGAGCATGAAAAGGTCTGAAAAACACAAGGAGCATGAAAAGGTCTGAAAAATACGGGGAGCCTGAAAAGTTGTGAACAATATGAACGGCATGAAACGGTGTGAAAAATATGAAGAGCATGAAAAGGTGTGAAATATACGAAGAGCATGAAAAAGTGTCAAAAATACGAAGAGCATGAAACAGTGTGAAAAATATGAAGAGCATGAAATGGTGTGAAAAATATGAAGAGCATGAAAAGGTGTGAAAAATATGAAGAGCATGAAACGGTGTGAAAAATATGAAGAGCATGAAAAGGTGTGAATCATACGAAGTGCATGAAAAGGTGTGAAATATACGAAGAGCATTAAAATGTGTGAAAAATACAAAGAGCATGAAAAAGTGTGAAAAGTACAAACGCATCAAACGGTGTGAAAAATATGAAGAGCATGAAACGTTGTGAAAAATCACGAAAAGCATGAAAAGTTGTGAAAAATTCAGAGAGCATTAAAAGATGTGAAAAATTACCAAGAACATGAAAAAGTCTGAAAAATACAAAGAGCTTTCTGAAAAATATGAAGAGCATGAAACGTGTGAAAAATATGAGGAGCATGAAACTATCTGAAAATATGAAGAGCATGAAACGGTGTGAAAAATACGAGGAGCATGGAAAGGTCTGAAAAATACAAGGGTCGTGAAAAGGTGTGAAAAATACGAGGAGCATGGAAATGTGTGAAAAATACGAGGAGCATGAAAAGGTCTGAAAAATACGAGGAGCCTGAAAAGGTTTCAAAACTATCAAGAGCATGAAAAGGTCTGAAAAATACGAAGAGCATGCAAACGTCTGAAAAATACGAAGAGCATGAAAAGGTGTGCAAAATATGAGGAGCATGAAAAGTTCTGAAAAATACGAGGAGCATGAAAATGTGTGAAAAATACAGGGAGCATGCAAAGGCCTGAAAAATACGAAGAGCGTGAAAAGGTGTGAAAAATATGAGGAGGATGAAAAGGTCTGGAAAATACGAGGAGCATGCCAAGGTCTGAAAATTATGAGGAGCATGAAAAGGTCTGAAAAATACGAGGACCATGAAAAGGTCTGAAAAATATGAGGAGCATGAAACAGTGTGAGAATATGAAGAGCATGAAACGGTATGAAAAATATGAAGAGCAGGAAAAGGTGTGAAAAATATGAAGAGCATGAAACGGTGTGAAAAATATGAGGAGCAAGAAAAGGTGTCAAAAATATGAGGAGCATGTAAAGGTGTGAAAAATATGAAGAGCATGAAAAGTTCTGAAAAATACGAGGAGCAAGAAATGGTGTCAAAAATATGAGGAGCATGTAAAGGTGTGAAAAATTTGAAGAGCATGAAACTATGATAAATATGAGGAGCATGTAATGGTGTGAACATATGAAGAGCATGAAACAGTGTGAAATATATGAAGAGCATGAAAAGAAGTGAAAAATATGAAGATTATGAAACAGTGTGAAAAATATGAATAGCATGAAAAGGTGTGAAAAATATGAAGTGCATGAAACGGTGTGAAAAATGCGAAGAGCATGAAAAGTTCTGAAAAATATGGAGATCACGAAAAGTTCTGATAAATACGAAAAGCATGAAACGGTGTGAAAAATAAGAAGATCATGAAAACATCTGATAAATACGAAGAGCATGAAAAGGTGTAAAAAATTTGAAAAGCATGACAAGGTGTGAAAAATATGAAGAGCATGAAACGGTGTGTAAAATATGAAGAGCAAGAAAAGGTTTAAAAAATATGAAGAGCATGAAAAGTTGTGTAAAATATGAGGAGCAAGAAAAGGTTTAAAAAATACGAAGAGCATGAAAAGGTGTGAAAAATTTGAAAAGCATGACAAGGTGTGAAAAATATGAAGAGCATGAAACGGTGTGAAAAATAAGAAGAGCAAGAAAAGGTTTAAAAAATAAGAAGAGCATGAGAAGTTGTGTAAAATATGAAGAGCATGTAAACGTGTGAATAATATGTGGAGCATGAAAAGGTCTGAAAAATATGAAGAGCATGAAAAGGTGTGAAAAATCTGAGGAGCATGAAACGGTGTGACAACATGAAGCTCATGAAAAGATGTGAAATATATGAGGAGCATGAAATGGTGTGAAAAATAAGAAGAGCATGAAAAGCTGTAAAAAAATATGAAGAGCATGAAAAGGTCTGAAAAATACGAAGAGCATGAAAAGGTCTGAAAAATATCAAGAGATTGAAAAGGTCTGAAAAATATGAAAGGCATGAAAAGTTGTGAAAAATTGAAGAGCATGAAAAGGTCTGAAAAATATCAAGAACATGAAAACTTCTGAAAAATATCAAGAGCATGAAAAGGTGTGAAAAATACGAAGAGCATGAAAAGTTCTGAAAAATACGAAGAGCATGAAAAGGTCTGAAAAATACGAAGAGCATGAAGAGCATGAAAATTTCTGAAAAATATGAAGAGCTGAAAAGGTGTGAAAAATATAATGAGCATGAAAAGTTGTGAATAATATGAGGAGTATGAAAGGTGTGAACAATATGAGGAGAATGAGAAGTTGTGAAAAATACGAGGAGCGTGAAAAGTTCAGAAAAATATGAGGAACATGCAAAGGTCTGAAAAATACGAGGAGCATGAAAAGGTCTGAAAAATACAAAGAGCATGAAAAGGTCTGAAAAATACATTGAGCATGAAACGGTGTGAAAAATGAGAAGAGGATGAAAATGTGTGAAAAATATGAAGAGCATGAAAAAGTGTGAAAAATTTCGAAGAGCCTGAAGAGGTGTGAAAAATACGAAGAGCATGAAAAGTTGTGAAAAACACGAAGTGCGTGAAAAACACGAAGTTCATGAAAAGGTGTGAAACATACGAAGAGCCTGAAACGGTGTGAAAAATGTGCAGAGCATGAAAGGTTATGAAAACTACGAAGAGCTTGAAAAAGTCTGAAAAATATCAAGAGCTTGAAAAGTTCTGAAGTATATGAAGAACATGAAAAGGTGTGAAAAATACCAGAAGCATGAAAAGCTGTGAAAAATACGAAGAGCATGTAAAGGTCTGAAAACTATGAAGAGCATGAAAAGTTGTGAACAATATGAGGTTCATGAAATGGTGTGAAAAATATGAAGAGCATGAAACGGTGTGTAAAGTATGAAAAGCATGAAAAGGTGTGAAAAATACCAGGAGCATGAAAAGCTGTGATTTACGAGGAGAATGAAAAGTTCTGAAAAATAGGAGGAGCATGAAAAGGTGTGAAAAATGCGAGGAGCATGAAAAGGTCTGAAAAATACCAGGAGCATAAAAAGTTGTGAATAATATGAGGAGTATGAAAAGGTGTGAACAATATGAGGAGCATGGGAAGTTGTGAAAAACACAAGGAGCGTGAAAAGGTCTGAAAAATACGAGGAGCATGCAAAGGTCTGAAAAATACGAGGAGCTTGCAAAGGTCTGAAAAATACGAGTAGCATGAAAAGATCTAAAATATACGAGGAGCATGAAAAGGTGTGAATAATACGAGGAGCATGAAAAGGTCTAAAACATACAAGGAGCATGAAAAGGTGTGAATAATACAAAAAGCATGAAAAGGTCTAAAATATACAAAGAGCATGAAAAGGTGTGAAAAATTATGAAGTGCATGAAAGTTTGTGAAAAATTACGAAGACCATGAAAAGATGTGAAAAATACAAAGAGCATGAAAAGCTGTGAAAAATACGAAGAGCATGAAAAGGTGTGAAAAATATGAAGAGCATTAAACGGTGTGAAAAATACAAAGTGCATGAAACGCTGTGAAAAATAGGAAGAGCTTGAAAAGTTCTGAAAAATATGAAGAGCATGAAAAGGTGTGAAAAATACCAGGAGCATGAAAAGCTGTGAACAATACGAAGAGCATGAAAAATTCTGAAACATACGAAGAGCATGTAAAGGTTTGAAAACTATGAAGAGCATGAAAAGTTGTGAACAATATGAGGTTCATGAAATGGTGTGAAAAATATGAAGAGCATGAAACGGTGTGTAAATATGAAGAGCATGAAAAGGTGTGAAAAATACCAGGAGCATAAAAAGCTGTGATTTACGAGCAGAATGAAAAGTTCTGAAAAATAGGAGGAGCATGAAAAGGTCTGAAAAATACCAGGAGCATAAAAAGGTGTGAATAATATGAGGAGTATGAAAAGGTGTGAACAATGTGAGGAGCATGAGAAGCTGTGAAAAACACGAGGAGCGTGAAAAGTTCTGAAAAATACGAGGAGCATGCAAAGGTCTGAAAAATACGAGGAGCTTGCAAAAGTCTGAAAAATACGAGTAGCATGAAAAGGTGTGAAATATACGAAGAGCATGAAAAGGTGTGAAAAATTACGAAGTGCAGGAAAAGTTGTAAAAAATTACGAAGACCATGAAAAGATGTGAAAAATAAAAAGAGCATGAAAAGGTGTGAAAAATACGAAGAGCATGAAAAGGTGTGAAAAATATGAACAGCATTAAACGGTGTGAAAAATACGAGGAGCATGAAAAGGTCTGAAAAATAGAAGGAGCATAAAAAGGTGTGAAAAATGCGAGGAGTATGAAAAGGTGTCAAAAACACGAAGAGCATGAACAGGTGTGAAATATTACAAAGAGCATGAAAAGGTGTGAAAAATATGAGGAGCATGAAATGGTCTGAAAAATACGAAGAGCATGAAAAGGTCTGAAAAATATCAAGAACTTGAAAAGGTCTGAAATATACGAAGAGCATGAAAATGTGTGAACAGTATGAAGAGCATGAAAATTTCTGAAAAATACGAGTAGCATGAAGAGTTCTGAAAAATACGAAGAGCATGAATAGGTCTGAAATATCAGAGGAGCATGAAGAGGTCTGAAAAATACTAAGAGCATGAGGAGGTCTAAAAAATACGAGGAGCATGAAAAGATCTGAAAAATAAGAAGAGCATGAAAAGGTCAGAAAAATACGAGGAGCATGAAACAGTCTGAAAACTATGAAGAGCATGAAAAGTTCTGAAAAATTTTAAGAGCATGAAAAGATCTGAAAAATATGAAGTGATTGAAAAAGTGTGAAAAATATGAAGAGCATGAAATGCTGTGAAAAATATGAAGAGCATGAAAAGGTGTGAAAATTATGAGGAGTATGAAACGGTCTGAAAATAGGAGCAGCATGAAACGGTGTTCAAAAACATGAAGAGCCTGAAAAGGTGTGAAAAATATGAAGAGCTTCAAAAGGTGTCAAAAATTAGATTAGCATGGAACGGTCTGAAAAATAGGAGGAGCATGAAGTGGTGTTGAAAAACATGAAGAGCCTGAAAAAGTGTAAAATAAATGAAGAGCTTCAAAAGGTGTGAAAAATATTAGGAGCTTCAAAAGAGGTCAAAATAATGAGGAGCATGAAACGGTCTGAAAAATAGGAGGAGCATGAAACGGTTTTGAAAAACACGAAGGGCCTGAAAAGGTGTGAAAAATATGAAGAGCTTCAAAAGGTGTGAAATACATAGGGGCATGAAACGGTCTGAAAAATAGGTGGAGCATGAAACAGTGTTTAAAAACATGAAGAGCCTGAAAAGTTGTGAAAAATATGAAGAGCTCAAAAGGTGCCAAAAATATGAGGAGCATGAAACGGTCTGAAAAATAGCAGGAGCATGAAGTGGTGTTGAAAAATATGAAGAGCCTGAAAAGGTGTGAAATATATGAAGAGATTCAAAATGTGTCAAAAATATGAGGAGTATGAAAGGGTCTGAAAAATAGGAGCAGCATGAAACGCTGTTCAAAATCATGAAGAGCCTGAAAAGGTGTGAAAAATATGAAGACCTTCAAAAGGTATGAAAAATATGAGGAACATGAAACGATCTTAAAAATAGGAGGAGCATGAAGTGGTGTTGTAAAACATGAACAGCCTGAAAAGGTGTGAAAAATATGAAGAGCTTCAAACGGTGTGAAATACATGAGGAGCTTGAAACGGTCTGAAAATAGTAGGAGCATGAAGTGTTGTTCAAAAACATGAAGAGCGTGAAAAGATGTGTAAAATATGAAGAGCTTCAAAAGGTGGGAAAAATAGGAGGACCATGAAGCGTTGTTGAAAAACATGAAGAGACTGAAAATGTGTGAAAAAATATGAAGAGCTTCAAAACCTGTGAAAAATAGGAGGAGCATGAAACGGTGCTCAAAAATATGAAGAGCCTGAAAAGGTGTGAAAAATATGAAGACCTTCAAAAGCTATGAAAAATATGAGGAACATGAAACGATCTTAAAAATAGGAGGAGCATGAAGTGGTGTTGTAAAACATGAACAGCCTGAAAAGGTGTGAAAAATATGAAGAGCTTCTAAAGGCGTCAAAAATATGAGGAGCATGAAACGGTTTGAAAAATAGGAGGAGCATGAAACGGTTTTCAAAAACACCAAGAACATGAACTGTTTGAAAAATATGAAGAGCTCAAAACGTGTCAAAAATATGAGGAGCATGAAACGGTCTGAAAAATAGGAGGAGCATGAAATGATGTTGAAAAAGATGAAGCGCCTGAAAACGTGTGAAAAATATGAAGAGCTTCAAAATTATGAAAAATATGAAGAGCTTCAATAGGTGTGAAAAATGTGAAGAGATTCAAAATGTGTCAAAAATGACATGAGCATGAAATGGTCTGAAAAATAGGAGGAGCATGAAGTGGTGTTCAAAAACATGAAGAGCCTAAAAATGTGTGAGAAATATGAAGAGCTTCAAAAGGTGTCAAAAATATGAGGAGCATGATACTGTCTGCAAAATAGGAGGAGCATGAAGTTGTGTTGAAAAACATGAAGAGCTTGAAAAAGTGTGAAAAATACGAAGAGCTTCAAAAGGTGTCAAATATATGAGGAGTATGAAATGGTCTGAAAAATAGGAGGAGCATAAAGCGGTGTTCAAAAACATGAAGAGCCTGAAAAGGTGTGAAAAATATGAAGAGCTTCAAAATGTGTCAAAAATATGACGAGCATGAAACCCTCTTAAAAATAGGAGGAGGATGAAGCGGTGTTCAAAAACATGAAGAGCCTGAAAAGGTGTGAAAAATATGAAGAGCTTCAAAAGGTGTAAAAAATATGAAGAGCTTCAAAAGGTGTCAAAAATGATATGAGCATGAAACGGTCTAAAAAATAGGAGGAGCATGAAGCGGTGTTGAAAAACATGAAGAGCCTGAAAAGGTGGGTAAAATATGAAGAGCTTCAAAAGGTGTCAAAAATATGAGGATCATGAAACGGTCTGAAAAATAGGAGGAGCATGAAGCGGTGTTGAAAAACATGAAGAGTCTGAAAGGTGTTAAAATTATGAAGAGCTTCAAAAGATTTAAAAAATATGAGGATAATGAAAATTTCTGAAGAATAGGAGAAGCATGAAGCTGTGTTGAAAAACATGAAGAGCCTGAAATGGTGTGAAAAATATGAAGCGCTTCAAAGGGTGTCAAATATATGAGGAGCATGAAACGGTCTGAAAAATAGGAGGAGCATGAAGTGGGGTTGAAGAACATGAAGAGCCTGAAAAGGTGTGAAAAATATGAAGCGCTTCAAAAGATGTCAAAATTATGAGGAGCATGAAACAGTCTGAAAAATAGGAGGAGCATGAATTGGTTTCGAAAAACATGAAGATCCTGAAAACATGTGAAATATATGAAGCGCTACAAAAGGTGTGAAATACATGAGGAGCATGAAACAGTCTAAAAAATAGGAGGAGCATGAAGCAGTGTTCAAAAACATGAAGAACCTGAAAAGGTGTGTAAAATATGAAGAGCTTCAAAAGGTGTGAAAATTATGAGGTGCATGAAACGGTCTGAAAAATACGAGGAGCATGAAGCGGTGTTGAAAAACATGAAGAGCCTGAAAAGGTGGGTAAAATATGAAGAGCTTTAAAAGTTGTCAAAAATATGAGGAGCATGAAACGGTCTGAAAAATAGGAGGAGCATTAAACGGTGTTCAAAAACATGAAGAGCCTGAAATGGTGTGAAAAATATGAAGAGCTTCAAAAGGTGTCAAAAATATGAGGAGCATGAAACGGTGTGAAAAATAGGAGGACCACAAGTGGTGTTCAAAAACATGAAGAACCTGAAAACTTGTGAAATATATGAAGAGCTTCACAAGGTGTCAAAAATATGAGGAGCATGATACGGTCTGAGAAATAGGAGGAGCATAAAACGGTGATCAAAAACATGAAGAGCCTGAAAAGTTGTGAAAAATACGCATAGCTTCAAAAGGTGTCAAAAATTAGATGAGCATGAAACGGTCTGAAAAATTGGAGGAGCAAGATGTAGTGTTGAAAAATACTAGGAGCATGAAGAGGTGTTGAAAAAAATGAAGAGCCTGAAAAGGAGTGAAAAATATGAAGAGCTTCAAAAGGTGTCAAAAATGAGATGAGCATGAAACGGTCTGAAAAATAGGAGAAGCATGAAGTGGTGTGGAAAAAGATGAAGAGCCTGAAAAAGTGTGAAAAATATGAAGAGCTTCAAAAGGAGTGAAATATATGAGGAGCATGAAACGGTCTGAAAAATATGAGGAGCATAAAGAGGTGTTGAAAAACGTGAAGAGCCTGAAATGGTGTTTAATATATGAAGAGCTTCAAAACGTGTCAAAACTCGATGAGCAGGAAATGGTCTGAATAACAGGAGAGCATGAAGCGGTGTTGAAAAACATGAAGACCCTGAAAAGGTGTGAAATATATGAAGAGCTTCAAAAGGTATCAAAAATATGAGGAGAATGAAACGGTCTGAAAAATAGCAGGAGCATGAAGTGGTGTTGAAAAACATGAAGATCCTGAAATGGTGTGAAAATTATGAAGAGCTTCAAAAGGTGTGAATAATATGAAGAGGTTCAAAAGGTGTCAAGAATATGAGGAGCATGAAACGTTCTGAAAAATAGGAGGAGCATGAAGAGGTGTTGAAAAACATGACGAGCCTGAAAAGGTGTGAAAAATATGAAGAGCTTCAAAAGGTGTCAAAAATATGAGGAGCATGAAACGCACTGAAAAATAGGAGGAGCAAGAAGCGGTGTTACAAAACATGAAGAGCATGAAAATGCATGAAAAATATGAAGAGCTTCAAAAGGTGTGAAAAATATGAACAGCTTCAAAAGGTGTCAAAAATGAGATGAGCATGAAACGGTCTGAAAAATAGGAGGAGCATGAAGTGGTGTTGAAAAAAAAGAAGAGCCTGAAAAGGTGTGAAATATATGAAGATCTTCATAAGGTGTCAAAAATATGAGAAGAATGAAACGGTATGAAAAATAGGAGAAGCATGAAGTGGTGTGGAAAAACATGAAGAGCCTGAAAATGTGTGAAAAATATGAAAAGTTTCTAAATGCGTCAAAAATATGGGGAGCATGAAACGGTCTGAAAAATAGGAGGAGCATGAAACGGTGATCAAAAACATGAATACCTGAAAAGGTGTGAAAAATATGAAGAGCTTCAAAAGGTGTGAAACACATGAGGAGCATGAAACGGTCTGAAAAATAGGAGAAGCATGAAGTGGTGTGGAAAAACATGAAGAGCCTGAAAATGTGTGAAAAAAAAGAAGAGCTTCAAAAGGTGTGAAATACATGAGGAGCATGAAACTCTCTGAAAAATAGGAGGAACATGAAGTGGTGTTCAAAAACATGAAGAGCCTGAAAAGGTGTGAAAAATATGAAGAGCTTCAAAAGTTGTGAAAAATATGAGTATCATGAAACGGTATGAAAAATAGGAGGAGTATGAAGTGATGTTGAAAAACATGAAGAGCCTGAAATGGTGTGAAAAATATGAAGAGATTCAAAAGCTGTGAAATACATGTGGAGCATAAAACGGTCTCAAAAAGAGGAGGAGCATGAAGCGGTGTTGAAAAACATGAAGAGCCTGAAAAGGCGTGAAAAATATGAAGAGCTTCACAAGGTGTCAAAAATATGAGAAGCATGAAACGGTCTGAAAAATAGGAGGAGCATGAAACGGTGTTCAAAAACAAGAAGAGCCTGAAAACGTGTGAAAAACATGAAGAACATGAAAAGGTGTGCAAATATGAAGAGCTTCAAAAGGTGTGAAATACATGAGGTGTTTGAAACGGACTAAAAAATAGGAGAAGCATGAAGTGGTGTGGAAAAATTTGAAGAGCCTGAAAAGTTGTGAAATAAATGAAGAGCTTCAAAAGGTGTGAAATATATGAGGAGCATGAAACGGGCTGAAAAATAGGAGAAGCATGAAGTGGTGTGGAAAAAGATGAAGAGCCTGAAAAAGTGTGAAAAATATGAAGAGCTTCAAAAGGAGTGAAATATATGAGGAGCATGAAACGGTCTGAAAAATATGAGGAGCATAAAGAGGTGTTGAAAAACATGAAGAGCCTGAAAAGGTGTGAAAATGATGAAGAGCTTCAAAAGCTGTCAAAAATATGAGGAGCATGAAACGGTCTGAAAAATAGGAGGAGCATGAAGCGGTGTTAAAAAACATGAAGAGCATGAAAATGCGTGAAAAATATGAAGAGCTTCAAAAGGTGTGAAAAATATGAAGAGCTTCAAAAGGTGTCAAAAATGAGATGAGCATGAAACGGTCTGAAAATTAGGAGGAGCATGAAGTAGTGTTGAAAAAAAAGAAGAGCCTGAAAAGGTGTGAAATATATGAAGATCTTCAAAAGGTGTCAAAAATATGAGGAGCATGAAAAGGTCTGAAAAATAGGAGGAGCATGAAGTGGTGTTGAAAATCATGAAGAGCCGGAAAATGTGTGAAAAATATGAAAAGCTTCTAAAGGCGTCAAAAATATGAGGAGCATGAAACGATCTGAAAAATAGGAGGAGCATGAAACGGTGATCAAAAACATGAATACCTGAAAAGGTGTGAAAAATATGAAGAGCTTCAAAAGTTGTGAAATACATGAGGTGCATGAAACGGTCTGAAAAATAGGAGAAGCATGAAGTGGTGTGAAAAACATGAAGAGCCTGAAAAGTTGTGAAATATATGAAGAGCTTCAAAAGGTGTGAAATACATGAGGATCATGAAACTCTCTGAAAAATAGGAGGAGCATGAAGTGGTGTTCAAAAACATGAAGAGCCTGAAAAGGTGTGAAAAATATGAAGAGCTTCAAAAGGTGTGAAAAATATGAGTATCATGAAACGGTCTGAAAAATAGGAGGAGCATGAAGTGATGTTGAAAAACATGAAGAGCCTGAAATGGTGTGAAAAATATGAAGAGATTCAAAAGCTGTGAAATACATGTGGAGCATAAAACGGTCTCAAAAAGAGGAGGAGCATGAAGCGATGTTGAAAAACATGAAGAGCCTGAAAAGGTGTGAAAAATTTGAAGAGCTTCAAAGGTGTGAAAAATATGAGGAGCATGAAACGCTCGAAAAAAAGGAGGACCTTGAAGCGGTGTTCAAAAACATGAAGAGTCTGAAAAGGTGTGAAATATAAGAAGAGCTTCAAATGGTGTCAAAATTAGGAGGAGCATGAAACGGTCTGAAAAATAGGAGGAGCATGAAACAGTGTTGAAAAGCATGAAGAGCCTGAAACGCTGTGAAAAATATGAAGAGCTTCAAAACGTGTCAAAAATAAGAGGACCATGAAACGGTCTGAAAAATAGGAGGAGCATGATGCGGTGTTGAAAAATATGAAGAGCCTGAAAACGTGTGAAAAATATGAAGACCTTTAAAAGGTATGAAAAATATGAAGAGCTTAAAAAGGTGTCAAAAAAGAGATGAGCATGAAACGGTCTGAAAAATAGGAGGAGCATGAAGTTGTGTTCAAGAAAATGAAGAGCCTGAAAAGGTGTGAAGTATATGACGATTTCAAAAGGTGTCAAAAATCTGAGGAGCATGAAACGGTCTGAAAAATAGGAGGAGCATGAAGTGATGTTGAAAAACATGAAGAGCCTGAAAAGGTGTGAAAAATATGAAGAGCTTCAAAAGGTGTCAAAAATAAGAGGAGCATGAAACGGTCTGAAATATATGAGGAGCATGAACTGGTGTTCAAAAACATGAAGGCCTGAAAAGGTGTGAAAAATTTGAGGAGCTTCAAAAGATGTGAAAAATATGAAGAGCTTCAAAAGGTGTCAAAAATGAGATGAGCATGAAACGCTCTGAAAAAAAGGAGGAGCATGAAGTTGTGTTGAAAAACATGAAGAGCCTGAAAACGTGAGAAATATATTAGGAGCTTGAAAAGGTGTCAAAAATATGAGGAGCATCAAACGATCTGAAAAATAGGAGGTGCATGAAGTGGTGGTGAAAAACATGAAGAGCCTGAAAAGGTGTGAAAAATACGAAGAGCTTGAAAAGGTGTCAAAAATATGAGGAGCATGAAACGGTCGCAAAAATAGGAGGAGCATGAAGCGGTGTTGAAAAACATGAAGAGCCTGAAAACGTGTGAAAAATATGAAGAGCTTCAAAAGGTGTGAAAAATATGAAGAGCTTCAAAAGGTGTCAAAAATGAGATGAGCATGAAACTGTCTGTAAATAGGAGGAGCAAGAAGTGGTATTGAAAAACATGAAGAGCCTGAAAAGGTGTGAAAAATATGAAGAGCTTCAAAAGGTGTGAAAAATACGAATAGCTTCAAAAGGTGTCAAAAATATGAGGAGCATGAAATGGACGGAAAAATAGGAGGAGCATGAAGCGGTGTTGAGAAACATGAAGAGCCAGAAAACGTGTGAAAAATATGAAGAGCTTCAAAAGGTGTCAAAAATGAGATGAGCATGAAACTGTCTGGAAAATAGGAGGAGCATGAAACCGTGTTCAAAAACATGAAGAGCCTGAAAAGGTGTGAAAAATATGAAGAGCTTCAAAAAATGTCAAAGATATGAGGAGCATGAAACGGTCTGAAAAATAGGAGAATCATGCAGCGGTGTTGAAAACTATAAACAGCCTTAAAAAGTGTGAAAAATATGAAGAGCTTCAAAAGGTGTCAAAAATATGAGGAGCATGAAACGGTCTGAAAAATAGGAGCAACATGAAACGATGTTCAAAAACATGAAGACATTGAAAATGTGGGAAAAATATGAAGAGCTTCAAAAGGTGTGAAAAATATGAAGAGCTTCAAAAGGTGTCAAAAATATGAGGAGCATGAAACCGTCTGAAAAATAGGAGGAGCATGAAGCGGTGTTCAAAAACATGAAGAGCATGAAAAGGTGTGAAAAATGTGAAGAGCTTCAAAAGGTGTAAAAAATATGAGGAGCATGAAACGGTCTGAAAAAAAGGAGTATCAAGAAACGGTTTTGAAAACATGAAGAGCCTGAAAACGTGTGAAAAATATGAAGAGCTTCAAAAGGTGTCAAAAATGAGATGAGCATGAAACGGTCTGAAAGATAGGAGGAGTGAGAAGTGGTGTTCAAAAACATGAAGAGCGTGAAAAGGTGTGAAAAATATGAAGAGCTTCAAAAGGTGTGAAAAACATGAACAGCCTGAAAACGTGTGAAAAATATGAAGAGCTTCAAAAGGTGTGAAAAATATGAAGAGCTTCAAAAGGTGTCAAAAATCGATGAGCAGGAAATGGTCTGAAAAATAGGAGGAGCATGAAGTGGTGTTAAAAACATGAAGAGCCGAAAAGGTGTGAAATATATGAAGAGCTTCAAAATGTGCCAAAAATATGAGGAGAATGAAACGATGTGAAAATAGGAGGAGCATTAAGTGTTGTTGAAAAACATGAAGAGCCTGAAAAGGTGTGAAAAATATGAAGAGCTTCAAAATGTGTCAGAAATTAGATGGGCATGAAACGGTGTGAAATATAGGAGGAGCAAGAAGAAGTGTTGAAAAAAATGAAGAGCCTGAAAAGGTGTGAAAAATATGAAAGCTTCAAACGGTGTCAAAAATATGAGGAGCAGAAACGGCCTGAAAAACAGGAGGAGCATGAAGAGGTGTTGAAAAACATGCAGAGCCTGAAAAGGTGTGAAAAATATGAAGAGCTTGAAAAGGTGTGAAATATATGAAGAGCTTCAAAAGGTGTCAGAAATTAGATGGGCATGGAACGGTGTGAAATATAGGAGGAGCAAGAAGTAGTGTTGAAAAAAATGAAGAGCCTGAAAAGGTGTGAAAAATATGAAGAGCTTAAAAAGGTGTCAAAAATATGAGGAGCATGAAACGGTCTGAAAAAATGGAGGAGCATGTAGCGGTGTTGAAAAACATGAAGAGCTTCAAAAGGTGTGAAAAATATGAAGAGCTTCAAAAGATGTCAAAAATGAGATGAGCATGAAACGGTCTGAAATATAGGAGGAGCATGAAGCGGTGTTGAAAAACAAGAAGAGCCTGAAAAGGTGTGAAAAGTAAGAAGAGCTTCAAAGTGTGTGAAATACATGAGGAGCATGAAACGGTCTGAAAAATAGGAGGAGCATGAAGCTGGGCTCAAAAACATGAAGAGCCTGAAAAGGTGTGAAAAATATGAAGAGCTTCAAAAGGTGTCAAAAATATGAGGAGCATGAAACTGTCTGAAAAATAGGCGGAGCATGAAGCGGTGTTGAAAAACATGAAGAGCCTGAAAAGCTATGAAAAATATGAAGAGCTTCAAAAAGTGTCAAAAATATGAGGAGCATGAAACGGTCTGAAAAATAGGAGGAGCATGAAGCGGAGTTGAAAAACAAGAAGAGCCTGAAAACGTGTGAAAAATATGAAGAGCTTCAAAAGGTGTCAAAAGTATGAGGAGCATGAAACGTTCTGAAAAAGGAGTAGCATGAAAATTTGTTCAAAAACATGAAGAGCCTGGAAATGTGTGATAAATATGAAGAGTCTCAAAACGTGTCAAAAATATGAGGAGCATGAAACGGTCTGAAAAACAGGAGGAGCATGAAGCGGTGTTCAAAAAAATGAAGAGCGTGAAAAGGTGTGAAATATATGAAGAGATTCAAAAGGTGTCAAAAATGAGAAGTGCATGAAACGAACTGAACAATAGGAGGAGCATGAAGTGGTGTTGAAATACATGAAGAGCCTGTAAAGGTGTGCAAAATATGAAGAGCTCAAAAGGTGTGAAATACATGAGGAGCATGAAACGGTCTGAAAAAGAGGAGAAGCATGAAGCTGTGTTCAAAAACATGAGAGACTGAAAAGTGTGAAAAATATGAAGAGCTTCAAAAGGTGTGAAATACATGAGGAGCATGAAACGGTCTGAAAAATAGGAGGAGCATGAAGCGGTGTTCAAAAACATGAAGAGCCTGAAAATGTGTGAAAAAAATGAAGAGCCTCAAAACGTGTCAAAAATATAAGGAGCATTAAACGGGCTGAAAATATAGGAGGAGCATGAAGCGGTGTAGAAAAACATGAAGAGCCTGAAAATGTGGGAAATATATGAGGAGCTTGAAAAGGTGGCAAAAATATGAGGAGCATGAAACGGTGTGAAAAATAGGAGTATCATGAAGCGGTGTTGAAAAACATGAAGAACCTGAAAAGGTGTGAAATATATGAAGAGCTTCAAAAGGTGTCAAAAATATGAGGAGCATGAAACGGTCTGAAAAATAGGAGGAGCATGAAATGGTGTTCAAACAAATGAAGAGCATGAAAAGGTGTGATAAATATGAAGAGCTTCAAAAGGTTTGAAAAACATGAGGAGAATGAAAGGGTCCGAAAAATAGGAGATTCATGAAGTTGTGTAGAAAACATGAAGAGCCTGAAAAGGTGTGAAAAATATTAAGAGCTTCAAAAGGTATAAAATACATGAGGAGCATGAAACTGTCTGAAAAATAGGAGGAGCATGAAGTGGTGTTCAACAACATGAAGAGGCTCAAGAGGTGTGAAAAATATGAAGAGCTTCAAAAGGTGTGAAATACATGAGAGGAATGAAACTGTCTGAAAAACAGAAGGAGCATGAAGCGGTGTTGAAAACCATGAAGAGCCTGAAAAGGTGTGAAAAATATGAAGAGCTTCTAAATGTGTCAAAATTATGAGGAGCATGAAACGGTCTGAAAAATAGGAGGAGCATGAAGTGTTGTTGAAAAACATGAAGAGCCTGAAATGGTGGGAAATATATGAAGAGGTTCAAAAGATGTGAAAAATATGAGGAGCTTCAAAAAGTGTCAAAAATATGAAGAGCATGAAACGGACTGAAATATAGGAGGGCATGAAGCGGTGTTGAAAAACATGAAGAGCCTGAAAAGGTGTGAAAAATATGAAGAGCTTCAAAAGTTGTCAAAAATATGAGGAGCATGAAACGGTCTGAAAAAGAGGAGGAGTATGAAGCGGTGTTGAAAAACATGAAGAGCCTGAAAAGGTGTGTAAAATATTAAGAGGTTCTAAAGGTGTCAAGTATATGAGGAGCATGAAACGGTCTTAAAAATACGAGGAGAATGAAGTGGAGTTAGAAAAACATGAAGAGCATGAAAATGTGTGAAATATATGAAAAGCCTCAAATCCTGTCAAAAATATGAGGAGCATGAAACGGTCTGAAAAGAGGAGGAGTATGAACCGGTGTTGAAAAACATGAAGAGAGTGAAAAGGTGTGTAAAATATTAAGAGGTTCTAAAGGTGTCAAAAATATGAGGAGCATGAAACGGTCTGAAAAGTACGAGGAGCATGAAGCGGTGTTGAAAATCATGAAGAGCCCTGAAAACGCGTGAAAAATATGAAGAGCTTCAAAAGGTGTCAAAATGAGATGAGCATGAAACGGTCTAAAAAATAGGAGGAGCATGAAATGGTGTTGAAAAAAATGAAAAGCCTGAAAAGTTGTGAAATATATGAAGAGTTTCAAAAGGTTTCAAAATATGAGGAGAATGAAACGGTCTGCAAAATAGGAGGAGCATGAAATGGTGTTCAAAAACATGAAGAGCATGAAAAGGTGTGAACAATATGAAGAGCTTCAAAAGTTGTGAAATACATGAGGAGGATTAAATGGTCTGAAAAATAGGAGGAGCATGAAGCGGTGTTCAAAAACATGAAGAGCCAGAAGAGGTGTGAAAAATATGAAGAGCTTCAAAAGGTGTGAAAAATATGAGGAGCATGAAACGGTCTGAAAAGTAGGAGGAGCAAGAAGCGGTGTTCAAAAAACATGAAGAGCCTGAAAAGGTGTGAAAAATATGAACAGATTCAAAACGTGTCAAAAATATTAGGAGCATGAAAGGGTCTGAAAAATAGGAGGAGCATTAAACGATGTTGAAAAACATGAAGAGCCTGAAAAGGTGTGAGAAATATGAAGAGCTTCAAAAGGTGTCAAAATGAGATGAGCATGAAACGGTCTAAAAAATAGGAGGAGCATGAAATGGTGTTGAAAAAAATGAAAAGCCTGAAAAGTTGTGAAATATATGAAGAGCTTCAAAAGGTTTCAAAAATATGAGGAGAATGAAACGTTCTGCAAAATAGGAGGAGCATGAAATGGTGTTCAAAAACATGAAGAGCATGAAAAGGTGTGAACAATATGAAGAGCTTCAAAAAGTTGTGAAATACATGAGGAGGATTAAATGGTCTGAAAAATAGGAGGAGCATGAAGCGGTGTTCAAAAACATGAAGAGCCAGAAGAGGTGTGAAAAATATGAAGAGCTTCAAAAGGTGTGAAAAATATGAGGAGCATGAAACGGTCTGAAAAATAGGAGGAGCAAGAAGCGGTGTTCAAAAACATGAAGAGCCTGAAAAGGTGTGAAAAATATGAACAGATTCAAAACGTGTCAAAAATATTAGGAGCATGAAAGGGTCTGAAAAATAGGAGGAGCATTAAACGATGTTGAAAAACATGAAGAGCCTGAAAAGGTGTGAGAAATATGAAGAGCTTCAAAAGGTGTCAAAAATATGAGGAGCATGAAACGGTGTGAAAAATAGGAGGAGCAAGAAGGGGTGTTGAAAAACATGAGAGCCTGAAAATGTGTGAAATATATAAAGAGCTTCAAAAGATGTGAAAAATATGAAGAGCTTCAAAGGAGTCAAAAATGAGATGAGCAAGAAACGCTCTGAAAAATAGGAGGAGCAAGAAGCGCTGTTGAAAAACATGAAGAACCTGAAAAGTTGTGAGAAATATGAAGAGCTTCAACAGGTGTCAAAAATATGAGGAGAATGAAAACGGTCTGAAAAATAGGAGCACATGAAACGATGTTCAAAAACATGAAGACATTGAAAATGTGGGAAAAATATGAAGAGCTTCAAAAGGTGTGAAAAATATGAAGAGCTTCAAAAGGTGTCAAAAATATGAGGAGCATGAAACCGTCTGAAAAATAGGAGGAGCATGAAGCGGTGTTCAAAAACATGAAGAGCATGAAAAGGTGTGAAAAATGTGAAGAGCTTCAAAAGGTGTAAAAAATATGAGGAGCATGAAACGGTCTGAAAAAAAGGGAGTATCAAGAAACGGTTTTGAAAACATGAAGAGCCTGAAAACGTGTGAAAAATATGAAGAGCTTCAAAAGGTGTCAAAAATGAGATGAGCATGAAACGGTCTGAAAGATAGGAGGAGTGAGAAGTGGTGTTCAAAACATGAAGAGCGTGAAAAGGTGTGAAAAATATGAAGAGCTTCAAAAGGTGTGAAAAACATGAACAGCCTGAAAACGTGTGAAAAATATGAAGAGCTTCAAAAGGTGTGAAAAATATGAAGAGCTTCAAAAGGTGTCAAAAATCGATGAGCAGGAAATGGTCTGAAAAATAGGAGGAGCATGAAGTGGTGTTAAAAACATGAAGAGCCGAAAAGGTGTGAAATATATGAAGAGCTTCAAAATGTGCCAAAAATATGAGGAGAATGAAACGATGTGAAAATAGGAGGAGCATTAAGTGTTGTTGAAAAACATGAAGAGCCTGAAAAGGTGTGAAAAATATGAAGAGCTTCAAAATGTGTCAGAAATTAGATGGGCATGAAACGGTGTGAAATATAGGAGGAGCAAGAAGAAGTGTTGAAAAAAATGAAGAGCCTGAAAAGGTGTGAAAAATATGAAAGCTTCAAACGGTGTCAAAAATATGAGGAGCAGAAACGGCCTGAAAAACAGGAGGAGCATGAAGAGGTGTTGAAAAACATGCAGAGCCTGAAAAGGTGTGAAAAATATGAAGAGCTTGAAAAGGTGTGAAATATATGAAGAGCTTCAAAAGGTGTCAGAAATTAGATGGGCATGGAACGGTGTGAAATATAGGGAGGAGCAAGAAGTAGTGTTGAAAAAAATGAAGAGCCTGAAAAGGTGTGAAAAATATGAAGAGCTTAAAAAGGTGTCAAAAATATGAGGAGCATGAAACGGTCTGAAAAAATGGAGGAGCATGTAGCGGTGTTGAAAAACATGAAGAGCTTCAAAAGGTGTGAAAAATATGAAGAGCTTCAAAAGATGTCAAAAATGAGATGAGCATGAAACGGTCTGAAATATAGGAGGAGCATGAAGCGGTGTTGAAAAACAAGAAGAGCCTGAAAAGGTGTGAAAAGTAAGAAGAGCTTCAAAGTGTGTGAAATACATGAGGAGCATGAAACGGTCTGAAAAATAGGAGGAGCATGAAGCTGGGCTCAAAAACATGAAGAGCCTGAAAAGGTGTGAAAAATATGAAGAGCTTCAAAAGGTGTCAAAAATATGAGGAGCATGAAACTGTCTGAAAAATAGGCGGAGCATGAAGCGGTGTTGAAAAACATGAAGAGCCTGAAAAGCTATGAAAAATATGAAGAGCTTCAAAAAGTGTCAAAAATATGAGGAGCATGAAACGGTCTGAAAAATAGGAGGAGCATGAAGCGGAGTTGAAAAACAAGAAGAGCCTGAAAACGTGTGAAAAATATGAAGAGCTTCAAAAGGTGTCAAAAGTATGAGGAGCATGAAACGTTCTGAAAAAGGAGTAGCATGAAAATTTGTTCAAAAACATGAAGAGCCTGGAAATGTGTGATAAATATGAAGAGTCTCAAAACGTGTCAAAAATATGAGGAGCATGAAACGGTCTGAAAAACAGGAGGAGCATGAAGCGGTGTTCAAAAAAATGAAGAGCGTGAAAAGGTGTGAAATATATGAAGAGATTCAAAAGGTGTCAAAAATGAGAAGTGCATGAAACGAACTGAACAATAGGAGGAGCATGAAGTGGTGTTGAAATACATGAAGAGCCTGTAAAGGTGTGCAAAATATGAAGAGCTCAAAAGGTGTGAAATACATGAGGAGCATGAAACGGTCTGAAAAAGAGGAGAAGCATGAAGCTGTGTTCAAAAACATGAGAGACTGAAAAGTGTGAAAAATATGAAGAGCTTCAAAAGGTGTGAAATACATGAGGAGCATGAAACGGTCTGAAAAATAGGAGGAGCATGAAGCGGTGTTCAAAAACATGAAGAGCCTGAAAATGTGTGAAAAAAATGAAGAGCCTCAAAACGTGTCAAAAATATAAGGAGCATTAAACGGGCTGAAAATATAGGAGGAGCATGAAGCGGTGTAGAAAAACATGAAGAGCCTGAAAATGTGGGAAATATATGAGGAGCTTGAAAAGGTGGCAAAAATATGAGGAGCATGAAACGGTGTGAAAAATAGGAGTATCATGAAGCGGTGTTGAAAAACATGAAGAACCTGAAAAGGTGTGAAATATATGAAGAGCTTCAAAAGGTGTCAAAAATATGAGGAGCATGAAACGGTCTGAAAAATAGGAGGAGCATGAAATGGTGTTCAAACAAATGAAGAGCATGAAAAGGTGTGATAAATATGAAGAGCTTCAAAAGGTTTGAAAAACATGAGGAGAATGAAAGGGTCCGAAAAATAGGAGATTCATGAAGTTGTGTAGAAAACATGAAGAGCCTGAAAAGGTGTGAAAAATATTAAGAGCTTCAAAAGGTATAAAATACATGAGGAGCATGAAACTGTCTGAAAAAATAGGAGGAGCATGAAGTGGTGTTCAACAACATGAAGAGGCTCAAGAGGTGTGAAAAATATGAAGAGCTTCAAAAGGTGTGAAATACATGAGAGGAATGAAACTGTCTGAAAAACAGAAGGAGCATGAAGCGGTGTTGAAAACCATGAAGAGCCTGAAAAGGTGTGAAAAATATGAAGAGCTTCTAAATGTGTCAAAATTATGAGGAGCATGAAACGGTCTGAAAAATAGGAGGAGCATGAAGTGTTGTTGAAAAACATGAAGAGCCTGAAATGGTGGGAAATATATGAAGAGGTTCAAAAGATGTGAAAAATATGAGGAGCTTCAAAAAGTGTCAAAAATATGAAGAGCATGAAACGGACTGAAATATAGGAGGGCATGAAGCGGTGTTGAAAAACATGAAGAGCCTGAAAAGGTGTGAAAAATATGAAGAGCTTCAAAAGTTGTCAAAAATATGAGGAGCATGAAACGGTCTGAAAAAGAGGAGGAGTATGAAGCGGTGTTGAAAAACATGAAGAGCCTGAAAAGGTGTGTAAAATATTAAGAGGTTCTAAAGGTGTCAAGTATATGAGGAGCATGAAACGGTCTTAAAAATACGAGGAGAATGAAGTGGAGTTGAAAAACATGAAGAGCATGAAAATGTGTGAAATATATGAAAAGCCTCAAATCCTGTCAAAAATATGAGGAGCATGAAACGGTCTGAAAAAGAGGAGGAGTATGAACCGGTGTTGAAAAACATGAAGAGAGTGAAAAGGTGTGTAAAATATTAAGAGGTTCTAAAGGTGTCAAAAATATGAGGAGCATGAAACGGTCTGAAAAGTACGAGGAGCATGAAGCGGTGTTGAAAATCATGAAGAGCCTGAAAACGCGTGAAAAATATGAAGAGCTTCAAAAGGTGTCAAAATGAGATGAGCATGAAACGGTCTAAAAAATAGGAGGAGCATGAAATGGTGTTGAAAAAAATGAAAAGCCTGAAAAGTTGTGAAATATATGAAGAGTTTCAAAAGGTTTCAAAAATATGAGGAGAATGAAACGGTCTGCAAAATAGGAGGAGCATGAAATGGTGTTCAAAAACATGAAGAGCATGAAAAGGTGTGAACAATATGAAGAGCTTCAAAAGTTGTGAAATACATGAGGAGGATTAAATGGTCTGAAAAATAGGAGGAGCATGAAGCGGTGTTCAAAAACATGAAGAGCCAGAAGAGGTGTGAAAAATATGAAGAGCTTCAAAAGGTGTGAAAAATATGAGGAGCATGAAACGGTCTGAAAAGTAGGAGGAGCAAGAAGCGGTGTTCAAAAACATGAAGAGCCTGAAAAGGTGTGAAAAATATGAACAGATTCAAAACGTGTCAAAAATATTAGGAGCATGAAAGGGTCTGAAAAATAGGAGGAGCATTAAACGATGTTGAAAAACATGAAGAGCCTGAAAAGGTGTGAGAAATATGAAGAGCTTCAAAAGGTGTCAAAATGAGATGAGCATGAAACGGTCTAAAAAATAGGAGGAGCATGAAATGGTGTTGAAAAAAATGAAAAGCCTGAAAAGTTGTGAAATATATGAAGAGCTTCAAAAGGTTTCAAAAATATGAGGAGAATGAAACGTTCTGCAAAATAGGAGGAGCATGAAATGGTGTTCAAAAACATGAAGAGCATGAAAAGGTGTGAACAATATGAAGAGCTTCAAAAGTTGTGAAATACATGAGGAGGATTAAATGGTCTGAAAAATAGGAGGAGCATGAAGCGGTGTTCAAAAACATGAAGAGCCAGAAGAGGTGTGAAAAATATGAAGAGCTTCAAAAGGTGTGAAAAATATGAGGAGCATGAAACGGTCTGAAAAATAGGAGGAGCAAGAAGCGGTGTTCAAAAACATGAAGAGCCTGAAAAGGTGTGAAAAATATGAACAGATTCAAAACGTGTCAAAAATATTAGGAGCATGAAAGGGTCTGAAAAATAGGAGGAGCATTAAACGATGTTGAAAAACATGAAGAGCCTGAAAAGGTGTGAGAAATATGAAGAGCTTCAAAAGGTGTCAAAAATATGAGGAGCATGAAACGGTGTGAAAAATAGGAGGAGCAAGAAGGGGTGTTGAAAAACATGAAGAGCCTGAAAATGTGTGAAATATATAAAGAGCTTCAAAAGATGTGAAAAATATGAAGAGCTTCAAAAGGAGTCAAAAATGAGATGAGCAAGAAACGCTCTGAAAAATAGGAGGAGCAAGAAGCGCTGTTGAAAAACATGAAGAACCTGAAAAGTTGTGAGAAATATGAAGAGCTTCAACAGGTGTCAAAAATATGAGGAGAATGAAACGGTCTGAAAAAGAGGAGGAGCAAGAAGCGGTGTTGAAAAACATGAAGAGCCTCAAAAGTTGTGAAAAATATGCAGAGCTACTAAAGGTGTCAAAAATATGAGGAGCATGAAACGGTCTGAAAAAGAGGAGGAGCATGAAGCGGTGTTGACAAACATGAAGAGCCTGAAAAGGTGTGAAAAATATAGAGAGTTTCAAAAGTTGTCAAAATATGAGGAGCATGAAACGGCCTGAAAAATAGGAGGACTATGAAAAGGTCTGAAAAATAGGAGGAGCATGAGTCGGTGATGAAAACATTAAGAGCATGAAAAGGTGTGAAATATATGAAGAGCTTCAAAAGGTGTGATAAATATCATGAGCTTCAAAAGCTGTCAAAAAAGAGATGAGCATGAAACGGTCTGAAAAATAGGAGGAGCATGAAGCGGTGGTGAAAAACATGAAGAGCCTGAAAAAGTGTGAAATATATGAAGAGCTTCAAAAGGTGTGAAAAATACGAGGAGCTTCAAAAGGTGTCAAAAATATGAGGAACATGAAATGGTTTGAAAAACAGGAGGAGCATGAAACGGTGTTCAAAAACATGAAGCCTGAAAAGGTGTGAAAAATATGAAGAGCTTCAAAAGGTGTGAAAAATATGAGGAGCGTGAAACGATCTGAAAAAGGGGAGGTGCATGAAGCGGTGTTCAAAAATATGAAGAGCTTCAAAAGGTGTGAAAAATATGAGGAGCATGAAACGGTCTGAAAAATAGGAGGAGCATGAAACCGTGTTCTAAAACATGAAGATCCTGAAAAGGTGTGAAAAATATGAGGAGTTCCAAAAGTTGTCAAAAATAGGAGGAGCATGAGTCGGTGATGAAAACATTAAGAGCATGAAAAGGTGTGAAATATATGAAGAGCTTCAAAAGGTGTGATAAATATCATGAGCTTCAAAAGCTGTCAAAAAAGAGATGAGCATGAAACGGTCTGAAAAATAGGAGGAGCATGAAGCGGTGGTGAAAAACATGAAGAGCCTGAAAAAGTGTGAAATATATGAAGAGCTTCAAAAGGTGTGAAAAATACGAGGAGCTTCAAAAGGTGTCAAAAATATGAGGAACATGAAATGGTTTGAAAAACAGGAGGAGCATGAAACGGTGTTCAAAAACATGAAGCCTGAAAAGGTGTGAAAAATATGAAAGCTTCAAAAGGTGTCAAATATATGAGGAGCATGAAACGGTCTGAAAAAGAGGAGGAGTATGAAGCGGTGTGGAAAACATGAAGAGCCTGAAAAGGTGTGTAAAATATTAAGAGGTTCTAAAGGTGTCAAAAATATGAGGAGCATGAAACGGTCTGAAAAATACGAGGAGCATGAAGCGGTGTTGAAAATCATGAAGAGCCTGAAAACGCGTGAAAAATATGAAGAGCTTCAAAAGGTGTCAAAATGAGATGAGCATGAAACGGTCTAAAAAATAGGAGGAGCCTGAAATGGTGTTGAAAAAAATGAAAAGCCTGAAAAGGAGTGAAATATATGAAGAGCTTCAAAAGGTTTCAAAAATATGAGGAGAATGAAACGGTCTGCAAAATAGGAGGAGCATGAAGCGGTGTTCAAAAACATGAAGAGCCAGAAGAGGTGTGAAAAATATGAAGAGCTTCAAAAGGTGTGAAAAATATGAGGAGCATTAAACGGTCTGAAATATAGGAGGAGCAAGAAGCGGTGTTCAAAAACATGAAGAGCCTGAAAAGGTGTGAGAAATATGAAGAGCTTCAAAAGGTGTCAAAAATATGAGGAGCATGAAACGGTGTGAAAAATAGGAGTAGCAAGAAGGGGTGTTGAAAAACATGAAGAGCATGAAAATGTGTGAAAAATATAAAGCACTTCAAAAGATGTGAAAAATATGAAGAGCTTCAAAAGGAGTCAAAAATGAGATGAGCAAGAAACGCTCTGAAAAATAGGAGGAGCATGAAGCGGTGTTGAAAAACATGAAGAACCTGAAAAGTTGTGAGAAATATGAAGAGCTTCAACAGGTGTCAAAAATATGAGGAGAATGAAACGGTCTGAAAAAGAGGAGGAGCAAGAAGCAGTGTTGAAAAACATGAAGAGCCTGAAAAGGTGTGGAAAATATGAAGAGCTTCAAAAGTTGTCAAAATATGAGGAGCATGAAACGGCCTGAAAAATAGGAGGAGCATGAAACGGTCTGAAAAATAGGAGGACCATGAGTCGGTGATGAAAACATTAAGAGCATGAAAAGGTGTGAAATATATGAAGAGCTTCAAAAGGTGTGATAAATATCATGAGCTTCAAAAGCTGTCAAAAAAGAGATCAGCATGAAACGGTCTGAAAAATAGGAGGAGCATGAAGCGGTGTTGAAAAACATGAAGAGCCTGAAAAGGTGTGGAAAATATTAAGAGGTTCTAAAGGTGTCAAAAATATGAGAAGCATGAAACGGTCTGAAAAATAGGAGGAGCATGGAATGGTGTTGAAAAAAATGAAAAGCCTGAAAAGTGTGAAATATATGAAGAGCTTCAAAAGGTTTCAAAAATATGAGGAGAATGAAACGGTCTGCCAAATAGGAGGAGCATGAAATGGTGTTCAAAAACATGAAGAGCACGAAAAGGTGTGAAAAATATGAAGAGCTTCAAAAGTTGTGAAATACATGAGGAGGATTAAATGGTCTGAAAAATAGGAGGAGCAAGAAGCGGTGTTGAAAAACATGAAGAGCCTGAAAAGGTGGGAAAAGTATGAAGAGCTTCAAAAGGTGTGAAATACATGGGGAGCATGAAACGGGCTGAAAAATAGGAGGAACATGAAGCGGTTTTCAAAAACATGAAGAGCCTGAAAAGGTGTGAAAAAAATGAAGAGCTTCAATAGGTGTCAAAAATATGAGGAGCATGAAACGGTCTGAAAAATAGGAGGAGCATGTAACGGTGACCAAAAACATGAAGAGCCAGAAAAGGTATGATAAATATGAAGAGCTTCAAAAGGTGTGAAATACATGGGGAGCATGAAACGGGCTGAAAAATAGGAGAAGCATGAAGTTTTGTGGAAAAACCTGAAGAGCCTGAAAAGGTGTGAAAAATATGAAGAGCTTGAAAAGGTGTGAAATACATGAGGAGCATGAAACTCTCTGGAAAATAGAAGGAGCATGAAGTGGTTTTCAAAAACATGAAAAGCCTGAAAAGGTGTGAAAAATATGAAGAGCTTCAAAAGGTGTGAGAAATATGAGGAGCATGATATGGTTTGAAAAATAGGATTAGCATGAAGCGGTGTTCAAAAACCTGAAGAGCCTGAAAAGTTGTGAAAAATATGAAAAGCTTCAAAAGTTGTCAAAAATGAGATGAGCATGAAACTTTCAGAAAAATAGGAGGTGCATGAAGCGGTGTTGAAAAACATGAACAGCCTGAAAGGTGTGAGAAATATGAAGAGCTTCAAAAGGTGTCAAAAATATGAGGCGCATGACAGGGTCTGAAAAAAAGGAGGAGCAAGAAAGGGTGTTGAAAAACATGAAGAGCCTGAAAACGTGTGAAAAATATGAAGAGCTTCAAAAGATGTGAAAAATATGAAGAGCTTCAAAAGGTGTCAAAAATGAGATGAGCATGAAACGGTCTGAAAAATAGTAGGAGCATGAAGCGGTGTTGAAAAACATGAAGAACCTGAAAAGGTGTGAGAAATATGAAGAGCTTCAAAAAGTGTCAAAAATATGAGGAGCATGAAACGGTCTGAAAAAGAGGAGGAGCATGAAGCGGTATTGAAAAACATGAAGAGCCTGAAAAGATGTGAAAAATATGAAGAGCTTCTAAAGGAGTCAAAAATATGAGGAGCATGTAACGGTCTTAAAAAAACGAGGAGCATGAAGTGGTGTTGAAAATCATGAAGAGACTGAAAAGGTGTGAAATATATGAAGAGCTTCAAAAGGTTTGAAATACATGAGGAGCATGAAACGGTCTGAAATATAGGAGGAGCATGAAGCTGGGCTCAAAAACATGAAGAGCCTCAGAAGGCGTGAAAAATATGAAGAACTTCAAAAAGTGTGAAATATATGAGGAGCATGAAACCGTCTGAAAAATAGGAGCATGAAGCGGTGTTCAGTAATATGAAGAGCCTGAAAACGTGTGAAAAATATGAAGAACTTCAAAATTTTCAAAAATTTGAGGAGCATGAAAAGATCTGAAAAATAGGAGGAGCATGAAACGGTGTTGAAAAACATGAAGAGCCTGAAAAGGTGTGAAAAATATGAAGAGTTCCAAAAGTTGTCAAAAATAAGAGGAGCATGAAACGGTCTGAAAAATAGGAGGAGCATGAAGCGGTGTTGAAAAACATGAAGAGTCTGAAAACGTGTGAAAGTATGAAGAGCTTCAAAAATATGAAAAATATGAAGAGCTTCAAAAGGTGTGAAAAATATGAAGAGCTTCAAAAGGTGTAAAAAATGAGATGAGCATGAAACGGTCTGAAAAATACGAGGAGCATGAAGCGGTGTTGAAAATCATGAAGAGCGTGAAAAGGCGTGAAAAATATGAAGAGCTTCAAAAGATGTGAAAAATACGAAGAGCTTCAAAAGGTGTCAAAATGAGATGAGCATGAAAGGTCTGAAAAATAGAACCAGCATGAAACGGTGTTGAAAAACATGAAGAGCCTGAAAAAGTGTGAAAAATATGAAGAGCTTCAAAAGGTGTGAAAAATATGAAGAGCTTCAAAAGGTGTCAAAATTTAGATGAGCATGAAACGGTCTGAAATATAGGAGGGCATGAAGCGGTGTTGAAAAACATGAAGAGCCTGAAAAGGCGTGAAAATTATGAAGAGCTTCAAAACGTGTCAAAAATATGAGGAGCATGAAACGGTCTGAAAAATAGGAGGAGCATGAAACGGTGTTCAAAAACATGAAGAGCCTGAAAAGGTGTGAAAAATATGAAGAGCTTCAAAACGTGTCAAAAATATGAGGAGCATGAAACGGTCTGAAAAATAGCAGGAGTATGAAGCGGTGTTTGAAAACATGAAGAGCCTGAAAAAGTGTGAAAAATATGAAGAGCTTCAAAAGGTGTCAAAAATATGAGGAGCATGAAACGGTCTTAAAAATAGGAGGAGCATGAAGTGTTGTTGAAAAACATGAAGAGCCTGAAAACGTGTGATAAATATGAAGAGCTTCAAAAGGTGTCAAATAGATGAGGAGCATGAAACGGTCTGAAAAATAGGAGGAGCATGAAGCGGTGTTGAAAAACATGAAGAGTCTGAAAAGATGTGAAAAATATGAAGAGCTTCAAAAGGTGTGAAAAATACGAAGAGCTTTAAAAGGTGTCAAAAATGAGATGAGCATAAACGGTCTGAATAATAGGAGGAGCATGAAGTGGTGTTGAAAAAAATGAAGAGCCTGAAAAGGTGTGAAATATATGAAGAGCTTCAAAAGGTGGCAAAAATATGAGGAGAATGAAATGGTCTGAAAAATAGGAGGAGCATGAATCGGTGTTTAAAAACATGAAGAGCCTGAAAAGGTGTGAAAATTATGAGGAGTTTCTAAAGGTGTCAAAAATATGAGGAGCATTAAACGGTCTGAAAAATAGGAGGAGCATGAAGTGGTGTTGAAAAACATGAAGAGCATGAAAAGGTGCGAAAAATATGAAGAGCTTCAAAAGGTGTCAAAAATATGAGGAGCATGAAACGGTCTGAAAAATAGGAGGAGCATGTAACGGTGACCAAAAACATGAAGAGCCAGAAAAGGTGTGAAAAATATGAAGAGCTTCAAAAGGTGTGAAATACATGGGGAGCATGAAATGGGCTGAAAAATATGAGAAGCATGAAGTGGTGTGGAAAAACCTGAAGAGCCTAAAAATGTGTGAAAAATATGAAAAGCTTCAAAAGGTGTGAGAAATATGAGGAGCATGATATGGTTTGAAAAATAGGATTAGCATGAAGCGGTGTTCAAAAACCTGAAGAGCCTGAAAAGTTGTGAAAAATATGAAACGCTTCAAAAGGTGTCAAAAATGAGATGAGCATGAAACGGTCTGAAAAACAGGAGGTGCATGAATCGGTGTTGAAAAACCTGAACAGCCTGAAAGGTGTGAGAAATATGAAGAGCTTCAAAAGGTGTCAAAATTATGAGAAGCATGACAGGGTCTTAAAAAAAGGAGGAGCAAGAAAGGGTGTTGAAAAACATGAAGAGCCTGAAAACGTGTGAAAAATATGAAGAGCTTCAAAAGATGTGAAAAATATGAAGAGCTTCAAAAAGTGTCAAAAATGAGATGAGCATGAAACGGTCTGAAAAATAGTAGGAGCATGAAGCGGTGTTGAAAAACATGAAGAGCCTGAAAAGGTGTGAAAAATATGAAGAGCTTCAAAACGTGTCAAAAATATGAAGAACTTCAAAAGGTGTGAAAAATATGAGGAGCATGAAACCGTCTGAAAAATAGGAGGAGCATGAAGCGGTGTTCAATAATAAGAAGAGCCTGAAAACGTGTGAAAAATATGAAGAACTTCAAAATTTTCAAAAATATGAGGAGCATGCAAAGGTCTGAAAAATAGGAGGAGCATGAAACGGTGTTGAAAAACATGAAGAGCCTGAAAAGGTGTGAAAAATATGAAGAGTTCCAAAAGTTGTCAAAAATATGAGGAGCATGAAACGGTCTGAAAAATAGGAGGAGCATGAAGCGGTGTTGAAAAACATGAAGAGTCTGACAACGTGTGAAAGTATGAAGAGCTTCAAAAATATGAAAAATATGAACAGCTTCAAAAGGTGTGAAAAATATGAAGAGCTTCAAAAGGTGTCAAAAATGAGATGAGCATGAAACGGTCTGAAAAATACGAGGAGCATGAAGCGGTGTTGAAAATCATGAAGAGCCTGAAAAGGCGTGAAAAATATGAAGAGCTTCAAAAGATGTGAAAAATATGAAGAGCTTCAAAAGGTGTCAAAAATATGAGGAGCATGAAACGGTCTCAAAAGTAGGAGGAGAATGAAGCGGTGTTTAAAAACATGAAGAGCTTGAAAAGGTGTGAAAAATATGAAGAGCTTCAAAACGTGTCAAAAATATGAGTAGCATAAAACGGTCTGAAAAATAGGAGGAGCATGAAGCGGTGGTCAAAAACACGAAGAGCATGAAAAGGTGTGAAAAATATGAAAAGCTTCAAAATGTGTACAAAATTTGAGGAGCATGAAACGGTCTGAAAAATAGGAGGAGCATGAAGCATTGCTCAAAAACATGAAGAGCCTGAAAAGGTGTGAAAAATATTGAGAGCTTCAAAAGGTGTCAAAAATATGAGGAGCATGAAACGGTCTGAAAAATAGAAGCAGCATGAAACGGTGTTGAAAAGCATGAAGAGCCTGAAAAAGTGTGAAAAATATGAAGAGCTTCAAAAGGTGTGAAAAATATGAAGAGCTTCAAAAGGTGTCAAAAATTAGATGAGCATGAAACGGTCTGAAATATAGGAGGGCATGAAGCGGTGTTGAAAAACATGAAGAGCCTGAAAAGGTGTGAAAAATATGAAGAGCTTCAAAACGTGTCAAAAATATGAGGAGCACGAAACGGTCTGAAAAATAGGAGGAGCATGAAACGGTGTTCAAAAACATGAAGAGCCTGAAAAGGTGTGAAAAATATGAAGAGCTTCAAAAGTTGTCAAAAATATGAGGAGCATGAAACGGTCTGAACAATAGGAGGAACATGAAACTATCTGAAAAATAGAGGAGGAAAAAGCGGTGTTAAACAACATGAAGAGCCTGAAAAGGTGTGAAATATCTGAAGAGCTTCAAAAGGTGTCAAAAATATGAGGAGCACGAAATGGTCTGAAAAATAGGAGGAGCATGAAACGGTGTTCAAAAACATGAAGAGCGTGAAAAGGTGTGAAAAATATGAAGAGCTTCAAAAGTTGTCAAAAATATGAGGAGCATGAAACGGTCTGAAAAATAGGAGAAGCAAGAAGCAGGGTTGAAAAACATGTAGAGCCTGAAAACTTGTGAAAAATACGAAGAGCTTCAAAAGATGTGAAAAATATGAAGAGCTTTAAAAGGTGTCAAAAATGAGATGAGCAAGAAACGGTCTGAAAAATAGTAGGAGAATGAAGCGGTGTTGAAAAACATGAAGAACCTGAAAAGGTGTGAGAAATATGAAGAGCTTCAAAAGGTGTCAAATATATGAGGAGCATGAAACGGTCTGAAAAAGAGGAGGAGTATGAAGCGGTGTTGAAAAACATGAAGAACCTGAAAAGGTGTGTAAAATATTAAGAGGTTCTAAAGGTGTAAAAAATATGAGGAGCATGAAACGGTCTGAAAAATACGAGGAGAATGAAGTGGAGTTGAAAAACATGAAGAGCGTGAAAATGTGTGAAATATATGAAAAGCCTCAAATCCTGTCAAAAATATGAGGAGCATGAAACGGTCTGAAAAAGAGGAGGAGTATGAAGCGGTGTTGAAAAACATGAAGAGCCTGAAAAGGTGTTTAAAATATTAAGAGGTTCTAAAGGTGTCAAAAATATGAGTAGCATGAAACGGTCTGAAAAATAGAAGCAGCATGAAACGGTGTTGAAAAACATGAAGAGCCTGAAAAAGTGTGAAAAATATGAAGAGCTTCAAAAGGTGTCAAAAATTAGATGAGCATGAAACGGTCTGAAATATAGGAGGGCATGAAGCGGTGTTGAAAAACATGAAGAGCCTGAAAAGGTGTGAAAAATATGAAGAGCTTCAAAACGTGTCAAAAATATGGGGAGCACGAAACGGTCTGAAAAATAGGAGGAGCATGAAACGGTGTTCAAAAACATGAAGAGCCTGAAAAGGTGTGAAAAATATGAAGAGCTTCAAAAGGTGTGAAAAATATGAGGAGCGTGAAACGGTCTGAAAAAGAGGAGGAGCATGAAGCGGTGTTCAAAAATATGAAGAGCTTCAAAAGGTGTGAAAAATATAAGGAGCATGAAACGGTCTGAAAAATAGGAGGAGCATGAAACCGTGTTCTAAAACATGAAGAGCCTGAAAAGGTGTGAAAAATATGAGGAGTTCCAAAAGTTGTCAAAAATATGAGGAGCATGAAACGGTCTGAAAAATAGGAGGAGCATGAAGCGGTGTTGAAAAACATGAAGAGTCTGAAAACGTGTGAAAGTATGAAGAGCTTCAAAAATATGAAAAATATGAACAGCTTCAAAAGGTGTGAAAAATATGAAGAGCTTCAAAAGGTGTCAAAAATGAGATGAGCATGAAACGGTCTGAAAAATACGAGGAGCATGAAGCGGTGTTGAAAATCATGAAGAGCCTGAAAAGGCATGAAAAATATGAAGAGCTTCAAAGATGTGAAAAATATGAAGAGCTTCAAATGGTGTCAAAATGAGATGAGCATGAAACGGTCTGAAAAATAGAAGCAGCATGAAACGGTGTTGAAAAACATGAAGAGCCTGAAAAAGTGTGAAAAATATTAAGAGCTTCAAAAGGTGTGAAAAATATGAAGAGATTCAAAAGGTGTCAAAAATTAGATGAGCATGAAACGGTCTGAAATATAGGAGGGCATGAAGCGGTGTTTTAAAACATGAAGAGCCTGAAAAGGTGTGAAAAATATGAAGAGCTTCAAAACGTGTCAAAAATATGAGGAGCACGAAACGGTCTGAAAAATAGGAGGAGCATGAAACGGTGTTGAAAATCATGAAGAGCCTGAAAAGGCGTGAAAAATATGAAGAGCTTCAAAAGATGTGAAAAATATGAAGAGCTTCAAAAGGTGTCAAAAATATGAGGAGCATGAAACGGTCTCAAAAGTAGGAGGAGAATGAAGCGGTGTTTAAAAACATGAAGAGCTTGAAAAGGTGTGAAAAATATGAAGAGCTTCAAAACGTGTCAAAAATATGAGTAGCATAAAACGGTCTGAAAAATAGGAGGAGCATGAAGCGGTGGTCAAAAACACGAAGAGCATGAAAAGGTGTGAAAAATATGAAAAGCTTCAAAATGTGTACAAAATTTGAGGAGCATGAAACGGTCTGAAAAATAGGAGGAGCATGAAGCATTGCTCAAAAACATGAAGAGCCTGAAAAGGTGTGAAAAATATTGAGAGCTTCAAAAGGTGTCAAAAATATGAGGAGCATGAAACGGTCTGAAAAATAGAAGCAGCATGAAACGGTGTTGAAAAGCATGAAGAGCCTGAAAAAGTGTGAAAAATATGAAGAGCTTCAAAAGGTGTGAAAAATATGAAGAGCTTCAAAAGGTGTCAAAAATTAGATGAGCATGAAACGGTCTGAAATATAGGAGGGCATGAAGCGGTGTTGAAAAACATGAAGAGCCTGAAAAGGTGTGAAAAATATGAAGAGCTTCAAAACGTGTCAAAAATATGAGGAGCACGAAACGGTCTGAAAAATAGGAGGAGCATGAAACGGTGTTCAAAAACATGAAGAGCCTGAAAAGGTGTGAAAAATATGAAGAGCTTCAAAAGTTGTCAAAAATATGAGGAGCATGAAACGGTCTGAACAATAGGAGGAACATGAAACTATCTGAAAAATAGAGGAGGAAAAAGCGGTGTTAAACAACATGAAGAGCCTGAAAAGGTGTGAAATATCTGAAGAGCTTCAAAAGGTGTCAAAAATATGAGGAGCACGAAATGGTCTGAAAAATAGGAGGAGCATGAAACGGTGTTCAAAAACATGAAGAGCGTGAAAAGGTGTGAAAAATATGAAGAGCTTCAAAAGTTGTCAAAAATATGAGGAGCATGAAACGGTCTGAAAAATAGGAGAAGCAAGAAGCAGGGTTGAAAAACATGTAGAGCCTGAAAACTTGTGAAAAATACGAAGAGCTTCAAAAGATGTGAAAAATATGAAGAGCTTTAAAAGGTGTCAAAAATGAGATGAGCAAGAAACGGTCTGAAAAATAGTAGGAGAATGAAGCGGTGTTGAAAAACATGAAGAACCTGAAAAGGTGTGAGAAATATGAAGAGCTTCAAAAGGTGTCAAATATATGAGGAGCATGAAACGGTCTGAAAAAGAGGAGGAGTATGAAGCGGTGTTGAAAAACATGAAGAACCTGAAAAGGTGTGTAAAATATTAAGAGGTTCTAAAGGTGTAAAAAATATGAGGAGCATGAAACGGTCTGAAAAATACGAGGAGAATGAAGTGGAGTTGAAAAACATGAAGAGCGTGAAAATGTGTGAAATATATGAAAAGCCTCAAATCCTGTCAAAAATATGAGGAGCATGAAACGGTCTGAAAAAGAGGAGGAGTATGAAGCGGTGTTGAAAAACATGAAGAGCCTGAAAAGGTGTTTAAAATATTAAGAGGTTCTAAAGGTGTCAAAAATATGAGTAGCATGAAACGGTCTGAAAAATAGAAGCAGCATGAAACGGTGTTGAAAAACATGAAGAGCCTGAAAAAGTGTGAAAAATATGAAGAGCTTCAAAAGGTGTCAAAAATTAGATGAGCATGAAACGGTCTGAAATATAGGAGGGCATGAAGCGGTGTTGAAAAACATGAAGAGCCTGAAAAGGTGTGAAAAATATGAAGAGCTTCAAAACGTGTCAAAAATATGGGGAGCACGAAACGGTCTGAAAAATAGGAGGAGCATGAAACGGTGTTCAAAAACATGAAGAGCCTGAAAAGGTGTGAAAAATATGAAGAGCTTCAAAAGGTGTCAAAAATATGAGGAGCATGAAACGGTCTGAGCAATAGGAGGAACATGAAACTATCTGAAAAATAGAGGAGCAAAAAGCGGTGTTAAACAACATGAAGAGCCTGAAAAGGTGTGAAATATCTGAAGAGCTTCAAAAGGTGTCAAATATATGAGGAGCATAAAACAGTCTGAAAAATAGGAGGAGCATGAAGCGGTGTTCAAAACATGAAACCCTGAAAAGGTGTGAAAAATATGAAAAGCTTCAAAAGGTTTCAAAAATATGAGGAGCATGAATCGGTCTGACAAATAGGAGGAGCATGAAGCGGTGTTGAAAAACATGAAGAGCCTGAAAAGGTGTGAAAAATATGAAGAGCTTCAAGGGTGTTAAAATTAGGAGGAGCATAAAACGGTCTGAAAAATAGGAGGAGCATGAAGCGGTGTTGAAAAACATGAAGAGCCTGAAAAGGTGTGAAAAATATGAAGAGCTTCAAAAGGTTTCAAAAATATGAGGTGCATGAAACATTCTGAAAAATAGCAGGGGCATGAAGCAGACGTCAAAAATATGAAGATCCTGAAAAGGTGTGAAAAATATGAAGAGCTTCAAAAGGTGTCAAAAATATGAGAAGCATGAAACGACTGAAAAACAGGAGGAGCATGAAGCGGTGTTGAAAAACATGAGGAGCCTTAAAAGTTGTGAAATATGTGAAGAGCTTCAAGGTGTCAAAAATATGAGGGGAATGAAACGGTCTGAAAAATAGGAGGAGCATGAAGCCGTGTAAAAAAACATGAAGATCCTGAAAAGGTTTGAAATATATGAAGAGCTTCAAAAGGTCTCAAAAATATGAGGAGCATGAAACGGTCAGAAAAATAGGAGGAGCATGAAGCGGTGGTCAAAAATATGAAGAGCCTGAAAAGGTTTGAAAAATATGAAGAGCTTCAAAAGGTGTCAAAAATATGAGGAGCAAGAAAGATTCTGAAAAATACGATGAGAATTAAGTGGTGTTGAAACACAAGAAGAGCCTGAAAAAGTGTGAAAAATATGAAGAGCTTAAAAAGGTGTCAAAAATATGAGGAGCATGAAACAGTCTGAAGAACAGGAGGAGCATGAAGCGGTCCCCAAATACATGAAGAGACTGAAAAGGTGTGAAAAATATGCAGAGCTTAAAAAGGAGACAAAATTATGAGGAGCATAAAACTGTCTGAAAAATATGAGGAGCATGAACCGGTGGTCAAAAACATGAAGAACCTGAACAGGTGTGAAAAATATGAAGAGCTTCAAAAGGTGTCAAAAATATGAGGAGCATGAAACGGTCTCAAAAATAGGAGGAGCATGAAGCGGTGGTCAAAAACACGAAGAGCATGAAAAGGTGTGAAAAATATGAAAAGCTTCAAAATGTGTAAAAAATTTGAGGAGCGTGAAACGGTCTGAAAAATAGGAGGAGCATGAAGCGTTGTTCAAAAACATGAAGAGCCTGAAAAGGTGTGAAAAATATTGAGAGCTTCAAAAGGTGTCAAAAATATGAGGAGCATGAAACGGTCTGAAAAATAGAAGCAGCATGAAACGGTGTTGAAAAACATGAAGAGCCTGAAAAAGTGTGAAAAATATGAAGAGCTTCAAAAGGTGTGAAAAATATGAAGAGCTTCAAAAGGTGTCAAAAATTAGATGAGCATGAAACGGTCTGAAATATAGTAGGGCATGAAGCGGTGTTGAAAAACATGAAGAGCCTGAAAAAGTGTGAAAAATATGAAGAGCTTAAAAAGGTGTCAAAAATATGGGGAGCATGAAACGGTCTGAAGAACAGGAGGAGCATGAAGCGGTCCTCAAATACATGAAGAGACTGAAAAGGTGTGAAAAATATGCAGAGCTTAAAAAGGAGACAAAATTATGAGGAGCATAAAACTGTCTGAAAAATACGAGGAGCATGAACCGGTGGTCCAAAACATGAAGAACCTGAACAGGTGTGAAAAATATGAAGAGCTTCAAAAGGTGTCAAAAATATGAGGAGCATGAAACGGTCTCAAAAATAGGAGGAGCATGAAGCGGTGGTCAAAAACACGAAGAGCATGAAAAGGTGTGAAAAATATGAAAAGCTTCAAAATGTGTAAAAAATTTGAGGAGCATGAAACGGTCTGAAAAATAGGAGGAGCATGAAGCGTTGTTCAAAAACATGAAGAGCCTGAAAAGGTGTGAAAAATATTGAGAGCTTCAAAAGGTGTCAAAAATATGAGGAGCATGAAACGGTCTGAAAAATAGAAGCAGCATGAAACGGTGTTGAAAAACATGAAGAGCCTGAAAAAGTGTGAAAAATATGAAGAGCTTCAAAAGGTGTCAAAAATTAGATGAGCATGAAACGGTCTGAAATATAGGAGGGCATGAAGCGGTGTTGAAAAACATGAAGAGCCTGAAAAGGTGTGAAAAATATGAAGAGCTTCAAAACGTGTCAAAAATATGGGGAGCACGAAACGGTCTGAAAAATAGGAGGAGCATGAAACGGTGTTCAAAAACATGAAGAGCCTGAAAAGGTGTGAAAAATATGAAGAGCTTCAAAAGTTGTCAAAAATATGAGGAGCATGAAACGGTCTGAACAATAGGAGGAACATGAAACTATCTGAAAAATAGAGGAGCAAAAAGCGGTGTTAAACAACATGAAGAGCCTGAAAAGGTGTGAAATATCTGAAGAGCTTCAAAAGGTGTCAAATATATGAGGAGCATAAAACAGTCTGAAAAATAGGAGGAGCATGAAGCGGTGTTCAAAACATGAAACCCTGAAAAGGTGTGAAAAATATGAAAAGCTTCAAAAGGTTTCAAAAATATGAGGAGCATGAATCGGTCTGACAAATAGGAGGCGCATGAAGCGGTGTTCAAAAACATGAAGAGCCTGAAAAGGTGTGAAAAATATGAAGAGCTTCAAGGGTGTTAAAATTAGGAGGAGCATAAAACGGTCTGAAAAATAGGAGGAGCATGAAGCGGTGTTGAAAAACATGAAGAGCCTGAAAAGGTGTGAAAAATATGAAGAGCTTCAAAAGGTTTCAAAAATATGAGGTGCATGAAACATTCTGAAAAATAGCAGGGGCATGAAGCAGACGTCAAAAATATGAAGATCCTGAAAAGGTGTGAAAAATATGAAGAGCTTCAAAAGGTGTCAAAAATATGAGAAGCATGAAACGACTGAAAAACAGGAGGAGCATGAAGCGGTGTTGAAAAACATGAGGAGCCTTAAAAGTTGTGAAATATGTGAAGAGCTTCAAGGTGTCAAAAATATGAGGGGAATGAAACGGTCTGAAAAATAGGAGGAGCATGAAGCCGTGTAAAAAAACATGAAGATCCTGAAAAGGTTTGAAATATATGAAGAGCTTCAAAAGGTCTCAAAAATATGAGGAGCATGAAACGGTCAGAAAAATAGGAGCAGCATGAAGCGGTGGTCAAAAATATGAAGAGCCTGAAAAGGTTTGAAAAATATGAAGAGCTTCAAAAGGTGTCAAAAATATGAGGAGCAAGAAAGATTCTGAAAAATACGATGAGAATTAAGCGGTGTTGAAACACAAGAAGAGCCTGAAAAAGTGTGAAAAATATGAAGAGCTTAAAAAGGTGTCAAAAATATGAGGAGCATGAAACGGTCTGAAGAACAGGAGGAGCATGAAGCGGTCCTCAACTACATGAAGAGACTGAAAAGGTGTGAAAAATATGCAGAGCTTAAAAAGGAGACAAAATTATGAGGAGCATAAAACTGTCTGAAAAATATGAGGAGCATGAACCGGTGGTCAAAAACATGAAGAACCTGAACAGGTGTGAAAAATATGAAGAGCTTCAAAAGGTGTCAAAAATATGAGGAGCATGAAACGGTCTCAAAAATAGGAGGAGCATGAAGCGGTGGTCAAAAACACGAAGAGCATGAAAAGGTGTGAAAAATATGAAAAGCTTCAAAATGTGTAAAAAATTTGAGGAGCATGAAACGGTCTGAAAAATAGGAGGAGCATGAAGCGTTGTTCAAAAACATGAAGAGCCTGAAAAGGTGTGAAAAATATTGAGAGCTTCAAAAGGTGTCAAAAATATGAGGAGCATGAAACGGTCTGAAAAATAGAAGCAGCATGAAACGGTGTTGAAAAACATGAAGAGCCTGAAAAAGTGTGAAAAATATGAAAAGCTTCAAAAGGTGTCAAAAATTAGATGAGCATGAAACGGTCTGAAATATAGTAGGGCATGAAGCGGTGTTGAAAAACATGAAGAGCCTGAAAAGGTGTGAAAAATATGAAGAGCTTCAAAACGTGTCAAAAATATGAGGAGCACGAAATGGTCTGAAAAATAGGAGGAGCATGAAACGGTGTTCAAAAACATGAAGAGCGTGAAAAGGTGTGAAAAATATGAAGAGCTTTAAAAGGAGACAAAATTATGAGGAGCATAAAACTGTCTGAAAAATACGAGGAGCATGATCCGGTGGTCAAAAACATGAAGAGCCTGAACAGGTGTGAAAAATATGAAGAGCTTCAAAAGGTGTCAAAAATATGAGGAGCATGAAACGGTCTCAAAAATAGGAGGAGCATGGAGCGGTGGTCAAAAACACGAAGAGCATGAAAAGGTGTGAAAAATATGAAAAGCTTCAAAATGTGTAAAAAATTTGAGGAGCATGAAACGGTCTGAAAAATAGGAGGAGCATGAAGCGTTGTTCAAAAACATGAAGAGCCTGAAAAGGTGTGAAAAATATTGAGAGCTTCAAAAGGTGTCAAAAATATGAGGAGCATGAAACGGTCTGAAAAATAGAAGCAGCATGAAACGGTGTTGAAAAACATGAAGAGCCTGAAAAAGTGTGAAAAATATGAAGAGCTTCAAAAGGTGTCAAAAATTAGATGAGCATGAAACGGTCTGAAATATAGGAGGGCATGAAGCGGTGTTCAAAAACATGAAGAGCCTGAAAAGGTGTGAAAAATATGAAGAGCTTCAAAACGTGTCAAAAATATGAGGAGCACGAAACGGTCTGAAAAATAGGAGGAGCATGAAACGGTGTTCAAAAACATGAAGAGCCTGAAAAGATGTGAAAAATATGAAGAGCTTCAAAAGTTGTCAAAAATATGAGGAGCATGAAACGGTCTGAAAAATAGGAGAAGCAAGAAGCAGGGTTGAAAAACATGTAGAGCCTGAAAACGTGTGAAAAATACGAAGAGCTTCAAAAAATGTGAAAAATATGAAGGGCTTTAAAAGGTGTCAAAAATGAGATGAGCATGAAACGGTCTGAAAAATAGTAGGAGAATGAAGCGGTGTTGAGGAACATGAAGAACCTGAAAAGGTGTGTAAAATATTAAGAGGTTCTAAATGTGTAAAAAATATGAGGAGCATGAAACGGTCTGAAAAATACGAGGAGAATGAAGTGGAGTTGAAAAACATGAAGAGCGTGAAAATGTGTGAAATATATGAAAAGCCTCAAATCCTGTCAAAAATATGAGGAGCATTAAACGGTCTGAAAAAGAGGAGGAGTATGAAGCGGTGTTGAAAAACATGAAGAGCCTGAAAAGGTGTGTAAAATATTAAGAGGTTCTAAAGGTGTCAAAAATATGAGGAGCATGAAACGGTCTGAAAAATACGAGGAGCATGAAGCAGTGTTGAAAATCATGAAGAGCGTGAAAAAGCGTGAAAAATATGAAGAGCTTCAAAAGGTGTAAAATGAGATGAGAATGAAACGGTCTGCAAAATAGGAGGAACATGAAATGGTGTTCAAAAACATGAAGAGCATGAAAAGGTGTGAACAATATGGAGAGCTTCAAAAGTTGTGAAATACATGAGGAGGATTAAATGGTCTGAAAAATAGGAGGAGCATGAAGCGGTGTTCAAAAACATGAAGAGCCAGAAGAGGTGTGAAAAATATGAAGAGCTTCAAAGGTGTGAAAAATGTGAGGAGCACAAAACGGTCTGAAAAATAGGAGGAGCAAGAGGCGGTGTTCAAAAACATGAAGAGCCTGAAAAGGTGTGAAATATATGAACAGCTTCAAAACGTGTCAAAAATATGAGGAGCATGAAACGGTGTGAAAAATAGGAGGGGCAAAAAGGGGTGTTGAAAAACATGAAGAGCCTGAAAATTGTGAAAAATATAAAGAGCTTCAAAAGATGTGAAAAATATGAAGAGCTTCAAAAGGTGTCAAAAATGAGATGAGCATGAAACGGTCTGAAAAATAGTAGGAGAATGAAGCGGTGTTGAAAAACATGAAGAACCTGAAAAGGTGTGAGAAATATGAAGAGCTTCAAAAGGTGTCAAATAAATGAGGAGCATGAAACGGTCTGAAAAATAGGAGAAGCAAGAAGCAGGGTTGAAAAACATGTAGAGCCTGAAAACGTGTGAAAAATACGAAGAGCTTCAAAAGATGTGAAAAATATGAAGGGCTTTAAAAGGTGTCAAAAATGAGATGAGCATGAAACGGTCTGAAAAATAGTAGGAGAATGAAGCGGTGTTGAAAAACATGAAGAACCTGAAAAGGTGTGAGAAATATGAAGAGCTTCAAAAGGTGTCAAATATATGAGGAGCATGAAACGGTCTGAAAAAGAGGAGGAGTATGAAGCGGTGTTGAAAAACATGAAGAACCTGAAAAGGTGTGTAAAATATTAAGAGGTTCTAAAGGTTTAAAAAATATGAGGAGCATGAAACGGTCTGAAAAATAGGAGGAGCATAAAGCCGTGTAAAAAAACATGAAGATCCTGAAAAGGTTTGAAATATATGAAGAGCTTCAAAAGGTCTCAAAAATATGAGGAGCATGAAACGGTCAGAAAAATAGGAGCAGCATGAAGCGGTGGTCAAAAATATGAAGAGCCTGAAAAGGTTTGAAAAATATGAAGAGCTTCAAAAGGTGTCAAAAATATGAGGAGCAAGAAAGATTCTGAAAAATACGATGAGAATTAAGCGGTGTTGAAACACAAGAAGAGCCTGAAAAAGTGTGAAAAATATGAAGAGCTTAAAAAGGTGTCAAAAATATGAGGAGCATGAAACGGTCTGAAAAACAGGAGGAGCATGAAGCGGTCCTCAAATACATGAAGAGACTGAAAAGGTGTGAAAAATATGCAGAGCTTAAAAAGGAGACAAAATTATGAGGAGCATAAAACTGTCTGAAAAATACGAGGAGCATGAACCGGTGGTCAAAAACATGAAGAGCCTGAACAGGTGTGAAAAATATGAAGAGCTTCAAAAGGTGTCAAAAATATGAGGAGCATGAAACGGTCTCAAAAATAGGAGGAGCATGAAGCGGTGGTCAAAAACACGAAGAGCATGAAAAGGTGTGAAAAATATGAAAAGCTTCAAAATGTGTAAAAAATTTGAGGAGCATGAAACGGTCTGAAAAATAGGAGGAGCATGAAGCGTTGTTCAAAAACATGAAGAGCCTGAAAAGGTGTGAAAAATATTGAGAGCTTCAAAAGGTGTCAAAAATATGAGGAGCATGAAACGGTCTGAAAAATAGAAGCAGCATGAAACGGTGTTGAAAAACATGAAGAGCCTGAAAAAGTGTGAAAAATATGAAGAGCTTCAAAAGGTGTCAAAAATTAGATGAGCATGAAACGGTCTGAAATATAGGAGGGCATGAAGCGGTGTTGAAAAACATGAAGAGCCTGAAAAGGTGTGAAAAATATGAAGAGCTTCAAAACATGTCAAAAATATGGGGAGCACGAAACGGTCTGAAAAATAGGAGGAGCATGAAACGGTGTTCAAAAACATGAAGAGCCTGAAAAGGTGTGAAAAATATGAAGAGCTTCAAAAGTTGTCAAAAATATGAGGAGCATGAAACGGTCTGAACAATAGGAGGAACATGAAACTATCTGAAAAATAGAGGAGCAAAAAGCGGTGTTAAACAACATGAAGAGCCTGAAAAGGTGTGAAATATCTGAAGAGATTCAAAAGGTGTCAAATATATGAGGAGCATAAAACAGTCTGAAAAATAGGAGGAGCATGAAGCGGTGTTCAAAACATGAAACCCTGAAAAGGTGTGAAAAATATGAAAAGCTTCAAAAGGATTCAAAAATATGAGGAGCATGAATCGGTCTGACAAATAGGAGGAGCATGAAGCGGTGTTCAAAAACATGTAGAGCCTGAAAAGGTGTGAAAAATATGAAGAGCTTCAAGGGTGTTAAAATTAGGAGGAGCATAAAACGGTCTGAAAAATAGGAGGAGCATGAAGCGGTGTTGAAAAACATGAAGAGCCTGAAAAGGTGTGAAAAATATGAAGAGCTTCAAAAGGTTTCAAAAATATGAGGTGCATGAAACATTCTGAAAAATAGCAGGGGCATGAAGCAGACGTCAAAAATATGAAGATCCTGAAAAGGTGTGAAAAATATGAAGAGCTTCAAAAGGTGTCAAAAATATGAGAAGCATGAAACGACTGAAAAATAGGAGGAGCATGAATCGGTGTTGAAAAACATGAGGAGCCTTAAGTTGTGAAATATGTGAAGAGCTTCAAAGGTGTCAAAAATATGAGGGGAATGAAACGGTCTGAAAAATAGGAGGAGCATGAAGCCGTGTAAAAAAACATGAAGATCCTGAAAAGGTTTGAAATATATGAAGAGCTTCAAAAGGTCTCAAAAATATGAGGAGCATGAAACGGTCAGAAAAATAGGAGCAGCATGAAGCGGTGGTCAAAAATATGAAGAGCCTGAAAAGGTTTGAAAAATATGAAGAGCTTCAAAAGGTGTCAAAAATATGAGGAGCAAGAAAGATTCTGAAAAATACGATGAGAATTAAGCGGTGTTGAAACACAAGAAGAGCCTGAAAAAGTGTGAAAAATATGAAGAGCTTAAAAAGGTGTCAAAAATATGAGGAGCATGAAACGGTCTGAAAAACAGGAGGAGCATGAAGCGGTCCTCAAATACATGAAGAGACTGAAAAGGTGTGAAAAATATGCAGAGCTTAAAAAGGAGACAAAATTATGAGGAGCATAAAACTGTCTGAAAAATACGAGGAGCATGAACCGGTGGTCAAAAACATGAAGAGCCTGAACAGGTGTGAAAAATATGAAGAGCTTCAAAAGGTGTCAAAAATATGAGGAGCATGAAACGGTCTCAAAAATAGGAGGAGCATGAAGCGGTGGTCAAAAACACGAAGAGCATGAAAAGGTGTGAAAAATATGAAAAGCTTCAAAATGTGTAAAAAATTTGAGGAGCATGAAACGGTCTGAAAAATAGGAGGAGCATGAAGCGTTGTTCAAAAACATGAAGAGCCTGAAAAGGTGTGAAAAATATTGAGAGCTTCAAAAGGTGTCAAAAATATGAGGAGCATGAAACGGTCTGAAAAATAGAAGCAGCATGAAACGGTGTTGAAAAACATGAAGAGCCTGAAAAAGTGTGAAAAATATGAAGAGCTTCAAAAGGTGTCAAAAATTAGATGAGCATGAAACGGTCTGAAATATAGGAGGGCATGAAGCGGTGTTGAAAAACATGAAGAGCCTGAAAAGGTGTGAAAAATATGAAGAGCTTCAAAACATGTCAAAAATATGGGGAGCACGAAACGGTCTGAAAAATAGGAGGAGCATGAAACGGTGTTCAAAAACATGAAGAGCCTGAAAAGGTGTGAAAAATATGAAGAGCTTCAAAAGTTGTCAAAAATATGAGGAGCATGAAACGGTCTGAACAATAGGAGGAACATGAAACTATCTGAAAAATAGAGGAGCAAAAAGCGGTGTTAAACAACATGAAGAGCCTGAAAAGGTGTGAAATATCTGAAGAGATTCAAAAGGTGTCAAATATATGAGGAGCATAAAACAGTCTGAAAAATAGGAGGAGCATGAAGCGGTGTTCAAAACATGAAACCCTGAAAAGGTGTGAAAAATATGAAAAGCTTCAAAAGGATTCAAAAATATGAGGAGCATGAATCGGTCTGACAAATAGGAGGAGCATGAAGCGGTGTTCAAAAACATGTAGAGCCTGAAAAGGTGTGAAAAATATGAAGAGCTTCAAGGGTGTTAAAATTAGGAGGAGCATAAAACGGTCTGAAAAATAGGAGGAGCATGAAGCGGTGTTGAAAAACATGAAGAGCCTGAAAAGGTGTGAAAAATATGAAGAGCTTCAAAAGGTTTCAAAAATATGAGGTGCATGAAACATTCTGAAAAATAGCAGGGGCATGAAGCAGACGTCAAAAATATGAAGATCCTGAAAAGGTGTGAAAAATATGAAGAGCTTCAAAAGGTGTCAAAAATATGAGAAGCATGAAACGACTGAAAAATAGGAGGAGCATGAATCGGTGTTGAAAAACATGAGGAGCCTTAAGTTGTGAAATATGTGAAGAGCTTCAAAGGTGTCAAAAATATGAGGGGAATGAAACGGTCTGAAAAATAGGAGGAGCATGAAGCCGTGTAAAAAAACATGAAGATCCTGAAAAGGTTTGAAATATATGAAGAGCTTCAAAAGGTCTCAAAAATATGAGGAGCATGAAACGGTCAGAAAAATAGGAGCAGCATGAAGCGGTGGTCAAAAATATGAAGAGCCTGAAAAGGTTTGAAAAATATGAAGAGCTTCAAAAGGTGTCAAAAATATGAGGAGCAAGAAAGATTCTGAAAAATACGATGAGAATTAAGCGGTGTTGAAACACAAGAAGAGCCTGAAAAAGTGTGAAAAATATGAAGAGCTTAAAAAGGTGTCAAAAATATGAGGAGCATGAAACGGTCTGAAAAACAGGAGGAGCATGAAGCGGTCCTCAAATACATGAAGAGACTGAAAAGGTGTGAAAAATATGCAGAGCTTAAAAAGGAGACAAAATTATGAGGAGCATAAAACTGTCTGAAAAATACGAGGAGCATGAACCGGTGGTCAAAAACATGAAGAACCTGAACAGGTGTGAAAAATATGAAGAGCTTCAAAAGGTGTCAAAAATATGAGGAGCATGAAACGGTCTCAAAAATAGGAGGAGAATGAAGCGGTGGTCAAAAACACGAAGAGCATGAAAAGGTGTGAAAAATATGAAAAGCTTCAAAATGTGTAAAAAATTTGAGGAGCATGAAACGGTCTGAAAAATAGGAGGAGCATGAAGCGTTGTTCAAAAACATGAAGAGCCTGAAAAGGTGTGAAAAATATTGAGAGCTTCAAAAGGTGTCAAAAATATGAGGAGCATGAAACGGTCTGAAAAATAGAAGCAGCATGAAACGGTGTTGAAAAACATGAAGAGCCTGAAAAAGTGTGAAAAATATGAAGAGCTTCAAAAGGTGTCAAAAATTAGATGAGCATGAAACGGTCTGAAATATAGGAGGGCATGAAGCGGTGTTGAAAAACATGAAGAGCCTGAAAAGGTGTGAAAAATATGAAGAGCTTCAAAACATGTCAAAAATATGGGGAGCACGAAACGGTCTGAAAAATAGGAGGAGCATGAAACGGTGTTCAAAAACATGAAGAGCCTGAAAAGGTGTGAAAAATATGAAGAGCTTCAAAAGTTGTCAAAAATATGAGGAGCATGAAACGGTCTGAACAATAGGAGGAACATGAAACTATCTGAAAAATAGAGGAGCAAAAAGCGGTGTTAAACAACATGAAGAGCCTGAAAAGGTGTGAAATATCTGAAGAGATTCAAAAGGTGTCAAATATATGAGGAGCATAAAACAGTCTGAAAAATAGGAGGAGCATGAAGCGGTGTTCAAAACATGAAACCCTGAAAAGGTGTGAAAAATATGAAAAGCTTCAAAAGGATTCAAAAATATGAGGAGCATGAATCGGTCTGACAAATAGGAGGAGCATGAAGCGGTGTTCAAAAACATGTAGAGCCTGAAAAGGTGTGAAAAATATGAAGAGCTTCAAGGGTGTTAAAATTAGGAGGAGCATAAAACGGTCTGAAAAATAGGAGGAGCATGAAGCGGTGTTGAAAAACATGAAGAGCCTGAAAAGGTGTGAAAAATATGAAGAGCTTCAAAAGGTTTCAAAAATATGAGGTGCATGAAACATTCTGAAAAATAGCAGGGGCATGAAGCAGACGTCAAAAATATGAAGATCCTGAAAAGGTGTGAAAAATATGAAGAGCTTCAAAAGGTGTCAAAAATATGAGAAGCATGAAACGACTGAAAAATAGGAGGAGCATGAATCGGTGTTGAAAAACATGAGGAGCCTTAAGTTGTGAAATATGTGAAGAGCTTCAAAGGTGTCAAAAATATGAGGGGAATGAAACGGTCTGAAAAATAGGAGGAGCATGAAGCCGTGTAAAAAAACATGAAGATCCTGAAAAGGTTTGAAATATATGAAGAGCTTCAAAAGGTCTCAAAAATATGAGGAGCATGAAACGGTCAGAAAAATAGGAGCAGCATGAAGCGGTGGTCAAAAATATGAAGAGCCTGAAAAGGTTTGAAAAATATGAAGAGCTTCAAAAGGTGTCAAAAATATGAGGAGCAAGAAAGATTCTGAAAAATACGATGAGAATTAAGCGGTGTTGAAACACAAGAAGAGCCTGAAAAAGTGTGAAAAATATGAAGAGCTTAAAAAGGTGTCAAAAATATGAGGAGCATGAAACGGTCTGAAAAACAGGAGGAGCATGAAGCGGTCCTCAAATACATGAAGAGACTGAAAAGGTGTGAAAAATATGCAGAGCTTAAAAAGGAGACAAAATTATGAGGAGCATAAAACTGTCTGAAAAATACGAGGAGCATGAACCGGTGGTCCAAAACATGAAGAACCTGAACAGGTGTGAAAAATATGAAGAGCTTCAAAAGGTGTCAAAAATATGAGGAGCATGAAACGGTCTCAAAAATAGGAGGAGCATGAAGCGGTGGTCAAAAACACGAAGAGCATGAAAAGGTGTGAAAAATATGAAAAGCTTCAAAATGTGTAAAAAATTTGAGGAGCATGAAACGGTCTGAAAAATAGGAGGAGCATGAAGCGTTGTTCAAAAACATGAAGAGCCTGAAAAGGTGTGAAAAATATTGAGAGCTTCAAAAGGTGTCAAAAATATGAGGAGCATGAAACGGTCTGAAATATAGAAGCAGCATGAAACGGTGTTGAAAAACATGAAGAGCCTGAAAAAGTGTGAAAAATATGAAGAGCTTCAAAAGGTGTGAAAAATATGAAGAGCTTCAAAAGGTGTCAAAAATTAGATGAGCATGAAACGGTCTGAAATATAGTAGGGCATGAAGCCGTGTTGAAAAACATGAAAAGCCTGAAAAGGTGTGAAAAATATGAAGAGCTACAAAACGTGTCAAAAATATGAGGAGCACGAAATGGTCTGAAAAATAGGAGGAGCATGAAACGGTGTTCAAAAACATGAAGAGCGTGAAAAGGTGTGAAAAATATGAAGAGCTTAAAAAGGAGACAAAATTATGAGGAGCATAAAACTGTCTGAAAAATACGAGGAGCATGAACTGGTGGTCAAAAACATGAAGAGCCTGAACAGTGTGAAAAATATGAAGAGCTTCAAAAGGTGTCAAAAATATGAGGAGCATGAAACGGTCTCAAAAATAGGAGGAGCATGAAGCGGTGGTCAAAAACACGAAGAGCATGAAAGGTGTGAAAAATATGAAAAGCTTCAAAATGTGTAAAAAATTTGAGGAGCATGAAACGGTCTGAAAAATAGGAGGAGCATGAAGCGTTGTTCAAAAACATGAAGAGCCTGAAAAGGTGTGAAAAATATTGAGAGCTTCAAAAGGTGTCAAAAATATGAGGAGCATGAAACGGTCTGAAATATAGAAGCAGCATGAAACGGTGTTGAAAAACATGAAGAGCCTGAAAAAGTGTGAAAAATATGAAGAGCTTCAAAAGGTGTGAAAAATATGAAGAGCTTCAAAAGGTGTCAAAAATTAGATGAGCATGAAACGGTCTGAAATATAGTAGGGCATGAAGCGGTGTTGAAAAACATGAAAAGCCTGAAAAGGTGTGAAAAATATGAAGAGCTACAAAACGTGTCAAAAATATGAGGAGCACGAAATGGTCTGAAAAATAGGAGGTGCATGAAACGGTGTTCAAAAACATGAAGAGCGTGAAAAGGTGTGAAAAATATGAAGAGCTTAAAAAGGAGACAAAATTATGAGGAGCATAAAACTGTCTGAAAAATACGAGGAGCATGAACCGGTGGTCAAAAACATGAAGAGCCTGAACAGTGTGAAAAATATGAAGAGCATCAAAAGGTGTCAAAAATATGAGGAGCATGAAACGGTCTCAAAAATAGGAGGAGCATGAAGCGGTGGTCAAAAACACGAAGAGCATGAAAAGGTGTGAAAAATATGAAAAGCTTCAAAATGTGTAAAAAATTTGAGGAGCATGAAACGGTCTGAAAAATAGGAGGAGCATGACGCGTTGTTCAAAAACATGAAGAGCCTGAAAAGGTGTGAAAAATATTGAGAGCTTCAAAAGGTGTCAAAAATATGAGGAGCATGAAACGGTCTGAAAAATAGAAGCAGCATGAAACGGTGTTGAAAAACATGAAGAGCCTGAAAAAGTGTGAAAAATATGAAGAGCTTCAAAAGGTGTCAAAAATTAGATGAGCATGAAACGGTCTGAAATATAGGAGGGCATGAAGCGGTGTTGAAAAACATGAAGAGCCTGAAAAGGTGTGAAAAATATGAAGAGCTTCTAAAGGTGTCAAAAATATGAGGAGCATGAAACGGTCTGAAAAATAGGAGGAGCATGAAGTGGTTTAGAAAAACATGAAGTGCCTAAAAAGGTGTGAAAAATATGTGGAGCTTCAAAAGTTGTGAAAAATATAAAGATCTTTAAACGGTCTGAAAAATAGGAGGATCAAGAAACGGTGTTGAAAAACATGAAGAGCCTGAATACGTGTAAAATATGAAGAGCTACAAAAGGTGTCAAAAATATGAGGAGCATGAAACGGTCTGAAAAATAGGAGGAGCATGAAATGCTGATCAAACACATGAAGGGCCTGAAAAGTTTTGAAAAATATAAAGAGTTTCAAAAGGTGTGAAATACATTTGGATATGAAACGGTCTGAAAAATAGGAGGAGCATGAAATGCTGATCAAACACATGAAGGGCCTGAAAAAGTGTGAAAAATATGAAGAGCTTCAAATAGTGTCAAAAATATGAGGAGCATGAAACGGTCTGAAATATAGCAGGAGCATGAAACGGTGTTGAAAAACATGAAGAGCCTGAAAAGGTGAGAAAAATATGAAGAGCTTCAAAAGGTGTCAAAATATGAGGAGCATGAAATGGTCTGGAAAATAGGAGGAGCATGAAATGCTGTTCAAAAACATGAAGAGTCTGAAAAGGTGTGATATATGAAGAGATTCAAATGGTGTCAAAAATATGAGGAGCATGAAATGGTCTGGAAAATAGGAGTAGCATGAAATGGTGTTCAAAACCATGAAAAGCCTGGAAAGTTATGAAAAATATGAAGAGCTTCAAAAGGTGTCAAAAATATGAGGAGCATGAAACGGTCTGAAAAATAGGAGGAGCATGAAGTGGTTTAGAAAAACATGAAGTGCCTAAAAAGGTGTGAAAAATATGTGGAGCTTCAAAAGGTGTCAAAAATATGAGGAGCATGAAACGGTCTGAAACATAGGAGGATCATGAAGCGGTGTTGAAAAACATGAATAACTTGAAAAGGTGTGAAAAATATGAAGAGCTTCAAAAGGTGTGAAAAATATGAGGAGCTTCACAAGTTGTCAAAAATATGAGGAGCATGAAACGGTCTGAAAAATAGGAGGAACATTAAGTGGTGTTGAGAAACATGAAGAGCCTGAAATGGTGTGAAAAATATGAAGAGCTTCAAAAGGTGTCAAAAATATGAGGAGCATGAAACGTTCTGAAAAACAGGAGGAGCATGAAATGGTATTCAAAACATGAAGAGCTTGAAAAGGTGTGAAAAATATGAAGAGCTTCAAAACCTGTCAAAAGAATGAGGAGCATGAAATGGTCTGAAAAGTAGGAGGAGCATGAAGCAGTGTTGAAGAACATGAAGAGCCTGAAAAGTTGTGAAATATATGAAGAGCTTCAAAAGGTGTCAAAAATATCATGAGAGAGAAACGGTGTTCAAAAACGTGAAGAGGCTTAAAAGGTGTGAAAAATACGAAGAGATTCAAAAGGTGTTCAAAAATATGAGGAGCATGAAATGGTCTGAAATATAGGAGACGCATGAAGCGGTGTTGAAAAACATGAAGAGTTTGAAAACGTGTGAAAAATATGAAGAGCTTCAAAAGGTGTCAAAAATATGAGGAGTATGAAAAGGTCTGAAAAATAGGAGGAGCATGAAGCGGTGTTGAAAAACATGAAAAGCCTCAAAAGGTGTGAAAAATATGAAGAGCTTCAAAACGTATCAAATATATGAGGAGCATGAAAAGGTCTGAAAAATAGGAGTAGCATGAAGTGGTGTTGAAAAACATTTAGAGACTGAAAACGTGTGAAAAATAAGAAGAATTTCAAAAGGTGTGAAAAATATGAAGAGATTCAAAGGTGTCAAAAATATGAGGAGCATGAAACGGTCTGAAAAATAGGAGGAGCATGAAGTGGTGTTGAAATACATGAAGAGCCAGAAAATGTGTGAAAAATAGGAAGCGCTTCAAAACGTGTCAAAAATATGAGAAGCATGAAACGGTCTGAAAAATAGGAGGAGCATGAAGCGGTGTTGAAAAAAATGAAGAGCCTGAAATGGTGTGAAAAATGTGAAGAGCTTCAAAAGGTGTGAAAAATATGAAGAGCTTCAAAAGGTGTGAAAAATATGAGGAGCTTCAAAAGGTGACAAAAAAATGAAGAGCATGAAACGGTCTGAAAAATAGGAGGAGCATGAAGCGGTGTTCAAAAACATGAAGAGCCTGAAAAGGTGTGAAATATATGAAGAGCTTCAAAAGGTGTGAAAAATATGAAGAGCTTCAAAAGGTGTCAAAAATGAGATGAGCATGAAACCGTCTGAAAATAGGAGGAGCATGAAACGGTGTTCAAAACATGAAGAGCCTTAAAAGGTGTGAAGAATATGAAGAGCTTCAAAAGTTTTCAAAAATATGAGGAGCATGAAACGGTCTGAAAAATAGGAGGATCATGAAGCGGTGTTGAAAAAATGAAGAGCCTGATATGGTGTGAAAAATGTGAAGAGCTTCAAAAGGTGTGAAAAATAGGAGGAGCATGAAGAGGTGTTCAAAAACATGAAATGCGTGAAAAGTTGTAAAAAATATGAAGAGCTTCAAAAGGTGTCAAAAATATGAGAAGCCTGAAACGGTCTGAAAAACAGGAGGAGCATGAAGCGGTCTTCAAAAATATGAAGAGCCTGAAAAGGTGTGAAAAATATGAAGAGCTTCAAAAGTTTTCAAAAATATGAGGAGCATGAAACGTTCTGAAAAATAGAAGGAACATGAAGCAGTGTTCAAAAACATGAAGAGCCTGAGATGATGTGGAAAATATGAAGAGATTCAAAAGGTGTCAAAATTAAGAGGAGCATGAAATGGTCTGAAAAACAGGAGAAGCATGAAGCGGTGTTGAAAAACATGAAGAGCCTGAAAAGGTGTGAAATATATGAAGAGCTTCAAAAGGTGCGAAATACTTGAGGAGCATGAAACGGTCTGAAAAATAGGAGGATCATGAAGCGTTGTTGAAAAACATGAACAGCCTGAAAAGGTGTGAAAAATATGAAGAGATTCAAAAGGTTTAAAATATATGAGGAGCATGAAACGGTCTGAAAAATAGAAGCAGCATAAAACGGTGTTCAAAAACATGAAGAGCCTGAAAAGGTGTGAAAAATACGAAGAGCTTCAAAAGGTGTGAAAAATATGAAGAGCTTCAAAAGGTGTCAAAAATATGAGGAGCATGAAAAGGTCTGAAAAATACGAGGAGCATGAAGTGGTGTTGAAAATCATGAAGAGCCTGAAAACATGCGAAATATATGAAGCGCTTCAAAAGGTGTGAAATACATGAGGAGCATGAAACAGTTGAAAAATAGAAGGAGCATGAAGCGGTGTTCAAAAACACGAAGAGCATGAAAGGTGTGAAAAATATGAAGAGCTTTAAAAGGTGTCAAAAATATGAGAAGCATGAAACGTTCTGAAAAATAGGAGGATCATGAAACGTTGTTCAAAAACATGAAGAGCTAGAAAAGGTGTGAAAAATACGAAGAGCCTCAAAACGTGTCAAAAATATGAGGAGTATGAAACGGTCTGGAAAATAGCAGGAGCATGAAGCGGTGTCGAAAAAGATGAAGAGCCTGAAAACGTGTGAAAAATATGAAGAGCTTCAAAATTATGAAAAATATGAAGAGCTTCAATAGGTGTGAAAAATGTGAAGAGATTCAAAATGTGTCAAAAATGACATGAGCATGAAACGGTCTGAAAAATACGAGGAGCATGAAGCGGTGTTGAAAATCATGAAGAGCCTGAAAAGGTGTTAAAAATATGAAGAGCCTCAAAAGGTGTAAATACATGAGGAGCATGAAACGGTCTGAAAAATAGGAGGAGCATGAAGTGGTGTTCAAAAACATGAAGAGCCTGAAAAGGTGTGAGAAATATGAAGAGCTTCAAAAGGTATCAAAAATATGAGGAGCATGAAACGGTCTGCAAATAAGACGAGCATGAAGCGGTGTTAAAAACATGAAGAGCCTGAAAAGGTGTGAAAAATATGAAGAGCTTCAAAATGTGTCAAAAATATGACGAGCATGAAACCCTCTTAAAAATAGGAGGAGGATGAAGCGGTGTTGAAAACCATGAAGAGCCTGAAAAGGTGTGAAAAATATGAAGAGCTTCAAAAGGTGTAAAAAATATGAAGAGCTTCAAAATGTGTCAAAAATGAGATGAGCATGAAACGGTCTAAAAAATAGGAGGAGCATGAAGCGGTGTTCAAAAAAATGCAGAGAGTGAAAAATTGTGAAAAATATGAAGAGCTTCAAAAGGTGTAAAAAATAGGAGGAGCGTGAAACGGGTTGAAAAATAGGAGGAGCATGAACCGGTGTTCAAAAACATAAAGAGCATGAAAAGGTGTGAAAAACATGAAGAGCTTCATAAGGTGTCAAAATTAGTAAGAATGAAAGGGTCTGAAAAATAGGAGGAGCATGAAGTGGTGTTGAAAACATGAAGAGCCTGAAAAGGTGTGAAATATACGAAGAGCATCAAAAGGTGTGAAAAATATGAAATGCATCAAAAGGTGTCAAAAATGAGATGAGCATGAAACGGTCTGAAAAATAGGAGGACCATGAAGTGGTATTGAAAAACATGAAGAGCCTGAATACGTGTGAAAAATATGAAGAGTTTCAAAAATATGAAAAATATGAAGAGCTTCAAAAGATGTCAAAAATGAGATGAGCATGAAACGGTCTGAAGAAAAGGAGGAGCGTAAAGCGGAGTTCACAAAAATGAAGAGCCTGAAAAGGTGGAAAATATATGAAGAGCTTCAAAATGTGTCAAAAATTTGAGAAGAATGAAACACTCTGAAAAATAGGAGGAGCATGAATTGGTTTTGAAAAACATGAAGAGACTGAAAACATGCGAAATATATGAAGCGCTTCAAAAGGTGTGAAATACATGAGGAGCATGAAACAGTTGAAAAATAGGAGGAGCATGAAGCAGTGTCCAAAAACATGAAGACCCGGAAAAAATGTGAAAAATATGAAGAGCTTCAAAAGGTGTGAAAATTATGAGGAGCATGAAACGGTCTGAATAATAGGAGGAGCATGAAACTGTGTTCAAAAACATGAAGAGCCTGAAAAGGTGTGAAAAATATGAAGAGCTTCAAAGGGTTGGAAATACATGGAGAGCATGAAACGGTCTGAAAAATAGGAGGAGCATGAAGCGGTGTTGAAAAACATGAAGAGTCTGAAAAGGTGTGAAAATTATGAAGAGCTTCAAAAGATTTCAAAAATATGAGGATCATGAAAATTTCTGATGAATTGGAGGAACACGAAGCGGTGTTGAAAAACATGAAGAGCCTGAAATGGTGAGAAAAATATGAAGCGCTTCAAAAGGTGTCAAAAATATGAGGAGCATGAAACGGTCTGAAAAATAGGAGGAGCATGAAGGGGTGTTGAAGAACATGAAGAGCCTGAAAAGGTGTGAAAAATATGAAGCGCTTCAAAAGGTGTGAAAAATATTAAGAGCTTCAAAATGTGTGGAATACATGAGGAGCATGAAACGGTCTGAAAAATAGGAGGAGCGTGAAGCGGTGTTCAAAAAAATCAAGAGCCTGAAAAGGTGTGAAATATATGAAGAGATTCAAAAGGTTTCAAAAATATGAGGAGCATGAAACGCTCAGAAAAGTAGGAGGATCATGAAGCGGTGTTGAAAAACATGAAAAGCCTGAAAAGGTGTGAAAAATATGAAGAGCTTCAAAAGGTGTCAAAAATATGAGGAGCATGAAACGGTCTGAAATATAGGAGACGCATGAAGCGGTGTTGAAAAACATGAAGAGTTTGAAAACGTGTGAAAAATATGAAGAGCTTCAAAAGGTGTCAAAAATATGAGGAGTATGAAAAGGTCTGAAAAATAGGAGGAGCATGAAGCGGTGTTGAAAAACATGAAAAGCCTGAAAAGGTGTGAAAAATATGAAGAGCTTCAAAACGTGTCAAATATATGAGGAGCATGTTAAGATCTGAAAAATAGGAGGAGCATGCAGCGGTGTTGAAAAACATGAAGAGCCTGAAAAGGTGTGAAAAATATGAAGAGCTTCAAAAGGTTTAAAAAATATGAAGAGCTTCAAAAGCTGTGAAATAGATGAGGAGCATGAAACGGTCTGAAAAATAGGAGGAGCATGAAGCGGTGTTCAAAAACATGAAGAGCCTGATAAGGTGTGAAATATATGAAGAGATTCAAAAGGTGTCAAAAATATGAGGAGCATGAAACGCTCTGAAAAATAGGAGGATCATGAAGCGGTGCTGAAAAACATGAAAAGCCTGAAAAGGTGTGAAAAATATGAAGAGTTTCAAAAGGTGTCAAAAATATGAGGAGCATGAAACTGTCTGAAAAACAGGAAGAGTATGAAACCGTGTTCAAAAACATGAAGAGCTTGAAAAGGTGTGAAAAATATGAAGAGCTTCAAAAGGTGTGAAATACATGAGGAGCATGAAATGGTCTGAAAAATAGGAGGAGCATGAAGTGCTGTTGAAAAACATGAAGAGCCTGAAAAGGTGTGAAAAATATGAAGAGCTTCAAAAGGTGTGAAAAATATGACGAGCATGAAGCGGTCTGAAAAATAGGAGGAGCAAGAAGTGGTGTTGAGAAACATGGAGAGCCTGAAAAGGTGTGAAAAATATGAAGAGCTTCAAAACGTGTCAAAAATATGAGGAGCATGAAACGGTCTGAAAAATAGGATGAGCAAGAAGGAGTGTTGAAAAACATGAAGAGCCTGAAAACGTTTGAGAAATATGAAGAGATTCAAAAGGTGTGAAATATATGAAGAGCTTAAAAAGGTGTCAAAAATGAGATGAGCATGAAACAGTCCGAAAATAGGAGGAGCCTGAAATCGTGTTCAAAAACATGAAGAGCCTAAAAATGTGTGAAAAATATAAAGAGCTTCAAAAGGTGTGAAATACATGAGGAGCATGAAACGGTCTGAAAAATAGGAGGAGCATGAAGTGGTGTTGAAAAACATGAAGAGCCTGAAAATGTGTGAAATATATGAAGAGCTTCAAAAGGTGTCAGAAATGAGAGGAGCATGAAACGGTATGAAAAATAGGAGAAGCATGAAGTGGCTTTGAAAAACATGAAGAGCCTGAAAAGATGTGAAAAATATGAAGAGCTTCAAAAGGTGTCAAAAATATGAGGAGCATGAAACGGTCTGAAAAATAGGAAGAGCATGAAACGGCGATCAAAAACATGAAGAGCCGGAAAAGGTGTGAAAAATATGAAGAGCTTCAAAAGGTGTCAAAGACATGTGGAGCAAAAAACGGTATGAAAAATAGGAGGGGCATGAAGCGGTGTTCAAAAATATGAAGAGCCTGCACAATGTGAAAATATGAAGAGCTTCAAAAGCTGTGAAATATATGAGGAGCATGAAACGGTCTAAAAACTAGGAGGAGCATGAAGCGGTGTTCAAAAACATGCAGAGCCTGAAAAGGTGTGAAAAATATGAAGAGCTTCAAAAGGTGCGAAATATAGGAGGAGCATGAAACGGTCTGAAAAATAGGAGGAGTATAAAGCGATGTTCAATAACATGAAGAGCCTGAAAAGGTGTGAAAAATATGAAGAGCTTCAAAAGGTGTGAAAAATAGGAGGAAAGGAAGCATTGTTCAAAAACATGAAGAGCCTGAAAATGTGTGAACAATATGAAGAGCTTGAAAAGGTGTCAAAAAATGAGGAGCATGAAACGGTCTGAAAAAAAGGAGGATCATGAAGCGTTGTTGAAAAACATGAAGAGCCTGAAAACGTGTGAAAAATAAGAAGAGCTTCAAAAGGTGTGAAAAATATGAATAGCTACAAAAGGTGTCAAAAAACAGATGAGCATGAAACGGTCAGAACAATAGGAGGAGCTTGAAGCTGTACTCAAAATCATGAAGAGCCTGAGAAGGCGTGAAAAATATGAAGAGCTTCAAAAGGTGTGAAAAATATGAGGAGCATGAAACGGTCTGAAAAATAGGAGGAGCATGAAGTGGTGTTCAATAATATGAAGAGCCTGAAAAGGTGTGAAAAATATGATGAGCTTCCAAAGTTGTCAAAAATATGAGGAGCATGAAAAGGTCTGAAAAATAGGAGCATTAAGCGGTGTTCAATAATATGAAGAGACTGAAAAGGTGTGAAAAATATGAAGAGCTCCAAAAGTTGTCAAAAATATGAGGAGCATGAAACGGTCTGAAAAATTGGAGGAGCATGAAGCGGTGTTCAAAAATACGGAGAGCCTGAAAGGTAAGAAAAATATGAAGAGCTTCAAAAGGTGTCAAAAATATGAGGAGCATGAAACGGTCTGAAAAATAGGAGCAGCATGAAATGGTGTTCAGAAACATGTAGAGCCTGAAAAGGTGTGAAAAATATGAAGAGCTTCAAAAGGTTTCAAAAATATGAGGAGCATAAAACGATCTGAAAAATAGGAGCAGCATGAAGCTGTGCTCAAATACATGAAGAGCCTGAAAAAGTGTGAAAAATATGAAGAGCTTCAAAAGGTGTCAGTAATAAGAGGTGCATGAAACAGTCTGAAAAATAGGATGAGCATGAAGCGGTGTTGAAAAACATGAAGAACCTGAAAAGTTGTGAGAAATATGAAGAGCTTCAACAGGTGTCAAAAATATGAGGAGCATGAAACGGCCTGAAAAATAGGAGGAGCATGAAGCGGTGTTGAAAAACATGAAGAGCCTGAAATCCTGTGAAAAATATGAAGAGCTTCAAAAGATGTGAAAATTATGAAGAGCTTCAAAAGGTGTCAAAAATGAGATGAGCATGAAACGGTCTGAAAGATAGGAGGAGCATGAAGCGGGATTGAAAAACATAAACATCCTGAAAAGGTAGGAAAATTATAAAAAGCTTCAAAACCTGTCAAAAATATGAGGAGCATGAAACGGTCTGAAAAATAGCAGAAGCATGAAGCGGTGTTGAAAAACATGAAGAGTCTGAAAACGTGTGAAAGTATGAAGAGCTTCAAAAATATGAAAAATATGAGGAGCTTCAAAAGGTGTGAAAAATATGAAGAGCTTCAAAAGGTGTCAAAAATATTAGGAGAATGAAATGGTCTGCAAAATAGGAGGAGCATGAAATGGTGTTCAAAAACATGAAGAGCATGGAAAGGTGTGAAAAATATGAAGATCTTCAAAAGGTGTCAAAAATATGAGGAGCAAGAAACGGTCTGAAAAATAAGAGTGGCATTAAAAGGTTTTCAAAAATATGAGGAGCAAGAAACGGTCTGAAAAATAAGAGGAGCATTAAACGGTGTTCAAAAACATGAAGAGCCTGGAAAGGTGTGAAAAATATGAAGAGCTTCAAAAGGTGTCAAAAATATGAGGAGCATGAAACGGTCTGAAAAATAGGAGGAGCATGAAGTGGTGTTGAAAAAAATGAAGAGCCTGAAAAAGGTGTGAAAATTATGAGGAGAATGAAACGGTCTGAAAAATAGGAGGAGCATGAAACGGTCTGAAAAATAGGAGGAGCATGAAGTGGTGTTCAAAAACATGAAGAGCCTGAAAAGGTGTGAAATGTATGAAGAGCTTCAAAAGGTGTCAAAAATATGTGGAGCACGAAACGGTCTGAAAAATAAGAGGAGCATGAAGTGGTGTTGAAAAATATGAAGAGCTTCTAAAATTGTCAAAAATATCAGGAGTATGAAACGGTCTGAAAAATAGGAGGAGCATGAAGTGGTGTTGAAAAACATGAAGAGCCTGAAAAGGTGTGAAAAATATGAAGAGCTTCAAAAAGTGTCAAAAATATGGGAGCATGAAACGGTCTGAAAAATAGGAGGACCATGAAGCGGTGTTGAAAATCATGAAGAGCCTGAAAAGTTGTGAAAAATTTGAAGAGCTTCAAAAGGTGTCAAAAATATGAGAAGCATGAAACGGTCTGAAAAATCGGAGCAGCATGAAACGGTGTTCAAAAATATGAAGAGCCTGAAAACGTGTGAAAAATATGAAGAGCCTCAAAAGGTGTGAAAAATATGAAGAGCTTCAAATAATGTGAAATACATGAGGAGCATGAAATGGTCTGAAAAATAGGAGGAGCATGAAGCAGTGTTCAAAAACATGAAGAGCCTGGAAAGGTGTGAAAAATATGAAGAGCTTCAAAAGGAGTGAAATAAATGAGGAGCATGAAACAGTCTGAAAAATAGCAGGAGCATGAAAAGGTCTTCAAAATCATGAAGAGCCTGGAAAGGTGTGAAAAATATGAAGCGCTTCAAAAGGAGTGAAATAAATGAGGAGCATGAAACAGTCTGAAAAATAGCAGGAGCATGAAGTGGTGTTCAAAAATATGAAGAGACTGAAAAGGTGTGAAAAATATGAAGAGCTTCAAAAGGTGTCAAAAATATGAGGAGCATGAAACGGTCTGAAAAATAGGAGGAGCATGAAATGGTATTCAAAACCATGAAGATCCTGAAAAGGTCTGAAAAATATGAAGAGCCTCAAAACGTGTCAATATATGAGGAGTATGATACGGTCTGAAAAATAGGAGGAGCATGAAGCGGTGTTCAAAAACATGAAGAGACTGAAAACGTGTGAAAAAAATGAAGAGCCTCAAAAGGTGTGAAAAATATGAAGAGCTTCAAAAGGTGTCAAAAATGAGATGAGCATGAAACGGTCTGAAAAATAGGAGGAGCATGAAGTGGTATTGAAAAACATGAAGAGCCTGAACAGGTTGAAATATATGAAGAGCTTCAAAAGGTGTCAAAAAAAGGTGGAGCATGAAACGGTCTGAAAAATAGGAGGAGCATGAAGCGGTGTTCAAAAACATGAAGAGCCTTAAAAGGTGTGAAAAATATGAAGAACTTCAAGAGGATTGAAATGCATGAGGACCATTTAACGGTCTGAAAAATACGAGGAGCAGGAAGCAGTGTTCAAAAACATGAAGAGCCTGAAATGGTGGGAAAAATACGAAGAACTTCAAAAGGATTGAAATGCATGAGGACCTTGTAACGGTCTGAAAAATAGGAAGAGCATGAAGCTGTGTTGAAAAACATGAAGAGCCTGAAAAGGTGTGAAATATATGAAGAGCTTCAAAAGGCGTCAAAAATATGTGGAGCGTGAAACGGTCTCAAAATATGAGGAGCATGAAGCGGTGTTGAAAATCATGAAGAGCTTCAAAAGGTGACAAAAATATGAAGAGCTTCGAATGGTGTCAAAAATAGTATGAGCATGAAACGGTCTGAAAAATAGGAGGAGCATGAAGCGGTGTTGAAAAACATGATGAGCTTGAAAAGGTGTCAAAAAAAGTAGGAGCTTCAAAAGGTGTCAAAAATATGAGGAGCATGAAACGGTCTGAAAAATAGGAGGAGCATGAAGCGGTGTTGAAAAACATGAAGATCCTAAAAAAGGTGTGAAAAATATGAAGAGCTTCAAAAGGTGTCAAAAATATGAGGAGCATGAAACGGTCTGAAAAATAGGAGGAGCATGAAGCGGTGTTGAAAAACATGAAGAGCCTAAAAAAGGTGTGAAAAATATGAAGAGCTTCAAAAGGTGTCAAAAATATGAGGAGCATGAAACGGTCTGAAAAATAGGAGGAGCATGAAGCAGTCTTCAAAAACATGAAGAGTTTGAAAAAGTGTGAAATATATGAAGAGCTTCAAAAGGTGTCAAAAATAGAAGAAGAATGAAACAGTCTGAAAAAAAGGAGGAGCATGAAGCGGTGTTGAAAAACATGAAGAGCCTGAAAAGGTGTGAAAAATATGAAGAGCTTCAAACGGTGTGAAATACATGAGGAGCATGAATCGGTCTGAAAAATAGGAGGAGCATGAAGCGGTGTTCAAAAATATGAAGAGCCTGAAAATTTGTGAAAACTATGAAGAGCTTCAGAAGGTGTCAAAAATGAGATGAGCATGAAACGTCTGAAAAATAGGAGGAGCATGAAGTGGTGTTGAAAAACATTAAGAGCTTGAAAATATGTGAAATATATGAAGAGCTTGAAAACTTTTCAGAAATGAGAGGAGCATGAAACTGTCTGAAAAACAGGAGGAGCATGAAGCAGTGTTGAAAAACGTGAAGAGCCTGAAAAGGTGTGAAAAATATGAAGAGCTTCAAAAGGTGTGAAAATTATGAAGAGCTTCAAAAGCTGTCAAAAATGAGATGAACATGAAATGGTCTGAGAAATAGGAGAAGCATGAAGTGGTGTTGAAAAACATGAAGAGCATGAAAAATTGTGAAATATATGAAGAGCTTCAAAAGGTGTGAAATATATGAAGAGCTTCAAAAGGTGTCAAAAATATGAGGAGCATGAAACGGTCTGAAAAATAGGAGGAGCATTGTAACATTGTTCAAAAACTTGAAGAGCCTGAAAAGGTGTGAAAAATATGAAGAGCTTCAAAAGGTGTCAAAAATATGAGGAGCATGAAAAGGTCTGAAAAATAGGAGCAGCATGAACCGGTGTTGAAAAACATGAAGAGCCTGAAAAGGTGTGAAAAATATGAAGAGCTTCTAACAGTGTCAAAAATATGAGGAGAATGAAAGCGTCTCAAAAATAGGAGGAGCATGAAGCTGTGTTGAGAAACATGAAGAGCCTGAAAAGGTTTGAAAAATATGAAGAGCTTCTAAAGTTATGAAATATATGAGGAGCATGAAACGGTCTGAAAAATGGGAAGAGCATGAAGTGGTGTTGAAAAACATGAAGAGCCTGAAGGTGTGAAAAATATGAAGAGCTTCAAAAGGTGTCAATAATACGAGGAGCATGAAACGGTCTGAAAAATAGGAGGATCATGAAGCGGGGTTCAAAAACATGGAAAACCTGAAAATGTGTGAAAAATATGAAGAGCTTCAAATAGTGACAAAAATATGAGGAGCAAGAAACGGTCTGAAATATAGGAGGAGCATGAAGCGGTGTTCAAAAACATGAAGAGCCTGAAAAGGTGTGAAAAATATGAAGAGCTTCAAAAAGTGTGAAATACATCAGGAGCATGAAATGGGCTGAAAAATAGGAGAAGCATGAAGTGGTGTGGAAAAACATGAAGAGCCTGAAAAAGTGTGAAAAATACGAAGAGTTTCAAAAGGTGTGAAATACATGAGGAGCATGAAACTCTCTGAAAAATAAGAGGATCATGAAGCGGGGTTCAAAAACATGAGGAGCCTGAAAAGGTGTGAAAAATATGAAGAGCTTCAAAAGGTGTGAAATACATGAGGAGCATGAAACGGTCTGAAAAATAGGAGGAGCATGAAGCGGTGTTGAAAAACATGAAGAGCCTGAAACCGTGTGAAAAATATGAAGAGCTTCAAAAGGTGTGAAATACATGAGGATCATGAAATGGTCTGAAAAATAGGAGGAGCATGGAACGGTGTTCAAAAACATGAAGAGCCTGAAAAGGTGTGAAAAATATGAAGAGCTTCAAAAGGTGTCAAAAATATGAGTAGCATGAAACGGTCTGAAAAATAGGAAGAGCATGAAACGGTGATCAAAAACATGAAGAGCCGGAAAAGGTGTGAAAAATATGAAGAGCTTCAAAAGGTGTGAAATATATGAGGAGTTTGAAACGGGCTGAAAAAAAGGAGAAGCATGAAGTGGTGTGGAAAAATATGAAGAGCCTGAAAAGGTGTGGAAAATATGAAGAGCTTCAAAAGGTGTGAAATACATGAGGAGCATGAAACTCTCTGAAAAATAGAAGGAGCATGAAGCGGTGTTCAAAAACATGAAGAGCCTGAAAAAGTGTGAAAAATATGAAGAGCTTCAAACGGTGTCAAAAATATGAGGAGCATGAAACGGTCTGAAAAATAGGAGGAGCATGAAGCGGTTTTCAAAAACATGAAGAGCCTGAAAAGCTCTGAAAAATATGAAGAACTTGAAAAGGTGTGAAATATATGAAGAGCTTCAAAAGGTGTCAAAAATGAGATGAGCATGCAACGGTGTGAAAAATAGGAGGAACATGAAGCGGTTTTGAAAAAAATGAAGAGGATGAAAAGGTGTGAAATATATGAAGAGCTTCAAGAGGTGTCAAGAATATGAAGAGCATGAAATGGTCTGAAAAATAGGAGGGTCATGAAGCGGTGTTCAAAAACGTGAAGAGCCTGAAAAGGTATGAAAAATATGAAGAGCTTCAAAAGGTGTGAAAAATATGAGGAGCATGAAACGGGCTGAAAAATAGGAGAAGCATGAAGAGCTGTTGAAAAACATGAAGAGCCTGAAAAGGAGTGAAAAAATATGAAGAGCTTCAAAAGGTGTCAAACATATGAAGAACATGAAAAGGTCTGAAAAATAGGAGGATCATGAAGCAGTGTTCAAAAACATGAAGAGCCTGAAAATGTGTGAAAAATATTCAGAGCTTCAAAATGTGTCAAATATATGAGGAGCATGAAACGGTCTGAAAAATAGGAGGAGCATGAAACGGTGATTAAAAACATGAAGCGCCTGAAAAGGTGTGAAAAATATGAAGAGCTTCAAAAGGTGTGAAATACATGAGGAGCATGAAACAGGCCGAAAAATAGGAGAAGCATGAAGTGGTGTGGTAAAACATGAAAGGCCTAAAAAGTTGTGAGAAATATGAAGAGCTTCAAAAGATGTGAAATACATGAGGAGCATGAAACTCTCTGAAAAATAGGAGGAGCATGAAGCAGTGTCAAAAACATGAAGAGCCTGAAAAGGTGTGAAAAATATGAAGAGCCTCAAAACGTGTCAAAAATGAGAAGAGCATGAAACTGTCTGAAAAATAGGAGTAGCATGAAGTGGTGTTGAAAAAAAAGAAGACACTGAAAAGGTGTGAAATATATGAAGAGCTTCTAACAGTGCCAAAAATATGAGGAGAATGAAAGCGTCTCAAAAATAGGAGGAGCATGAAGCTGTGTTGAAAAACATGAAGAGCCTGAAAAGGTTTGAAAAATATGAAGAGCTTCTAAAGGTATGAAAAATATGAGGAGCATGAAACGGTCTGAAAAATAGGAGGAGCATGAAGTGGTGTTGAAAAAAATGAAGAGCCTGAAAATGTGTGAAACATATGAAGAGCTTCAAAAGGTGTCAAAATTATGAGGAGCATGAAACGGCCTGAAAAATTGGAGGAGCATGAAGCGGTGTTCAAAAATATGAAGAGCCGGAAAAGGTGTGAAAAATATGAAGAGCTTCAAAAGGTGTCAAAAATATGAGGAGCATGAAACGGTCTGAAAAATAGGAGGAGCATGAAGCGGTGTTGAAAAACAAGAAAAACCTGAAAAGGAGTGAAAAATATGAAGAGCTTCAAAAGGTGTGAAATATATGAAGAGCTTCAAAAGCTGTCAATAATGAGATGAGCATGAAACGGTCTGAAAAATAGGAGGAGCATGAAGTGGTGTTGAAAACATGAAGATACTGAAAAAGTGTGAAATATATGAAGAGCTTCAAAAAGTGTGAAAAATATGAGGAGCTTCAAAATGTGTCAAAAATATGAGGAGAATGAAACGGTCTTAAAAAACGTAGGAGCATGAAGCGGTGTTGAAAAATATGAAGATCCTGAAAAGGTGTGAAAAATATGAAGAGCTTCAAATGGTGTGAAATACATGAGGAGCATGAAACTGTCTGAAAAATAGGAGGAGCATGAAGCGGTGTTGAAAAACATGAAGAGCATGAAAATGTGTTAAAAATATGAAGAGCTTCAAAAGGTGTCAAAAATATGAGGAGCATGAAACGGTCTGAAAAATAGGAAGAGCATGAAACGGTGTTCAAAAACATGAAGAGCTGGAAAATGTGTGAAAAATATGAAGAGCTTCAAAAGGTGTGAAAAATATGAAGAGCTTCAAAAGCTGTCAAAAATGAGATGAGCATGAAACGGTCTGAAAAATAGGAGGAGCATGAAGTGGTGTTGAAAAACATGAAGACCCTGAAAAGGTGTGAAAAATATGAAGAGCTTCAAAAGGTGTCAAAAATATGAGGAGCATGAAACGATCTGAAATATAGGAGGATCATGAAGCCATGTTGAAAAAAATGAAGAGCCTGAAAATGTGTGAAAAATATGAAGAGCTTCAAAAGGTGTCAAAAATATGAGGAGCATGAACCGGTCTGAAATATGGGAGGAGCATGAAGCGGTGTTGAAAAACCTGAAGAGATTGAAAACGTGTGAAATATATGAAGAGCTTCAAAAGGTGTGAAAAATATGAAGAGCTTCAAAAGGTGTCAAAAATATGAGGAGCATGAAACGGTCTGAAAAATAGGAGGAGCATGAAGCGGTGTTGAAAAACAAGAAAAACCTGAAAAGCTGTGAAAAATATGAAGAGCTTCAAAACGTGTCAAAAATATGAGGAGCTTGAAACAGTCTGAAAAATTGGAGGAGCATGAAGCGGTGTTGAAAAACATGAAGAGCCTGAAAAGCTGTGAAAAATATGAAGAGCTTCAAAACGAGTCAAAAATATGAGGAGCAGTAAACGGTCTGAAAAATAGGAGGAGCATGAAATCGTGTTCAAAAACATGAAGAGCCTGAAAAGGTGTTAAAAATATGAACAGCTTCAAAAGTTGTGAAAAATATGAAGAGCTTCAAAAGGTGTCAAAAATGAGATGAGCATGAAACGGTCTGAAAAATCGGAGGAGCATGAAGTGGGGTTGAAAATCATGAAGAGCCTGAAAAGGTGTGTAAAATATGAAGAGCTTCAAAAGGAGTGAAATACATGAGGAGCATGAAACCGTCTGAATTATAGGAGGAGCATTAAACGGTGTTCAAAAACATGAATAGCCTGAAAAGGTGTGAAAAATATGAAGAGCTACAAAAGGTGTGAAAAATATGAAGAGCTCAAAAGGTGTGAAAGATATGAAGAGCTTCAAAAGGTGTGAGATACATGAGGAGCATGAAACGGTCAGAAAAATAGGAGGAGCATGAAGCGGTGTTGAAAAACATGAAGAACCTGAAAAGGTGTTAAAAATATGAAGAGCTTCCAAAGGTGTCAAAAATGTGAGGAGCATTAAACGGTCTGAAAAATAGGAGGAGCATGAAACCGTGTCAAAAACATGAAGAGCCTGAAAAGGTGTGAAATATATGAAGAGATTCAAAAGGTGTCAAAAATATGAGGAGCATGTAACGGTTTGGAAAATAGGACGAGCATGAAGTGGTGTTGAAAAACATGAAGAGCCTGAAAAAGTGTAAAATATATGAAGAGCTTCAAAAGGTGTTAAATATAGGAGGAGCATGAAGCGGTGTTCAAAAACATGAAGAGCCTGAAAATGTGTGTAAAATATGAAGAGCTTCAAAACGTGTCAAAAATATGAGGAGCATGAAACGGTCTGAAAAATAGGTGGATCAAGAAGCGGTGTTGACAAACAGATGGAGAAACATACCGTGTTCATGGATTGGAAGATATAATATTGTCAAAATGGCTATTCAACCCAAAGCAGTCTATAGATTCAATGCAATCCCTATCAATCTACCAACGGTATTTTTCACAGAACTAGACCAAAGAATTTCACAATTTGTATGGAAATACAAAAAACCTCGAATAGCCAAAGTAATCTTGAGAAAGAAGAATGGAACTGGAGGAATCAACCTGCCTGACTTCAGACTCTACTACAAAGCCGCAGTCATCAAGACAGTATGGTACTGGCACAAAGACAGAAATATAGATCAATGGAACAGAATAGAAAGCCCAGAGATAAATCCACGAACCTATGGACACCTTATTTTTGACAAAGGAGGCAAGGATATACAATGGAAAAAAGACAACCTCTTTAACAAGTGGTGCTGGGAAAACTGGTCAACCACTTGTAAAAGAATGAAACTAGAACACTTTCTAACACCATACACAAAAATAAACTCAAAATGGATTAAAGATCTAAATGTAAGACCAGAAACTATAAAACTCCTAGAGGAGAACATAGGCAAAACACTCTCCGACATAAATCAAAGCAAGATCCTCTATGACCCACCTCCCAGAATATTGGAAATAAAAGCAAAACTAAACAAATGGGACCTAATGAAACTTAAAAGCTTTTGCACTACAAAGGAAACTATAAGTAAGGTGAAAAGACAGCCCTCAGATTGGGAGAAAATAATAGCAAATGAAGAAACAGACAAAGGATTAATCTCAAAAATATACAAGCAACTCCTGCAGCTCAATTCCAGAAAAATAAATGACCCAATCAAAAAATGGGCCAAAGAACTAAACAGACATTTCTCCAAAGAAGACATACAGATGGCTAACAAACACATGAAAAGAGGCTCAACATCACTCATTATTAGAGAAATGCAAATCAAAACCACAATGAGGTACCATTACACGCAAGTCAGGATGGCTGCTATCCAAAAGTCTACAAGCAATAAATGCTGGAGAGGGTGTGGATAAAAGGGAACCCTCTTACACTGTTGGTGGGAATGCAAACTAGTACAGCCGCTATGGAAAACAGTGTGGAGATTTCTTAAAAAACTGGAAATAGAACTGCCATATGACCCAGCAATCCCACTTCTGGGCATACACACTGAGGAAAGCAGATCTGAAAGAGACACGTGCACCCCAATGTTCATCGCAGCACTGTTTATAATAGCCAGGACATGGAAGCAACCTAGATGCCCATCAGCAGATGAATGGATAAGGAAGCTGTGGTACATATACACCATGGAATATTACTAAGCCATTAAAAAGAATTCATTTGAACCAGTCCTAATGAGATGGATGAAGCTGGAGCCCATTATACAGAGTGAAGTAAGCCAGAAAGATAAAGAACATTACAGCATACTGACACATGTATATGGAATTTAGAAAGGTGATAACGATAACCCTATATGCAGAACAGAAAAAGAGACACAGAAACACAGAACAGACTTTTGAACTTTGTGGGAGAATGTGAGGGTGGGATATTTCAAAAGAACAGCATGTATACTATCTATGGTGAAACAGATCACCAGCCCAGGTGGGATGCACGAGACAAGTGCTCGGGCCTGGTGCACTGGGAAGACCCAGAGGAATCGGGTGGAGAGGGAGGTGGGAGGGGGGATCGGGATTGGGAATACATGTAAATCCATGGCTGATTCATATCAATGTATGACAAAAACGACTGGTAAAAAAAAATAAAAAAAAAAAAAAAAAAAAGAAGCGGTGTTGAAAAACATGAAGAGCGTGAAAACGTGTGAAAAATATGAAGAGGTTCAAAAGGTGTGAAAAATATGAAGAGCTTAAAATGGTGTCAAAAATGAGATGAGCATGAAACGGTCTGAAAAATAGGAGCAGCATGAAACGGTGTTCAAAAACATGAAGAGCCTGAAAAGGTGTGAAAAATATAAAGAGCTTGAAAAGCTGTGAAATACATGTGGAGCATGAAACGGTCTGAAACATAGGAGGAGCATGAAATGATCTGAAAACAGGAGGATGATGAAGCTGTGTGGAAAAACATGAAGAGCCTGAAAACGTGTGAAAAATATGAAGAGCTTAAAAGCTGTGAAAAATATGAAGAGCTTCAAAAGTTGTCAAAAATATGAGGAGCATGAACTGTCTGAAAAATAGGAGGAGCATGAAGCGGTTTTGAAAAACATGAAGAGCCTGAAAAGGTGTGAAAAATATGAACAGCTTCAAAAGGTGTCAAATATATGAGGAGCATGAAACGGTCTGAAAAATAGGAGGAGCATGAAGCGGTGTTCAAAAACATGAAGAGCCTGAAAAGGTGTGAAAAATATAAAGAGCTTCAAAAGCTGTGAAAGACATGCGGAGCATGAAACGGTCTGAAAAATAGGAGGAGCATGAAAAGGTGTTCAAAAACATGAAAGCCTGAAAAGGTGAGAAAAATATGAAGAGCTTCAAAAGATGTTAAATACATGAGGAGCATGAAACGGTCTGAAAATTAGGAGGAGCATGAAGCGGTGTTCAAAAACATGAAGAGCCTGAAAACGTGTGAAAAATATGAAAAGGTTCAAAATGTGTCAAAAATATGAGGAGCATGAAACGGTCTGAAAAATAGGAGGACGATGAAACGGTCTTCAAAACATAAAGAACCTGAAAAGGTGTGAAAAATATGAAGAGCTTTTAAAGGTGTCAAAATTATGAGGAACATGAAGCGGTCTGAAAAAGAGGAGGAGCATGAAACCGTGTTCAAAAACATGAAGAGCCTGAAAAGGTGTGAAAAATATGAACAGCTTCAAAAGGTGTGAAAAATATGAAGAGCTTCAAAAGGTGTCAAAAATGAGATGAGCATGAAACGGTCTGAAAAATCAGAGGAGCATGAAGTGGGGTTGAAAATCATGAAGAGCCTGAAAAGGTGTGTAAAATATGAAGAGCTTCAAAAGGAGTGAAAGACTTGAGGAGCATGAAACCGTCTGAATTATAGGAGGAGCATGAAACGGTGTTGAAAAACATGAAGAGCCTCAAAAGGTGTGAAAAATATGAAGAGCTCAAAAGGTGTCAAAAATATGAAGAGCTTCAAAAAGTGTGACAAATGAGATGGGCATGAAATGGTCTGAAAAAGGAGGAGCATGAAGTGGTGTTGAAAAACATGAAGAGCCTGAAAAGGTGTAAAATATATGAAGAGATTCAAAAGGTGTCAAAAATATGAGGATCTTGAAATGGTCTGAAAAATTGTAGGATCATGAAGCGGTGTTGAAAAACATGAAGAGCCTGAAAAGTTGTGAAAAATATGAAGAGCTTCAAAGGTGTCAAAAATGTGAGGAGCATGAAACGGTCTGAAAAATAGGAGGAGCATGAAGCGGTGTTCTAAACATGAAAAGCCTGAAAAAGTGTGAAAAATATGAAGAGCTTCAAAGGTGTCAAAACTATGAGGAGCATGAAACGGTCTGAAAAAGAGAAGGAGCATGAAGCATTGATGAAAAACATGAGGAGGCTGAAAACGTGTGAAAAATATGAAGAGCTTCAAAAGGTGTGAAATACATGAGGAGCATGAAACGGTCTGAAAAATAGGAGGATCATGAAGCGGTGTTGAAAAATATGAAGAGCCTGAAAAGGTGTGAAAAATATGAAGAGCTTCAAAAGTTGTGAAAAATAGGAGGAGCATGAAGCGGGGTTGAAAAACATGAAGAGCCTAAAAAGGTGTGAAAAATACGAAGAGCTTCAAAAGGTGTGAAAAATATGAAGAGTCTCAAAACGTGTCAAAAATATGAGGAGTATGAAACGGTCTGGAAAATAGCAGGAGCATGAAGCGGTGTTGAAAAAGATGAAGAGCCTGAAAACGTGTGAAAAATATGAAGAGCTTCAAAATTATGAAAAATATGAAGAGCTTCAAAAGTTGTCAAAAATATGAGGAGCATGAAACCGTCTGAAAATTTGCAAGAGCATGAAGTGGTGTTCAAAAACATGAAGAGCCTGAAAAATTGTGAAAAATATGAAGAGCTTCAAAATGTGTCAAAAATATGACGAGCATGAAACCCTCTTAAAAATAGGAGGAGGATGAAGCGGTGTTCAAAAACATGAAGAGCCTGAAAAGGTGTGAAAAATATGAAGAGCTTCAAAAGGTGTAAAAAATATGAAGAGCTTCAAAAGGTGTCAAAAATGAGATGAGCATGAAACGGTCTGAAAAATAGGAGGAGCATGAAGCGGTGTTCAAAAAAATGCAGAGACTGAAAAATTGTGAAAAATATGAAGAGCTTCAAAAGGTGTAAAAAATAGGAGGAGCATGGATCGGGTTGAAAAATAGGAGAAGCATGAACGGGTGTTCAAAAACCTAAAGAGTATGAAAAGGTGTGAAAAACATGAAGAGCTTCATAAGGTGTCAAAATTAGTTTAGCATGAAAGGGTCTGAAAAATTGGAGGAGCATGAAGTGGTGTTGAAAACATGAAGAGCCTGAAAAGGTGTGAAATATATGAAGAGCTTCAAAAGATGTGAAAAATATGAAGTGCATCAAAACGTGTCAAAAGTGAGATGAGCATGAAACGGTCTGAAAAATAGGAGGAGCATGAAGTGATGTTGAAAAACATGAAGAGCCTGAAAACGTGTGAAAAATATGAAGAGCTTCAAAAATATGAAAAATATGAAAAGATTCAAAAGGTGTGAAAAATATGAAGAGCTTCAAAAGATGTCAAAAATGAGATGAGCATGAAACGGTCTGAAAAATAGGAGGAGCATGAAGCGGTGTTGAAAATCATGAAGAGCCTAAAAGGTGTGAAAAATAGGCAGAGCTTCAAAAGGTGTCAAAAATGAGATGAGCATGAAACGGTCTGAAAAATACGAGGAGCATGAAGTGGTGTTGAAAAACATGACGAGCCTAAAAGGTGTGAAAAATAGGAAGAGCTTCAAAAGGTGTCAACAATATGAGGAGCATGAAACGGTCTGAAAAATAGGAGGAGCATGAAGCGGTGTTGAAAATCATGAAGAGCCTAAAAAGGTGTGAAATATATGAAGAGCTTCAAAAGGTGTGCAAAATATGAAGAGCTTCAAAAGGTGTCAACAATATGAGGAGCATGAAACGGTCTGAAAAATAGGAGGAGCATGAAGCGGTGTTGAAAATCATGAAGAGCCTGAAAAGGTGTGAAATATATGAAGAGCTTCAAAAGGTGTGAAAAATATGAGGAGTATGAAACGGTCTGAAAAATAGGAGGATCATGAAGCGGTGTTCAAAAACTTGAAGAGCTTGAAAATATGTGAAATATATGAGGAGCATGAAACGGTCTGAAAAATAGGAGGAACATGAAGCGGAGTTCAAAAAAATGAAGAGCCTGAAAAGGTGGAAAAAATATGAAGAGCTTCAAAAGGTGTCAAAATTTTGAGGAGCATGAAACGGTCTGAAAAATAGGAGGAGCGTGAAGCGGTGTTCGAAAACATGAAGAGCCTGAAAAGGTGTGAAAAATATGAAGAGCTTCAAAAGTTGTGAAAAATATGAAAAGCATGAAACAGTCTGAAAAATAGGAGGAGTATGAAGCGGTGTTGAAAAACATGAAGAGTCTGAGAAGGTGTGAAAAATATGCAGAGCTTAAAAAGACGTCAAATATATGAGGATCATGAAAATTTCTGAAGAATACGAGGAGCATGAAGCGGTTTTGAAAAACATGAAGAGCCTGAAAAGGTGTGTAAAATATGAAGAGCTTCAAAAGGTTACAAATATATGAGGATCATGAAACGGTCTGAAAAATAGGAGGAGCATGAAGCGGTGTTCAAAAACATAAAGAGCGTGAAAACGTGTGAAAAATATGAAAAGCTTCAAAAGAAGTCAAAAATATGAGGAGCATGAAAAGGTCTGAAAAATAGGAGGAGCATGAAACGATCTGAAAAATGGGAGGAGCATGAAGCGGTGTTGAAAAACATGAAGAGCCTGAAAAGGTGTGAAAAATATGAAGAGCTTCAAACGGTGTCAAAAATATGAGGAGCATGAAACGGTCTGAAAATTAGAAGGAGCAAGAAACTGTGATCAAAAACAAGAAGAGCCTGAAAAGGTGTGAAAAAAATGAAGGGATTCAAAAGGTGTGAAAATTATGAGGAGCATGAAACGGTCTGAAAAACAGGAGGATCATGAAGCCGTGTTGAAAATCATGAAGAGCCTGAAAAGGTGTTAAAAATATGAAGAGCCTCAAAACGCATCAAAATATGAGGATCATGAAACGGTCTGAAAAATAGGAGGAGCATGAAACGGTGTTCAAAAACATGAAGAGCCTAAAAAGGTGTGAAAAATATGAAGAGCTTCAAAACGCGTCAAAATATGAGGAGCATGAAACGGTCTGAAAAACAGGAGGATCATGAAGCCGTGTTGAAAAACATGGGGAGCCTGAAAAGGTGTGAAAAATATGAAGAGCTTCAAAAGGTCTCAAAAATATGAGGAGCATGAAACGGTCTGAAAAATAGGAGAAGCATGAAACGGTGTTCAAAAACATGAAGAGCCTGAAAAGCTGTGAAAAATATGAAGAGCTTCTCAAGGTGTGAAATACATGAGGAGCATGAAACGGTATGAAAAATATGAGGAGCATGAAGCAGTGTTCAAAAACATGAAGAACCGGAAAAGATGTGAAAAATATGAAGAGCTTCATACGGTGTGAAAATTATGAGGAGCATGAAACGGTATGAAAAATATGAGGAGCATGAAGCAGTGTTCAAAAACATGAAGAGCCTGAAAAGGTGTGAAAAATATGAAGAGCTTCAAAAGTTGTGAAAAATAGGAGGAGCATGAAGCGGTGTTGAAAAACATGAAGAGCCTGAAAAGGTGTGAAAAATACGAAGAGCTTCAAAAGGTGTGAAAAATATGAAGATCTTCAAAAGGTGTCAAAAATATGAGGAGCATGAAAAGGTCTGAAAAATAGGAGGAGCATGAAGTGGTGTTGAAAAACATGAAGAGCCTGAAAAGATGTGAAAAATATGAAGAGCTTCAAAATGTGTCAAAAATATGAGGAGCATGAAACGGTCTGAAAAACAGGAGAAGCATGAAGCGGTGTTGAAAAACATGAGGAGCCTGAAAACGTGTGAAAAATATGAAGAGCTTCAAAAATATGAAAAATATGAAGAGATTCAAAAGGTGTGAAAAATATGAAGAGCTTCAAAAGATGTCAAAAATGAGATGAGCATGAAACGGTCTGAAGAAAAGGAGGAGCATGAAGCGGAGTTCACAAAAATGAAGAGCCTGAAAAGGTGGAAAATATATGAAGAGCTTCAAAAGGTGTCAAAAATTTGAGGAGCATGAAACAATCTGAAAAATAGGAGGAGCATGAGTTGGTTTTGAAAAACATGAAGAGCCTGAAAACATGCGAAATATATGAAGCGCTTCAAAAGGTGTGAAATACATGAGGAGCATGAAACAGTTGAAAAATAGGAGGAGCATGAAGCGGTGTTCAAAAACACGAAGAGCTTGAAAGGTGTGAAAAATATGAAGAGCTTTAAAAGGTGTCAAAAATATGAGGAGCATGAAACGTTCTGAAAAATAGGAGGATCATGAAACTTTGTTCAAAAACATGAAGAGCTTGAAAAGGTGTGAAAAATATGAAGAGCCTCAAAACGTGTCAAAAATATGAGGTGTATGAAACGGTCTGGAAAATAGCAGGAGCATGAAGCGGTGTTGAAAAAGATGAAGAGCCTGAAAACGTGTGAAAAATATGAAGAGCTTCAAAATTATGAAAAATATGAAGAGCTTCAATAGGTGTGAATAATGTGAAGAGATTCAAAATGTGTCAAAAATGACATGAGCATGAAACGATCTGAAAAATACGAGGAGCATGAAGCGGTGTTGAAAATCATGAAGAGCCTGAAAAGGTGTTAAAAATATGAAGAGCCCCAAAACGCGTCAAAATATGAGGATCATGAAACGGACTGAAAAATAGGAGGAGCATGAAACGGTGTTCAAAATCACGAAGAGCCTAAAAAGGTGTGAAAAATATGAAGAGCTTCAAAACGCGTCAAAATATGAGGAGCATGAAACGGTCTGAAAAACAGGAGGATCATGAAGCCGTGTTGAAAAACATGGGGAGCCTGAAAAGGTGTGAAAAATATGAAGAGCTTCAAAAGGTCTCAAAAATATGAGAAGCATGAAACAGTCTGAAAAATAGGAGAAGCATGAAACGGTGTTCAAAAACATGAAGAGCCTGAAAAGCTGTGAAAAATATGAAGAGCTTCTAACGGTGTGAAATACATGAGGAGCATGAAACGGTATGAAAAATATGAGGAGCATGAAGCAGTGTTCAAAAACATGAAGAGCCTGAAAAGGTGTGAAAAATATGAAGAGCTTCAAAAGGTTGGAAATACATGAGGAGCATGAAACGGTCTGGAAAATAGGACAAGCATGAAGCGGTGTGGAAAAACATGAAGAGCCTGAAAACTTGTGAAAAATATGAAGAGCTTAAAAGCTGTGAGAAATATGAAGAGCTTCAAAAGTTGTCAAAAATATCAGGAGCATGAAACGGTCTGAAAAATATGAGGAGCATGAAATGATCTGAAAACAGGAGGATGATGAAGCTGTGTGGAAAAACATGAAGAGCCTGAAAACGTGTGAAAAATATGAAGAGCTTAAAAGCTGTGAAAAATATGAAGAGCTTCAAAAGTTGTCAAAAATATGAGGAGCATGAACTGTCTGAAAAATAGGAGGAGCATGAAGCGGTTTTGAAAAACATGAAGAGCCTGAAAAGGTGTGAAAAATATGAACAGCTTCAAAAGGTGTCAAATATATGAGGAGCATGAAACGGTCTGAAAAATAGGAGGAGCATGAAGCGGTGTTCAAAAACATGAAGAGCCTGAAAAGGTGTGAAAAATATAAAGAGCTTCAAAAGCTGTGAAAGACATGCGGAGCATGAAACGGTCTGAAAAATAGGAGGAGCATGAAAAGGTGTTCAAAAACATGAAAGCCTGAAAAGGTGAGAAAAATATGAAGAGCTTCAAAAGATGTTAAATACATGAGGAGCATGAAACGGTCTGAAAATTAGGAGGAGCATGAAGCGGTGTTCAAAAACATGAAGAGCCTGAAAACGTGTGAAAAATATGAAAAGGTTCAAAATGTGTCAAAAATATGAGGAGCATGAAACGGTCTGAAAAATAGGAGGACGATGAAACGGTCTTCAAAACATAAAGAACCTGAAAAGGTGTGAAAAATATGAAGAGCTTTTAAAGGTGTCAAAATTATGAGGAACATGAAGCGGTCTGAAAAAGAGGAGGAGCATGAAACCGTGTTCAAAAACATGAAGAGCCTGAAAAGGTGTGAAAAATATGAACAGCTTCAAAAGGTGTGAAAAATATGAAGAGCTTCAAAAGGTGTCAAAAATGAGATGAGCATGAAACGGTCTGAAAAATCGGAGGAGCATGAAGTGGGGTTGAAAATCATGAAGAGCCTGAAAAGGTGTGTAAAATATGAAGAGCTTCAAAAGGAGTGAAAGACTTGAGGAGCATGAAACCGTCTGAATTATAGGAGGAGCATGAAACGGTGTTGAAAAACATGAAGAGCCTCAAAAGGTGTGAAAAATATGAAGAGCTCAAAAGGTGTCAAAAATATGAAGAGCTTCAAAAAGTGTGACAAATGAGATGGGCATGAAATGGTCTGAAAAAGGAGGAGCATGAAGTGGTGTTGAAAAACATGAAGAGCCTGAAAAGGTGTAAAATATATGAAGAGATTCAAAAGGTGTCAAAAATATGAGGATCTTGAAATGGTCTGAAAAATTGTAGGATCATGAAGCGGTGTTGAAAAACATGAAGAGCCTGAAAAGTTGTGAAAAATATGAAGAGCTTCAAAGGTGTCAAAAATGTGAGGAGCATGAAACGGTCTGAAAAATAGGAGGAGCATGAAGCGGTGTTCTAAACATGAAAAGCCTGAAAAAGTGTGAAAAATATGAAGAGCTTCAAAGGTGTCAAAACTATGAGGAGCATGAAACGGTCTGAAAAAGAGAAGGAGCATGAAGCATTGATGAAAAACATGAGGAGGCTGAAAACGTGTGAAAAATATGAAGAGCTTCAAAAGGTGTGAAATACATGAGGAGCATGAAACGGTCTGAAAAATAGGAGGATCATGAAGCGGTGTTGAAAAATATGAAGAGCCTGAAAAGGTGTGAAAAATATGAAGAGCTTCAAAAGTTGTGAAAAATAGGAGGAGCATGAAGCGGGGTTGAAAAACATGAAGAGCCTAAAAAGGTGTGAAAAATACGAAGAGCTTCAAAAGGTGTGAAAAATATGAAGAGTCTCAAAACGTGTCAAAAATATGAGGAGTATGAAACGGTCTGGAAAATAGCAGGAGCATGAAGCGGTGTTGAAAAAGATGAAGAGCCTGAAAACGTGTGAAAAATATGAAGAGCTTCAAAATTATGAAAAATATGAAGAGCTTCAAAAGTTGTCAAAAATATGAGGAGCATGAAACAGTCTGAAAATTTGCAAGAGCATGAAGTGGTGTTCAAAAACATGAAGAGCCTGAAAAATTGTGAAAAATATGAAGAGCTTCAAAATGTGTCAAAAATATGACGAGCATGAAACCCTCTTAAAAATAGGAGGAGGATGAAGCGGTGTTCAAAAACATGAAGAGCCTGAAAAGGTGTGAAAAATATGAAGAGCTTCAAAAGGTGTAAAAAATATGAAGAGCTTCAAAAGGTGTCAAAAATGAGATGAGCATGAAACGGTCTGAAAAATAGGAGGAGCATGAAGCGGTGTTCAAAAAAATGCAGAGACTGAAAAATTGTGAAAAATATGAAGAGCTTCAAAAGGTGTAAAAAATAGGAGGAGCATGGATCGGGTTGAAAAATAGGAGAAGCATGAACGGGTGTTCAAAAACCTAAAGAGTATGAAAAGGTGTGAAAAACATGAAGAGCTTCATAAGGTGTCAAAATTAGTTTAGCATGAAAGGGTCTGAAAAATTGGAGGAGCATGAAGTGGTGTTGAAAACATGAAGAGCCTGAAAAGGTGTGAAATATATGAAGAGCTTCAAAAGATGTGAAAAATATGAAGTGCATCAAAACGTGTCAAAAGTGAGATGAGCATGAAACGGTCTGAAAAATAGGAGGAGCATGAAGTGATGTTGAAAAACATGAAGAGCCTGAAAACGTGTGAAAAATATGAAGAGCTTCAAAAATATGAAAAATATGAAAAGATTCAAAAGGTGTGAAAAATATGAAGAGCTTCAAAAGATGTCAAAAATGAGATGAGCATGAAACGGTCTGAAAAATAGGAGGAGCATGAAGCGGTGTTGAAAATCACGAAGAGCCTGAAAAGGTGTGAAAAATAGGCAGAACTTCAAAAGGTGTCAAAAATATGAGGAGCATGAAACGGTCTGAAAAATAGGAGGAGCATGAAGCGGTGTTGAAAATCATGAAGAGCCTAAAAGGTGTGAAAAATAGGCAGAGCTTCAAAAGTTGTCAAAAATGAGATGAGCATGAAACGGTCTGAAAAATACGAGGAGCATGAAGTGGTGTTGAAAAACATGACGAGCCTAAAAGGTGTGAAAAATAGGAAGAGCTTCAAAAGGTGTCAACAATATGAGGAGCATGAAACGGTCTGAAAAATAGGAGGAGCATGAAGCGGTGTTGAAAATCATGAAGAGCCTAAAAAGGTGTGAAATATATGAAGAGCTTCAAAAGGTGTGCAAAATATGAAGAGCTTCAAAAGGTGTGCAAAATATGAAGAGCTTCAAAAGGTGTCAACAATATGAGGAGCATGAAACGGTCTGAAAAATAGGAGGAGCATGAAGCGGTGTTGAAAATCATGAAGAGCCTGAAAAGGTGTGAAATATATGAAGAGCTTCAAAAGGTGTGAAAAATATGAGGAGTATGAAACGGTCTGAAAAATAGGAGGATCATGAAGCGGTGTTCAAAAACTTGAAGAGCTTGAAAATATGTGAAATATATGAGGAGCATGAAACGGTCTGAAAAATAGGAGGAACATGAAGCGGAGTTCAAAAAAATGAAGAGCCTGAAAAGGTGGAAAAAATATGAAGAGCTTCAAAAGGTGTCAAAAATTTGAGGAGCATGAAACGGTCTGAAAAATAGGAGGAGCGTGAAGCGGTGTTCGAAAACATGAAGAGCCTGAAAAGGTGTGAAAAATATGAAGAGCTTCAAAAGTTGTGAAAAATATGAAAAGCATGAAACAGTCTGAAAAATAGGAGGAGTATGAAGCGGTGTTGAAAAACATGAAGAGTCTGAGAAGGTGTGAAAAATATGCAGAGCTTCAAAAGACGTCAAATATATGAGGATCATGAAAATTTCTGAAGAATACGAGGAGCATGAAGCGGTTTTGAAAAACATGAAGAGCCTGAAAAGGTGTGTAAAATATGAAGAGCTTCAAAAGGTTACAAATATATGAGGATCATGAAACGGTCTGAAAAATAGCAGGAGCATGAAGCGGTGTTCAAAAACATAAAGAGCGTGAAAACGTGTGAAAAATATGAAAAGCTTCAAAAGAAGTCAAAAATATGAGGAGCATGAAAAGGTCTGAAAAATAGGAGGAGCATGAAACGATCTGAAAAATGGGAGGAGCATGAAGCGGTGTTGAAAAACATGAAGAGCCTGAAAAGGTGTGAAAAATATGAAGAGCTTCAAAAGGTGTCAAAAATATGAGGAGAATGAAACGGTCTGAAAATTAGAAGGAGCAAGAAACTGTGATCAAAAACAAGAAGAGCCTGAAAAGGTGTGAAAAAAATGAAGGGATTCAAAAGGTGTGAAAATTATGAGGAGCATGAAACGGTCTGAAAAATAGGAGGAGCATGAAGCGGTGTTGAAAAACATGAACAGCTGAAAAGGTGGGTAAAATATGAAGAGCTTTAAAAGGTGTCAAAAATATGAGGAGCATGAAACGGTCTGAAAAATAGGAGGAGCATTAAACGGTGTTCAAAAACATGAAGAGCCTGAAAAGGTGTGAAAAATATGAAAAGCTTCAAAACGTGTCAGTAATAGGAGGAGCATGAAACGGTCTGAAATATAGGAGGAGAATGAAGCGGTGTTGAAAAATATGAAGAGCCTGAAAAGGTGTGAAAAACATGAAGAGCTTAAAAGTTGTGAGAAATATGAAGAGCTTCAAAAGGTGTCAAAAATATGAGGAGCTTGAACGGTCTGAAAAATTGGAGGAGCATGAAGCAGTGTTGAAAAACATGAAGAGCCTGAAAATGTGTGACAAATATGAAGAGCTTCAAAATGTGTCAAAAATATGAGGGGCATGAAAGGGTCTGAAAAATTGGAGGAGCATGAAGCGGTATTCAAAAACATGAAGAGCCTGAAAAGATTTGAAAAATATGAAGAGCTTCAAAAGGTGTCAAAAATATGACGAACATGAAACGGTCTGAAAAATAGGAGCAGAATGAAGTGGTGTAGAAAAACATGTAGACCCAGAAAATGAGTGAAAAATAAGAAGAGCTTCAATAGGTTTCAAAAATATGAGGAGCATGAAATGGTTTGAAAAATAGGAAGAGCATGAAACGGTGTTAAAAAACATGAAGAGCTTCAAAAGGTGTGAAACATATGAAGAGCTTGAAAAGGTGTCAAAAATACGAGGATCGTGAAACGGTCTGAACAATAGGAGGAGCATGAAGTTGTGTTGAAGAACATGTAGAACCTGAAAAGGTGTGAAAAATATGAACAGCTTGAAAAGGTGTCAAATATATGAGGAGCATGAACGGTCTGAAAAATAGGAGGAGCATGAATCGGTGTTGAAAAACATGAAGATCCTGAAAATGTGTGAAAAATATGAAGAGCTTCAAAAGGTGTGAAAAATATGAGGAAAATGAAACGGTCTGAAATATTGGAGGAGCAAGAAACGGAGTTCAAAAACATGAAGAGCCAGAAAACGTGAGCAAAATATGAAGAGCTTCAAAAGTTGTCAAAAATTGTAGGAGCATGAACGGTCTGAAAAATAGGAGCATGAAGCGGTGTTGAAAAACATGAAGAGCCTGAAAAGGTGTGAAAAATATGAAGAGCTTCAAAAGGTGTCAAAAATCTGATTGACATGAACGGTCTTAAAAACAGGAGGAGGATGAAGTGGTGTTGAAAAACATGAAGAGCCTGAAAAGGTGTGAAAAATATGAAGAGCTTAAAAATGTTTCAAAAATATGAGGAGCATGAAACGGTCTGAAAATTAGAAGGAGCAAGAAACTGTGATCAAAAACAAGAAGAGCCTGAAAAGGTGTGAAAAAAATGAAGGGATTCAAAAGGTGTGAAAATTATGAGGAGCATGAAACGGTCTGAAAAATAGGAGGAGCATGAAGCGGTGTTGAAAAACATGAACAGCTGAAAAGGTGGGTAAAATATGAAGAGCTTTAAAAGGTGTCAAAAATATGAGGAGCATGAAACGGTCTGAAAAATAGGAGGAGCATTAAACGGTGTTCAAAAACATGAAGAGCCTGAAAAGGTGTGAAAAATATGAAGAGCTTCAAAAGGTGTCAGTAATAGGAGGAGCATGAAACGGTCTGAAATATAGGAGGAGAATGAAGCGGTGTTGAAAAACATGAAGAGCCTGAAAAGGTGTGAAAAACATGAAGAGCTTAAAAGTTGTGAGAAATATGAAGAGCTTCAAAAGGTGTCAAAAATATGAGGAGCTTGAACGGTCTGAAAAATTGGAGGAGCATGAAGCAGTGTTGAAAAACATGAAGAGCCTGAAAATGTGTGACAAATATGAAGAGCTTCAAAATGTGTCAAAAATATGAGGGGCATGAAACGGGCTAAAAATAGGAGGAGCATGAAGTGATGTTGACAAACATGAAGAACCTGAAAAGGTGTGAAAAATATGAAGAGCTTCAAAAGGTGTCAGAAATTTGAGGAGCATGAACCGTTCTGAAAAATAGGAGGAGCATGAAGTGATGTTGAAAAACATGAAGAGCCTGAAAAGATGTGAAAAATATGAAGAGCTTCAAAAGGTGTCAAAAATATGATTGACATGAACGGTCTTAAAAACAGGAGGAGGATGAAGTGGTGTTGAAAAACATGAAGAGCCTGAAAAGGTGTGAAAAATATGAAGAGCTTCAAAAGGTGTCAAAAATATGAGGAGCAAGAAACGGTCTGAAAAATAGGAGGAGCATGAAGCGGTGTTCAAAATCCTGAAGAGCCTTAAAAGGTGTGAAAAATATGAAGAGCGTCAAAAGGTGTCAAATATATGGGGAGCATGAAACGGTCTGAAAAATAGGAGGAGCATGAAACGGTGTTCTAAAACATGAAGAGCCTGAAAAGTTCTGAAAAATATGAAGAGCTTCATAAGGTGTGAAAAATATAAGGAGCATGAAACGGTCTGAAAAATAGGAGGAGCATGAAGCGCTGTTGAAAAACATGAAGATCCTGAAAAGGTGTGACAAATATGAAGAGTTTCAAAAGGTTTGAAAAATATGAGTAGCATGAAACAGTCTGAAAATTAGGAAGAGCATGAAGTGGTGTTCAAAATCATGAAGAGCCTGAAAAGGAGTGAAAAATATGAAGAGCTCCAAAGGTGTCAAAAATATGAGGAGCATGAAACGGTCTGCAAATAGGACGAGCATGAAGTGGTGTTCAAAAACATGAAGAGCCTGAAAAGGTGTGAAAAACATGAAGAGCTTCATAAGGTGTCAAAATTAGTTTAGCATGAAAGGGTCTGAAAAATAGGAGGAGCATGAAGTGGTGTTGAAAATATGAAGAGCCTGAAAAGGTGTGAAATATATGAAGAGCTTCAAAAATATGAAAAATATGAAAAGATTCAAAAGGTGTGAAAAATATGAAGAGCTTCAAAAGATGTCAAAAATGAGATGAGCATGAAACGGTCTGAAAAATAAGAGGAGCATGAAGCGGTGTTGAAAATCATGAAGAGCCTGAAAAGGTGTGAAAAATAGGCAGAGCTTCAAAAGGTGTCAAAAATATGAGGAGATTGAAACGGTCTGAAAAATACGAGGAGCATGAAGTGGTGTTGAAAAACATGACGAGCCTAAAAGGTGTGAAAAATAGGAAGAGCTTCAAAAGGTGTCAACAATATGAGGAGCATGAAACGGTCTGAAAAATAGGAGGAGCATGAAGCGGTGTTGAAAATCATGAAGAGGCTAAAAAGGTGTGAAATATATGAAGAGCTTCAAAAGGTGTGCAAAATATGAAGAGCTTCAAAAGGTGTCAACAATATGAGGAGCATGAAACGGTCTTAAAATTAGGAGGAGCATGAAACGGTGTTCTAAAACATGAAGAGCCTGAAAACTTCTGAAAAATATGAAGAGCTTCAAAAGGTGTGAAAAATATAAGGAGCATGAAACGGTCTGAAAAATAGGAGGAGCATGAAGCGGTTTTGAAAATCATGAAGAGCCTGAAAAGGTGTGAAATATATGGAGAGCTTCAAAAGGTGTGAAAAATATGAGGAGTATGAAACGGTCTGAAAAATAGGAGGATCATGAAGCGGTGTTCAAAAACTTGAAGAGCCTGAAAATATGTGAAATATATGAGGAGCATGAAACGGTCTGAAAAATAGAGGAGCATGAAGTGGTATTGAAAAACATGAAGAGCCTGAAAATGTGTGAAAAATATGAAGAGCTTCAAATGGTGTCAAAAATATGAGGACATTGAAACGGTCTGAAAAATAGGAAGAACATGAAGCTGTATTCAAAAACATGAAGAGCCTGAAAAGATTTGAAAAATATGAAGAGCTTCAAAAGGTGTCAAAAATATGACGAGCATGAAACGGTCTGAAAAATAGGAGCAGAATGAAGTGGTGTAGAAAAACATGTAGACCCAGAAAATGAGTGAAAAATAAGAAGAGCTTCAATAGGTTTCAAAAATATGAGGAGCATGAAACGGTTTGAAGAATAGGAAGAGCATGAAACGGTGTTAAAAAACATGAAGAGCTTCAAAAGGTGTGAAACATATGAAGAGCTTCAAAAGGTGTCAATAATATGAGGATCATGAAACGGTCTGAACAATAGGAGGATCATGAAGTTGTGTTGAAGAACATGTAGAACCTGAAAAGGTGTGAAAAATATGAACAGCTTGAAAAGGTGTCAAATATATGAGGAGCATGAACGGTCTGAAAAATAGGAGGAGCATGAATCGGTGTTGAAAAACATGAAGATCCTGAAAATGTGTGAAAAATATGAAGAGCTTCAAAAGGTGTGAAAAGTATGAGGAAAATGAAACGGTCTGAAATATTGGAGGAGCAAGAAACGGAGTTCAAAAACATGAAGAGCCAGAAAACGTGTGCAAAATATGAAGAGCTTCAAAAGTTGTCAAAAATTGTAGGAGCATGAACGGTCTGAAAAATAGGAGCATGAAGCGGTGTTGAAAAACATGAAGAGCCTGAAAAGGTGTGAAAAATATGAAGAGCTTCAAGGTGTCAAAAATCTGATTGACATGAACGGTCTTAAAAACAGGAGGAGGATGAAGTGGTGTTGAAAAACATGAAGAGCCTGAAATGGTGTGAAATATATGAAGAGCTTCAAAAGGTGTCAAAAATATCAGGAGCATGAAACGGTCTGAAATATCGGAGGAGAAAGAAACGGAGTTCAAAAATATGAAGAGCCTGAAAAAGTGTGAAAAATATGAAGAGCTTCAAAAGGTGTCATATATATGAGGAGCATGAAACGGTCTGAAAAATAGGAGGAGCATGAAGTGGTATTCAAAAACATGAAGAGCCAGAAAAGGTGTGAAAAATACGAAGAGCTTCAAAAGTTGTCAAAAATATAAGGAGCATGAAGCGGTCTGAAAAATAGGAGGAGCATGAAGCGGTGTTGAAAAACATGAAGAGCCTGAAAAGGTGTGAAAAATATGAACAGCTTAAAAAGGTGTCAAAAATATTAGGAGCAGGAAACGGTGTGAAAAATAGGAGGAGCATGTAACGGTGTTGAAAAACATGAAGAGTCTGAAAACGTGTCAAAAATATGAAGAGCTTCAAAAGGTGTCAAAAATATTAGGAGCATGAAACGGTCTGAAAAATAGGAGGAGCATGAAACGGTGTTGAAAAACATGAAGAGTCTGAAAACGTGTCAAAAATATGAAGAGCTTCAAAAAGTGTCAAAAATATTAGGAGCATGAAACGGTCTGAAAAATAGGAGGAGCACGAAGTGGTGTTGAAAAACATGAAGAGCCTGAAAAGGTGTGAAATATATGAAGAGCTTCAAAAAGTGTCAAAAATATTAGGAGCATGAAACGGTCTGAAAAATAGGAGGAACATGAAGCGGTGTTGAAATACATGAAGAGCCTGAAAAGGTGTGAAAAATATGAACAGCTTAAAAAGCTGTCAAAAATATTAGGAGCATGAAACGGTCTGAAAAATAGGAGGAGCATGAAACGGTCTGAAAAATAGGAGGAGCATGAAACAGTGTTGAAAAACATGAAGAGCCTGAAAAGCTGTGAAAAATATGAAGAGCTTCAAAAGGTGTCAAATATATGAGGAGCTTGAAACGGTCTGAAAAATAATAGTAACATGAAACGGTCTGATAAATAGGAGGAGCATGAAGCGGTGTTCAAAAACATGAAGAGCCTGAAAAGGTGTGAAAAATATGAAAAGCCTAAAAACCTGTCAAAATTATGAAGAGCATGAAACGGTCTGAAAAATAGCAGGAGCATGAAGCGGTGTTGAAAAACATGAAGAGTCTGAAAACGTGTGAAAATACAAAGAACTTCAAAAATATGAAAAATATGAAGAGCTTGAAAAGGTGTGAAAAATATGAAGAGCTTCAAAAGGTGTAAAAATGAGATGAGCATGAAACGGTCTGAAAAATAGGAGGAGCATGAAGTGGTGTTGAAAAAATGAAAAGCCTGAAAAGGTGTGAAATATATGAAGAGCTTCAAAAGGTGTAAAAATATGAGGAGAATGAAACGGTCTGCAAAATAGGAAGAGCATGAAATGGAGTTCAAAAACATGAAGAGCATGAAAAGGTGTGAAATATATGAAGAGCTTCAAAATGTGTCAAAATATTAGGAGCATGATACTGTCTGAAAAATAGGAGAAGCATGCAGTGGTGTTCAAAAACATGAAGAGCCTGAAAAGTTGTGAAAAATACGCATAGCTTCAAAGGGTGTCAAAAATTAGATGAGGATGAAACGGTCTGAAAAATTGGAGGAGCAAGAAGTAGTGTTGAAAAATATGAAGAGCCTGAAAACGTGTGAAAAATATGAAGAGCTTCAAAAGGTGTGAAATACATGAGGAGCATGAAACTCTCTGAAAAATAGGAGGAGCATGAAGTGGTGTTGAAAAACATGAAGAGCCTGAAATGGTGTGAAATATATGAAGACCTTCATAACGTGTGAAAAATATGAGGAGCTTCAAAAAGTGTCAAAATTATGAGGAGCATGAAACGGTCTGAAAAATAGGAGGAGCATGAAGCGGTGTTGAAAAAAATGAAGAGCCTGAAAAGGTGTGAAAAATATGAAGAGCTTCTAAAGGTGTCAAAAATATGAGGAGCATGAAAAGGTCTGAAAAATAGAAGGAGCATGAAATGCTGATCAAAAACATGAAGAGACTGAAAAGATGTGAAACATATGAAGAGCTTCAAAAGGTGTAAAATACATGAGGAGCATGAAACAGTCTGAAAAATAGGAGAAGCATGAAGTGGTGTGGAAAAAGATGAAGAGCCTGAAAAAGTGTGAAAAATATGAAGAGCTTCAAAAGATGTGAAATACATGAGGAGCATGAAACGGTCTGAAAAATAGGAGGAGCATGAAGCGGTGTTCAAAAACATGAAGAGCCTGAAAAGGTGTGAGAAATATGAAGAACTTCAAAAGTGTGAAAAATATGAAGAGCTTCAAAAGGTGTCAAAATTATGAGGAGCATGAAACGGTCTGAAAAAAAGGAGGAACATGAAGTGGTGTTGAAAAACATGAAGATGCTGAAATGGTGTGAAATATATGAAGAGCTTCAAAATGTGTGAAACATTTGAGGAGATTCAAAAAGTGTCAAAAGTATGAGGAGCATGAAATGGTCTGAAAAATAGGAGGAGCATGAAGCGGTGTTCAAAAAAATGAAGAGCCTGAAAAGGTGTGAAAAATATGAAGAGCTTCAAAAGGTGTCAAAAATATGAGGAGCATGAAAAGGTCTGAAAAATAGGAGGAGCATGAAGTGGTGTTGAAAAACATGAAGAGCCTGAAAAGTGTGTAAAATATGAAGAGCTTCATAAGGTGTCAAAAATATGAGGAGCATGAAACGGTCTGAAAAAGAGGAGGAGCATGAAGCGGTGTTCAAAACATGAAGAGCCTGAAAAGGTGTGAAAAATATGAAGAGCTTCAAAAGGTGTGAAAAATATGAGGAGCATGCAACGGTCTGAAAAATAGAAGGAGCATGAACCGGTGTTCAAAAATATGAAGAGCCTGAAAAGTTGTGAGAAATATGAAGAGCTTCAAAAGGTGTCAAAAATATGAGGAGCTTGAACGGTCTGAAAAATTGGAGGAGCATGAAGCAGTGTTGAAAAACATGAAGAGCCTGAGAAGATGTGAAAAATATGAAGAGCTTCAAAAGGTGTGAAATACATGAGGAGCATGAAACGGTCTGAAAAATAGGAGGAGCATGAAGCGGTGTTGAAAAACATGAAGAGACTGAAAACGTGTGAAAAATATGAAGAGCTTCAAAAATGTGAAAAATATGAAGAGCTTCAAAAGGTGTGAAAAATACGAAGAGCTTTAAAAGATGTGAAATACATGAGGAGCATGAAACGGTCTGAAAAATAGGAGGAGCATGAAACGGTGTTCAAAAACATGAAGAGCCTGAAAAGGTGTGAAAAATATGAAGAGCTTCAAAACGTGTCAAAAATATGAGGAGCATGAAACGGACTGAAAAAAAGGAGGAGCATGAAGTAGTGTTGAAAAACATGAGGAGCCTGAAAATGTGTGAAAAATATGAAGAGTTTCCAAAGGTGTGAAAAATATGAAGAGCTTCAAAAGGTGTGAAATACATCAGAAGCATGAAACGGTCTGAAAAATAGGAGGAGCATGAAGCGGTGTTCAAAAACATGAAGAGCCTGAAAAGGTGTGAAAAATATGTGGAGCTTCAAAAGGTGTCAAAAATATGAGGAGCATGAAATGGTATGAAAAATAGGAGGAGCATGAAGCGGTGTTGAAAAACATGAAGAGCCTGAAAAGGTGTGAAATATATGAAGAGCTTCAAAAGGTGTCAACATATGAGAACCAAGAAACGACTGAAAAATAGGAGGAGCATGAAGCGGTGTTGAAAAACATGAAGAGCCTGAAAAGGTGTGACAAATATGAAGAGCTTCAAAAGGTGTCAAAAATATGAGGAGCAGGAAACGGTCTGAAAATTAAGAGCAGCATAAAATTGTGTTAAAAAACATGTAGAGCCTGAAAAGGTGTGAAAAATATGAAGAGCTTCAAAGGGTGTGAAATACATGAGGAGCATGAAACGGTCTGAAAAATAGGAGGAGCATGAAGCTGGGCTTAAAAACATGAAGAGCTGGAAAAGGTGTGAAAAATATGAAGAGCTTCAAAATGTGTCAAAAATATGAGGAGCATGAAACGGTCTGAAAAATAGGAGGAGCATGAAACGGTGTTCAAAATCATGAAGAGCCTGAAAAAGTATGAAAAACATGAAGAGCCTGAACAGTTGTGAAATACATGAGGAGCATTAAACGGTCTGAAAAATCAGAGCAGAATGAAACGGTGTTCAAAAACATGAAGAGCCTGAAAAGCTGTGAAAAATATGAAGCGCTTCAAAAGATGTGAAATACATGAGGAGCATTAAACCGTGTGAAAAATAGGAAGAGCATGAAACGGTGTTCAAAAACATGAAGAGCCTGAAAAGGTGTGAAAAATATGAAGAGCTTCTAAAGGTGTCAAAAATATGAGGATCATGAAACGGCCTGAAAAATAGGAGGCGCATGAAGCGGTATTCAAAAACATTAAGAGCCTGAAAAGGTGTGAAAAATATGAAAAGCTTCAAAAGGTGTCAAAAATATGGGGAGCATGAAATGGTCTGAAAAGTAGGAGGAGCATGAAGTGGTTGTGAAAAACTTCAAGAGCCTGAAAAGGTGTGCAAAATATGAAGAGCTTCAAAAGGTGTGAAATTCATGAGGAGATGAAACGGTCTGACAAAGAGGAGGGTCATGAAGCGGTGTTCAAAAACCTGCAGAGGCTGAAAAGGTGTGAAAAATACGAAGAGCTTCAAAAGGTGTCAAAAATATGAGGAGCATGAAACGGTCTGAAAAAGAGGAGGAGCATGAAGGGGTGTTGAAAAACATGAAGAGCCTGAAAACGTGTGAAAAATATGAAGAGCTTCAAAAATGTGAAAAATATGAAGAGCTTAAAAAGGTGTGAAAAATACGACGAGTTTCAATATGTGTCAAAAATGAGATGAACATGAAACGGTCTCAAACATAGGAGGAGCATGAAGCGGTTTTGAAAATCATGAAGAGCCTGAAAGGGTGTGAAAAATATGAAGAGCTTCAAAAGTTGTGAAAAATATGAAGAGTTTGAAAAGGTGTCAAAAATATGAGGAGCATGAAACGGTCTGAAAAATAGGAGGAGCATGAAACTGGGTTCAAAAACATGAAGAGCCTGAAAATGTGTGAAAAATATGAAGAGCTTCATAAATGTGAAAAATATGAAGAGCTTCAAAAGGTGTGAAAAATAGGAAGAGCTTCAAAAGGTGTCAAAAATGAGATTACCATGAAACGGTCTGAAAAATAGGAGGAGCATGAAGCGGTGTTGAAAATCATGAAGAGCCTGAAAAGTTGTGAAAAATATGAAGAGTTTCAAAAGGTGTGAAAAACATGAACAGCTTCAAAAGGTTTCAAAAAGAGATGAGCCTGAACGGTTCGAAAAATAGGAGGACCATGAAACTGTGTTCAAAAACATGAAGAGCCTGAAAATGTGTGAAAAATATGAAGAGCTTCAAAAATGTGAAAAATATGAAGAGCTTCAAAAGCTGTGAAAAATAGGAAGAGCTTCAAAAGGTGTCAAAAATGAGATTACCATGAAACGGTCTGAAAAATAGGAGGAGCAATAAACGGTGTTCAAACAAATGAAGAGCGTGAAAAGGTGTGAAAAATATGAAGAGCTTCAAAAGCTGTCAAAAATATGAGGAGCATGAAACGGTCTGACAAATAGGAGGAGCATGAAGCGGTTTTCAAAAACATGAAGAGCTTGAATAGGTGTGAGAAATATGAAGAGCATCCAAAGGTGTCAATAATATGAGGAGCATGAAAATAGGAGGAGGATGAAGCGATGTTCAAAAACGTGAAGAGCCTGAAAAGATGTGAAATATATGAAGAGATTTAAAATGTGTGAAAAATATGAGGAGCATGAAACGTTCTGAAAAATAGGAGGACCATGAAGCGGTGTTCAAAAACATGAAGAGACTGGAAAGGTGTGAAAAATATGAAGACTCTCAAAAAATATCAAAAATATGAGGAGTATGAAACAGTCTGAAAAATAGGAGGAGCAGGAAGCGGTGTTGAAAAACATGAAGAGCCTGAAAATAAGTGAAAAATATGAAGAGCTTCAAAAATGTGAAAAATATGAAGAACTTCAAAAGGTGTGAAAAATATGAAGAGCTTCAAAAGGTGTCAAAAATGAGATGAGCATGAAACTGTCTGAAAAATAGGAGGAGCATAAAGCGGTGTTGAAAATCATGAAGAGCCTGAAAAGGTGTGAAAAATATGAAGAGCTTCAAAAGATGTGAAAAACATGAAGAGCTTCAAAAAGTGTCAAAATGAGATGAGCATGAAACGGTCTGAACAATAGGAGGAGGATGAAGCGGTGTTGAAAAACATGAAGAGCCTGAAAATGTGTGAAAAATGTGAAAAGCTTCTAAAGGTGTTCAAAAATATTAGGAGAATGAAACGGTCTGAAAAATAGGAGGAGCATGAAGCGGTGTTGAAATACATGAAGAGCTTGAAAACGTGTGAAAAATATGAAGAACTTCAAAAGGTGTGAAAAATGTGAAGAGCTTGAAAAGGTGTCAAAAATGAGATGAGCATGAAACGGTCTGAAAAATAGGAGGAGAATGAAACGGTGTTCAAAAAGAAGAAGAGCCTGAAAAAGTGTGAAAAATATGAAGAGCTTCAAAAGGTGTCAAAATATGAGGAGCATGAAACCGTCTGAAAAGGAGGAGGACCATTAAGCGGTGTTGAAAAAAATGAAGAGCCTGAAAAGGTGTGAAAAATAGGAAGATCTTGAAAAGGGGTCAAAAATATGAGTAGCATGAAACTGTCTGAAAAATAGGAGGAGCATGAAGTCGTGATGAAAAACATGAAGAGCCTGAAAAGGTGTGAAAAATATGAAGAGCTTCCAAAATTGTGAAAATATGAGGAGAATGAAACGGTTTGAAAAATAGGAGGAGCATGAAACGGTCTGAAAAATAGGAGGAGCATGATGCGGTGTGGAAAAACAAGAAGAGCCTGAAAAGGTGTGAAAAATATGAAGAGCTTCAAAAGGTGTGAAAAATATGAAGAGCTTCAAAAGGTTTCAAAATTAAGAGGAGCAATAAACCGTCTGAAAAATATGAAGGAGCATGAAACGGTTTGAAAAATAGAAGGAGCATGAAACGTGATGAAAAACATGAAGAGCTTCAAAAGGTGTGAAAAATATTAGATCATGAAACGATCTGAAAAATAGGAGGAGCATGAACTGGTCTTGAACAACATGAAGAGCATGAAAAGGTGTGAAAAATATGAAGAGCTTTAAAAGGTGTCAAAAATATGAGGAGCACGGAACGGTCTGAAAAATAGGAGAACCACGAAGCTGTGTTGAAAAACATGACAGCATGAAAAGGTGTGAAAAATATGAAGGGCTGCAAAAGTTGTGAAAAATATGAAGAGCATGAAAAGGTCTGAAAAATAGGAGGAGCATGAAGCGCTGTTGAAAAACATGAAGTGCCTGAAAAGTTGTGAAGAATATGAAGAGCTTCAAAAGGTGTCAAAAATATGAGGAGCATGAAATGGACTGAAAAATATGAGGTGCATGAATCGGTCTGATTAATAGGAGGAGCATGAAACGGTGTTGAAAAACATGAAGAGCATTGAAAGGTGTGAAAAATATGAAGAGCTTCAAAAGGTGTCAAAACTGTGAGGATCATGAAATGATCTGAAAGATAGGAGGAGCATGAACCTGTGGTCAGAAACATGAAGAGCCTGAAAAGGTGTGAAATATATGAAGAGCTTCAAAAGGTGTGAAAAATATGAATAGCATCAGAAGGTGTTAAAAATATGAGGAGCATGAAACGGTCTGAAAAATAGGTGGAGCATCAAAATGTGTTGAAAAAAATGAAGATCATGAAAGGTTTGAAAAATATGAAGAGCTTCAAAAGGAGTCAAAAATAGAAGCAGCATGAAACGGTGTTCAAAAACTTGAAGTGCCTGAAAATGTGTGAAAAATATGAAGAGATTTAAAGGTGTCAAAAATATGAGGAACATGAAACGGTCTGAAAAATAGGAGGAGCATGAAGCGGTGTTGAAAAACATGAAGAGCATGAAAAGGTGTGAAAAATATGAAGAGCTTCAAACGGTGTGAAAAATATGAGGAGCATGAAACGGTCTGAAAAATAGGAGGAGCATGAAGCGGTGTTCAAAAACATGAAGAGCCACAAAAGGTGTGAAAAATATGAAGAGCTTTAAAAGGGGTCAAAATATGAGGAGCATGAAACGTTCTGAAAAATAGGAGGATCATGAAGCGGTGTAGAAAAACATGAAGAGCCTGAAAATGTTTGAAAAATATGAAGAACTTCAGAAGTTGTCAAATCATGAGGAGCATGAAACGGTCTGAAAGATAAGAGGACATTGAAGCGGTGTTGAAAAATATGAAGAGCGTGAAAACGTGTGAAAAATATGAAGAGCTTCAAAAGGTGTGAAAAATATGAAAAGCTTCTAAAGGTGTCAAAAATGAGATGGGCATGAAACGGTCTGAAAATTAGGAGGAGCATGAAGCGGTGTTGAAAAACATGAAGAGCGTGAAAAGGTGTGAAAAATATGAAGAGCATGAAAATGTGTGAAAAATATGAGGAGCATAATCTGTGTTCAAAAACATGAATATCCAGAAAAGGTGTGAAAAATATGAAGAGCATCAAAATGTCTCAAAAACATGAGGAGCATGAAACGGTCTGAAAATAGAAGGAGCATGAAGCGGTGTTCAAAAACATGAAGAGCCTGAAAAGGTGTGAAAAATATGAAGAGCTTCTAAACGTGTCAAAAATATGAGGAGCATGAAACCTTCTTAAATTTGGAGGAGCATGAAGCGGTGTTCAAAAATCTAAAGAGCCTGAAAAGGTTTGAAAAATGTGAAGAGCTTGAAAAGGTGTCAAAAATATGAGGGGCATGAAACGGTCTGAAAAATAGGAGGAGCATGAAACGGTGTTCAAATCGTGAAGAGCCTGAAAAGGTGTGAAAAATATGAAAAACTTCAAAAGTTGTCAAAAATATGAGGAGCATGAAACTGTCTGAAAAATAGGAGGAGCATGAAACGTTGTTCAAAAACATGAAGAGCCTGAAAAGGTTTGAAAAATGTGAAGAGCTTGAAAAGGTGTCAAAAATATGAGGGGCATGAAACGGTCTGAAAAAGAGAATGAGCATGAAACTGTGTTGAAAACCTGAAGAGCCAGAAAAGGTGTGAAAAATATGACGAGCTTCAAAAGATATAAAACATATGAGGAGCATGAAACGGTTTGTAAAATACAAGGAGCATGATGTGGTGTTGAAAACATGAAGTGCATAAAAATGTGTGAAAAATATGAAGAGCTTCAAAAAATATCAAAATATGAGGAGCATGTAACGGTCTGAAAAATAGGAGGAGCATGAGGTGGTGTTCAAAAACATGAAGAGCCTGAAAAGGTGTGAAAAATATGAAGAGATTCAAAAGGTGTCAATAATATGAGGAGCATGAAACGGTCTGTAAAATATGAGGAGCATGAATCGGTGTTCAAAAACATGAAGAGCCTGAAAAGCTGTGAAAAATATGAAGAGCATCAAGATTGTCAAAATATGAGGAGCATGAAATGGTCTGAAAAATAGGAGGAGCATGAAACGGTGTTGAAAAACATGAAGATCCTGAAAAAGTGTGAAAAATATGAAGAGCTTCAAAAGGTGTCAAAAATATGAGGAGCATGAAACGGTGTGAAAAATAGGAGGAGAATAAAGCGGTGTTGAAAAACATGAAGAGCCTGAAAAGGTGTGAAAAATATGAAGAGCTTGAAAAGTTGTCAAAAATATGAGGAGCATGAAACAGTCTGAAAAATAGGAGGAGGAGAAGCGGATTTGAAAAACATGAAGAGCCTGAAATGGTGTGATAATTATGAAGCACTTCAAATGGTGTCAAAATTATGGGGAGCATTAAACGGTATGAAAAATAGGAGGAGCTTGAAACCTTGTTGAAAAATATGAAGAGCATGAAAAGGTGTGGAAAAATATGAAGAGCTGCAAAAGGTGTCAAAAATATGAGGAGCATGAAACGGTCTGAAAAATATGAGGAGCATGAAACGGTGTTCAAATTCAAGAAAACCCTGAAAAGGTGTGAAATATATGAAGAGCTTCAAAAGATATCAAAAATAGGAGGAGCAGGAAGCGGTGTAGAAAAACATGAACAGCCTGAAAAAGTGTGAAATATATGAAGAGCTTCAAAACGTGTCAAAAATATGAGGACCATGAAACGGTCTGAAAAATAGGAGGAGCATGAAGCGGTGTTCAAAAACATGAAGAGCCTGAAAAGGTGTGAAATATATGAAGAGCTTCAAAAGGTGTAAAAATATGAGGAGTTTGAAACGGTCTGAAAAATAAGAGGATCTGGTTTCCTCAGTGTGTATGCCCAGAAGTGGAATTGCTGGGTCATATGGCAGTTCTCTTTCCAGTTTTTTAAGAAATCTCTACACCGTTTTCCATAGCGGCTGTACTAGTGTGCATTCCCACCAAGAGTATAAGAGGGTTCCCTTTTCTCCACTCCCTCTCCAGCATTTATTGCTTGTAGACTTTTGGATAGCAGCCATCCTGACTGGCATGTAATGGTACCTCATTGTGGTTTTGATTTGCATTTCTCTAATAATGAGTGATGTTGAGCATCTTTTCATGTGTTTGTTATCCATCTGTATGTCTTCTTTGGAGAAATGTCTGTTTAGTTCTTTGGCTCATTTTTTATTGGGTCATTTATTTTTCTGGAATTGAGCTGCAGGAGTTGCTTGTATATTTTTGAGATTAATCCTTTGTCTGTTTCTTCATTTGCTATTATTTTCTCCCAATCTGAGGGCTGTCTTTTCACCTTACTTATAGTTTCCTTTGTAGTGCAAAAGCTTTTAAGTTTCATTAGGTCCCATTTGTTTAGTTTTGCTTTTATTTCCAATATTCTGGGAGGTGGGTCATAGAGGATCTTGCTTTGATTTATGTCGGAGAGTGTTTTGCCTATGTTCTCCTCTAGGAGTTTTATAGTTTCTGGTCTTACATTTAGATCTTTAATCCATTTTGAGTTTATTTTTGTGTATGGTGTTAGAAAGTGTTCTATTTTCATTCTTTTACAAGTGGTTGACCAGTTTTCCCAGCACCACTTGTTAAAGAGGTTGTCTTTTTTCCATTGTATATCCTTGCCTCCTTTGTCAAAGATAAGGTGTCCATAGGTTCGTCTGAAAGAGACACGTGCACCCCAATGTTCATCGCAGCACTGTTTATAATAGCCAGGACATGGAAGCAACCTAGATGCCCGTCAGCAGATGAATGGATAAGAAAGCTGTGGTACATATACACCATGGAATATTACTCAGCCGTTAGAAAGAATTCATTTGAATCAGTCCTAATGAGATGGATGAAGCTGGAGCCCATTTTACAGAGTGAAGTAAGCCAGAAAGATAAAGAACATTACAGCATACTGACACATGTATATGGAATTTAGAAAGGTGACAACGATAACCCTATATGCAGAACAGAAAAAGAGACACAGAAATACAGAACAGACTTTTAAACTTTGTGGGAGAATGTGAGGGTGGGATATTTCAAAAGAACAGCATGTATGCTATCTATGGTGAAACAGATCACCAGCCCAGGTAGGATGCACGAGACAAGTGCTCCGGCTTGGTGCACTGGGAAGACCCAGAGGAATCGGGTGGAGAGGGAGGTGGGAGGGGCAATCGGGACTGGGAATGCATGTAAGTCCATGGCTGATTCATATCAAAGTATGACAAAACCAACTGGAAAAAAAATAAAAATAATAAAAAAAATTAAAAAAAATAACAATAAAAAAAAATAAGAGGAGCATGAAACGGTGTTCAAAAACATGAAGAGCCTGAAAAGGTGTGGAAATTATGAAGAGCTTCAAAAGGTGTCAAATATATGAGGAGCATAAAACGGTCTGAAAAAAAGGAGGAGCATGAAATGGTGTTGAAAAACATGAAGAGCCTGAAAAGGTGTGGAAATTATGAAGAGCTTCACAAGGTGTCAAATATATGAGGAGCATAAAACGGTCTGAAAAAAATGAGGAGCATGAAGTGGTGTTGAAAACCATGAAGAGCCTGTAAGGTGTGAAAAAAATGAAGAACTTCAAAAGGTGTCAAAAATATAAGGAGCATGAAACGGCCTGAAAAATGGGAGGAGCATGAAGGGGTGTTCAAAAACGTGAAAAGCCTGAAAAGGTGTGAAAAACATGAAGAGTTTCAAAAGGTGTCAAAAATGAGATGAGCATGAAACGGTCTGAAAAATAGGAGGAGCATGAAGCGGTGTTCAAAAACATGAAGAGCCTGAAAAAGTGTGAAAAATATGAAGAGCTTATAAAATTGTCAAAAATATGAGGAGCATGAAGAGATGTTCAAAAACATGAAGAGGTTATTAAGGTGTGAAAAACATGAAGAGCTATAAAAGGTTTGAAAAATAGGAGGAGCATGAAGCGGTGTTCAAAAATATGAAGAGCCTGAAAAAGTGTGAAAAATATGAAGAGCTTATAAAATTGTCAAAATATGAGGAGCATGAAACGGTCTGAAAAATACGAGCAGCCTGAAACCGTCTGAAAAATAGGAGGAGCATAAAGCGGTGTTCAAAAACATGAAGGGCCTGAAAACGTGTGAAAAATATGAAGAGCTTCAAAAGGAGTCAAAAATATGCGGAGCCTGAAACGATCTGAAAATTAGGAGGAGCATGAAGCGGTGTTGAAAACCATGAAGAGCCGGAAAAGGTGTGAAAAATGTGAAGAGCTCCAAAGGTGTCAAAAATATGAGGAGCATGAAACGCTCTGAAATATAGGAGGATCATGAAGCGGTGTTGAAAAACATGAAGAGCCTGAAAAGTTGTGATAAATGTGAAGAGCTTCAAAAGGTGTCAAAAATATGAGGAGCATGAAACGGTCTGAAAAATAGGAGGAGCATGAAACGGTGATCAAAAACATGAAGAGTCTGAAAACGTGTGAAAAATATGAAGAGCTTCAAACGGTGTGAAAAATATCAGGAGCATGAAACGGTCTGAAAAAGATGAGGAGCATGAAGTAGTCTTCAAAAACATGTACAGCCTGAAAAGGTGTGAAAAATATGAAGAGCTTCAAAAGGTGTGAAATACATGAGTATCATGAAACGGTATAAAAAATAGGAGGAGCATGAAGCTGTGTTCAAAAACATGAGAGCCTGAAAAGGTGTGCAAAATATGAAGAGGTTTAAAAGGTGTGAAAAATACGAGAAGCATGAAACGGTCTGAAAAATAGGAGGAGCATGAAACGGTGTTCAAAACATGAAGAGCCTGAAATGGTGTGAAAAATATGAAGAGCCTCAAAACGTGTCAAAAATATGAGGAGGATGAAACGGTCTGAAATATAGGAGGCGCATGAAGCGATGTTGAAAAACTTGAAGAGCCTGAAAACGTGTAAAATATGAAGAGCTTCAAAACGTGTGAAAAATATGAAGAGCTTCAAAAGGTGTCAAAAATGAGATGAGCATGAAACGGTCTGAAAAATAGGAGGAGAATGAAACGGTGTTGAAAAACTTGAAGACCCTGAAAAGCTGTGAAAAATATGAAGAGCTTCAAAAGGTGTGAAAAATATGAAGAGCTTCCAAAGGTGTCAAAAATATGAGGAGCATGAAAAGGTCAGAAAAAGAGGAGGAGCATGAGCGGAGTTGAAAAACATGAAGAGACGGAAAAGGTGTGAAAAATATGAAGAGCTTCAAAAGGTTTGAAAAATAGGAGGAGCATGAAGCGGTTTTCAAAAACATGAAAAGCCTGAAAAGGTGTGAAAAATACGAAGAGCTTCAAAAGGTGTCAAAAATATGACGAGCATGAAAGAGTCTGAAAAATAGGAGCAGCATGAAACGGTGTTCAAAAACATGAAGAGCCTGAAAAGGTGTGAAAAATATGAAGAGCTTGAAAAGGTGTGAAAATAGGAGGAGCATGAAGGGGTGTTCAAAAACATGATAAGCCTGAAAAGGTGTAAAAAACATGAAGAGTTTCAAAAGGTGTCAAAAATGAGATGAGCATGAAACGGTCTGAAAAATAGGAGGATCATGAAGCGGTGTTCAAAAAGATGAAGAGCCTGAAAGGTGTGAAAAACATGAAGAGTTTCAAAAGGTGTCAAAAATATGAGGAGCATGAAACGGTCTGACAAAGAGGAGGAGCATAAAGTGGTGTTTAAAAACATGAAGGGCCTGAAAAGGTGTGAACAGTATGAAGAGCTTCAAAAGGTGTCAAAAATGATATGAGAATGAAACGGTCTGAAAAATAGGAGGAGCATGAAGCGGTGTTCAAAAACATAAAGAGCCTGAAAAGGTGTGAAAAATATGAAGAGCTTCAAAAGGTGTGAAAAATGAGAGGATCATGAAACGGTCTGAAAAATAGGAGGAGCATGAAGCGGTGTTCAAAAACATGAAGAGCTGAAAAGGTGTGAAAAATATGAAGAGCTTCAAAAGGTGTGAAAAATAAGAGGATCATGAAACGGTCTGAAAAATAGGAGGAGCATGAAGCGGTGTTCAAAACCATGAAGAGCCTGAAAAGGTATGAAAAATATGAAGAGTTTCAAAAAGTGTCAAAAATATGAGGAGCATGAAACGGTCTCAAAAATAGGAGGAGCATGAAGCGGTGTTGAAAAACATGAAGAGCCTGAAAAGGTGTGAAATATATGAAGAGCTTCCAAAATTGTCAAAAATATGAGGAGCATGAAACGGTTTGAAAAATAGGAGGAGCCTGAAGCAGTCGGAAAAAAAGGAGGACATTGAAACGGTGTTGAAAAACATGAAGAGCCCGAAAACGTGTGAAAAATAGGAGGAGCTTCAAAAGGTGTCAAAAATATGAGGAGCATGAAACGGTCTGAAAAATAGGAGGAGCAAGAAGCGGCGTGCAAAAACAAGAAGAGCCTTAAAAGGTGTGAAAAATATGAAGAGCTTCAAAAGGTGTGAAAAATGAAAGGAGCATGAAACGGTATGAAAAATAGAAGGAGCATGAAGTGGTGTTGAAAAAAAAGAAGAGCCTGAAAATGTGTGAAAAATATGAAGAGCTTCAAAAGGTGTGAAATACATGAGGAACATTAAACGTTCTGAAAAATAGGAGGAGCATGAAGCGGTGTTGAAAAACATGAAGAGCCTGAAAAGGTGTGAAAAATATGAAGAGCTTCAAAAAGTGTGAAAAATAGGAGGAGCATGAAGCGGTGTTCAAAAACATGAAGAGCCTGAAAAGGTTTGAAAAATATGAAGAGCTTCAAACGGTCTGAAATACATGAGGAGCATGAAACGGTCTGAAAAATAGGAGGAGAATCAAACGGTGTTCAAAAATAAGAAGAGCCTGAAAAGCTGTGAAAAATATGAAGACTTTCAAAAGGTGTCAAAATTATGAGGAGCATGAATCGGTCTGAAAAATAGGAGTAGCATGAAGCGGTGTTCAAAAACATGAAGATCCTGAAAAGGTGTGAAAAATATAGAGCTTCAAAAGGTGTCAAAGATATGAGGAGCATGAAACGGTCTGAAAAATAGGAGGAGCATGAAACGGTGTTCGAAAACACGAACAGCCTGAAAAGTTGTGAAAAATATGAAGAGCTTCAAAAGGTGTCAAAAATATGAGGAGCATGAAAAGGTCTGAAAAATAGGAGGAGCATGAAACGGTGTTCCAAAACATCAATAGCCTGAACAGGTGTGAAAAATATGAAGAGCATCAAAAGGTGTGAAAAATATCAGGAGCATGAAACGGTCTGAAAAATAGGAGGAGGAAGAAACGGTGTTGAAAAACATGAAGAGCCTGAAAAGGTGTGAAAAATATGAAGAGCTTCTAAAGGTGTCAAAAATAAGAGGAAAATGAAACGGTCTGGAAAATAGGAGGAGCATGAAGTGGTGTTGAATATGATGAAGAGCCTGAAAAGGTGTGAAATATATGAGGAGCTTGAAAATGTGTCAAAAATATGAGGAGCATGAAACGATCTGAAAAATAGGAGGTGCATGAAGTGGTGTTGAAAAACATGAAGAGCCTGAAAAGGTGTAAAAAATATGAAGAGCTTCAAAAGGTGTCAAAAATGACATGAGCTTGAAACGGTCTGAAAAATTGGAGGAGCATGAAGCGATGTTGAAAAACATGAAGTCCTGGATAAGTGTGAAAAATATGAAGAGCTTCAAAAGGTGTTAAATATATGAGGAGCAAGAAACGTTCTCAAAAATAGGAGGAGCATGAAGCGGTGTTCAAAACCATGAAGAGCCTGAAAAGGTGTGAAAAATATGAAGAGGTTCAAAAATGTGAAAAATATGAAGAGCTTCAAAGGTGTCAAATATATGAAGGGCTTCAAATGGTGTCCAAATTATGAGGAGCATGAAACGGTCTAAAAAATAGGAGGAGCATGAAGCGGGGTTGAAAAACATGAAGAGCCTGAGAACGTGTGAAAAATATGAAGAGCTTCAAAATGTGTGAAAAATATGAGGAGCTTCAAAATGTGTCAAAAATATGAGGAGCATGAAACGGTCTGAAAAATAGGAGGAGCATGATGCAGTGTTGAAAAATATGAAGAGCCCGAAAACGTGTGAAAAATATGAAGATCTTAAAAAGGTATGAAAAATATGAAGAGCTTCAAAAGTTGTCAAAAAAGAGATGAGCATGAAACGGTCTGAAAAATAGGAGGAGCATGAAATTTTGTTCAAAAAAATGAAGAGCCTGAAAAGGTGTCTAGTATATGAAGATTTCAGAAGGTGTCAAAATATGAGGAGCATGAAAAAGTCTGAAAAATAGGAGGAGCATGAAGTGATGTTGAAAAACATGAAGAGCCTGAAAACGTGTGAAAAATAGGAGGAGCTTCAAAAGGTGTCAAAAATATGAGGAGCATGAAACGGTCTGAAAAATAGGAGGAGCAAGAAGCGGCGTGCAAAAACATGAAGAGCCAGAAAAGGTGTGAAAAATATGAAGAGCTTCAAAAGGTGTGAAATATAGGAGGAGCATGAAGCGGTGTTCAAAAACATGAAGAGCCTGAAAAGGTTTGAAAAATATGAAGAGCTTCAAACGGTCTGAAGTACATGAGGAGCATGAAACGGTCTGAAAAATAGGAGGAGAATCAAACGGTGTTCAAAAATAAGAAGAGCCTGAAAAGCTGTGAAAAATATGAAGACCTTCAAAAGGTGTCAAAATTATGAGGAGCATGAATCGGTCTGAAAAATAGGAGTAGCATGAAGCGGTGTTGAAAAACATGAAGATCCTGAAAAGGTGTGAAAAATATAGAGCTTCAAAAGGTTTCAAAGATATGAGGAGCATGAAACGGTCTGAAAAATAGGAGGAGCATGAAACGGTGATCAAAAACATGAAGACACTGAAAAGGTGTGAAAAATATGAGGAGCTTCAAAAGGTGTCAAAAATATGAGGAGCATGAAACGGTCAGAAAAATAGGAGGAGCATGAAACGGTGTTTAAAAACTTGAAGAGCCTGAAATGGTGTGAAAAGTATGAAGAGCTTCAAAACGTGTCTAAAATAAGAGGAGCATGAAACGGTCTGAAAAATAGGAGGAGCATGAAACGGTGTTGAAAAACATGAAGAGCGTGAAATTGTGTGAAAAATATGAAGAACTTCAAAATGTGTCAAATATAGGAGGAGCATGAAACAGTGTTCAAAAACATGAATAGCCTGAAAAGATGTGAAAAATATGAAGAGTTTCAAAAAGTGTGAAAAATATGAGGAGCATGAAACGGTCTGAAAAATAGGAGAAGCATGAAACGGTGTTAAAATAAATGAAGAGCCTGAAAAGGTGTGAAAAATATGAAGAGCTTCAAAACGTGTCAAAAATAAGAGGAGCATGAAACGGTCTGAAAAATAGGAGGAGCATGAAGCGGTGTTAAAAAATATGAAGAGCCTGAAAAGGTGTTCAAAAATATGAAGAGTTCAAAAGGTTTGAAATATATGAAGGGCTTCAAAAAGTGTGAAAACTATGAAGAGCTTCAAAAGGTGTGAAAAATATGAAGACCTTCAAAATGTGTCAAAAATGAGATGAGCATGAAACGGTCTGAAAAATACGAGCAGCACGAAGCGGTGTAGAAAAACATGAAGAGCCTGCAAAGGTGTGAAAAACATGAAGAGCTTCAAAAGGTGTGAAAAATATGAAGAGCTTCAAAAGATGTGAAAAATATGAAGAGCTTCAAAAGGTGTCAAAATTGAGAGGAGCATGAATCGGTCTGAAAAATAGGAGGAGCATGAAGCGGTGTTGAAAAACGGTAGAGCCTGAAAAGGTGTGAAAAATATGAAGACTTCAAAAGTTGTCAAAAATATGAGGAGCATGAAACGGTCTGAAAAATAGGAGGAGCATGAAGTGGTGTTGAAAAATATTAAGAGGCTGAAAAAGTGTGAAAAATATGAAGTGCTCCAAAGATGTCAAAATTATGAGGAGCATGAAGCAGTCCGAAAAATAGGATGAGCATGAAGCGGTGTTGAAAACATTAAGAGCCTGAAAAGGTGTGAAATATATGAAGAGCTTGAAACGGTGTCAAAAATATGAGGAGCATGAAACGGTGTGAAAAATAGAAGAAGCATGAAGTGATGTTGAGAAACATGAAGAGCCTGAAAAGGTGTGAAAAAAATGAAGAGCTACAAAAGGTGTCAAATACATGAGGAGCATGAAACGATCTGAAAAATAGGAGGAGCATGAAGTGGCGTTGAAAAATATGAAGAGCCTGAAAAGGTGTGAAAATTATGAAGAGCTTCAAAATGTGTCAAAAAAAAGGAGGATAATGAAACAGTGTTCAAATACATTAAGAGCGTGAATAGGTGTGAAAAATATGAAGAGCTTCAAAACTTGTCAAACATTGAGGAGCATGAAACTATCTGAAAAATAGGAAGAGCATGATTCCGTGTTGAAAAACATGAAGAGCCTTAAAAGTTGTGAAAAATATGACGAGCTTCAAAAGGTGTGAAAAATATGAAGAGCTTCAAAAGGTGTCAAAAATGAGAGGAGCATGAAACGGTGTGAAAAATAGGAGGAGCATGAAGCTGTGTTGAAAAACATGAAGAGCCTGAAAAGCTGTGAACAATTTGGATAGCTTCAAAAGGTGTCAAATATATGAGGAGCATGAAATGGTCTGAAAAATAGGAGGAGCATGAAGCGGTGTTGAAAAACATTAAGAGTGTGAAAAGGTTTTCAAAAACATGAAGAGCCTGAAAAGGTTGAAAACTATGAAGATCTTCAAAAGGTGTGAAATACATGAGGAGCATGAAACTTGCTGAAAAATAGGAGAGGCATGAAGGGGTGTTGAAAAACATGAAGAGCCTGAAAAGGTTTGAAAAATATGAAGAGCTTCAAAAGGTGTGAAATACATGAGGAGCATGAAACACTCTGAAAAATAGAAATAGCATGAAGTGGTGTTGAAAAACATGAAGAGCCTGAAAACGTGTGAAAATATGAAGAGCTTCAAAAATATGAAAAATATGAAGAGCTTCAAAAGGTGTGAAATACATGAGGAGCATGAAACACTCTGAAAAATAGAAATAGCATGAAGTGGTGTTGAAAAACATGAAGAGCCTGAAAACGTGTGAAAATATGAAGAGCTTCAAAAATATGAAAAATATGAAGAGCTTCAAAAGGTGTGAAAAATTTGAAGAGCTTCAAAAGGTGTCAAAATGAGATGAGCATGAAACCGTCTGAAATACGAGGAGCATGAAGTGGTGTTGAAAAAAATGAAAAGCATGAAAAGGTGTGAAATATATGAAGAGCTTCAAAAGGTGTCAAAAATATGAGGAGCATGAAACGGTCTGAAAAATAGGAGGAGCATGAAGCGGTGTTGAAAAACTTGAAGAGCCTGAAAACGTGTGAAAAATTTGAAGAGCATCAAAAGGTGTGAAAAATATGAAGAGCTTCAAAAGGTGTAAAAAATGAGATGAGCATGAAACGGTCTGAAAAATAGGAGGAGCATGAAGTGGTGTTGAAAAAAATGAAGAGCCTGAAAATGTGTGAAACATATGAAGAGCTTCAAAAGGTGTCAAAAATATGAAGAGCATGAAATGGTCTGAAAAATAGGAGGGTCATGAAGCGGTGTTCAAAACGTGAAGAGACTGAAAAGGTATGAAAAATATGAAGAGCTTCAAAAGGTGTGAAAAATATTAGGAGCATGAAACGGTCTGAAAAATAAAAGCGGCATGAAATGGTGTTCAAAACATGAAGAGCCTGAAAAGGTGTGAAAATTATCAAGAGCTTCAAAAGGTGTGAAATACATGAGGAGCATGAAACGGTCTGAAAAATAGGAGAAGCATGAAGTGGTGTTGAAAAACATGAAGAGCCTGAAAAGGAGTGAAAAATATGAAGAGCTTCAAAAGGTGTCAAACATATGAAGAACATGAAACGGTCTGAAAAATAGGAGGATCATGAAGCAGTGTTCAAAAACATGAAGAGCCTGAAAATGTGTGAAAAATATTCAGAGCTTCAAAATGTGTCAAATATATGAGGAGCATGAAACGGTCTGAAAAATAGGAGGAGCATGAAATGGTGATTAAAAACATGAAGAGCCTGAAAAGATGTGAAAAATATGAAGAGATTCAAAAGGTGTGAAATACATGAGGAGCATGAAACAGGCCGAAAATAGGAGAAACATGAAGTGGTGTGGAAAAACATGAAGAGCCTAAAAAGTTGTGAGAAATATGAAGAGCTTCAAAAGATGTGAAATACATGAGGAGCATGAAACTCTCTGAAAAATAAGAGGAGCATGAAGCAGTGTCAAAAACATGAAGAGCCTAAAAAGTTGTGAGAAATATGAAGAGCTTTAAAAGGTGTCAAAAATGAGATGAGCATGAAACGGTCTGAAAAATAGGAGGAACATGAAGCGGTGTTGAGAAACATGAAGAGCCTAAAAAGTTGTGAGAAATATGAAGAGATTCATAAGGGGTCAAAAATGAGATGAGCATGAAACGGTCTGAAAAATAGGAGCATGAAACAGTGATAAAAAACATGAAGAGCCTGAAAAAGTGTGAAAAATATGAAGAGCTTCAAAAGGTGTGAAATTCAAGAGGAGCATGAAATGGTCTGAAAAATAGGACAAGAATGAAGTGATGTGGAAAATCATGAAGAGCCTGAAAAGGTGTGAAAAATATGAAGAGCTTCAAGAGGTGTCAAAAATATGAAGAGCATGAAACGGTCTGAAAAATAGGAGGATCATGAAGCGGTGATCACAAACATGAGGAGCGTGAAAAGGTGTGAAAAATATGAAGAGCTTCAAAAGGTGTGAAATTCATGAGGATCATGAAACGGTCTGAAAAATAGGATAAGCATGAAGTGGTGTGGAAAAACATGAAGAGCCTGTAAACGTGTGAAAAATATGAAGAGCTTCAAAAGGTGTCAAAAATATGAGGAGCATGAAACGGTCCGAAAAATAGGAGGAGCATGAAGCAGTGTTCAAAAACATGAAGAGCCTGAAAATGTGTGAAACATATGAAGAGCTTCAAAAGGTGTCAAAATTATGAGGAGCATGAAACGGCCTGAAAAATTGGAGGAGCATGAAGCGGTGTTCAAAAATATGAAGAGCCTGAAAAGGTGTGAAAAATATGAAGAGCTTCAAAAGGTGTCAAAAATATGAGTAGCATGAAACGGTCTGAAAAATAGGAGGAGGATGAAATGGTGTTCAAAAACATGAAGAGCCTGAAAAGGTGTGAAAAACATGAGGAGCCGGAAAAGGTGTGTAAAATATGAAGAGCTTCAAAAGGTGTGAAATACATGAGGAGTTTGAAAAGAACAGAGAAATAGGAGAAGCATGAAGTGGTGTGGAAAAATATGAAGAGCCTGAAAAGGTGTGGAAAATATGAAGAGCTTCAAAAGGTGTCAAAAATATGAGGAGCATGAAACGGTCTGAAAAATAGGAAGAGCATGAAGTGGTGTTGAAAACATGAAGATACTGAAAAAGTGTGAAATATATGAAGAGCTTCAAAAAGTGTGAAAAATATGAGGAGCTTCAAAATGTGTCAAAAATATGAGGAGCATGAAACGGTCTTAAAAAACGGAGGAGCATGAAGCGGTGTTGAAAAATATGAAGAGCCTGAAATGGTGTGAAAAATATGAAGAGCTTCCAAAGGTGTGAAATACAAGAGGAGCATGAAACAGCCTGAAAAATATGAGGAGCATGAAGCGGTGTTGAAAAACATGACGAAACAGAAAAGGTGTGAAAAAAATGAAGAGCTTCAAAGGTGTCAAAATATGTGAGCATGAAACGGTCTGAAAAATAGGAGGACCAGGAAGCGGTGTTGAAAAACATGAAGAGCCTGAAAAGGTGTGAAAAATATGAAGAGCTTCAAAAGGTGTCAAAAATATGAGGAGCCTGAAACGGTCTGAAAAATAGGAGGAACATGAAACGGTGTTCAAAAACATGAAGAGCCTCAAAAGGTGTGAAAAATATGAAGAGCTTCAAAAGGTGTCAAAAATATGAGGAGCATGAAACGGTCTGAAAAATAAGAGGAGCATGAAACGGTGTTCAAAAACATGAAGAGCCTGAAAATGTGTGAAAAATATGAAGAGCTTCAAAAGTTGTGAAAAATATGAAGAGCTTCAAAAGCTGTCAAAAATGAGATGAGAATGAAACAGTTTGAAAAATAGGAGGAGCATGAAGTGGTGTTGAAAAACATGAAGACCCTGAAAAGGTGTGAAAAATATGAAGAGCTTCAAAAGGTGTCAAAAATATGAGGAGCATGAAACGGTATGAAAAATAGGAGGATCTTGAAGCAGTGTTGAAAAACATGAAGAGCATGAAAAGGTGTGAATAATATGAAGAGCTTCAAAGGAGTCAAAAATATGAGGAGCATGAAAAGGTCTGAAAAATAGGTGGAGCATGAAGCGGTGTTGAAAAACATGAAGAGCCTGAAAAGCTGTGAAAAATATGAAGAGCTTCAAAAGGAGTCAAAAATATGAGGAGCATGAAATGGTCTGTAATATAGGAGGAGATTGAAATGGTGATGAAAAACATGAAGTGCCTCAAAAGGTGTGAAAAATATGAAGAGCTTCAAAAGGTGACAACAATATGAGGAGAATGAAACGGCCTGAAAAATAGGAGGATCATGAAGCGTTGTTTAAAAACATGAAGAGCCTGTAAAGGTGTGAAAAATATGAAGAGCTTGAAAATGTGTCAAAAATATTAGGAGCCTGAAACGGTCTGAAAAATAGGAGGAGATTGAAATGGTGATGAAAAACATGAAGCGCCTGAAAAGGTGTGAAAAATATGAAGAGCTTCAAAAGGTGTGAAATACAATAGGAGCATGAAACGGTCTGAAAAATAGGAGGAGCATTTAGCGGTGTTGAAAACATGAAGAGCCTGAAAAGGTGTTAAATATATGAAGAGCTTCAAAAGGTGTGAAAAATATGAGGAGCATGAAATGGTCTGAAGAATAGGAGGAGGATTGTAGCGGTGTTCAAAAACATGAAGAGCATGAAAAGGTGTGAAAAATATGAAGGGCTTCAAAACGTGTGAAACACATGAGGAGCATGAAACTGTCTGAAAATTAGGAGGATCATGAAGCGGTGTTGAAAAACATGAAGAGCATGAAAAGCTGTGAAAAATATGAAGAGCCTCAAAATGTGTGAAAAATATGAAGAGCTTCAAAAGGTGTCAAAAACATGAGGAGCATGAAACGGACTGAAATATGGAGGAGCATGAAACGGTGTTCATAAACATGAAGAGCCTGTAAAGGTGAAAAAAATATGAAGAGCTTCAAAAGGTGTCAAAAATGAGATGAGCATGAAACGGTCTGAAAAATAGGAGTAGCAAGAAGTAGTGTTGAAAAAAATGAAGAGCCTGAAAAGGTGTGAAAAATATGAAAAGCTTCAAAAGGTGTCAAAAATATGAGGAGCAAGAAACGGTCTGAAAAATAGGAGAGCATGAAGCGGTGTTGAAAAACCTGAAGAGCCTGAAAAGGTGTGAAAAATATGAAGAGCTTCAAAAGGTGTCAAAAATATGAGGAGCATGAAATGGTCTGAAAAATAGAAATAGCATGAAGCGGTGTTGAAAAACATGAAGAGCCTGAAAAGGTGTGAAAAATATGAAGAGCTTCAAAAATATGAAAAATATGAAGAGCTTCAAAAGGTGTGAAAAATTTGAAGAGCTTCAAAAGGTGTCAAAATGAGATGAGCATGAAACGGTCTGAAATAGGAGGAGCATGAAGTGGTGTTGAAAACAATGAAAAGCCTGAAAAGGTGTGAAATATATGAAGAGCTTCAACAGGTGTCAAAAATATGAGGAGCATGAAACCGTCTGAAAAATAGGAGGAGCATGAAGCGGTGTTGAAAAACTTGAAGAGCCTGAAAACGTGTGAAAAATTTGAAGAGCATCAAAAGGTGTGAAAAATATGAAGAGCTTCAAAAGGTGTAAAAAATGAGATGAGCATGAAACGGTCTGAAAAATAGGAGGAGCATGAAGTGGTGTTGAAAAAAATGAAGAGCCTGAAAATGTGTGAAACATATGAAGAGCTTCAAAAGGTGTCAAAAATATGAAGAGCATGAAATGGTCTGAAAAATAGGAGGGTCATGAAGCGGTGTTCAAAACGTGAAGAGCCTGAAAAGGTATGAAAAATATGAAGAGCTTCAAAAGGTGTGAAAAATATGACGAGCATGAAACGGTCTGAAAAATAGAAGCGGCATGAAATGGTGTTCAAAAACATGAAGAGCCTGAAAAGGTGTGAAAATTATGAAGAGCTTCAAAAGGTGTGAAATACATGAGGAGCATGAAACGGTCTGAAAAATAGGAGAAGCATGAAGTGGTGTTGAAAAGCATGAAGAGCCTGAAAAGGAGTGAAAAATATGAAGAGCTTCAAAAGGTGTCAAACATATGAAGAACATGAAACGGTCTGAAAAATAGGAGGATCATGAAGCAGTGTTCAAAAACATGAAGAGCCTGAAAATGTGTGAAAAATATTCAGAGCTTCAAAATGTGTCAAATATATGAGGAGCATGAAACGGTCTGAAAAATAGGAGGAGCATGAAATGGTGATTAAAAACATGAAGAGCCTGAAAAGGTGTGAAAAATATCAAGAGATTCAAAAGGTGTGAAATACATAAGGAGCATGAAACAGGCCGAAAATAGGAGAAGCATGAAGTGGTGTGGAAAAACATGAAGAGCCTAAAAAGTTGTGAGAAATATGAAGAGCTTCAAAAGATGTGAAATACATGAGGAGCATGAAACTCTCTGAAAAATAAGAGGAGCATGAAGCAGTGTCAAAAACATGAAGAGCCTAAAAAGTTGTGAGAAATATGAAGAGCTTCACAAGGGGTCAAAAATGAGATGAGCATGAAACGGTCTGAAAAATAGGAGCATGAAACGGTGATAAAAAACATGAAGAGCCTGAAAAAGTGTGAAAAATATAAAGAGCTTCAAAAGGTGTGAAATTCAAGAGGAGCATGAAATGGTCTGAAAAATATTACAAGAATGAAGTGGTGTGGAAAAACATGAAGAGCCTGAAAAGGTGTGAAAAATATGAAGAGCTTCAAGAGGTGTCAAAAATATGAAGAGCATGAAACGGTCTGAAAAATAGGAGGATCATGAAGCGGTGATCAAAAACATGAGGAGCGTGAAAAGGTGTGAAAAATATGAAGAGCTTCAAAAAGTGTGAAATTCATGAGGATCATGAAACGGTCTGAAAAATAGGAGAAGCATGAAGTGGTGTGGAAAAACATGAAGAGCCTGTAAACGTGTGAAAAATATGAAGAGCTTCAAAAGGTGTCAAAAATATGAGGAGCATGAAACGGTCCGAAAAATAGGAGGAGCATGAAGCAGTGTTCAAAAACATGAAGAGCCTGAAAACGTGTGAAAAATATGAAGAGCTTCAAAAGGTGTGAAATACATGAGGATCATGAAACGGTCTGAAAAATAGGAGGAGCATGAAGCGGTGTTGAAAAACATGAAGAGCCTGAAGGTGTGAAAAATATGAAGAGCTTCAAAAGGTGTCAAAAATACGAGGAGCATGAAACGGTCTGAAAAATAGGAGGAGCATGAAGCGGTGTTGAAAAACTTGAAGAGCCTGAAAACGTGTGAAAAATATGAAGAGCATCAAAAGGTGTGAAAAATATGAAGAGCTTCAAAAGGTGTAAAAAATGATGTGAGCATGAAACGGTCTGAAAAATAAGAGGAGCATGAAGTGGTGTTGAAAAAAATGAAGAGCCTGAAAATGTGTGAAACATATGAAGAGCTTCAAAAGGTGTCAAAATTATGAGGAGCATGAAACGGCCTGAACAATTGGAGGAGCATGAAGAGGTGTTCAAAAATATGAAGAGCCTGAAAAGGTGTGAAAAATATGAAGAGCTTCAAAACGTGTCAAAAATATGAGTAGCATGAAACGGTCTGAAAAATAGGAGGAGCATGAAATGGTGTTCAAAAACATGAAGAGCCTGAAAAGGTGTGAAAAACATGAAGAGCCGGAAAAGGTGTGAAAAATATGAAGAGCTTCAAAAGGTGTGAAATACATGAGGAGTTTGCAAAGGGCAGAAAAATAGGAGAATCATGAAGTGGTGTGGAAAAATATGAAGAGCCTGAAAAGGTGTGGAAAATATGAAGAGCTTCAAAAGGTGTGAAATACATGAGGAGCATGAAACTCTCTGAAAAAAAGAAGGAGCATGAAGCGGTGTTCAAAACCATGAAGAGCCTGAAAAGGTGTGAAAAATATGAAGAGCTTCAAACGGTGTCAAAAATATGAGGAGCATGAAACAGCCTGAAAAATAGGAGGAGCATGAAGCGTTGTTGAAAAACATGACGAAACAGAAAAGGTGTGAAAAATATGAAGTGCTTCAAAAGGTGTGCAAAATATGAAGAGATTCAAAGGGGTCCAAAATATGAGGAGCATGAAACGGTCTGAAAAATAGGAGGAGCATGAAACGATGTTCAAAAACATGAAGAGACTGAAAAGGTGTGAAAAATATGAAGAGCTCAAAAGGTGTGAAAAATATGTGGAGCATGAAACGGTCTGAAGAATAGGAGGAGGATTGTAGCGTTGTTCAAAAACATGAAGAGCAGGAAAAGGTGTGAATAATATGAAGACCTTCAAAAGGTGTCAAAAATATGAGGAGCATGAAACGGTCTGAAAAATATGAGGAGCATGAAGTAGTGTTGAAAAACATGAAGAGCCTGAAAAGGGGTGAAAAATATGAAGAGCTTCAAAAGGTGTCAAAAATATGTAGAGCATGAAACGGTCTGAAATATAGGAGGAGCATGAAACGGTGTTCATAAACATGAAGAGCCTGAAAAGGTGTGAGAAATATGAAGAGCTTCAAAAGGTGTGAAAAATATGAAGAGCTTCAAAAGGTGTGAAAAATATGAAGAGCTTCAAAAAATGTGAAATACATGAGGAGCATGAAACGGTCTGAAAAATAGGAGGAGCATGAAGCGGTGTTGAAAAACATGAAAACCTGAAAAGGTGTGAAAAATTTGAGGTGCTTCAAAAGGTGTGAAAATTAGGAGGAGGATGAAGCGGTGTTCAAAAACATGAAAAGCCTGAAAATGTTTGTAAAATATGAAGAGCTTCAAAACGTGTCAAAAATATGAGGAGCATGAAACAATCTGAAAAATAGGAGGATCAAGAAGCGGTGTTGAACAACATGAAGATCTCAAAACTTGTGAAAAATATGAAGAGCTTCAAAAGGTGTGAAAAATATGAAGAGCTTCAAAAGGTGTCAAAAATGAGATGAGCATGAAACGGTCTGAAAAATAGGAGGAGCATGAAACGGTGTTCAAAAACCTGAAGAGCCTGAAATGGTGCGAAAAATATGAAGAGTTTAAAAACGTGTGAAAATATGAAGACCTTCAAAACGAGTCAAAAAAATGAGGAGCATGAAACGGTCTGAAAAATAGGAGGAGCATGAAGTGGTGTTGAAAAACATGAAGAGTATGAAAAGGAGTGAAATATATGAAGAGCTTCAAAAGATGTCAAAAATATGAGGAGCATGAAACGGTCTGAAAAATATGAGGAGCATAAAACTGTGTTCAAAAACATGAAGAGCCTGAAAAGGTGTGAAAAATAAAGAGCTTCAAAAGGTGTCAAAAATATGTGGAGCATGTAACGGTTTGAAAAATAGGAGGAGCATGAAGCGGTGTTCAAAAACATGAAGATCCTGAAAAGTTGTGAAAAATACGAAGAGCTTCAAAAGATGTGAAATACATGAGGAGCATGAAACTGTCTGAAAAATAGGAGGAGCATGAAGCGCTGTTCAAAAACATGAAGAGCTTGAAAAGGTGTAAAATATATGAAGAGCTACAAAAGGTGTGAAATGCATGAGGAGCATGAAACGGTGTATAAAATAGGAGGAGCATGAAGCGGTGTTCAAAAACATGAAGAGCCTGAAACGGTGTGAAAAATATGAAGAGCTTCAAAAGATGTGAAATACATTAGGAGCATGAAACTGTCTGAAAAATTGGAGGAGCATGAAGTGGGGTTGAAAATCATGAAGAGCCTGAAAAGGTGTGTAAAATATGAAGAGCTTCAAAAGGAGTGAAAGACTTGAGGAGCATGAAACCGTCTGAATTATAGGAGGAGCATGAAACGGTGTTGAAAAACATGAAGAGCCTCAAAAGGTGTGAAAAATATGAAGAGCTCAAAAGGTGTCAAAAATATGAAGAGCTTCAAAAAGTGTGACAAATGAGATGAGCATGAAATGGTCTGAAAAAGGAGGAGCATGAAGTGGTGTTGAAAAACATGAAGAGCCTGAAAAGGTGTAAAATATATGAATAGATTCAAAAGGTGTCAAAAATATGAGGAGCTTGAAACGGTCTGAAAAATTGGAGGATCATGAAGCGGTGTTGAAAAACATGAAGAGCCTGAAAAGTTGTGAAAAATATGAAGAGCTTCAAAGGTGTCAAAAATGGGAGGAGCATGAAACGGTCTGAAAAATAGGAGGAGCATTGTAGCATTGTTCAAAAACTTGAAGAGCCTGAAAAGGTGTGAAAAATATGAAGAGCTTCAATAGGTGTCAAAAATATGAGGAGCATGAAACGGTCTGAAAAATAGGAGGAGCATGAAACGGTGTTCAAAAACAGGAGGAGCCTGAAACGGTGTGAAAAATATGAAGAGCTTCAAAAGGTATCAAAAATATGAGGAGCATGAAAGGGTCTGAAATATAGGAGGAGCATGACGTGGTGTTGAAAAACATGACGAGCCTGAAAAGGTGTGAAAAATATGAAGAGCTTCAAAAGCTGTGAAAAATATGAGGAGCAAGAAATGCTCTGAAAAATAAGAGGAGCATGAAGCCGTGTTGAAAAACATGAAGAGCATGAAAAGGTGTAGAAAATATGAAGAGCTTCAAAAGGTGTCAAAAATATGAGGAACATGAAACGGTCTGAAAAATAAGAGCAGCATGAAGTGGGGTTGAAAATCATGAAGAGCCTGAAAAGGTGTGTAAAATATGAAGAGCTTCAAAAGGAGTGAAATACATGAGGAGCATGAAACCGTCTGAATTATAGGAGGAGCATGAAGTGATGTTCATAAACATGAAGAGCCTGAAAAGGTGTGAAATATATGAAGAGCTTCAAAAGGTGTGAAAAATATGAAGAGCTTCAAAAGCTGTCAAAAATGAGATGAGCATGAAACGGTCTGAAAAATAGGACTAACATGAAGTGGTCTTGAAAAACATGAAGAGCCTGAAAAAGTGTGAAATATATGAAGAGCTTCAAAAGGTGTGAAAAATATTAGGAGCTTCAAAAGAGGTCAAAAATATGAGGAGCATGATACGGTCTGAAAAATAGGACGAGCATGAAACGGGTTTGAAAATCACGAAGAGCCTGAAAAGGTGTGAAAAATAAAAAGAGCTTCAAAAGGTGTGAAATACATGAGGATCATGAAACTGTCTGAAAAATAGGAGGTGCATGAAGTGGTGTTCAAAATCATGAAGAGCCTGAAAACGTGTGAAAAATATGAAGAGCTTCAAAAATGTGAAAAATATGAAGAGCTTCAAAAGGTGTGAAATATATGAGGAGCTTCAAAAGGTGTCAAAAATTAGATGAGCATGAAACGGTCTGAAAAATAGGAGGAGCATGAAGTGGTGTTGAAAAACATGAAGAGCCTGAAAAGGTGTGAAATATACAAAGAGCTTCAAAGGTGTGAAAAATATGAGGAGCTTCAAAAGGTGACAAAAAAATGAAGAGCATGAAACGGTCTGAAAAATAGGAGGAGCATGAAGCGGTGTTCAAAAACATGAAGAGCTTGAAAAGGTGTGAAATATATGAAGAGCTTCAAAAGGTGTGAAAAATATGAAGAGCTTCAAAAGGTGTCAAAAAAATGAAGAGCATGAAACGGTCTGAAAATAGGAGGAGCATGAAACGGTGTTCAAAACATGAAGAGCCTTTAAAGGTGTGAAAAATATGAAGAAATTTAAAAGGTGTCAAGAATATGAGGAGCATGAAACGTTCTGAAAAATAGGAGGATCATGAAACGGTGTTCAAAAACATGAAGAGCCTGAAAAGGTGTGAAAAATATGAGTAGCCTCAAAACGTGTCAAAAATATGAGGAGTGTGAAACTTTGTGAAAAATAGCAGGAGCATGAAGCGGTGTTCAAAAGCATGAAGAGCCTTAAAACGTGTGAAAAATTTGAATAGCTTCAAAAATGTGAAAAATATGAAGAGCTTCAAAAGGTGTCAAAAAAATGAAGAGCATGAAACGGTCGCAAAAATAGGAGGAACTTGAAGTGGTGTTCGAAAACATGAAGAGTCTGAAAAGGTGTGAAATATAAGAAGAGCTTCAAAGGGTGTGAAAAATATGAGGACCATGAAACCATCTCAAAAATAGGAGGAGCATGAAGCGGTGTTGAAAAACATGAAGAGCCTGAAAAGGTGTGAAAAAAATGAAAAGCTTCAAAAGGTGTCAATAATAAAATGTGCATGAAACAGTCTGAAAAATAGGAGGAGCATGAAACGGTCTGAAATATAGGAGGAGCATGAAGCGGTGTTCAAAACAAGAAGAGCCTGAAAAGGTGTGACAAATATAAAGAGCTTCAAAACGTGTGAAAAATATGAGGAGCATGTAACGGTCTGAAAAATAGGAGGAGCATGAAACGGTGTGAAAAACATGAAGAGCATGAAAAGGTGTGAAAACTATGAAGAGCTTCAAAAGGTGTCAAAAATATGAGGAGCATGAAACGGTCTCAAAAATAGGAGGAGCATGAAGCGGTGTTGAAAAACATGAAGAGCCTGAAAAGGTGTGAAAAAAATGAAGAGCTTCAAAAGGTGTTAAAAACATGAGGAGCATGAAACGGTCTGAAAAATAGGAGGAACATGAATCTGTGCTCAAATACATGAAGTTCCTGAGAAGGTGCGAAAAATATGAAGAGCTTCAAAAGGTGTGAAAAATATGAGGACCATGAAACGGTCTCAAAAATAGGAGGAGCATGAAGCGGTGTTAAAAAACATGAAGAGCCTGAAAAGGTGTGACAAATATAAAGAGCTTCAAGATGTGTGAAAAATATGAGGAGCATGAAACGGTCTGAAAAATAGGAGGAACATGAATCTGTGCTCAAATACATGAAGCGCCTGAGAAGGTGCGAAAAATATGCAGAGCTTCAAAAGGTGTGAAAAATATGAGGACCATGAAACGATCTCAAAAATAGGAGGAGCATGAAGCGGTGTTAAAAAACATGAAGAGCCTGAAAAGGTGTGACAAATATAAAGAGCTTCAAGATGTGTGAAAAATATGAGGAGCATGAAACGGTCTGAAAAATAGGAGGAACATGAATCTGTGCTCAAATACATGAAGCGACTGAGAAGGTGCGAAAAATATGAAGAGCTTCAAAAGGTGTGAAAAATATGAGGAACATGAAACCATCTCAAAAATAGGAGGAGCATGAAGCGGTGTTAAAAAACATGAAGAGCCTGAAAAGGTGTGACAAATATAAAGAGCTTCAAGATGTGTGAAAAATAGGAGCAATATGAAACGGTCTGAAAAATAAGAGGAGCATGAAATGGTGTTGAAAAACAGGAAGAGCCTGAAAATGCGAGAAAAATATGAAGAGCTTCAAAAGGTTTCAAAAATATGAGGAGCATGAAACTTTCTGAAAAAGAGGAGGAGCATGAACCGTTGTTGAAAAACATGAAGAGCCTGAAAAGGTGTGAAAAATATGAAGAGGTTTAAAAGGTGTCAAAAATATGAGGAGCATGAAACATTCTGAAAAATAGGAGGATCATGAAACCGTGTTCAAAAACATGAAGAGCCTGAAAATGTGTGAAAAATATGAAGAGCCTGAAAAGGTGTGAAAAATATGAAGAGCTTCAAAAGGTGTCAAAATTATGAGGAGCATTAAACGGTCTGAAAAATAGGAAGAGCATGAAGCTGTGTTCAACAACATGAAGAGACTGAAAAGGTGCGAAAAATATGAAGAGCCTGAAAAGGTGTGAAAAATATGAAGAGCTTCAAAAGGTGACAAAAATTAGATGAGCATGAAACGGTCTGAAAAATAGGAGGAGCATTAAACGGCGTGGAGAAACATGAAGAGCCGGAAAAGGTGTGGAAAAATAGGAGGAGCTTCAAAATGTGTCAAATATATGAGGAGAATGATACGGTCTGAAAAATAAGAAGAGCATGAAACGGTCTGAAAAATAGGAGGATCATGAAGCGGTGTTGAAAATCGTGAAGAGCCTGAAATGGTGTGAAAAATGTGAAGAGCTTCAACAGGTGTCAAAAACTTGAGGAGAATGAAATGGTCTGAAAAATAGGAGGAGCATGAACTGGTGCTGAAAACATGAAGAGCCTGAAAAGGTGTGAAAAATATGAAGAGCTTTAAAAGGTGTGAAAAATATGACGAGCATGAAATGGTCTGAAAAATAGGAGGAGCATGAAGCTGTGTTGAAAAACATGAAGAGCCTGAAAAGGTGTGAAAAATATGAAGAGCTTCAAAAGGTGTCAAAAACATGAGGAGAATGAAACGGTCTGAAATATTGGAGGAGCAAGAAACGGAGTTCAAAAACATGAAGAGCCAGAAAAGATGTGAAAAATATGAAGTGCTTCAAAGGTTGTCAAAAATATGAGGAGCATGAATGGTCTGAAAAATAGGAGGAGCATGAAGCGGTGTTCAAAAACATGAAGAGCCTGAAAAGGTGTGAAAAATATGAAGAGCTTCAAAAGTTGTCATATATATGAGGAGCATGAAACGGTCTGAAAAATAGGAGGAGCATGAAGCGGTATTCAAAAATATGAAGAGCCAGAAAAGGTGTGAAAAATATGAATAGCTTCAAAAGGTGTCAAAAATATAAGGAGCATGAAACGGTCTGAAAAATAAGAGGAGCATGAAGCGGTATTCAAAAACATGAAGAGCCTGAAAAGCTGTGAAATTATGTCAAGCTTCAAAAGATGTGAAAAATATGAGGAGCAGGAAACGGTCTGAAAAATAGTCGGAGCATGAAGCGGTGTTAAAGAACATGAAGAGCCTGAAAAGGTGTGAAATATATGAAGAGGTTCAAAAGGTGTCAAAAATATGAGGGGCATGAAACGGTCTGAAAAATAGGAGGAGCATGAAATGGTGTTAAAAAACATGAAGAGCTTCAAAAGGTGTGAAACATATAAAGAGCTTCAAATGGTGTCAAAAATATGAGGAGCAGGAAATGGTCTGAAAAATAGGAGGAGCATGAAGTGGTGTAGAAAAACATGAAGACCCTGAAAATGTGTGAAAAATATGAAGAGCTTCAAAAGTTTTCAAAAATATGAGGATCATGAAACGGTGTGAAAAATAGGAGCAACATGAAACGGTCTTAAAAATAGGAGGATTATGAAGCAGTGTTGAAAAATATGAAGAGCCTGAAAAGGTGTGAAAAATATGAAGAGCTTCAAAAGGTGTGAAAAATATGAAGAGTTTCAAAAGGTGTCAAAAATATGAGGAGACTGAAACGGTCTGAAAAATAGGCGGAGCATGAAACGGTTTTCAAAAACATGAAGAGCCTGAAAAGGTGTGAAAAACATGAAGAGCTTCAAAACGTGTCAAAATATGAGGAACATGAAACTGTCTGAAAAATAGGAGGAGCAAGAAGCGGTGTTGAAAAACATGAAGAGCCTGAAAATGTGTGAAGAATATGAAGAGCTTCAAAAGGTGTAAAAATATGAAGAGCTTCAAAAGCTGTCAAATGAGATGAGCATGAAACGGTCTGAAAAATAGCAGGAGCATGAAGCGGTGTTCAAAAACATGAAGAGCCTGAAAAGGGGTGAAAAATATGAAGAGCTTCAAAAGGTGTCAATAATAAGACGTGCATGAAACAGTCTGAAAAATAGGAGGAGCATGAAACGGTCTGAAATATAGGAGGAGCATGAATCTGTGCTCAAATACATGAAGCGCCTGAGAACGTGCGAAAAATATGAAGAGCTTCACAAGGTGTGAAAAATATGAGGAGCATAAAACGATCTCAAAAATAGGAGGAGCATGAAGCGGTGTTAAAAAACATGAAGAGCCTGAAAAGGTGTGAAAAATATAAAGAGCTTCAAGATGTGTGAAAAATATGAGGAGCATGAAACGGTCTGAAAAATAGGAGGAGCATGAAATGGTGTGAAAAAAATGAAAAGCATGAAAAGGTGTGAAAAATATGAAGAGCTTCAAAAGGTGTGAAAAATATGAGGAGCATGAAACGGTCTGAAAAATAGGAAGAGCATGAAGCGGTGTTTAAAAACATGAAGAGCCTGAAAACGTGTGAAAAATATGAAGAGCTTCAAAAGGTTTGAAAAATATGAAGAGCATGGAACGGTCTGAAAAATAGGAGGAAGATAAGGCCGAGTTGAAAAACATGAAGAGCCTGAAAAGGTGTGACAAATATGAAGAGCTTCAAAGGTGTCAAAAATATGAGGAGCATGAAACGGTCTCAAAAATAGGAGGAGCATGAAGCGGTGTTCAAAAACATGGAGAGTCTGAAAAGGTATGAAAAATATGAAGAGCTTCAAAAGGTGTCAAAAATATGAGGAACATGAAACGGTCTGAAAAAAAAAAGGAGCATGAAGCGGTGTTTAAAAATATGAAGAGCCTGAAAAGGTGTGAAAAATATGAAGAGCTTCAAAAGGTTTTAAAAATATGAAGAGCAGGAAACGGTCTGAAAAATAGGAGGAGGATAAAGCGATGTTCAAAAACATGAAGAGCCTGAAAAGGTGTGACAAATATTAAGAGCTTCAAAAGGTGTCAAAAATATGAGGAGCATGAAACGGTCTCAAAAATAGGAGGAGCATGAAGCGGTGTTAAAAATATGGAGAGCCTGAAAAGGTGTGAAAAATATGAAGAGCTTCAAAAGGTGTCAAAAATATGAGGAGCATGAAACGGTCTGAAAAATAGGAGGAGTATGAAAAGGTGTTCAAAAATATGAAGAGCCTGTAATGGTGTGAAAAATATGAAGAGCCCAAAACGTGTTAAAAATATGAGGAGCATGAAACGTTCTGAAAAATAGGAGGAGCATGAAACGGTGTTCAAAAACATGAAGAGCCTGAAAAGGGGTGAAAAATATGAAGAGCTTCAAAAGGTGTCAATAATAAGACGGGCATGAAACAGTCTGAAAAATAGGAGGAGCATGAAACGGTCTGAAATATAGAAGGAGCATGAATCTGTGCTCAAATACATGAAGCGCCTGAGAAGGTGCGAAAAATATGAAGAGCTTCAAAAGGTGTGAAAAATATGAGGAGCATGAAACGTTCTGAAAAATAGGAGGAGCATGAAACGGTGTTCAAAAATATGAAGAGCCTTGAAATTGTGTGAAAAATATGAGAGCCCCAAAACGTGTCAAAAATATGAGGAGCATGAAACGGTCTGAAACATACGAGGAGCATGAAGTGGCGTTCAAAAACATAAAGAGCCTGAAAAGGTGTGAAATATATGAAGAGCTTCAAAAGGTGTAAAAAATTTGAGCAGCATGAAACGGTCTGAAAAATAGGAGGAGCATGAACTGGTGCTGAAAAACATGAAGAGCCTGAAAAGGTGTGAAAAATATGAAGAGCTTCAAAAGGTGTGAAAAATATGAGGAGCAGGAAACGGTCTGAAAAATAGGAGGAGCATGAACTGGTGCTGAAAAACATGAAGAGCCTGAAAAGGTGTGAAAAATATGAAGAGCTTCAAAAAGTGTCAAATATATGAGGAGAAAGAAACGGTCTGTAAAATAGCAGGAGCATGAAGCGGTGTTGAAAAACATGAAGAGCCTGAAAAGGTGTGAAAAATATGAAGAGCTTCAAAAGGTGTGAAAAATATGAAGAGCTTCAAAAGGTGTCAAAAATATGAGGAGAAAGAAACGGTCTGAAAAATAGGCAGAGCATGAAACGGTGTTCAAAAACATGAAGAGCCTGAAAAGGTGAGAAAAATATGAAGAGCTTCAAAACGTGTCAAAATATGAGGAGCATGAAACGGTCTGAAAAATAGGAGGAGCAAGAAGCGGTGTTGAAAAACATGAAGAGCCTGAAAATGTGTGAACAATATGAATAGCTTAAAAAGGTGTGAAAAATATGAAGAGCTTCAAAAGCTGTCAAATGAGATGAGCATGAAACGGTCTGAAAAATAGCAGGAGCATGAAGCGGTGTTCAAAAACATGAAGAGCCTGAAAAGGGGTGAAAAATATGAAGAGCTTAAAAAGGTGTCAAAATTATGAAGAGCATTAAACGGTCTGAAAAATATGAGGAGCATGAAGTAGTGTTGAAAAAAATGAAGAGCCTGAAAAGGTGTGAAAAATATGAAAAGCTTCAAAAGGTGTCAAAAATATGAGGAGCATGAAACGGTCTGAAAAATAGGAGGAGCATGAAACGATGTTCAAAAACATGAAGAGCATGAAAAGGTGTGAAAAATATGAAGAGCTCAAAAGGTGTGAAAAATATGTGGAGCATGAAATGGTCTGAAGAATAGGAGGAGGATTGTAGCGTTGTTCAAAAACATGAAGAGCATGAAAAGGTGTGAATAATATGAAGAGCTTCAAAAGGTGTCAAAAATATGAGGAGCATGAAACGGTCTGAAAAATATGAGGAGCATGAAGTAGTGTTGAAAAAAATGAAGAGCCTGAAAAGGTGTGAAAAATATGAAAAGCTTCAAAAGGTGTCAAAAATATGAGGAGCATGAAACGGTCTGAAAAATAGGTGGAGCATGAAGCGGTGTTGAAAAATATGAAGAGCCTGGAATGGTGTGCAAAATATGAAGAGCTTCAAAAGGGGTGAAATATATGAAGAGCTTCAAAATGTGTCAAAAATGAGATGAGCATGAAACGGTCTGAAAAAAAGCAGGAGCATGAAGCGTTGTTGAAAATCTGGAAGAGCTTGAAAAGTTATTAAAAATATGAAGAGCTTCAAAAGGTTTCAAAAATATGAGGATCATGAAACGGTCTGAAAAATAGGAGCAACATGAAATGGTCTTAAAAATAAGAGGAGCATGAAATGGTTTTGAAAAACATGAAGAGCCTGAAAAGGTGTGAAAAATATGAAGACGTTTAAAAGGTGTCAAAAATATGAGGAGCATGAAACTTTCTGAAAAATAGGAGGATCATGAAGCGGTGTAGAAAAACATGAAGAGCCTGAAAAGGTGTGAAAAATATGAAGAGCTTCAAAAGTTGTGAAATATATTAGGAGCATGAAACGATTTGAAAAATAGGACGAGCATGAAACGTTGTTCAAAAACATGAAGAGCCTGAAAATGTGAGAAAAATATGAACAGCTTCAAAAGGTTTCAAAAATATGAGGAGCAAGAAACGGTCTGAAAAATAGGAGCAACATGAAATGGTCTGTAAAATAGCAGGAGCATGAAGCGGTGTTGAAAAACATGAAGAGCCTGAAAAGGTGTGAAAAATATGAAGAGCTTCAAAAGGTGTGAAAAATATGAAGAGCTTCAAAAGGTGTCAAAAATGAGATGAGCATGAAACGGTCTGAAAAATAGGAGGAGCATTAAGCGGTGTTGAAAATCATGAAGAGCCTGAAAAGGTGTGAAAAATATGAAGAGCTTTAAAAATGTGAAAAATATGAAGAGCTTCAAAATGTGTCAAATATATGAGGAAAATGAAACGGTCTGAAAAATAGGAGGAGCATGAAACGGTCTGAAAAATAGGAAGAGCATGAAACGGTCTGAAAAATAGGAGGATCATGAAGCGATGTTGAAAATCGTGAAGAGCCTGAAATGGTGTGAAAAATGTGAAGAGCTTCAACAGGTGTCAAAAACTTGAGGAGAATGAAACGGTCTGAAAAATAGGAGGAGCATGAAGCTGTGTTCAAAAACATGATGAGCCAGACAAAGTGTGAAAAATATGAAGAGCTTCAAAAAGTGTCAAAAATATGAGGAGCAAGAAACGGTCTGAAAAATAGGAGTAGCATGAAACGATCTGAAAAATAGGAGGAGCATGAAGCTGTGTTGAAAAACATGAAGAGCCTGAAAAGGTGTGAAAAATATGAAGAGCTTCAAAAGGTGTAAAAAATGAGAGCAGCATGAAACGGTCTGAAAAATAGGAGGAGCATGAAGTGGAGGTGAAAAACATGAAGTGCCTGAAAAGGTGTGCAAAATATGAAGAGCTTCAAAAGGTGTAAAAAATGAGATGAGCATAAAACGGTCTGAAAAATAGGAGGAGCATGAACTTGTGCTGAACAACATGAAGAGCCTGAAAAGGTGTGAAAAATATGAAGAGATTTAAAAGGTGTGTAAAATATGACGAGCATGAAACGTTCTGAAAAATTGGAGGAGCATGAAGCTGTGTTCAAAAACATGAAGAGCCAGAAAAGGTGTGAAAAATATGAAGAGCTTCAAAAAGTGTCAAAAATATGAGGAGCAAGAAACGGTCGGAAAATAGGAGGAGCATGAAATGATCTGAAAAATAGGAGGAGCATGAAGCTGTTTTCCAAAACATGAAGAGCCTGAAAAGGTGTGAAAAATATGAAGAGCCTTAAAAAATGTCAAAAATATGAGGAATATGAAATGGTCTGAAAAAAAGCAGGAGCATGAAGCGGTGTTGAAAAACATGAAGAGCCTGAAAAGGTGTGAAAAATATGAAGAGCTTCAAAAGGTGTGAAAAATATGAAGAGCTTCAAAAGGTGTCAAAAATATGAGGAGAATGAAACGGTCTGAAAAATAGGCAGAGCATGAAACGGTGTTCAAAAACATGAAGAGCCTGAAAAGGTGTGAAAAATATGAAGAGCTTCAAAAGGGGTAAAAAATGAGAGCAGCATGAAAAGGTCTGAAAAATAGGAGGAGCATGAAGTGGAGCTGAGAAACATGAAGTGCCTGAAAAGGTGTGCAAAATATGAAGAGCTTCAAAAGGTGTAAAAAATGAGATGAGCATGAAACGGTCTGAAAAATAGGAGGAGCATGAACTGGTGCTGAAAAACATGAAGAGCCTGAAAAGGTGTGAAAAATATGAAGAGCTTTAAAAGGTGTGAAAAATATGACGAACATGAAACGGTCTGAAAAATAGGAGGAGCATGAAGCTGTGTTCAAAAACATGAAGAGCCAGAAAAGGTGTGAAAAATATGAAGACCTTCAAAAAGTGTCAAAAATATGAGGAGCAAGAAACGGTCAGAAAATAGGAGGAGCATGAAACGATCTGAAAAATAGGAGGAGCATGAAGCTGTGTTCAAAAACATGAAGAGCCTGAAAAGGTGTGAAAAATATGAAGAGCTTCAAAATTTGTAAAAAATTTGAGCAGCATGAAACGGTCTGAAAAATAGGAGGAGCATGAAGTGGAGCTGAAAAACCTGAAGAGCCTGAAAAGGTGTGAAAAATATGAAGAGCTTCAAAAGGTGTGAAAAATATGAGGAGCATGAAACGGTCTGAAAAATAGTAGGAGCATGGATCGGTGTTCAAAAACATGAAGAGCCTGAAAAGGTGTGAAAAATATGAAGAGCTTCAAAAAGTGTCAAATACATGAGGAGAAAGAAACGGTCTGAAAAAAAGGAGGAGAATGAAGCGGTGTTCAAAAACATGAAGAGCCTGAAAAGGTGTGAAAAATATGAAGAGCTTCAAAAGCTGTCAAAAATGAGATGAGCTGAAACGGTCTGAAAAAAAGGAGGAGCATGAAGCGTAGTTGAAAATCTTGAAGAGCTTGAAAAGGTGTGAAAAATATGAAGAGGTTTAAAAGGTGTCAAAAATATGAGGAGCATGAAACTTTATGAAAAATAGGAGGATCATGAAACCGTGTTCAAAAACATGAAGAGCCTGAAAAGGTGTGAAAAATATGAAGAGCTTCAAAAGGCGTGAAAAATATGAAGAGCTCAAAAGCTGTCAAATGAGATGAGCATGAAACGGGCTGAAAAATAGCAGGAGTATGAAGCGGTGTTCAAAAACATGAAGAGCCTGAAAAGGGGTGAAAAATATGAAGAGCTTAAAAAGGTGTCAAAATTATGAGGAGCATCAAACGGTCTGAAAAATAGGAGGAGCATGAAGCTGTGTTCAACAACATGAAGAGCCTGAAAAGGTGCGAAAAATATGAAGAGCCTGAAAAGGTGTGAAAATTATGAAGAGCTTCAAAAGGTGTAAAAAATGAGATGAGCATGAAACGGTCTGAAAAATAGGAGGAGCATTAAGCGGTGTTGAAAATCATGAAGAGGCTGAAAAGGTGTGAAAAATATGAAGAGCTTCAAAAATGTGAAAAATATGAAGAGCTTCAAAAGGTCTCAAAAATTAGATGAGCATGAAACTGTCTGAAAAATAGGAGGAGCATTAAACGGTGTGGAAAAACATGAAGAGCCTGAAAAGGTGTGGAAAAATAGGAAGAGCTTCAAAATGTGTCAAATATATGAGGAGAAGGAAACGGTCTGAAAAATATGAGGAGCATGAAACGGTCTGAAAAATAGGAAGAGCATGAAACAGACTGAAAAAATAGGAGGATCATGAAGCGGTGTTGAAAATCGTGAAGAGCCTGAAATGGTGTGAAAAATGTGAAGAGCTTCAACAGGTGTCAAAAACTTGAGGAGAATGAAACGGTCTGAAAAATAGGAGGAGCATGAAGCTGTGTTGAAAAACATGAAGAGCCAGACAAGGTGTGAAAAATATGAAGAGCTTCAAAAAGTGTCAAAAATATGAGGAGCAAGAAACGGTCTGAAAAATAGGAGTAGTATGAAACGATCTGAAAAATAGGAGGAGCATGAAGCTGTGTTGAAAAACATGAAGAGCCTGAAAAGGTGTGAAAAATATGAAGAGCTTCAAAAGGTGTAAAAAATGAGAGCAGCATGAAACGGTCTGAAAAATAGGAGGAGCATGAAGTGGAGCTGAAAAACATGAAGTGCCTGAAAAGGTGTGCAAAATATGAAGAGCTTCAAAAGGTGTAAAAAATGAGATGAGCATGAAACGGTCTGAAAAATAGGAGGAGCATGAACTGGTGCTGAAAAACATGAAGAGCATGAAAAGGTGAGAAAAATATGAAGAGCTTTAAAAGGTGTGAAAAATATGACGAGCATGAAACGGTCTGAAAAATTGGAGGAGCATGAAGCTGTGTTCAAAAACATGAAGAGCCAGAAAAGGTGTGAAAAATATGAAGAGCTTCAAAAAGTGTCAAAAGTATGAGGAGCAAGAAACGGTCGGAAAATAGGAGGAGCATGAAACGATCTGAAAAATAGGAGGAGCATGAAGCTGTGTTCAAAAACATGAAGAGCCTGAAAAGGTGTGAAAAATATGAAGAGCTTGAAAAGGTGTAGAAAATTTGAGCAGCATGAAACGGTCTGAAATATAGGAGGAGCATGAAGTGGAGCTGAAAAACCTGAAGAGCCTGAAAAGGTGTGAAAAATATGAAGAGCTTCAAAAGTTGTGAAAAATATGAGGAGCATGAAACGGTCTGAAAAATAGGAGGAGCATGGATCGGTGTTGAAAAACATGAAGAGCCTGAAAAGGTGTGAAAAATATGAAGAGCTTCAAAAAGTGTCAAATATAAGAGGAGAAAGATACGGTCTGAAAAAAAGGAGGAGCATGAAGCGGTGTTCAAAAACATGAAGAGCCTGAAAAGGTGTGAAAAATATGAAGAGCTTCAAAAGCTGTCAAAAACGAGATGAGCATGAAACGGTCTGAAAAAAAGGAGGAGCATGAAGCGATGTTGAAAATCTTGAAGAGCTTGAAAAGGTGTGAAAAATATGAAGAGCTTCAAAAGGTTTCAAAAATATTAGGATCATGAAACGGTCTGAAAAATAGGAGCAACATGAAACGGTCTGAAAAATAAGAGGAGCATGAAATGGTGTTGAAAAACAGGAAGAGCCAGAAAATGTGAGAAAAATATGAACAGTGTCAAAAGGTTTCAAAAATATGAGGAGCATGAAACTTTCTGAAAAAGAGGAGGAGCATGAACCGGTGTTGAAAAACATGAAGAGCCTGAAAAGTTGTGAAAAATATGAAGAGGTTTAAAAGGTGTCAAAAATATGAGGAGCATGAAACTTTCTGAAAAATAGGAGGATCATGAAACCGTGTTCAAAATCATGAAGAGCCTGAAAAGGTGTGAAAAATATGAAGAGCCTTAAAAAATGTCAAAAATATGAGGAGTATGAAACGGTCTGAAAAATAGGAGGAGCATGAAGCGGTGTTCAAAAACATGAAGAGCCTGAAAAGTGTGAAAAATATGAAGAGCTTCAAAAGGTGTGAAAAATATGAAGAGCTTCAAAATGTGTCAAAAATCGATGAGCAGGAAATGGTCTGAAAAATAGGAGAGCATGAAGTGGTTTTAAAAACATGAAGAGCCTGAAAAGGTGTGAAATATATGAAGAGCTTCAAAAGGAATCAAAAATATGAGGAGAATGAAACGGTCTGAAAAATGGGAGGGGCATGAAGCGATGTTGAAAACCATGAAGAGTCTGAAAATATGTGAAAAATATGAAGATCTTCTAAAGGTGTCAAATATATGAGGAAATGAAACGACGTGTAAAATTGGAAGAGCATGAAGTGGTGTTGAAAAACATGAAGAGCCTGAAAAGTGTGAAAAACATGAAGAGCTTCAAAAGGTGTGAAAACTATGAAGAGCTTCAAAATGTGTCAAAAATCGATGAGCAGGAAATGGTCTGAAAAATAGGAGAGCATGAAGTGGTTTTAAAAACATGAAGATCCTGAAATGGTGTGAAATATATGAAGAGCTTCAAAATGTGTGAAACATATGAGGAGCTTCAAAAAGTGTCAAAAATATGAGGAGCATGAAACGGTCTGAAAAATAGGAGGAGGATAAAGCGGTGTTCAGAAACATGAAGAGCCTGAAAAGGTGTGAAAAATATGAAGAGCTTCAAAATGTGTCAAAAATATGAGGAGCATGAAACGGTCTGAAAAATAGGAGAAGCATGAAGTGGTGTTGAAAAACATGAAGAGCCTGAAAAGTGTGAAAAATATGAAGAGCTTCAAAAGGTGTCAAAAATATGAGGAGCATGAAACCGTCTGAAAAATAGGAGAAGCATGAAGTGGTGTTGAAAAACATGAAGAGCCTGAAAAGTGTGAAAAATATGAAGAGCTTCTAAAGGTATCAAAAATATGAGGAGCATGAAAAGGTCTGAAAAATAGGAGGAGCATGAAGTGGTGTTGAAAAACATGAAGAGCCTGAAAAGTGTGAAAAATATGAAGAGCTTCAAAAGGTGTCAAAAATATGAGGAGCATGAAACGGTCTGAAAAATAGGAGGAGCATGAAGTGGTGTGGGAAAAGATGAAGAGCCTGAAAAAGTGTGAAAAATATGAAGAGCTTCAAAAGGTGTGAAATACATGAGGAGCATGAAACTCTCTGAAAAATAGGAGGAGCATGAAGTGGTGTTCAAAAACATGAAGAGCCTGATAATTTGTGAAAAATATCAAGAGATTCAAAAGGTGTGAGAAATATGAGGAGGATGAAACGGTCTGAACAATAGGAGGAGTATGAAGCGGTGTTCAGAAACATGAAGTGCCTGAAAAGTTGTGAAAAATATGAAAAGCTTCAAAAGGTGTCAAAAATATGTGGAGCATGAAACGGTCTGAAAAATAGGAGGAGCATGAAATGGTGTTGAAAAACATGAAGAGCCTGAAAAGGTGTGAGAAATATGAAGAGTTTCAAAAGGTGTGAAAAATATGAAGAGCTTCAAAATGTGTCAAAAAGTAGATGAGCATGAAACGGTCTGAAAAATAGGAGGAGCATGAAGTGGTTTTGAAAAACATGAAGAGCCTGAAAAGGTGTGAAATATATGAAGAGCTTCAAAAGGTGTCAAAAATATGAGGAGCATGAAACGGTCTGAAAAATAGGAGGAGCATGAAGCAGTGTTGCAATACATGAAAGGCCTGAAAAGATGTGAAAAATATGAAGAGCTTCAAAAGGTGTCAAAAATATGAGGAGCATGAAACGGTCTGAAATATAAAGGAGCATGAAACGCTGATCAAATACATGAAGAGTCTGAAAAGGTGTGAAAAATATAAAGAGCTTCAAAAGCTGTCAAGTATATGAGTAGCATGAAACGGTCTGAAAAATAGGAGGAGCATGAAGCGGTGTTCAAAAACATGAAGAGCCTTAAAAGGTGTGAAAAATATGAAGAATTTTAAAAGGTGTCAAAAATATGAGGAGCATGAAACGTTCTGAAAAAGATGAGGATCATGAAATGGTGTTCAAAAACATGAAGAGCATGAGAAGTTGTGAAAAATATGAAGAGCTTCAAAAGGTGTCAAAAATATGAAGAGCTTCAAAAGGTGTCAAAAATGAGATGAGCATGAAACGGTTTGAAAAATCGGAGGAGCATGAAGCGGTGTTGAAAATCATGAAGAGCCTGAAACGGTGTGAAAAATATGAAGAGCTTCAAAAGGTGTCAAAAATATGAAGAGCATCAAAAGGTGTCAAAAATATGATGAGGATGAAACGGTCTGAGAAATAGGAGGAGCAAGAAGCGGTGTTGAAAAACATGAAGAAACAGAAATGATGTGAAAAATATGAAGAGCCTCAAAAGGTGTCAAAAATATGGGGACCATGAAACGGTCTGAAAAATACTAGGAGCATGAAACGGTGTTCAAAATATGAAGGGCCTGAAAAGGTGTGAATTATATGAAGAGCCTCAAAATGTGTCAAAAATGTGAGGAGCATGAAACTGTCTGAAAAATAGGAGGAGCATGAAGCGGTGTTGAAAAATATGAAGAGACTGAAAACGTGTGAATAATATGAAGAGCTTCAAAAGGTTTGAAAAATATGAAGAGATTCAAAAGGTGTGAAAAATATGAAGAGCTTCAGAAGGTGTCAAAAATGAGATGAGCATGAAACGGTTTGAAAAATAGGAGGAGCATGAAACGATCTGAAAAATAGGAGGAGCATGAAACGGTGTTGAAAACATAAAGAGCATGAAAAGGTGTGAAATATACGAAGAGCTTCAAAAGGTGTCAAAAATATGAGGCGCATGAAATGGTCTGAAAAATAGGAGGAGCAGGAAGCGGTGGTGAAAAACATGAAGAGCCTTAAAAGGTGTGAAAAGTATGAAGAGCTTCAAAAGTGTGAAAAATATGAGGAGCATGAGACGGTCTGAAACAAAGGAGGAGCATGAAGTGGTGTTGAAAAACATGAAGATGCTGAAATGGTGTGAAATATATGAAGAGCTTCAAAATGTGTGAAACATATGAGGAGCTTCAAAAAGTGTCAAAAATATGAGTGGCATGAAATGGTCTGAAAAATAGGAGGAGCATGAAGCGGTGTTGAAAAACATAAAGAGCATGAAAACGTATGAAGAATATGAAGAGCTTCAAAAGGTGTGAAAAATATGAAGAGCTTCAAAAGATGTCCAAAATGAGATGACCATGAAACGGTCTGAAAAATAGGAGGAGCAGGAAGTGGTGTTGAAAAACATGAAGAGCCTGAAAAGGTGTGAAATATATGAAGAGCTTCAACAGGTGTCAAAAATATGAGGAGCATGAAACGGTCTGAAAAATAGGAGGAGCATGAAACGGTATTCAAAATATGAAGAGCTTGAAAAGGTGTGAAAAATATGAAGAGCTTCAAAAGGTGTCAAAAATATGAAGAGCTTCAAAACGTGTCAAAAATGAGATGGGCATGAAACGGTCTGAAAAATCGGAGGAGCATGAAGCGGTGTTGAAAATCATGAAGAGCCTGAAACGGTGTGAAAAATATGAAGAGCTTCAAAAGGTGTGAAAAATATGAAGAGCATCCAAAGGTGTCAAAAATATGACGTGAATGAAATGGTCTGAGAAATAGGAGGAGCAAGAAGCGGTATTGAAAAACATGCAGAGCCTGAAGAGGTGTGAAAAATATGAAGAGCTTGAAAAGGTGTGAAATATATGAAGAGTTTCAAAATGTGTGAAAAATATGGGGAGCTTAAAACGTGTCAAAAATATGAGGAGCATGAAACGGTATGAAAAATAGGAGGAGCATGAAAGGGTGTTCAAAAATATGAAGAGCCTGAAAAGGTGTGAAAAATATGAAGAGCTTCAAAACGTATCAAAAATATGAGAAGCATTAAACGGTCTGAACAATAGGAGGAGTAAGAAGCGGTGTTGAAAAACATAAAGAGCATGAAAACGTATGAAGAATATGAAGAGCTTCAAAAGGTGTGAAAAATATGAAGAGCTTCAAAAGGTGTCCAAAATGAGATGACCATGAAACGGTCTGAAAAATAGGAGGAGCAGGAAGTGGTGTTGAAAAACATGAAGAGCCTGAAAAGGTGTGAAATATATGAAGAGCTTCAAAAGGTGTCAAAAATATGAGGAGCATGAAACGGTCTGAAAAACAGGAGGAGCATGAAGCAGTGTTGCAATACAAGAAAAGCCTGAAAAGATGTGAAAAATATGAAGAGCTTCAAAAGGTGTCAAAAATATGAGGAGCATGAAACGGTCTGAAAAATAGGAGGAGCATGAAACGGTGTTGAAAAACATGAAGAGCCTGAAAAGGTGTGAAAAATATGAAGAGCTTCAAAATGTGTCAAAAATATGAAGAGCATGAAACGGTCTGAAAAATAGGAGGAGCTTGAAGCGGTGTTCAAAAACCTGAAGAGCCTGAAAAGGTGTCAAAAATATGACGAGCATGAAACGGTCTGAAAAATAGGAAGAACATGAAGCGGTGTTCAAAAACATGAAGAGCCTGAAAAGGTGTGAAAAATATGAAGACCTTCAAAAAGTGTCAAAAATATGAGGAGCATGAAACGGTCTGAAAAATACGAGGAGCATGAAACGGTGTTCAAAATATGAAGGGCCTGAAACGGTGTGAATTATATGAAGAGCCTCAAAATGTGTCAAAAATATGAGGAGCATGAAACTGTCTGAAAAATAGGAGAAGCATGAATCGGTGTTGAAAAACATGAAGAGACTGAAAACGTGTGAATAATATGAAGAGCTTCAAAAGGTTTGAAAAATATGAAGAGATTCAAAAGGTGTGAAAAATATGAAGAGCTTCAGAAGGTGTCAAAAATGAGATGAGCATGAAACGGTTTGAAAAATAGGAGGAGCATGAAACGGTCTGAAAAATAGGAGGAGCATGAAGCGTTGTTGAAAAACATGAAAGCCTTAAAAGGTGTGAAAAATATGAAGAGCTTCAAAAGGTGTCAAAAATATGAGGAGCATGAGACGGTCTGAAAAATAGGAGGAGCATGACAGGGTTCAAAAACATGAAGAGCCTGAAAAGGTGTGAAAAATATGAGAGCTTCAAAAGGTGTGAAATACATGAGAAGCATGAAACGGTCTGAAAAATAGGAGAAACATAAAACGGTGTTCAAAAACATGAAGGGCCTGAAAAGGTGTGAAATATATGAAGATCCTCAAAACGTGTCCAAAATATGAGGAGCATGAAACGGTCAGAAAAATAGGAGGAGCATGAAGCGGTGTTCAAAAACATGAAGAGCCTGAAAAGGTGTGAAAAATATGAAGAGCTTCAAAAGGTGTCAAGAATATGAGGAGCATGAAACGGTCTGAAAAATAGGAGGAACATGAAACTGTGTTCAAAAACATGAAAAGCCTGAAAAGGTGTGAAAAATATGAAGAGCTTCAAAAGGTGTCAAAAATATGAGGAGCATGAAACGTTCTGAAAAATAGGAGGAGGATGAAGCGGTGTTGAAAAATATGAAGAGGCTGAAAAGGTGTGAAAATATGAAGACCTTCAAAAATAGAAAAATATGAAGAGCTTCAAAAGGGGTGAAAAACTTGAAGAGCTTCAAAAGGTGTCAAAAATGAGATGAGAATGAAACGGTCTGAAAAATAGGAGGAGCATGAAACGGTGTTCAAAAACATGAATAGCCTGAAAAGGTGTAACAAATATGAAGAGCTTCAAAAGGTGTGAAATACATGAGGAGGATTAAACGGTCTGAAAAATAGGAGGAGCATGAAGCATTATTGAAAAACATGAACAGCCTGAAAAGGTGTGAAAAATATGAAGAGCTTCTAAAGGTGTCAAAAATATGAGGAGCAAGAAACAGTCTTAAAAATATGAGGAACATGAAGTGGTGTTGAAAAACATGAAGAGCCTGAAAAGGTGTGAAATATATGAAGAGCTTCAAAAGGTGTCAAATATATGAGGAGCATGAAACGGTCTGAAAAGTAGGAGGATCATGAAATGGTGTTGAAAAACATGAAGAGCCTGAAAAGGTGTGAAAAATATGAAGAGCCTCAAAACGTGTCAAAAATATGAGGAGCATGAAACGGTATGATAAATAACAGGAGCATGAACCTGTGTTGAAAAACATGAAGAGTCTGAAATCGTGTGAAAAATATGAAGAGCTTAAAAATGTGAAAAATATGAAGAGCTTCAAAAGATGTGACAAATATGCAAAGCTTCAAATGGTGTCAAAAATGAGACGAGCATGAAACGGTCTGAAAAATAAGAGGAGCATGAAGTCGTGTTCAAAAATATGAAGAGCCTGAAAAGGTGTGAAAAATATGAAGAGATTCAAAAGGTGTGAAAAATATGAAGACCTTGAAAAGTTGTGAAAAAAGAAATGAGCATGAAAAGGTCTGAAAAATAGGAGGAGCATGAAGCGGTGTTGAAAATCATGAAGAGCCTGAAAAGGTGTGAAAAATATGAAGAGCTTCAAAAGATGTGAAAAATATGAAGAGCTTCAAAAGGTGTGAAAAATATGAAGAGCTTGAAAAGGTGTCAAAATGAGATGAGCATGAAACGGTCTAAAAAATAGGAGGAGCATGAAATGGTGTTCAAAAACATGAAGAGCCTGAAAAGGTGTGAAAAATATGAAGAGCTTCAAAAATATGAAAAATATGAAGAGGTTCAAAAGGTGTGACAAATATGAAGAGCTTCAAAAGGTATCAAAAATGAGATGAGCATGAAACGGTCTGAAAAATAGGAGGAGCATGAAGCGGTGTTGAAAATCATGAAGAGCCTGAAAAGGTGTGAAAAATATGAAGAGCTTCAAAAGGTCTGAAAAATATGAAGAGCTTCAAAAGGTGTGAAAAATATGAAGACCATGAAAAGTGTCAAAATGAGATGAGCATGAAACGGTCTGAAAAACAGGAGGAGAATAAAGCGGTGTTGAAAATCATCAAGAGCCTGAAAAGGTGTGAAAAATATGAAGAGCTTCAAAATGTGTCTAAAATATGAGGAGCATGAAACATTCTGAAAAATAGGAGGAGCATGATGCGGTGTTCAAAAATATGAAGAGCTTGAAAAGGTGTGAAATATATGAAGAGCTTCAAAAGGTGTCAAATATATGAGGAGCATGAAACGGTCTGAAAAAGAGGAGGAGAATGAAGCGTTGTTGAAAAACATCAAGAGCCTGAAAAGGTGTGAAAAATATGAAGAGCTTCAAAAGGTGTGAAATAGATGAGGAGCATTAAATGGTCTAAAAAATAGGAGGAGTATGAAGCGGTGTTCAAAAATATGAAGAGCCTGAAAAGGTGTGAAATATATGAAGAGCTTCAAAAGGTGTCAAAAATATGAGGAGCATGAAACGGTCTGAAAAATAGGACGATCATGAAACGGTGATCAAAAACATGAAGAGCCTGAAAAGCTGTGAAAAACATGAAGAGATTCAAAAGCTGTGAAATACATGAGGAGCATGAAACGGGGTGAAAAATAGGAGAAGCATGAAGTGGTGTGGAAAAACATGAAGAGCCTAAAACGTTGTGAAAAATTTGAAGAGCTTCAAAAGGTGTGAAAAATATGAGGAGCAAGAAATGGTCTGAAAAATAGGAGGATTATGAAACGGTGTTCAATACAAGAAGAGCTTGAAAAGGTGTGAAAAATAGTAAAAGCCTCAAAAAGTGTCAAAAATATGAGGAGCATGAAACGGTCTGAAAAATTGCAGGAGCATGAAGTGGTGTTAAAAAACATGAAGAGTCTGAAAACGTGTGAAAATAAGAAGAGCTTCAAAAATATGAGAAATATGAAGAGCTTCAAAAGGTATCAAAATGAGATGAGCATGAACCGGTCTGAAAAATAGGAGGAGCATGAAGTGGGGTTGAAAAAATGAAAAGCCTGAAAAGGTGTGAAATATATGAAGTGCTTGAAAGGTGTCAAAAATATGAGGAGAATGAAACGGTCTGAAAAATAGGAGGAGCATGAAGTGGTGTTGAAATACATGAAGAGCCTGAAAACGTGTGAAAAATATGAAGACCTTCAAAAAGTGTGAAAAATATGAAGAGTTTCAAAAGGTGTGAAAAAAGAGATGAGCATGAAAAGTTCTGAAAAATAGGAGGAGCATGAAGCGGTGTTGAAAATCATGAACAGCCTGAAAAGGTGTGAAAAATATGAAGAGCTTCAAAAGGTGTCAAAATGAGATGAGCATGAAACGGTCTGAAAAACAGGAGGAGAATGAAGCGGTGTTGAAAATCATCAAGAGCATGAAAAGGTGTGAAAAATATGAAGAGCTTCAAAAGGTGTCAAAAAGGGATGAGCATGAAAAGGTCTGAAAAATAGGAGGAGCAAGAAGTGGTGTTGAAAAAAATGAGAAGCCTGAAAAGGTGTGAAATATATGAAGAGCTTCAAAAGGTGTGAAATACATGAGGAGCATGAAACTCTCTGAAAAATAGAAGGAGCATGAAGTGTTGTTGTAAAATATGAAGAGCCTGAAAAGGTGTGAAAAATATGAAGAGCTTCAAAAGGTGTCCAAAATATGAGGAGCATGAAACGGTCTGAAAAATAGGAGGAGCATGAAGCGGTGTTGAAAAACATGAAGAGCCTGAAAAGGTGTGAAAAATATGAAGACCTTCAAAAGGTGTCCAAAATATGAGGAGCATGAAACGGTCTGAAAAACAGGAGGAGCATGAAGCGGTGTTTAAAAACATGAAGAGCCTGAAAAGCTGTGAGAAATATGAAGAGTTTCAAAAGGTGTCAAAAATATGAGGAGCATGAAACGGTCTGAAAAATAGGAGGAGAATGAAGCGGTGTTGAAAATCATCAAGAGCCTGAAAAGGTGTGAAAAATATGAAGAGCTTCAAAATGTGTCTAAAATATGAGGAGCATGAAACAATCTGAAAAATAGGAGGAGCATGATGCGGTGTTCAAAAATATGAAGAGCTTGAAAAGGTGTGAAAAATATGAAGAGCTTCAAAAGGTGTCCAAAATATGAGGAGCATGAAACGGTCTGAAAAACAGGAGGAGCATGAAGCGGTGTTGAAAACATGAAGAGCCTGAAAAGGTGTGAAAAATAAGAAGAGCTTCTAAAGGTGTCAAAAATATGAGGATCATGATACGGTCTGAAAAATAGGAGCAGCATGAGGCTGTGTTGAAAACCATGAAGAGCCTGAAAACGTGTGAAAACTATGAGGAGCTTCAAAAGGCGTGAAATACATGAGGAGCATGTAACGGGCTGAAAAATAGGAGAACCATGAAGTGGTGTGCAAAAACATGAAGAGCCTGAAAAGGTGTGAAAAATATAAAGAGCTTCAAAAGGCGTGAAATACATGAGGAGCATGTAACGGGCTGAAAAATAGGAGAACCATGAAGTGGTGTGCAAAAACATGAAGAGCCTGAAAAGGTGTGAAAAATATGAAGAACTTCAAAAGGTGTGAAATACACGAGGAACATGAAACTCTCTGAAAAATAGGAGGAGCAAGAAGCAGTGTTCAAAAACATGAAGAGCCTGAAAACTTGTGAAAAATATGAAGAGCTTCAAAAGGTGTGAAACAGATGAGGCGCATGAAACACTATGATAATTAGGAGGAGCAAGAAGCAGTGTTGAAAAACATCAAGAGCCTGAAAAGGTGTGAAAAATATGAAGACCTTCAAAAGGTGTGAAATACATGAGGTGCATGAAACTCTCTGAAAATTAGGAGGAGCAAGAAGCAGTGTTCAAAAACATGAAGAGCCTGAAAACGTGTGAAAAATATGAAGAGCTTTAAAAGGTGTGAAATATATGAAGAGCTTCAAAAGTTTTGAAATATATGAAGAGCTTCAGAGTGTGTCAAAAATATGAGGAGCATGAAACGGTCTGAAAAATAGGAGGAGCATGAAGTGGTGTTCAAAAACATGAAGAGCCTGAAAACGTGTGAAAAATATGAAGAGCTTCAAAGTTGTGAATAATATGAAGAGCTTCAAAAGGTGTCAAAAATGAGATGAGTATGAAACGGTCTGAAAAATAGCAGGAGCATGAAGCGGTGTTGAAAAACATGAAGCGCCGGAAAAGGTGTGAAAAATATGAAGAGCTTCAAAATGTGTCAAAAATATGAGGAGCATGAAACAGTCTGAAAAATAATATGAGCATGAAGTGTTGTTGAAAACATGAAGAGATTGAAATGTTGTGAAAAATATGAAGAACTTCAAATGTGTCAAAAATGAGATGAGCATGAAACGGTCTGAAAAATAAGAGGAGCATGAAGTGGTGTTGAAAAAATAGAAGAGGCTGAAAGGGTGTGAAATATATGAAGACCTTCAAAAGGTGTCAAAAATATGAGGAGAATGAAACGATCTGAATAATAGGAGGAGCATGAAGCGGTGTTGAAAAACATGAAGAGCCTGAAAACGTGTGAAAAATATGAAGAGCTTCAAAAGGTGTGAAAAATATGAAGAGCTTCAAATGTGTCAAAAATGAGATGAGCATGAAACGGTCTGAAAAATAAGAGGAGCATGAAGTGGAGTTGAAAAAAAAGAAGAGCCTGAAAAGGTGTGAAATATATGAAGACCTTCAAAAGGTGTCAAAAATATGAGGAGTATGAAACGGTCTGAAAAATAGGAGGAGCATAAAGCCGTGTTGAAAAACATGAAGAGCCTGAAAAGGTGTGAAAATATGAAGAGATTCAAAAGGTGTCAAAAATATGAGGAGCATGAAACAGTGTTGAAAAACATGAAGAGCCTGAAAAGGTGTGAAAAATATGAACAGCTTCAAAAAGTGTCAAAAATATGAGGAGCATGAAACGGTCTGAAAAATAGGAGGAGCATGAAGCGGTGTTGAAAAACATGAAGAGCCTGAAAAGGTGTGAAAAATATGAAGAGCATCAAAAGGTGTCAAAAATATGAGGAGAATGAAACGGTCTCAAAAATATGAGAACCTGAAAAGGTGTGAAAAATATGAACAGCTTCAAAAAGTGTCAAAAATATGAGGAGCATGAAACGGTCTGAAAAATAGGAGGAGCATGAAGCGGTGTTGAAAAACATGAAGAGCCTGAAAACGTGTGAAAAATATGAAGAGCTTCAAAATGTGTGAAAAATATGAAGAGCTTCAAATGTGTCAAAAATGAGACGAGCATGAAACGGTCTGAAAAATAGGAGGAGCATGAAGCGGTGTTCAAAAACATGAAGAGCCTGAAAACTTTTGAAAAATATGAAAAGCTTCAAAAGGTGTCAAAAATGAGATGAGCATGAAACGGTTTGAAAAATAGGAGGAGCATGAATTGGTGTTGAAAAAAATGAAGAGACTGAAAAGGTGTGAAAAATATGAAGAGTTTTAAAAGGTGTGAAAAATATGAGGAGCATGAAAAAGTCTGCAAAAAGGAGGAGCATGAAGTGGTGTTGAAAAACTTGAAGAGCCTGAAAAAGTGTGAAAAATATGAGGAGCTTTAAAAGGTGTCAAAAATATGAGGAGCATGAAACGGTCTGAAAAATAGGAGAAGCATGAAATGCTGATCAAAAACATGAAGAGCCTGAAAAGGTGTGAAAAATATGAAGAGCTTCAAAAGGCGTGAAATATATGAGGAGCATGTAACGGGTTGAAAAATAGGAGAACCATGAAGTGGTGTGCAAAAACATGAAGAGCCTGAAAAGGTGTGAAAAATATGAAAGGCTTCAAAAGGTGTGAAATACATGAGGAGCATGAAACTCTCTGAAAAATAGGAGGATCAAGAAGCACTGTTCAAAAACATGAAGAGCCTGAAAACTTGTGAAAAATATGAAGAGCTTCAAAAGGTGTGAAATACATGAGGCGCATGAAACTCTCTGAAAATTAGGAGGAGCAAGAAGCAGTGTTCAAAAACATGAAGAGCCTGAAAACTTGTGCAAAATATGAAGAGCTTCAAAAGGTGTGAAATACATGAGGCGCATGAAACTCTCTGAAAATTAGGAGGAGCAAGAAGCAGTGATCAAAAACATGAAGAGCCTGAAAACTTGTGAAAAATATGAAGAGCTTCAAAAGTTGTGAAATACATGAGGCGTATGAAACTCTATGAAAATTAGGAGGAGCAAGAAGCATTGTTCAAAAACATGAAGAGCCTGAAAACTTGTGAAAAATATGAAGAGCTTTAAAAGGTGTGAAAAATATGAAGAGCTTCAAAAGGTGTGAAATATATGAAGAGCTTCAAAATGTGTCAAAAATATGAGGAGCATGAAACGGTCTCAAAAATAGGAGGAGCATCAAGCGGTGTTCAAAAACATGAAGAGCCTGAAAAGTTTTGAAAAATATGAAAAACTTCAAAAGGTGTCAAAAATGAGATGAGCATGAAACGGTCAGAAAAAAAGGAGGAGCATGAAGTGGTGTTCAAAAACATGAAGACCCTGAAAAGATGTGAAATATATGAGGAGCTTCAAAAGGTGTCAAATATATGAGGAGGATGAAATGGTCAGAAAAATAGGAGGAACATGAAGCGGTGTTGAATAAGTAGAAGAGCCTGAAAAGGTGTGAAAAACAGGAAGAGTTTCAAAAGGTGTCAAAAATATGAGGAGCATGAAACGGTCTGAAAAATAGGAGGAGCATGAAGCGTTGTTGAAAAACATGAAGAGCCTGAAAAGTTGTGAAAAATATGAAGAGCTTCAAAAGGTGTGAAAAATATGAAGAACTTCAAATGTGTCAAAAATGAGATGAGCATGAAACGGTCTGAAAAAAAGGAGGATCATGAAAAGGTGTTGAAAAAAATAAAGACCCTGAAAAGGTGTGAAAAATATGAAAAGCTTCAAAAGGTGTCAAAAATGTGAGGAGCATGAAACAGTATGAAAAACAGGAGGAGCATGAAGCGGTGTTCCAAAACATGAAGAGACTGAAAACGTGTGAAAAATATGAAGAGCTTCAAAAGGTGTGAAATACATGAGGAGCATGAAACTCTCTGAAAATTAGGAGGAGCATGAAGCGGTGTTCAAAAACATGAAGAGCCTGAAATGTTGTGAAAAATATGAAAAGCTTCAAAAGTTGTCAAAAATGAGATGATCTTGAAACGGTCTGAAAAATAGGAAGAGCATGAAGCGGTGTTGAAACACATGAAGAGCTGAAAACGTGTGAAAAATATGAAGAGCTTCAAAAGGTGTCAAAAATATGAGGAGCAAAAAACGGTCTGCAAACAAGGAGAAGCATGAAGCGTGTTCAAATACATGAAAAGCCTGAAAAGGTGTGAAAAATATGAAGAGCTTCAAAAGGTGTTAAAAATATGAGGAGCATGAAACGGTCTGAAAAATCGGAGGAGCATGAAGAGGTGTTCAAAAACATGAAGAGCCTGAAAAGTTGTGAAAAATATGAAGAGCTTCAAAAGGTTTGAAATACTTGAGGAGCATTAAACGATCTGAAAAATACGAGGAGCATGAAGTGTTTTTGAAAACATGAAGAGATTGAAAAGTTGTGAATAATATGAAGCGCTTCAAAAGGTGTCAAATATATGAGGAGGATGAAATGGTCTGAAAAATAGGAGGATCATGAAGAGGTGTTGAAAAAGTAGAAGAGCCTGAAAAGGTGTGAAAAACAGGAAGAGTTTCAAAAGGTGTCAAAGATATGAGGAGCATGAAACGGTATGAAAAATAATAGGAGCATGAAACAGTGTTGACAAATATGAAGAGCCTGAAAAGGTGTGAAAAATATGAAGAGATTCAAAAGGTGTCAAACATATGAGGAGCATGAAACAGTCTGAAAAATAGGAGGAGCATGAAACGGTTTTGAAAAAGATGAAAAGCATGAAAAGGTGTGAAAAATATTAAGAGCTTCAAAAGGTGTCAAAAATATGAGGAGCATGAAACGGTCTGAAAAATAGGAGGAGCATGAAGCTGTCGTCAAAAACATGAAGAGCCTGAAAAGGTGTGAAAAATATGAAGAGCTTCAAAAGATGTGAAAAATATGAGGAGCATGAAACGGTCTGAAAAATAGAAGCAGCATGAAACGGTGATGAAAAACATGAAGAGCCTGAAAAGTTGTGAATAATATGAAGAGCTTCAAAAGGTGTCAAATATATGAGGAGCATGAAACGAACTGAAAAATAGGAGGAGCATGAAGCTGTCCTCAAAAACATGAAGAGCCTGAAAAGGTGTGAAAAATATGAGGAGCTTTAAAAGGTGTCAAAAATATGAGGAGCATGAAACGGTCTGAAAAATAGGAGAAGCATGAAATGCTGATCAAAAACATGAAGAGCCTGAAAAGGTGTGAAAAATATGAAGAGCTTCAAAAGGCGTGAAATACTTGAGGAGCATGTAACGGGCTGAAAAATAGGAGAACCATGAAGTGGTGTGCAAAAACATGAAGAGCCTGAAAAGGTGTGAAAAATATGAAAAGCTTCAAAAGGTGTCAAAAATGTGAGGAGCATGAAACAGTATGAAAAACAGGAGGAGCATGAAGCGGTGTTCCAAAACATGAAAAGACTGAAAACGTGTGAAAAATATGAAGAGCTTCAAAAGGTGTGAAATACATGAGGAGCATGAAACTCTCTGAAAATTAGGAGGAGCATGAAGCGGTGTTCAAAAACATGAAGAGCCTGAAATGTTGTGAAAAATATGAAAAGCTTCAAAAGTTGTCAAAAATGAGATGAGCTTGAAACGGTCTGAAAAATAGGAAGAGCATGAAGCGGTGTTGAAACACATGAAGAGCTGAAAACGTGTGAAAAATATGAAGAGCTTCAAAAGGTGTCAAAAATATGAGGAGCAAAAAACGGTCTGCAAACAAGGAGAAGCATGAAGCGTGTTCAAATACATGAAAAGCCTGAAAAGGTGTGAAAAATATGAAGAGCTTCAAAAGGTGTTAAAAATATGAGGAGCATGAAACGGTCTGAAAAATCGGAGGAGCATGAAGCGGTGTTCAAAAACATGAAGAGCCTGAAAAGTTGTGAAAAATATGAAGAGCTTCAAAAGGTTTGAAATACTTGGGGAGCATTAAACAATCGAAAAATACGAGGAGCATGAAGTGTTTTTGAAAACATGAAGAGATTGAAAAGTTGTGAATAATATGAAGCGCTTCAAAAGGTGTCAAATATATGAGGAGGATGAAATGGTCTGAAAAATAGGAGGATCATGAAGAGGTGTTGAAAAAGTAGAAGAGCCTGAAAAGGTGTGAAAAACAGGAAGAGTTTCAAAAGGTGTCAAAGATATGAGGAGCATGAAACGGTCTGAAAAATAATAGGAGCATGAAACAGTGTTGACAAATATGAAGAGCCTGAAAAGGTGTGAAAAATATGAAGAGATTCAAAAGGTGTCAAACATATGAGGAGCATGAAACAGTCTGAAAAATAGGAGGAGCATGAAACGGTTTTGAAAAAGATGAAAAGCATGAAAAGGTGTGAAAAATATTAAGAGCTTCAAAAGGTGTGAAAAATATGAGGAGCATGAAACGGTCTGAAAAATAGAAGCAGCATGAAACGTTGATGAAAAACATGAAGAGCCTGAAAAGTTGTGAATAATATGAAGAGCTTCAAAAGGTGTCAAATATATGAGGAGCATGAAACGATCTGAAAAATAGGAAGAGCATGAAACGGTGTTCAAAAACATGAAGAGCCTGAAAAGGTGTGAAAAATATGAGGAGCTTTAAAAGGTGTCAAAAATATGAGGAGCATGAAACGGTCTGAAAAATAGGAGAAGCATGAAATGCTGATCAAAAACATGAAGAGCCTGAAAAGGTGTGAAAAATATGAAGAGCTTCAAAAGGCGTGAAATACATGAGGAGCATGTAACGGGCTGAAAAATAGGAGAACCATGAAGTGGTGTGCAAAAACATGAAGAGCCTGAAAAGGTGTGAAAAATATGAAAGGCTTCAAAAGGTGTGAAATACATGAGGAGCATGAAACTCTCTGAAAAAGAGGAGGAGCAAGAAGCACTGTTCAAAAACATGAAGAGCCTGAAAACTCGTGAAAAATATGAAGAGCTTCAAAAGGTGTGAAATACATGAGGCGCATGAAACTCTCTGAAAATTAGGAGGAGCAAGAAGCAGTGTTCAAAAACATGAAGAGCCTGAAAACGTGTGAAAAATATGAAGAGCTTCAAAAGGTGTGAAATACATGAAGAGCATGAAACTCTCTGAAAAATAGGAGGAGCATGTAGTGGTGTTCAAAAACATGAAGAGTCTGAAAAGGTGTGAAAAATATGAAGAGCTTCAAAAAGTGTCAAAAATATGAGGAGCATGAAACGGTCTGAAAAATAGGAGGAGCATGAAGTGGTGTTGAAAAACTTGAACAGCCAGAAAATGTGTGAAAAATATGAAAAGCTTCAAAAGGTGGTAAAAATATGCGGAGCATGGAACGGTCTGAAAAGTAGGAGGAGCATGAAGCGGTGTTCAAAAACATGAAGAGCCTGAAAAGTTGTGAAAAATATGAAGAGCTTCAAAAGGGGTGAAAAATATGAAGAGCTTCAAATGTGTCAAAAATGAGATGAGCATGAAACGGTCTGAAAAATAAGAGGAGCATGAAGTGGTGTTGAAGAAAAAGAAGAGGCTGAAAAGGTGTGAAATATATGAAGACCTTCAAAAGGTGTAAAAAATATGAGGAGAATGAAACGATCTGAATAATAGGAGGAGCATGAAGCGGTGTTGAAAAACATGAAGAGCCTGAAAACGTGTGAAAAATATGAAGAGCTTCAAAAGTGTGAAAAATATGAAGAGCTTCAAATGTGTGAAAAATGAGATGAGCATGAAACGGTCTGAAAAATAAGAGGAGCATGAAGTGGAGTTGAAAAAAAAGAAGAGCCTGAAAAGTTGTGAAATATATGAAGAACTTTAAAAGGTGTGAAAAATATGAAGAGCTTCAAAAGGTGTGAAAAATATGAAGAGCATCAAAAGGTGTCAAAAATATGTGGAGAATGAAACGGTCTCAAAAATAGGAGGAGCATGAAGCGGTGTTCAAAAACATGAAGAGCCTGAAAACTTTTGAAAAATATGAAAAGCTTCAAAAGGTGTCAAAAATGAGATGAGCATGAAACGGTTTGAAAAATAGGAGGAGCATGAATTGGTGTTGAAAAAAAAGAAGAGACTGAAAAGGTGTGAAAAATATGAAGAGCTTTAAAAGGTGTGAAAAATATGAGGAGCATGAAAAGGTCTGCAAAAAGGAGGAGCATGAAGTGGTGTTGAAAAACTTGAAGAGCCTGAAAAGGTGTGAAAAATATGAGGAGCTTTAAAAGGTGTCAAAAATATGAGGAGCATGAAACGGTCTGAAAAATAGGAGAAGCATGAAATGCTGATCAAAAACATGAAGAGCCTGAAAAGGTGTGAAAAATATGATGAGCTTCAAAAGGCGTGAAATACATGAGGAGCATGTAACGGGCTGAAAAATAGGAGAACCATGAAGTGGTGTGCAAAAACATGAAGAGCCTGAAAAGGTGTGAAAAATATGAAAGGCTTCAAAAGGTGTGAAATACATGAGGAGCATGAAACTCTCTGAAAAATAGGAGGAGCAAGAAGCACTGTTCAAAAACATAAAGAGCCTGAAAACTTGTGAAAAATATGAAGAGCTTCAAAAGGTATGAAATACATGAGGCGCATGAAACTCTCTGAAAATTAGGAGGAGCAAGAAGCAGTGTTCAAAAACATGAAGAGCCTGAAAACGTGTGAAAAATATGAAGAGCTTCAAAAGGTGTGAAATAGATGAGGCGCATGAAACTCTCTGAAAATTAGGATGAGCAAGAATCAGTGTTGAAAAACATCAAGAGCCTGAAAAGGTGTGAAAAATATGAAGACCTTCAAAAGGTGTGAAATACATGAGGTGCATGAAACTCTCTGAAAATTAGGAGGAGCAAGAAGCAGTGTTCAAAAACATGAAGAGCCTGAAAACTTGTGAAAAATATGAAGAGCTTCAAAAGGGGTCAAAAATATGAAGAACATGAAACCGTCTGAAAAATAGGAGGAGCATGAGGTGGTGTTGAAAAACATGAAGAGCTTGAAAACGTGTGAAAAATATGAAGAGCTTTAAAAGGTGTGAAAAATATGAAGAGCTTCAAAAGGTGTGAAATATATGAAGAGCTTCAAAATGTGTCAAAAATATGAGGAGCATGAAACGGTCTCAAAATAGGAGGAGCATGAAGCGGTGTTCAAAAACATGAAGAGCCTGAAAAGGTTTGAAAACTATGAGAGCTTCAAAAGGTGTCAAAAATATGAGGAGCATGAAACGGTCTGAAAAATAGGAGGAGCATGAAGCGGTGTTCAAATACATGAAGATCCTGAAAAAGTGTGAAAAATATGAAGAGCTTCAAAAGGTGTCAAATATGAGATATGCATGAAACGGTCTGAAAAATAGGAGGAGCATGAAGTGGTTGTTAAAAACATGAAAAGCCTGAAAAGTTGTGAAAAATATGAAGAGCTTCAAAAGGTGACAAAAATGTGATGAGCATGAAAGGGTCTGAAAAATATGAGGAGCATGATGCGGTGTTGGAAATCATGAAGAGCCTGAAGAGGTGTGAAATATATGAAGAGCTTCAAAAGGTGTGAAATACATGAGGAGCATTGAACGGTCTGAAAAATAGGAGAAGCATGAAGTTGTGTTGAAAAACGTGAAGAGCCTGAAAAGGTGTGAAAAATATGAAGAGGTTCAAAATGTGTGAAAAATATGACGAGCATGATACGGTCTTAAAAATAGGAGGAGCATGAAGCGGTGTTCAAAAACATGAAGAGCCTGAAAAGTTGTGAAAAATATGAAAAGCATGAAAAGGTTTCAAAAATATGAGGAGCATGAAACGATCTGAAAAATAGGAGGAGCATGAAGCGGTGTTCAAAAACATGAAGAGGCTAAAAAGTTGTGAAAAATATGAAGAGCTTCAAAACGTGTGAAATACATGAGGAGCATGAAACGGTCTGAAAAATAGGAGGAGCATGAAGCGGTGTTGAAAAACATGAAGAGTCTGAAAACGTGTGAAATTATGAAGAACTTCAAAAATATGAAAAATATGAAGAGCTTCAAAAGGTGTGAAAACTATGAAGAGCTTCAAAAGGTGTCAAAATGAGATGAACATGAAACGGTCTGAAAAATAGGAGGAGCATGAAACGGTGTTGAAAATCATAAAGAGCCTGAAAATTTGTGCAAAATATTAAGAGCTTCAGAAGATGTGAAAAACATGAAGAGCTTCAAAAGGTGTCAAAATGAGATGAGCATGAAACGGTCTGAAAAATAAGAGGAGCATGAAGTGGTGTTGAAAATAATGAAAAGCCTGAAAAGGTGTGAAATATATGAACAGCTTCAAAATGTGTCAAAAATATGAGGAGAATGAAATGGTCTGTAAAATAGGAGGAGCCTGAAATGGTGTTCAAAAACATGAAGAGCCTTAAGAGGTGTGAAAAATATGAAGAGCTTCAAAAGGTGTCAAAAATATGAGTAGCATGAAAAGTTCTGAAAAATAGGAGGAGCATGAAGCGGTGTTCAAAAACAGGAAGACCCTGAAAAGTAGTGAAAAATATGAAGAGCTTCAAAAGGTGTCAAAAATATGAGGAGCATGAAACGGTCTGAAAAATAGGAGGAGCAAGAAAGGGTGTTGAACAACATGAAGAGCCTGAAAAGCTGTGAGAAATATGAAGAGCTTCAAAATGTGTCAAAAATTTGAGGAGCATGAAACGGTCTCAAAAAGAGGAGGAGCAGGAAGCAGTGTTGAGAAACATGAAGAGCCTCAAAATGTGTGAAAAATATGAAGAGCTTCTAAAGGTGTCAAAAATATGAGGAGCATGAAACGGTCTGAAAAATAGGAGGAGCATGAAGCGGTGTTGAAAAACATGAAGAGCCTGAAAAAATGTTAAAAATATGAAGAGCTTCAAAAGGTGTCAAATATATGAGCAGCAAGAATCGGTCTGAAATATAGGAGTAGCATGAAACGGTGTTCAAAAATATGCAGAGCCTGAAAAGTTGTGAAAAATATGAAGAGCTTCAAATGGTGTCAAATATATGAAGAGCTTCAAAAGGTGTCAAAAATGAGATGAGCATGAAACGGTCTGAAAAATAGGAGGAGCAAGAAGTGGTGTTCAAAAAAATGAAGAGCCTGAGAAGGTGTGAAATATATCAAGAACTTCAAAAGGTGTCAAAAATATGAGGAGCATGAAACGGTCTGAAAAATAGGAGGAGCATGAAACGGTGTTGAAAAACATGCAGAGCCTGAAAAGGTGTGAAAAATATGAAGAACTTCAAAAGGTGTGAAATATATGAGGAGCATGAAACGGTCTTAAAAATAGGAGGAGCATGAAGCGGTGTTCAAAAATATGAAGAGCCTGAAAAGGTGTGAAAAATATGAAGAGCTTCAAAAGGTATGAAATACATGAGGAGTATGAAACTGTCTTGAAAATAGGGGGAGCATGAAGCGGTGTTAAAAAACATGAAGAGGCTTAAAAGGTGTGAAAAATATGAAGAGCTTCAAAAGGTGTAAAAAATATGAGGAGGGGAGGAGCCAAGATGGCGGAGGAGTAGGACGGGGAGACCACTTTCTCTCCTACAAATTCATCAAAAGAATAACTGAACGCAGAGCAAACTTCGCAAAACAACTTCTGATCGCTAGCTGAGGTCATCAGGCGCCCAGAAAAGCAGCCCATTGTCTTCGAAAGGAGGGCTGCATAGTTGGAGAAGTCCTGAGACTACAGGAAGAATAAAACTGAAATCCAGAGGCAGGAGACTTAAGCTCAAAACCTGAGAACACCAGAAAACTCCTGACTACAAGGAACTTTAAGTAATAAGTGACTGTCCAAAAGCCTCCATACCTACACTGAAACCAACCACCACACAAGAGCCAATAAGTTTTAGAGCAAGACATACCACGCAAATTCTCCAGCAACGCAGGAACATAGCCCTGAACATCAACATACAGGCTGCCCAAGGTCACACCTAACACATAGACCCATCTCAAAACTCATTACTGGGCACTCCATTGCTCTCCAAAGAGTAGAAATCAAGTTCCACGCACCAGAACACTGACGCAAGCTTCCCTAACCAGGAAATCTCGACAAGCCAATCGTCTAACCCTACCCACTGGGTTAATCCTCCACAACAAAAAGGAACCACAGACCTCCAGAATACAGAAAGCCCACTCCAGATACAGCAATCTAAACAAGATGAAAAGGCAAAGAAATACCCAACAGGTAAAGGAACATGAAAAATGCCCACCAAGTCAAACAAAAGAGGAGGAGATAGGGAATCTACCTGAAAAAGAATTTAGAATAATGATAATAAAAATGATCCAAAATCTTGAGAACAAAATGGAGTTACAGATAAATAGCCTGGAAACAAAGATTGAAAAGATTCAAGAACTGTTTAATAAAGACCTAGAAGAAATAAAAAAGAGTCAATTACAAATGAATAATGCAATGAATGAGATCAAAAACACTTTGGAGGGAACCAAGAGTAGAATAACGGAGGCAGAAGATAGGATAAGTGAGGTAGAAGATAAAATGGTGGAAATAAATGAAGCAGAGAGGAAAAAAGAAAAAAGGATCAAAAGAAATGAGGACAACCTCAGGGACCTCTGGGACACTGTGAAACGCCCCAACATTCGAATCATAGGAGTTCCAGAAGAAGAAGACAAAAAGAAAGGCCATGAGAAAATACTCGAGGAGATAATAGCTGAAAACTTCCCTAAAATGGGGAAGGAAATAGCCACCCAAGTCCAAGAAACCCAGAGAGTCCCAAACAGGATAAACCCAAGGCGAAACACCCCAAGACACATATTAATCAAATTAACAAAGATCAAACACAAAGAACAAATATTAAAAGCAGCAAGGGAAAAACAACAAATAACACACAAAGGGATTCCCATAAGGATAACAGCTGATCTATCAATAGAAACCCTCCAGGCCAGAAGGGAATGGCAGGACGTACTGAAAGTAATGAAAGAGAATAACCTACAACCTAGATTACTGTATCCAGCAAGGATCTCATTCAGATATGAAGGAGAATTTAAAAGCTTTACAGATAAGCAAAAGATGAGAGAATTCAGCACCACCAAACCAGCTCTTCAACAAATGCTAAAGGATCTTCTCTAGACAGGAAATGCAGAAAGGTTGTATAAACGTGAACCCAAAACAACAAAGTAAATGGCAACGGGACCACACCTATCAATAATTACCCTAAATGTAAATGGGTTGAATGCCCCAACCAAAAGACAAAGATTGGCTGAATGGATACAAAAACAAGACCCCTATATATGCTGTCTACAAGAGACCCACCTCAAAACAAGAGACACATACAGACTAAAAGTGAAGGGCTGGAAAAAAGTATTTCATGCAAACGGAGACCAAAAGAAAGCAGGAGTCGCAATACTCATATCAGATAAAATAGACTTTCAAATAAAGGAAGTGAAAAGAGACAAAGAAGGACACTACATAATGATCAAAGGATCAATCAAAAAAGAAGATATAACAATTATAAATATATATGCACCCAACATAGGAGCACCGCAATATGTACGGCAAACGCTAACAAGTATGAAAGAGGAAATTAATAGTAACACAATAATAGTGGGAGACTTTAATACCCCACTCACAACTATGGATAGATCAACTAAACAGAAAATTAACAAGGAAACACAAACCTTAAATGACACAATGGACCAGCTAGACCTAATTGATATCTATAGGACATTTCACCCCAAAACAATCAACTTCACCTTTTTCTCAAGTGCACACGGAACATTCTCCAGAATAGATCACATCCTGGGCCATAAATCTGGTCTTGGAAAATTCAAAAAAATTGAAATCATTCCAGTCATCTTTTCTGACCACAGTGCAGTAAGATTAGATCTCAATTACAGGGAAAAAATTGTTAAAACTTCAAACATATGGAGGCTAAATAACACGCTTCTGAATAACCAACAAATCATAGAAGAAATCAAAAAAGAAATCAAAATATGTATAGAAATGAATGAAAATGAAAACACAACAACCCAAAACCTATGGGACACTGTAAAAGCAGTGCTAAGGGGAAGGTTCATAGCATTACAGGCTTACATCAAGAAACAGGAAAAAAACCAATTAAATAACCTAACTCTACACCTAAAGCAATTAGAGAAGGAAGAAATGAAGAACCCCAGAGTTAGCAGAAGGAAAGAAATCTTAAAAATCAGGGCAGAAATAAATGCAAAAGAAACTAAAGAGACCATAGCAAAAATCAACAAAGCTAAAAGCTGGTTTTTTGAAAAAATAAACAAAATTGACAAACCATTAGCAAGACTCATTAAGAAACAAAGAGAGAAGAACCAAATTAACAAAATTAGAAATGAAAATGGAGAGATCACAACAGACAACACTGAAATACAAAGGATCATAAGAGACTACTACCAGCAGCTCTATGCCAATAAAATGGACAACTTGGATGAAATGGACAAATTCTTAGAAAAGTATAACTTTCCAAAACTGAACCAGGAAGAAATAGAAGATCTTAACAGACCCATCACAAGCAAGGAAATCGAAACTGTCATCAAAAATCTTCCAGCAAACAAAAGCCCAGGACCAGATGGCTTCACAGCTGAATTCTACCAAAAATTTAGAGAAGAGCTAACACCTATCTTACTCAAACTCTTCCAGAAAATTGCAGAAGAAGGTAAGCTTCCAAACTCATTCTATGAGGCCACCATCACCCTAATTCCAAAACCAGACAAAGATGCCACAAAAAAAGAAAACTACAGGCCAATATCACTGATGAACATAGATGCAAAAATCCTTAACAAAATTCTAGCAAACAGAATCCAACAACATATTAAAAACATCATACACCATGACCAAGTGGGCTTTATCCCAGGAATGCAAGGATTCTTTAATATCCACAAATCAATCAATGTAATACACCACATTAACAAATTGAAAGATAAAAACCATATGATTATCTCAATAGATGCAGAGAAAGCCTTTGACAAAATTCAACACTCATTTATGATTAAAACTCTCCAAAAAGCAGGAATAGAAGGAACATACCTCAACATAATAAAAGCTATATATGACAAACCCACAGCAAGCATCACCCTCAATGGTGAAAAATTGAAGGCATTTCCCCTGAAATCAGGAACAAGACAAGGGTGCCCACTCTCACCACTACTATTCAACATAGTGTTGGAAGTGCTGGCCACAGCAATCAGAGCAGAAAAAGAAGTAAAAGGAATCCAGATAGGAAAAGAAGAAGTAAAACTCTCACTGTTTGCAGATGACATGATCCTCTACATAGAAAACCCTAAAGATTCTACCAGAAAATTACTAGAGCTAATCAATGAATATAGTAAAGTTGCAGGATATAAAATTAACACACAGAAATCCCTTGCATTCCTATATACTAACAATGAAAAAACTGACAGAGAAATTAAGGAAACAATACCATTCACCATTGCAACAAAAAGAATAAAATACTTAGGAGTATATCTACCTAAAGAAACAAAGGACCTATACATAGAAAACTATAAAACACTGATGAAAGAAATCAAAGAGGACTCAAACAGATGGAGAAACATACCGTGTTCATGGATTGGAAGAATTAATATTGTCAAAATGGCTATTCTACCCAAAGCAGTCTATAGATTCAATGCAATCCCTATCAAGCTACCAACGGTATTTTTCACAGAACTAGACCAAAGAATTTCACAATTTGTATGGAAATACAAAAAACCTCGAATAGCCAAAGTAATCTTGAGAAAGAAGAATGGAACTGGAGGAATCAACCTGCCTGACTTCAGACTCTACTACAAAGCCACAGTCATCAAGACAGTATGGTACTGGCACAAAGACAGAAATATAGATCAATGGAACAGAATAGAAAGCCCAGAGATAAATCCACGAACCTATGGACACCTTATTTTTGACAAAGGAGGCAAGGATATACAATGGAAAAAAGACAACCTCTTTAACAAGTGGTGCTGGGAAAACTGGTCAACCACTTGTAAAAGAATGAAACAAGAACACTTTCTAACACCATACACAAAAATAAACTCAAAATGGATTAAAGATCTAAATGTAAGACCAGAAACTATAAAACTCCTAGAGGAGAACATAGGCAAAACACTCTCCGACATAAATCAAAGCAAGATCCTCTATGACCCACCTCCCAGAATATTGGAAATAAAAGCAAAACTAAACAAATGGGACCTAATGAAACTTAAAAGCTTTTGCACTACAAAGGAAACTATAAGTAAGGTGAAAAGACAGATCTCAGATTGGGAGAAAATAATAGCAAATGAAGAAACAGACAAAGGATTAATCTCAAAAATATACAAGCAACTCCTGCAGCTCAATTCCAGAAAAATAAATGACCCAATCAAAAAATGGGCCAAAGAACTAAACAGACATTTCTCCAAAGAAGACATACAGATGGCTAACAAACACATGAAAAGATGCTCAACATCACTCATTATTAGAGAAATGCAAATCAAAACCACAATGAGGTACCATTACACGCCAGTCAGGATGGCTGCTATCCAAAAGTCTACAAGCAATAAATGCTGGAGAGGGTGTGGAGAAAAGGGAACCCTCTTACACTGTTGGTGGGAATGCAAACTAGTACAGCCGCTATGGAAAACAGTGTGGAGATTTCTTAAAAAACTGGAAATAGAACTGCCATATGACCCAGCAATCCCACTTCTGGGCATACACACTGAGGAAACCAGATCTGAAAGAGACACGTGCACCCCAATGTTCATCGCAGCACTGTTTATAATAGCCAGGACATGGAAGCAACCTAGATGCCCATCAGCAGATGAATGGATAAGGAAGCTGTGGTACATATACACCATGGAATATTACTCAGCCATTAAAAAGAATTCATTTGAACCAGTCCTAATGAGATGGATGAAGCTGGAGCCCATTATACAGAGTGAAGTAAGCCAGAAAGATAAAGAACATTACAGCATACTGACACATGTATATGGAATTTAGAAAGGTGATAACGATAACCCTAAATGCAGAACAGAAAAAGAGACACAGAAACACAGAACAGACTTTTGAACTTTGTGGGAGAATGTGAGGGTGGGATATTAGAAAAGAACAGCATGTATACTATCTATGGTGAAACAGATCACCAGCCCAAGTGGGATGCATGAGACAATTGCTCGGGCCTGGTGCACTGGGAAGACCCAGAGGAATCGGGTGGAGAGGGAGGTGGGAGGGGGGATCGGGATTGGGAATACATGTAAATCCATGGCTGATTCATATCAATGTATGACAAAACCCACTGGGAAAAAAAAATAATAATAATAAAAATTAAAAAAAAAATAAAAAAAAAAATATGAGGAGATTCAAAAGGTGTCAAAAATATGAGGAGCATGAAACGGTCTGAAAAAGAGGAGGAGCATGAATCGGTGTTGAAAATCATGAAGAGCCTGAAAACGTGTGAGAAATATGAAGAGCTTCAAAAGGTGTCAAAAATATGAAGAGCTTCAAAAGGTGTCAAAAATGAGATGAGCATGAAACCGTCTGAAAAATAGGAGGAGAATGAAGTGGTGTTGAAAAAAATGAGGAGCCTGAAAAGGTGTGAAAAATATGAAGAGCTTCAAAAGGTGTCAAAAATGAGATGATCATGAAACGGTCTGAAAAATAGGAGGTGCATGAGGTGGTATTGAAAAAAAAGAAGAGACTGAAAAGGTGTGAAATATATGAAGAGCTTCAAAAGGTGTCAAAATATGAGGAGCATGAAACGGTCTGAAAAATAGGAGGATCATGAAGCGGTGTTCAAAAACATGAAGAGCCTGAAAAGGTGTGAAAAATATGAAGAGCTTCAAAGAGTGTCAAAAATATGAGGAGCATGAAACGGTCTGAAAAATAGGAGGAGCATGAAACGGTGATCAAAAACATGAAGAGCCTGAAAAGGTGTGAAAAATGTGAAGAGCTACAAAAGGTGTGAAATACATGAGGAGCATGAAACGGGTTGAAAAATAGGAGAAGCATGAAGTGGTGTGGAAAAACATCAAGAGACTGAAAAGGTGTGAAAAATATGAAGAGCTTCAAAAGGTGTGAAATACATGAGGAGCAAGCACCGGTCTGAAAAATAGGAGGGGATGAAGAGGTGTTCAAAAATATGAAGAGCCTGAAAAGGTGTGAAAAATATGAAGAGCTTCAAAAGGTGTGAAAAATATGAAGAGCATGATAGGGTCTGAAAAATAGGAGGAGCATGAAGCGGTGTTCCAAACATGAAGAGCCTGAAAAGTTGTGAAAAATATGAAAAGCTTCCAAAGGTATAAAAAATGAGATGAGCATGAAACGGTCTGAAAAATAGGAGGAGCATGAAGCGGTGTTGAAAAAATGAAGAGCCTGAAAAGGTGTGAAAAATATGAAGAGCAACAAAAGGTGTCAAAAATATGAGGAGTATGAAACGGTCTGAAAAATAGGAGGAGCATGAAGCGGTGTTGCCAAACATGAGGAGCCTGAAAAGGTGTGAAAAATATGAAGAGCTTCAAAAGGTGAGAAAAATATGAAGTGCATGTAACGGTCTGAAAAATAGGAGGAGCATGAAGCGGTGTTGAAAAACATGAAGAGCCTGAAAAGGTGTGAACAATATGAAGAGGTTCAAAAGGTGTGAAATACATGAGGAGCATGAAACGGGTTGAAAAATAGGAGAAGCATGAAGTGGTGTGGAAAAACATCAAGAACCTGAAAAGGTGTGAAAATATGAAGAGCTTTAAAAGGTGTGAAATACATGAGGAGCAAGAAACGGTCAGAAAAATAGGAGGAGCATGAAGAGTTGTTAAAAAAAAATGAACAGCCAGAAAAGGTGTGAAAAATATGAAAACCTTCAAAAGATGTCAAAAATATGAGGAGCATGAAACGATCAGAAAATTAGGAGGAGCATGAAACCTTGTTCAAAAACATGAAGAGCCTGAAAAGATGTGAAAAATATGAAGAGCTTCAAAAGGTGTGAAATACATGAGGAGTATGAAATGGTCTGAAAAATAGGAGGAGCATGAAGCGGTGTTCAAAAACATGAAGATCCTGAAAAGTTGTGAAAAATGTGAAGAGCTTCAAAAGGTGTGAAAAATATGAGGAGCATAAAACAGTCTGAAAAATAGGAGGAGCATGAAGCGGTGTTCAAAAACATGAAGAGACTGAAAAGGTGTGATAAATATGAAGACCTTCAAAAGGTGTGAAATACATGAGCAGCATGAAACTGTTTGAAAAATAGGAGGAGCATGAAGCGGTGTTGAAAAACATGAAGAACCTGAAAACGTGTGAAAAATATGAAGAGCTTCAAAAGGTGGGAAAATATGAAGAGCTTCAAAACGTGTCAAAAATATGAGGAGCATGAAATGGTCTGAAAAATAGGAGGAGCATGAAGTGGTGTTGAAAACATGAAGAGCATGAAAAGGTGTGAAATATATGAAGAGCTTCAAAAGGTGTGAAAAATATGAGGAGCATGAAATGGTCTGAAAAATAGGAGGAGCATGAAGCGGTGTTGAAAAACATGAAGAGCCTGAAAAGGTGTGAAAAATATGAAGAACTACAAAAGGTGTGAAAAATATGAAGAGCTTCAAAAGGTGTCAAAAATGAGATGAGCATGAAACGGTCTGAAAAATATGAGGAGATTGAAGTTGTGTTGAAAAACATGAAGAGCCTGAAAAGGTGTGAAATATATGAGGAGCTTCAAAAGGTGTCAAAAATATGACGAGCATGAAACGGTCTGAACAATAGGAGGAGCATGAAGTGATGTTGAAAAACATGAAGAGCCTGAAAAGGTGTGAAAAATATGAAGAGCTTCAAAAGGTGTCAAATATATGAGGAGCATGAAACGGTCTGAAAAACAGGAGGAGCATGAAGCGTTGTTGAAAAACATGAAGAGCCTGAAAAATTGTGAAAAATATAAAGAGCTTCTAAAAGTGTCAAAAATATGAGGACAATGAAACGCTCTGGAAAATAGGAGAAGCATGAAGTGGTGTTGAAAAAGACGAAGAGCCTCAAAGGTGTGAAAAATTTGAAGAGCTTCAAAAGGTGTCAAAATTATGAGGAGCATGAAACGGTCTGAAAAATAGGAGGAGCATGAAGTGGTGTTGAAAAACATGAAGAGCCTGAAATGATGTGAAATATATGAAGAGGTTCAAAAGGTGTGAAAAATATGAGGAGGTTCAAAAAGGGTCAAAAATATGAGGAGCATGAAACGGTCTGAAAGATACGAGGAGCATGAAAAGGTGTTCAAAAACATGAAGAGCCTGAAAAGGTGTGAAAAATATGAAGAGCTTTAAAAGGTGTAAAATACATGAATAGCATGAAACGGTCTGAAAAATAGGAGGAGCATGAAGCGGTGTTCAAAAATAAGAAGAGCCTGAAAAGGTGTGAAAAATTTGAAGAGCTTCAAAATGTGTCAAAAATATGAGGAGCATGAAACGGTCTGAAAAATAGGAGGAGCATGAAACGGTGTTCAAAAACATGAAGAACCTGAAAAGGTGTGAAAAATATGAAGAGTTTCTAAAGGTATCAAAAATATGAGGAGCATGAAACGGTCTGAAAAATAGGAAGACCATGAAACGGTGTTCAAAAACATGAAGAGCCTGTAAGGTGGGAAAATTATGAAGAGATTCAAAAGGTGTGAAATACATGAGGAGCATGAAACGGTCTGAAAAGTAGGAGGAGCATGAAGAAGTGTTTAGTAACATGAAGAGCCTGAAAAGGTATGAAAAATATGGACAGCTTCAAAAGGTGTCAAAAATATGACGAGTATGAAACGGTTTGAAAAATAGGAGGAGCTTGAAAAGGTGTTCAAAAACATGAAGAGCATGAAAAGGTGTGAAAAATATGAAGAGATTCAAAAGCTGTGAAATACATGTGGAGCATAAAACGGTCTCAAAAATAGGAGGAGCATGAAGCGGTGTTCGAAAACATGAAGAGCCAGACAAGGTGTGAAAAATATGAAGAGCCTCAAAACGTGTCAAAAATATGAGGAGCATGAAACGGTCTGAAAAATAGGAGGAGCATGAAATGTTGTTGAATATCTTGAAGAGCCTGAAAACTTGTGAAAAAATATGAAGAGCTTCCAAAGGTGTCAAAAATGAGATGAGCATGAAACCGTCTGAAAAATAGGAAGAGCATGAAGCGGTGTTGAAAATCATGAAGCCTGAAAAGGTGTGACTAATATGTAGAGCTTCAAAAGGTGTGAAAATACGAAGAGCTTCAAAAGCTGTCAAAATAAGATGATCATGAAACGGTCTGAAAATTAGGAGGAGCATGTAGTGGTTTTGAAAAATATGAAGAGCCTGAAAAGTTGTGAAATATATGAAGAGCTTCAAAAGGAGTGAAAATATGAAGAGCTTCAAAAGCTGTCAAAATGAGATGAGAATGAAACGGTCTGAAAATTAGGAGGAGCATGAAACGGTGTTCAAACAAATGAAGAGCCTGAAAAGGTGTGAAAAATAAGAAGAGCTTCAAAAGTTGTGAAATACATGAGGAGCATGAAACTGTGTGTTAAATAGGAGGAGCATGAAGTGGTGCTCAAAAACATGAAGAGCCTGAAAAGGTGTGAAAAATAAGAAGAGCTTCAAAAGGTGTGAAATACATGAGAGGAATGAAACTGTCTGAAAAATAGGAGGAGCATGAAGCGGTTGTGAAAAACATGAAGAGCCTGAAAAGTTGTGAAAAATATAAAGAGCTTCTAAAGGTGTCAAAAATATGAGGACAATGAAACCCTCTGGAAAATAGGAGTAGCATGAAGTGGTGTTGAAAAAGATGAAGAGCCTGAAAAGGTGTGAAAAATTTGAAGAGCTTCAAAAGGTGTCAAAATTATGAGGAGCATGAAACGGTCTGAAAAATAGGAGGAGCCTGAAGTGGTGTTGAAAAACATGAAGAGCCTGAAATGATGTGAAATATATGAAGAGGTTCAAAAGGTGTGAGAAATATGAGGAGGTTCAAAAAGGGTCAAAAATATGAGGAGCATGAAACGGTTTGAAAAATACGAGGAGCATGAAAAGGTGTTCAAAAATATGAAGAGCCTGAAAAGGTGTGAAAAATATGAAGAGCTTCAAAACGTGTTAAATACATGAATAGCATGAAACGGTCTGAAAAATAGGAGGAGCATGAAGCGGTGTTCAAAAACATGAAGAGCCTGAAAAGGTGTGAAAAATATGAAGAGCTTCAAAAGGTGTCAAGTATATGAGGAGCATGAAACGGTAGGAAAAATAGGAGGAACATGAAGCGGTGTTCAAAAACATGAAGAGCCAGAACAGGTTTGAAATATAGGAAGAGCTTCAAAGGGTGTCAAAATTATGAGGAGCATGAAACAGTCTGAAAAATAGGAGGAGCATGAAACAGTGTTGAAAAACATGAAGAGCCTGAAAAGGTGTGAAAAATATGAAGAGCTTCAAAAGGTATGAAAAATATGAAGAGCTTCAAAAGGTGTCAAAAAAGAGATGAGCATGAAACGGTCTGAAAAATAGGTGGAGCATGAAATTGTGTTCAAAAAAATGAAGAGCCTGAAATGGTGTGAAATATATGAAGATTTCAAAAGGTGTCAAAAATATGAGGAGCATGAAACGGTCTGAAATATATATTAGGAGCATGAACCGGTGTTCAAAAACATGAAGGCCTGAAAAGGTGTGAAAAATATGAGGAGCTTCAAAAGGTGTGAAAAATATGAAGAGCTTCAGATGTGTCAAAAATGAGATGAGCATGAAACGGTCTGAAAAATATGAGGAGATTGAAGTTGTGTTGAAAACATGAAGAGCCTGAAAAGGTGTGAAATATATGAGGAGCTTGAAAAGGTGTCAAAAATATGAGAAGCATGAAACGATCTGAAAAATAGGAGGTGCATGAAGTGATGTTGAAAAACATGAAGGCCTGAAAAGGTGTGAAAAATATGAGGAGCTTCAAAAGGTGTGAAAAATATGAAGAGCTTCAAAATGTGTCAAAAATGAGATGAGCATGAAACGGTCTGAAAAATATGAGGAGATTGAAGTTGTGTTGAAAAACATGAAGAGCCTGAAAAGGTGTGAAATATATGAGGAGCTTCAAAAGGTGTCAAAAATATGGCGAGCATGAAACGGTCTGAAATATCGGAGGAGCATGAAGCGTTGTTGAAAATATGAAGAGCCTGATAACATGTGAAAAATATGAGAAGCTTCAAAAGGTGTGAAAAATATGAAGAGCTTCAAAAGATGTTAAAAATGAGATGAGCATGAAACGGTCTGAAAAATAGGGGGAGCAAGAAGTGGAGTTAAAAACCATGAAGAGCATGAACAGGTGTGAAATATATGAGGAGCTTCAAAATGTGTCAAAAATATGAGGAGCATGAAACGGTCTAAAAAATAAGAGAATCATGCAGCGGTGTTGAAAACATGAACAGCCTGAAAAGGTGTGAAAAATATGAAGTGCTACAAAAGGTGTCAAATATATGAGTAGCATGAAATGGTCTGAAAAATAGGAGCAGCATGAAACGGTTTTGAAAAACATGAAGAGTCTGAAAAGGTGTGAAAATTAGGAAGAGCTTCAAGGTGTCAAAAATATGAGGAGCATGAAACAGTCTGAAAAATAGGAAGAGCATGAAATGGTTTTGAAGAATATGAAGAGCATGAAAAGGTGTGAAAAATATGAAGAGCTTCAAAAGGTGTCAAAAATATGAGAAGCATGAAATGAGTGAAAAAAAGGAGGAGCATGAAGAGGTGTTGAAAAACATGAAGAGCATGAAAAGGTGTGAAAAATATGAAGAGCTTCAAAAGGTGTCAAAAATATGAGGAGCATGAAACCGTCTGAAAAATAGGAGGAGCATGAAGCGGTTTTGAAAAACATGAAGAGCCTGAAAAGGTGTGAAAAATATGAAGAGCTTCAAAAGTTGTCAAAAATATGAGGAGCATGAAACAGTCTGAAAAATAGGTGGAGCATGAAACGGTATTCAAAAACATGAAGAGCATGAAAAGGTGTGAAAAATATGAAGAGCTTCAAAAGTTGTCAAAAATATGAGGAGCATGAAACAGTCTGAAAAATAGGTGGAGCATGAAACGGTATTCAAAAACATGAAGAGCATGAAAAGGTGTGAAAAATATGAAGAGCTTCAAAATGTGTCAAAAATATGAGGAGCATGAAACAGTCTGAAAAATAGGATGAGCATGAAATGGTTTTGAAGAATATGAAGAGCATGAAAACCTGTGAAAAATATGAAGAGTTTCAAAAGGTGTTAAAAATATGAGAAGCATGCAATGAGTGAAAAAAAGGAGGAGCATGAAGAGGTGTTGAAAAACATGAAGAGCCTGAAAAGGTGTGAAAAATATGAAGAGCTTCAAAAGGTGTCACATATATGAGGAGCATGTAACGGTCTGAAAAATAGGAGGAGCAGAAACATTGTTTAAAAACATGAAGATCCTGAAAAGGTGTGAAAAATATGAAGAGCTTCAAAAGGTGTCAAAAATATGAGGAGCATGAAACAGTCTGAAAAATAGGATGAGCATGATACGGTTTTGAAAAACATGAAGAGCATGAAAAGGTGGAAAAATATGAAGAGCTTCAAAAGGTGTCAAAAATATGAGCATGAAACGGTCAGAAAAAAAGGAGGAGCATGAAGAGGTGTTCAAAAACATGAAGAGCCTGAAAAGGTGTGAAAAATATGTAGAGCTTCAAAAGGTGTCAAAGATATTAGAAGCATGAAACAGTCTGAAAAATAAGATGAGCATGAAACGGTTTTGAAAAAGATGAAGAGCATGAAAAGGTGTGAAAAATATGAAGAGCTTCAAAAGGTGTCAAAAATATGAGGAGCATGAAACGGTCTGAAAAATAGGATGAGCATGAAATGGTTTTGAATAAGATGAAGAGCATGAAAAGGTGTGAAAAATATGAAGAGCTTCAAAAGGTGTCAAAAATATGAGAAGCATGAAATGACTGAAAAAAAGGAGGAGCATGAAGCGGTGTTGAAAAACATGAAGAGCATGAAAAAGTAGGAAAAATATGAAGAGCTTCAAAAGGTGTCACATAAATGAGGAGAATGTAACGGTCTGAAAAATAGGAGGAGCATGAAGCGGTGTCTAAAAAAATGAAGATCCTGAAAAGGTGTGTAAAATATGAAGAGCTTCAAAAGGTGTCAAAAATATGAGGAGCATGAAACAGTCTGAAAAATAGCATGAGATTGATACGGTTTTGAAAAAGATGAAGAGCATGAAAAGGTGTGAAAAATATGAAGAGCTTCAAAACGTGCCAATAATATGAGGAGCATGAAACGGTCTGAAAAAGAGGAGGAGCATGAAGCGGTGTTGAAAAACATGAAGAGCCAGACAAGGTGTGAAATATATGAGGAACTTCAAAAGGTGCCAAAAATATGAGGAATCTGAAACGGTGTGAAAAATAGGAGGTACATGAAGCAGTGTTCAAAAATATGAAGAGCCTGAAAAGGTGTGAAAAATATGGAGAGCTTCAAAAGGTGTGAATACATGAGGAGCATGAAACGGTCTGAAAAATAGGAGGAGCATGAAGCAGTGTTGAAGAACATGAAGAGCTTCAAAAGGTGTGTAAAATAAGAAGAGCTTCAAAAGGTGTCAAAAAAGAGATGAGTATGAAACGGTCTGAAATATACGAGGAGCATGTAGTGGTGTTGACAAGCATGAAGAGCCTGAAATGGTGTGAAACATATGAAGAGCTTTAAAAGGTGTCAAAAATATGAGGAGCATGAAACAGTCTGAAAAATGGTAGGAGCATGAAGCGGTGTTGAAAAACAAGAAGAGGCTGAAAAGGTGTGAAAAATATGAAGAGCTTCAAAAGGTGTGAAAAATACGAAGAGCTTCAAACGGTGTGAAAATTATGAGGAGCAAGAAACGGTCTGAAAAACAGGAGTAGCATGAAGCGGTGTTGAAAAACATGAAGAGGCTGAAAAGGTGTGAAATATATCAAGAGCTTCAAAGGTGTGAAAAATATGAAGAGTTTCTAAACGTGTCAAAATTATGAGGAGCATGAAACGGTCTTAAAAATATGAGGAGCATGAGGTCGTGTTGAAAACCATGAAGAGCCTGAAAAGGCGTGAAATATATGAAGAGCTTCAAAAGGTGTCAAATATATGAGGGGCATGAAATGGTCCGAAAAATAGGAGGATCATGAAACGGTGTTGAAAAACATGAAGAGCCTGAAAAGTTGTGAAAAATATGAAGAGCTTCAAAAGGTGTCAAATATATGAGGAGCATGAAACGGTCTGAAAAATAGCAGGAGCATGAAGCGGTGTTGAAAAACATGAAGAGCATGAAAAGGTGTGAAAAATATGAAGAGCTTCAAAAGGTGTGAAAAATATGAGGAGCATAAAACGGTCTGAAAAAGAGGAGTAGCATGAAGCGGTGTTCAACAAAATGAAGAGCCTGAAAAGGTGTGAAAAATATGAAGAGCTTCAAAAGTTGTCAAATATATGAGGAGCATCAAACGGTCTGAAAAATGGGAGGCGCATGAAACAGTGACCAAAATATGAAGAGCCTGAAAAGGTGTGAAAAATATGAAGGGCTTCAAGAAGTGTGAAACACATGAGGTACATGAAACGGGCTGAAAAATAGGAGAAGCATGAAGTGGTGTCGAAAAACATGAAGAGCCTGAAAAGGTGTGAAAAATATGAACAGCTTCAAAACGTTTGAAAAATATGAAGAGCTTGAAAAGTTGTCAAAAATATGAGGAGCATAAATCGGTCTGAAAAATAGGAGGAGCATGAAGCGGTGTTCAAAAACACGAACAGCCTGAAAAGGTGTGAAAAATATGAAGAGCTTCAAAAGGTGTGAAAAATAGGAGGAGCATCAAGCGGTGTTCAAAAACATGAAAAGCCTGAAAAGGTGTGAAAAATATGAAGAGCTTCAAAAGTGTCAAAAATATGAGGAGAATGAAACGGTCTGAAAAATAGGAGGAGCATGAGACGGTGTTCAAAAACATGAACAGCCTGAAAAGGTGTGAAAAATATGAAGAGGTTCAAAGGTGTGAAATACATGAGGATCAAGAAACGGTCTGAAAAATAGGAGGAGCATGAAGCGGTGTTGAAAAACATGAAGAGCCTGAAAAAGTGCGAAAAATATGAAGAGCTTCAAAAGGTGTGAAAAATATGAAGAGCTTCAAAAGGTGTCAAAAATGAGATGAGCATGAAACGGTCTGAAAAATAGGAGGAGCATGAAGCGGTGTTGAAAAACATGAAGAGCCTGAAAAGGTGCGAAAAATATGAAGAGCTTCAAAAGGTGTGAAAAATATGAAGAGCTTGAAAAGGTGTCAAAAATGAGATGAGCATGAAACGGTCTGAAAAATAGGAGGAGCATGAAGTGTTGTTGAAAAACATGAAGACTCTGAAATGGTGTGAAATATATGAAGAGCTTCAAATGGTGTGAAAAATATGAGGAGCTTCAAAAACTGTCAAAAATATGAGGAGCATGAAATGGTCTGAAAATTAGGAGGAGCATGAAAAGGTGTTCAAAACCATGAAGAGCCTGAAAAGGTGTGAAAAATATGAAGAGCTTCAAACGGTGTGAAATACATGAGGAGCATGAAACGGACTGAAAAATAGGAGGAGCATGAAGCGGTGTTCAAAAACATGAACAGCCTAAAATGTTGTGAAAAATATGAATAGCTTCAAAAGGTGTCAAAAATATGAGGAGCATGAAACGGTCGGAAATATAGGAGGAACATGAAGCGGTGTTCAAAAACATGAAGAGCCTGAAAACGTGTGAAAAATATGAGGAGCTTCAAAAGTTGTGAAAAATATGAAGAGCTTCAAAGGTGTCAAAAATATGAGGAGCATGAAACGGTCTGAAAAAAAAAAGGATCATGAAGCGGTCTTCAAAAACATGAAGAGCCTGAAAAGGTGTGAAAAATATGAAGAACTTTAAAAGGTGTGAAAAATACGGGGAGCATGAAACGGTCTGAAAAATAGGAGGATCATACAGCGGTGTTGAAAAACATGAACAGCCTGAAAAGGTGTGAAAAATATGAAGAGCTTCAAAAGGTGTCAAAAATGAGATGAGCATGAAACCGTCTGAAAAATGAGGGGCATGAAGTGGTGTTCAAAAACATGAAGAGCCTGAAAAGGTGTGAAATACATGAAGAGCTTCAAAAGGTGTCAAAAATATGAGGAGGATGAAACGGTCTAAAAAATAGGAGGATCATGAAGCGGTGTTGAAAAACATGAAGAGCCTGAAAAGGTGTGAAAAATGTGAAGAGCTTCAAAAGGTGTCAAATATATGAGAAGCATGAATAGGTGAAAAATAGGAGGAGAATGAAACGGTGTTCAAAAACATGAAGAGCCTGACAAGTTGTGAAAAATATGAAGAGCTTCAAAACGTGTCAAAATTATGAGGAGCATGAAAAGATCTGAAAAATAGGAGGAGCAAGAAGCGGTTTTGAAAAACATGAAGAGCCTGAAAACGTGTGAAAAATATGAAGAGCTTCAAAAGGTGTGAAAAATATTAAGAGCTTCAAAGGGTGTCAAAAATGAGATGAGCATGAAACGGTCTGAAAAATAGGAGGGGCATGAAGTGGTGTTGAAAAACATGAAGAACCTGAAAAGATGTGAAATATATGAGGAGCTTCAAAATTGTCAAAAATAAGAAGAGCATGAAACGGTCTGAAAAATAGAGGAGCATGAAGTGGTGTTGAAAAACATGAAGAGCCTGAAAAGATGTGAAAAATATGAACAGCTTCAGAAGTTGTCAAAAATATGAGGAGCATGAAACGGTCTGCAAAATAAGAGGATCATGAAGCGGTGTTGAAAAACATGAACAGCTTCCTTATCCATTCATCTGCTGATGGGCATCTAGGTTGCTTCCATGTTCTGGCTGTTATAAACAGTGCTGCGATGAACATTGGGGTGCACGTGTCTCTTTCAGATCTGGTTTCCTCAGTGTGTATGCCCAGAAGTGGGATTGCTGGGCATATGGCAGTTCTATTTCCAATTTTTTAAGAAATCTCCACACTGTTTTCCATAGCGGCTGTACTAGTTTGCATTCCCACCAACAGTGTAAGAGGGTTCCCTTTTCTCCACACCCTCTCCAGCATTTATTGCTTGTAGACTTTTGGATAGCAGCCAACCTGACTGGCGTGTAATGGTACCTCATTGTGGTTTTGATTTGCATTTCTCTAATAATGAGTGATGTTGAGCATCTTTTCATGTGTTTGTTAGCCATTTGTAAGTCTTCTTTGGAGAAATGTCTGTTTAGTTCTTTGGCCCATTTTTTGATTGGGTCATTTATTTTTCTGGAATTGAGCTGCAGGAGTTGCTTGTATATTTTTGAGATTAATCTTTTGTCTCTTTCTTCATTTGCTGTAATTTTCTCCCAATCTGAGGGCTGTCTTTTCACCTTACTTATAGTTTCCTTTGTAGTGCAAAAGCTTTTAAGTTTCATTAGGTCCCATTTGTTTAGTTTTACTTTTACTTCCAATATTCTGGGAGGTGGGTCATAGAGGATCTTGCTTTGATTTATGTCGGAGAGTGTTTTGCCTATGTTCTCCTCTAGAAGTTTTATAGTTTCTGGTCTTACATTTAGATCTTTAATCCATGAACGGATAAGGAAGCTGTGGTACATATACACCATGGAATATTACTCAGCCATTAAAACGAATTCATTTGAACCAGTCCTAATGAGATGGATGAAGCTGGAGCCCATTATACAGAGTGAAGTAAGCCAGAAAGATAAAGAACATTACAGCATACTGACACATGTATATGGAATTTAGAAAGGTGATAACGATAAACCTATATGCAGAACAGAAAAAGAGACACAGAAATACAGAACAGAATTTTGAACTTTGTGGGAGAATGTGAGGGTGGGATATTTCAAAAGAACAGCATGTATACTATCTACGGTGAAACAGATCACCAGCCCAGGTGGGATGCACGAGACAAGTGCTCCGGCCTGGCGCACTGGGAAGACCCAGAGGAATCGGGTGGAGAGGGAGGTGGGAGGGGGGATCGGGATTGGGAATACATGTAAATCCATGGCTGATTCATATCAATGTATGACAAAACCCACTGGAAAAAAAATAAAAATAAGAAAAAAAAAAAGAAAAACATGAACAGCCTGAAAAGGTGTGAAAAATATGAAGAGCTTCAAAAGGTGTGAAATACATGAGGAGCATGAAACGGTCTGAAAAATAGGAGGAGCATCAAGCGGTGTTCAAAAACATGAAGAGCTTGAAAAGGTGTGAAAAATATGAAAAGCTTCAATAGGTGTCAAAAATGAGGTGAGCAAAAAACGGTCTGAAAATTAGGAGGGGCATGAAGCGGTGTTGAAAACTTTAAGAGCCTGAAAAGGTGTGAGAAATATGAAGACCTTCAAAAATGTGAGAAATATGAAGAGCTTCAAAAGGTGTGAAAAACATGAAGAGCTTCAAAAGGTGTCAAAAAAGAGATGAGCATGAAACGGACTGAAAAATAGGAGGAGCATGAAGCGGTGTTGAAAATCATGAAGAGAGTGAAAAAGTGTGAAAAATATGAAGAGCTTCAAAAGGTGTGAAAAATATGAAGAGCTTCAAAAGGTGCCAAAAATATGAGGAGCATCAAACGGTTTGAAAAATAGGAGGAACATGAAGTGGTGTTGAAAAACATGAAGAGCCTGAAAAGGTGTGAAAAATATGAAGAACTTCAATAGGTGTCAAAATATGAGGAGCATGAAACGATCTGAAAAATAGGAGGAGCATGAAGCGCTGTGGAAAAACATGAAGAGCATGAAAAGGTGCGAAAAATATGAAGAGCTTCAAAAGGTGTCAAAAATATGAAGAGCATGAAACGGTCTGAAAAATAGGAGGACCATGAAGCCATGTTGAAAAACATGAAGAGCCTGAAAAGGTGTGAAAAATATGAAGAACTTCAAAAGGTGTGAAAAATATGAGGAGCATGAAACGGTCTGAAAAATAGCAGGAGCATGAACCGGTGTTCAAAAACATGAAGAGCCTGAAAACGTGTGAAAAATATGAAGAGCTTCAATAGGTGTCAAAATATGAGGAGCATGAAACGATCTGAAAAATAGGAGGAGCATGAAGCGCTGTGGAAAAACATGAAGAGCATGAAAATGTGTGAAAAATATGAAGAGCTTCAAAAGGTGTCAAAAAGTGATGAGCATGAAACGGGCTGAAAATAGGACGAGCATGAAGTGCTGTTCAAAAACATGAAGAGCCTGAAAAGGTGTGAAAAATATGAAGAACTTCAAAATGTGTGAAAAATATGAGAAGCATGAAACGGTCTGAACGATAGGAGGAGCATGAAGTGGTGTTGAGAAACCTGAAGTGCCTGAAAAGTTGTGAAATATATGAAGAGCTTCAAAAGGTGTGAAAAATATGAGTAGCTTCAAAAGGTGTCAAAATATGAGGAGCCTGAAACGGTCTGAAAAATAGGAGGAGCATGAAGTCGTGTTGAAAAATATGAAGAGACTGAAAAGGTGTGAAATATATGAGGAGCTTCAAAAGGTGTCAAAAATAAGAAGAGCATGATACCATCTGAAAAATAGAGAAGCATGAAGTGGTGTTGAAAATCATGAAGAGCCTATAAAGATGTGAAAAATATGAAGAGCTTCAAAAGGTGTCAAAAATATGAGGAACATGAAAAGGTCTGAAAAATAGAGGAGCATGAAGTCGTGTTGAAAATCATGAAGAACCTATAAAGATATGAAAAATATGAAGAGCTTCAAAAGGTGTCAAAAATATGAGGAACATGAAAAGGTCTGAAAAGTAGGAGGAGCATGAAGCTGTGTTAAAAAATATGAGAGCCTGAAAAGGTGTGAAAAATGTGAAGAGCTTCAAAAGGTGTGAAATACATGAGGAGCATGAAACGGTCTGACAAATAGGAGGACATGAAACGGTGTTCAAAAACATGAAAAGCCTGAAAAGGGGAGAAAAATATGAAGAGCTTCAAGAGGTGTCAAAAATAGGAGGAGCATGAAACGTTCTGAAAAATAGGAGGAGCATGAAACGGTGTTCAAAAACATGAAGAGCCTGAAAAGGGGTGAAAAATATGAAGAGTTTCAAAAGGTGTCAAAAATATGAGCAGCATGAATCGGTGTTCAAAAACATGAAGAGCCTGAAAAAGTGTGAAATATGAAGAGCTTCAAAAGGTGTCAAAAATATGAGGAGCATGAAACGGTCTGAAAAATAGAAGGAGCATGATGCGGTGTTCAAAAACATGAAGCCTGAAAAGGTGTGAAAAATATGAAGAGTTTCAAAAGGTGTCAAAAATATGAAGAGCATGAAACGGTCTGAAAAATAGGAGGAACAAGAAGCGGTGTTGAAAAACATGAAGAGCCTGAAAACGTTTCAAAAACATGAAGAGCTTCAAAACATGTGAAAAATATGAAGAGCTTCAAAAGGTGTCAAAAATGAGATGAGCATGAAACGGTCTGAAAAATTGGAGGAGGATGAAGTGGTTTTGAAAAACATAAAGAGCCTGAAAATGTGTAAAATATATGAAGAGCTTCAAAAGGTGTCAAAAATATGAGGAGCATGAAACGGTCTGAAATAGAGCAGGAGCCTGAAACGGTGTTCAAAAACATGAGGAGCCTGAAAAGGTCTGAAAAATATGAACAGCTTTAAAAGGTGTGAAAAATATGAGGAGCTTCAAAAGGTGTGAAAAATAAGAGGAGAATGAAAGGGTCTGAAAAATAGGAGAAGCATGAAGTGGTGTGGAAAAACATGAAGAACCTGAAAAGGTGTGAACAATATGAAGAGCTTCAAAAGATGTGAAATACATAAGGAGCATGAAACGATCTGAAAAATTGAAGGACCGTGAAGCTGTGTTGAAAAACATGAAGAGCATGAAAAGGTGTGAAATATATGAAGAGCTTCAAAAGGTGTCAAAAATATAAGGAGCATGAAACGGTCTGAAAAATAGGAAGAGCATGAGTGGTGTTGAAATACATGAAGAGGCTGAAAAGGTGTGAAATATATGAAAAGCTTCAAAACGTGTCATAAATATGAGGAGTATGAAACAGTCTGAAAAATAGGAGGAGCATGAAGCGGTGTTCAAAACCATGAAGAGCCTGAAAAGGTGTGAAATATATGAAGAGCTTTAAGGGTGTCAAAAATATGAGGAGCATGATACAATCTGAAAAATAGAAGGAGCATGAAACGGTGTTGAAAAACATGAAGAGCCTGAAAAGGTGTGAAAAACATGAAGAGCCTGAAAAGGTGTGAAAAAGATGAAGAGCCTCAAAAGGTGTGAAATATATGTAGAGCTTCAATAGGTGTCAAAAATATGACGAGCATGAAACGGTCTGAAAAATAGGAGGAGCATGAAGCGGTGTTGAAAATCATGAAGAGTCTGAAAAGTTGTGAAAAACACGAAGAGCCTGAAAAGGTGTGAAAAACATGAAGAGCCTCAAAAGGTGTGAAATATATGAAGAGCTTCAAAAGGTATAAAAATATGAGGAGCATGAAACGATCTGAAAAATAGGTGGAGCAAGAAGTGGTGTTGAAAAACATGAAGCGCATGAAAATGTGTGAAAAAGATGAAGAGCTTCGAAAGGTGTCAAAAATATGACGAGCATGAAAACGTCTGAAAAATAGGAGGAGCATGAAGCGGTGTGAAAAACTTGAAAGAGCCTGAAAAGGTGTGAAATATATGAAGAGCTTCAAAAGGCGTCAAAAATAGGAGGAGCATGAAACGCTCTGAAAAATAGGAGGAGCATGAGGCGGTGTTGAAAAACATGAAGAGGCTGAAAAGGTGTGAAAAATATGAAGAGCTTCAAAAGGTGTCAGAAATATGAGGAGCATGAAATTGTCTGAAAAATAGGAGGAGCATGAAAAGGTGTTCAAGAACATGAAGAGCCTGAAAAGGTGTGAAAAACATGAAGAGACTGAAAAGGTGTGAAATATATGAAAAGCTTCATAATGTGTCAAAAATATGAGGAGCATGAAGCGGTGTTGAAAAACATGAAGATCCTGAAAAGAAGTGAAATATATGACGAGCTTCAAAAGGTGTCAAAAATATGAGGAGCATGAAGCGTTGTTGAAAAACATGAAGAGCCTGAAAAGGTGTGAAATATATGAAGAGCTTCAAAAGGTGTCAAAAATATGAGGAGCACGAAACGGTCTGAAAAATAGGAGTAGCATGAAGCGGTGTTGAAAAACATGAAGAGCCTGAAAAGGTGTGAAAAATATTAAGAGCTTCAAAACGTGTCAAAAATATGAGGAGCATGAAACGGTCTGTAAAATCGGAGGAGCATGAGTGGTGTTGAAATACATGAAGAGGCTGAAAAGGTGTGAAATATATGAAGAGTTTCAAAACGTGTCATGAATATGAGGAGTACGAAACAATCTGAAAAATACGAGGAGCATGAAGCGGTGTTCAAAACCATGAAGAGCCTGAAAAGGTGTGAAATATATGAAGAGCTTCAAGGGTGTCAAAAAAATGAGGAACATGAAACAGTCTGAAAAATAGAAGGAGCATGAAACGGTGTTGAAAAACATGAAGAGCCTGAAAAGGTGTGACAAACATGAAGAGCCTGAAAAGTTGTGAAAAACATGAAGAGCCTGAAAAGGTGTGAAAAAGATGAAGAGCCTCAAAAGGTGTAAAATATATGAAGAGTTTCAATAGGTGTCAAAAATATGAGGAGCATGAAACGGTCTGAAAAATATGAGGAGCATCAAATGGTGCTGAAAAACATGGAGAGCCTGAAAAGGTTTGAAAAATATGAAGAGCTTCAAAAGGTGTCAAAAATATGAGGAGCATGAAACGGTCTGAAAAATAGGAGGAGCATGTAATGGTTTTGAAAACCACGAAGAGCCTGAAGAGGAGTGAAATACATGAAGAACTTCAAAAGGTGTTAAAAATATGAGAAGCATGAAATGGTGTTCAAAAACATGAAGAGCCTGACAAGCTGTGAAAAATATGAAGAGGTTCAAAAATTGTCAAAAATATGAGGAGCATGAAACTGTTCTGAAAAATAGGTGCAGCATAAAGCGGTGTTGAAAAACATGAAGGGACTGAAAATGTGTGAAACATATGAAGAGCTTCAAAAGGTGAAAAAATATGAGGAGCATGAAACGGTCTGAAACATAGGAGGAGCATGAAGGAGTGTTCAAAACATGCAGAGCCTGAAAAGGTGTGAAAAATATGAAGAGCTCCAAAAGTTGTCAAAAATATGAGGAGCAGGAAACGGTCTGAAAAATAGGAGGAGCATGAAACGGTGTTCAAAAACTTGAAGATACTGAAAAGATGTGAAAAATATGAAGAGCTTCAAAAGGTGTCAAAAATATGAGGAGCATAAAATGGTCTGAAAAATAGGAGGAGCATGAAACGGTGTTCAAAAATATGAAGAGCCTGAAAAGGCATGAAATATAAGAAGATCTTCAAAAAGTGTCAAAATTATGAGGAGCATGAAACGGTCTGAAAAATAGGAGGAGCATGAAGCGGTGTTCAAAAAGATGAAGAGCCTGAAATGGTGTGAAAATATGAGGAGCATGAAACGGTCTGAAAAATATGAGGAGCATGAAGCGGTGTTTCAAAACATGAAGAGCCTGAAAACATGTGAAAAATATGAAGCACTTCAAAAGGTGTCAAAAATATGAGGAGCATGAAACGGTCTGAAAAATATTAGGAGCATGAAACGGTGTTGAAAAAGACGAAGAGCCTTAAAAGGAGTGAAAAATATGAAGAGCTTCAAAAGGTGTCAAATATATAAGGAGCATGAAACGGTCTGAAAAATAGGAGCAGCCTGAAACGGTGTGGAAAAACATGAAGAGACTGAAAATGTGTGAAAAATATGAAGAGCTTCAAAAGGTTTCAAAATTATGATGCGCATGAAACTGTCTTAAAAATAGGAAGAGCATGAAGCGGTGTTGAAAAACATGAAGAGCCTGAAAAGGTGTGAAATATATGAAGAGCTACAAAATGTGTCAAAAATATGAGGAGCATGAAGCGTTCTGAAAAATAGGAGGAGCATGAAACGGTGTTGAAAAACACGAAGAGCCTAAAAAGGAGTGAAATATATGAAGAGCTTCAAAAGAAGTCAAAAATATAAGGAGCATGAAACGGTCTGAAAAATAGGAGGAGCATGAAGCGGTGTTGAAAAATATGAAGAGCCTGAAAAGGTGTGAAAAATATGAAGAGTTTCAAAACATGTAAAAATATGAGGAGCATGAAGCATTCTGAAAAATAGGAGGAGCATGAAACGGTGTTGAATAAGACGAAGAGCCTAAAAAGGAGTGAAAAATATGAAGAGCTTCAAAAAGTGGCAAAAATATGAGGAGCATGAAACGGTATGAAAAATAGGAGGAGCATGAAACGGTGTTCAAAAACATGAAGAGCCTGAAAAGTTGTGAAAAATATGAAGAGCTTCAAAAGGTGTCAAAAATATGAGGAGCATGAAACGGTCTCAAAAATAGGAGGAGCATGAAACGGTCTTGAAAAACATGAAGAGCATGAAACGGTCTGAAAAATAGGAGGAGCATGAAACGGTGTTCAAAAACATGAAGATCCTGAAAACATGTGAAAAATATGAAGCGCTTCAAAAGGTGTCAAAAATATGAGGAGCATGAAACGGTCTGAAAAATAGGAGGAAAATGAAACGTTGTTCAAAATCATTAAGAGCCTGAAAAGGTGTGAAAAATATGAAGACCTTCAGAATGTGTGAAAAATATGAGGAGCATGAAGCGGTGTTCAAAAACTTGAAGATACTGAAAAGATGTGAAAAATATGAAGAGCTTCAAAAGGTGTCAAAAATATGAGGAGCATGAAACGGTCTGAAAAATATTAGGAGCATGAAACGGTGTTGAAAAAGACGAAGAGCCTTAAAAGGAGTGAAAAATATGAAGAGCTTCAAAAGGTGTCAAATATATAAGGAGCATGAAACGGTCTGAAAAATAGGAGCAGCCTGAAACGGTGTGGAAAAACATGAAGCGACTGAAAATGTGTGAAAAATATGAAGAGCTTCAAAAGGTTTCAAAATTATGATGCGCATGAAACTGTCTTAAAAATAGGAAGAGCATGAAGCGGTGTTGAAAAACATGAAGAGCCTGAAAAGGTGTGAAATATATGAAGAGCTACAAAATGTGTCAAAAATATGAGGAGCATGAAGCGTTCTGAAAAATAGGAGGAGCATGAAACGGTGTTGAAAAACACGAAGAGCCTAAAAAGGAGTGAAATATATGAAGAGCTTCAAAAGAAGTCAAAAATATAAGGAGCATGAAACGGTCTGAAAAATAGGAGGAGCATGAAGCGGTGTTGAAAAATATGAAGAGCCTGAAAAGGTGTGAAAAATATGAAGAGTTTCAAAACATGTAAAAATATGAGGAGCATGAAGCATTCTGAAAAATAGGAGGAGCATGAAACGGTGTTGAATAAGACGAAGAGCCTAAAAAGGAGTGAAAAATATGAAGAGCTTCAAAAGGTGTCAAATATATAAGGAGCATGAAACGGTCTGAAAAATAGGAGCAGCCTGAAACGGTGTGGAAAAACATGAAGAGACTGAAAATGTGTGAAAAATATGAAGAGCTTCATAAGGTTTCAAAATTATGATGCGCATGAAACTGTCTTAAAAATAGGAAGAGCATGAAGCGGTGTTGAAAAAACATGAAGAGCCTGAAAAGGTGTGAAATATATGAAGAGCTACAAAATGTGTCAAAAATATGAGGAGCATGAAGCGTTCTGAAAAATAGGAGGAGCATGAAACGGTGTTGAAAAACACGAAGAGCCTAAAAAGGAGTGAAATATATGAAGAGCTTCAAAAGAAGTCAAAAATATAAGAAGCATGAAACGGTCTGAAAAATAGCAGGAGCATGAAACGGTGTTGAAAAGTGAAGAGCCTGAAAAGGTGTGAAAAACATGAAGAGCTTCAAAAGTTGTCAAAAATATGAGGAACATGAAACGGTCTGAAAAATAAGAGTAGCAAGAATCGGTGTTGAAAAAAAGAAGAGCCTGAAAAGTTGTGAAATGTATGAAGAACTTCAAAACGTGTCAAATATATGAGGAGCATGAAACGGTCTGAAAAATAGGAGGAGCATGAAACGGTGTTGAAAAACATGAAGAGCCTGAAAATGTGTGAAAAATATGAAGAGCTTCAAAAGGTGTCAAAAATAGAAGGAGCATGAAGTGGAGTTGAAAAACATGAAGAGCTTCAAAATGTGTCAAAAATATGAGGAGCAAGATACGGTCTCAAAAATAGGAGGAGCATGAAGCAGTGTTGAAAACCATGAAGAGCCTGGAAAGGTGTGAAATATATGAAGAGATTCAAAAGTGTGACAAATAGGAGGAACATGAAACGGTCTGAAAAATAGGAGGAGCATGAAGTGGAGTTGAAAAAAATGAATAGCCTGAAAAGGTGTGAAAAATATTAGGAGCATGAAACAGTCTGAAAATAGGAGGAGCATCAAATGGTGCTGAAAAACATGGAGAGCCTGAAAAGGTTTGAAAAATATGAAGAGCTTCAAAAGGTGTCAAAAATATGAGGAGCATGAAATGGTCTGAAAAATAGGAGGAGCATGTAATGGTGTTGAAAACCACGAAGAGGCTGAAGAGGAGTGAAATACATGAAGAGCTTCAAAAGGTGTCATAAACATGAGAAGCATGAAATGGTGTTCAAAAACATGAAGAGCCTGAAAATGTGTGAAAAATATGAGGAGCATGAAACGGTCTTAAAAATATGTGGAGCATGAAGCGGTGTTTAAAAACATGAAGAGCCTGAAAAGGTGTGAAAAATATGAAGAGGTTCAAAAAGTGTCAAAAATATGAGGAGCATGAAACTGTTCTGAAAAATAGGTGCAGCATAAAGCGGTGTTGAAAAACATGAAGGGTCTGAAAATGTGTGAAACATATGAAGAGCTTCAAAAGGTGAAAAAATATGAGGAGCATGAAACGGTCTGAAACATAGGAGGAGCATGAAGGAGTGTTCAAAACATGCAGAGCCTGAAAAGGTGTGAAAAATATGAAGAGCTCCAAAAGTTGTCAAAAATATGAGGAGCAGGAAACGGTCTGAAAAATAGGAGGAGCATGAAACGGTGTTCAAAAACTTGAAGATACTGAAAAGATGTGAAAAATATGAAGAGCTTCAAAAGGTGTCAAAATATGAAAAGCACGAAACATTCTGAAAAATAAGAGGAGTATGAAACGGTGTTGAACAACATGAAGAGCATGAAAAGGTGTGAAAAATATGAAGAGATTAAAAAGGTGTCAAAATATGAGGAGCATGAAACGGTCTGAAAAATAGGAGGCGCATGAAGTGGTGTTCAAAAACATGAAGAGCCCGAAAAGGTGTGAAAAATATGAAGAGCTTCAAAAGGTGTCAAATATATGAGGAGCATGAAACTGTCTGAAAAATAAGAGGAGTATGAAACGGTGTTCAAAATCATTAAGAGCCTGAAAAGGTGTCAAAAATATGAGGAGCAGGAAACAGTCTGAAAATAGGAGGAGCATGAAACGGTGTTGAAAAACATGAAGAGCATGAAAAGGTGTGAAAAATATGAAGAGCTTCAAAAGGTGTCAAATAGGAGTAGCATGAAACGGTGTTCAAAAACATGAAGAGCCTGAAAAGGTGTGCAAAATTTGAAGAGCTTCAAAACGTGTGAAAATATGAGGTGCATGAAACGGTCTGAAAAATAGGAGGAGCATGAAACGGTCTTGAAAAATATGAAGAGCATGAATCGGTCTGAAAAATAGGAGGAGCATGAAATGGTGTTCAAAAACATGAAGATCCTGAAAACATGTGAAAAATATGAAGCGCTTCAAAAGGTGTCAAAAATATGAGGAGCATGAAACGGTCTGAAAAATAGGAGGAAAATGAAACGGTGTTCAAAATCATTAAGAGCCTGAAAAGCTGTGAAAAATATGAGGAGCATGAAACGGTCTGAAAAATAGGAGGAAAATGAAACGGTGTTCAAAATCATTAAGAGGCTGAAAAGCTGTGAAAAATATGAGGAGCATGAAACGGTCTGAAAAATAGGAGGAGCATGAAGTGGTGTTGAAAAACATGAAGAGCCTGAAAAGTTGTGAAAAATATGAAGAGCTTCAGAAGGTGTGAATAATATGAGGAGCATGAAGCGGTGTTCAAAAACTTGAAGATACTGAAAAGGTGTGAAATATATGAAGAGGTTCAAAAGGTGTCAAAAATAGGAGGAGCATGAAACAGTTTGAAAAATAGGAAGAGCATGAAGTGGTGTTGAAAAACATGAAGAGCCTGAAAAGGTGTGAATAATATGAAGAGCTTCAAAAGGAGTCAAATATATGAGGAGCATGAAACTGTCTGAAAAATAGGAGGAGCATGAAACGGTCTGAAAAATAGGAGGAGCATGAAACGGTGTTGCAAAACATGAAGAGCCTGAAAAGGTGTGAAATATATGAAGAGCTTCAAAAGTTTTCAAAAGTATGAGGAGCATGATACGGTCTGAAAAATAGGAGGAGCATGAAGCGGTGTTGAAAAGTGAAGAGCCTGAAAAGGTGTGAAAAACATGAAGCGCTTCAAAAGTTGGCAAAAATATGAGGAACATGAAACGGTCTGAAAAGTAGGAGGATCAAGAATCGGTGTTGACAAAAAGAAGAGCCTGAAAAGTTGTGAAATATATGAAGAACTTCAAAACGTGTCAAATATATGAGGAGCATGAAATGGTCTGAAAAATAGGAGCCCCATGAAGCGGTGTTAGAAAACATAAACAGCCTGAAAAGGTGTGAAATATATGAAGAGCTTCAAAAGGTGTCAAAAATATGAGGAGCATAAAACGCTCTGAATATTAGGGGGAGCATGAAACGGTCTTCAAAAACATGAAGAGCCTGAAAAGGTGTTAAAAATATAAAGAGCTTCAAAACTTGTCAATAATATAACGAGAATGAAACGGTCTGAAAAATAGGAGGAGCATGAAGCGGTGTTGAAAAACATGAAAAGCCTGAAAAGGTGTGAAAAATAAGAAGAGCTTCAAAAGGTGTCAAAAATATGAGGAGCATGAAACGGTCTGAAAAACAGGAGGAGCATGACGCGGTGTTGAAAAACATGAGGAGCCTGAAAAGGTGTGAAATATATGAAGAGCTTCAAAAGGTGTCAAAAATATTTGGAGCATGAAAAGGTCTGAAGAATAGGAGGAGTAAGAAGCGGTGTTGAAAAACATGAAGAGCCTGAAAAAGTGTGAAATACATGAAGAGCTTCAAAATTGTCAAAAATATGAAGAGCATGAAACGGTCTGAAAAATAGGAGGAGCATGAAGCGGTGTTGCAAAACATGAAGAGCCTGAAAAGGTGTGAAAAACATGAAGAGCCTGAAAATGTGTGAAATATATGAAGAGCTTCAAATGGTGTCAAAAATATGAGGATCATGAAACAGTCTGAAAAATATGAGGAGCATGAAACGGCATTCAAAAACATGAAGAACCTGAAATGGTGTGAAAAATATGAAGAACTTAAAAACGTGTCAAAAATAGGAGGAGTTTCAAAGGGTCCGAAAAATAGGAAGAGCATGAAGGGGTGTTGCAAAACATGAAGAGCCTGAATAAGTGTGAAATATATGAAGAGATTCAAAAGTTGTGAAAAATATGAAGAGCTTCACAAGGTGACAACAATATGAGGAGAATGAAACGGCCTGAAAAATAGGAGGATCATGAAGCGTTGTTTAAAAACATGAAGAGCCTGTAAAGGTGTGAAAAATATGAAGAGCTTGAAAATGTGTCAAAAATATTAGGAGCCTGAAACAGTCTGAAAAATAGGAGGAGATTGAAATGGTGATGAAAAACATGAAGCGCCTGAAAAGGTGTGAAAAATATGAAGAGCTTCAAAAGGTGTGAAATACAATAGGTGCATGAAACGGTCTGAAAAATAGGAGGAGCATGAAGCGGTGTTGAAAAACATGAAGAGCCTGAAAAGGGGTGAAAAATATGAAGAGCTTCAAAAGGTGTCAAAAATATGTGGAGCATGAAACGGTCTGAAATATAGGAGGAGCATGAAACGGTGTTCATAAACATGAAGAGCCTGAAAAGGTGTGAGAAATATGAAGAGCTTCAAAAGGTGTGAAAAATATGAAGAGCTTCAAAAGGTGTTAAATATATGAAGAGCTTCAAAAGGTGTGAAAAATATGAGGAGCATGAAATGGTCTGAAGAATAGGAGGAGGATTGTAGCGGTGTTCAAAAACATGAAGAGCATGAAAAGGTGTGAAAAATATGAAGGGCTTCAAAACGTGTGAAACACATGAGGAGCATGAAACTGTCTGAAAATTAGGAGGATCATGAAGCGGTGTTGAAAAACATGAAGAGCATGAAAAGCTGTGAAAAATATGAAGAGCCTCAAAATGTGTGAAAAATATGAAGAGCTTCAAAAGTTGTCAAAAATGAGATGAGCATGAAACGGTCTGAAAAATAGGAGGGGCCTGAAGTTGTGTTGAAAAACATGAAGAGCCTGAAAAGGTGTGAAAAATATGAAGAACTTCAAAAGGTGTCAAAAACATGAGGAGCATGAAACGGACTGAAATATAGGAGGAGCATGAAACGGTGATCATAAACATGAAGAGCCTGAAAAGGTGAAAAAAATATGAAGAGCTTCAAAAGGTGTCAAAAATGAGATGAGCATGAAACGGTCTGAAAAATAGAGGAGCATGAAGCGGTGTTGAAAAACATGAAGAGCCTGAAAAGGGGTGAAAAATATGAAGAGCTTCAAAAGGTGTCAAAAATATGTGGAGCATGAAACGGTCTGAAATATAGGAGGAGCATGAAACGGTGTTCATAAACATGAAGAGCCTGAAAAGGTGTGAGAAATATGAAGAGCTTCAAAAGGTGTGAAAAATATGAAGAGCTTCAAAAGGTGTGAAAAATATGAAGAGCTTCAAAAAATGTGAAATACATGAGGAGCATGAAACGGTCTGAAAAATAGGAGGAGCATGAAGCGGTGTTGAAAAACATGAAAACCTGAAAAGGTGTGAAAAATTTGAGGTGCTTCAAAAGGTGTGAAAATTAGGAGGAGGATGAAGCGGTGTTCAAAAACATGAAAAGCCTGAAAATGTTTGTAAAATATGAAGAGCTTCAAAACGTGTCAAAAATATGAGGAGCATGAAACAATCTGAAAAATAGGAGGATCAAGAAGCGGTGTTGAACAACATGAAGATCTCAAAACTTGTGAAAAATATGAAGAGCTTCAAAAGGTGTGAAAAATATGAAGAGCTTCAAAAGGTGTGAAATACATGAGAAGCATGAAACGGTCTGAAAAATAGGAGGAGCATGAAGCGGTGTTTAAAAATATGAAGAGCCTGAAAAGGTGTGAAAAACATGAAGAGCTTAAAAAGGTGTCAAAATTTAGATTAGCATGAAACGGTCTGAAAAATAGGAGGAGCATGAAACAGTGTCAAAAACATGAAGAGCCTGAAATGGTGTGAAAAACATGAAGAGCCTAAAAGGTGTGAAAAATATGAAGAGCTTCAAAAGATGTGAAATACATTAGGAGCATGAAACTGTCTGAAAAATCGGAGGAGCATGAAGTGGGGTTGAAAATCATGAAGAGCCTGAAAAGGTGTGTAAAATATGAGGAGCTTCAAAAGGAGTGAAAGACTTGAGGAGCATGAAACCGTCTGAATTATAGGAGGAGCATGAAACGGTGTTGAAAAACATGAAGAGCCTCAAAAGGTGTGAAAAATATGAAGAGCTCAAAAGGTGTCAAAAATATGAACAGCTTCAAAAAGTGTGACAAATGAGATGAGCATGAAATGGTCTGAAAAAGGAGGAGCATGAAGTGGTGTTGAAAAACATGAAGAGCCTGAAAAGGTGTAAAATATATGAAGAGATTCAAAAGGTGTCAAAAATATGAGGAGCTTGAAACGGTCTGAAAAATTGGAGGATCATGAAGCGGTGTTGAAAAACATGAAGAGCCTGAAAAGTTGTGAAAAATATGAAGAGCTTCAAAGGTGTCAAAAATGGGAGGAGCATGAAACGGTCTGAAAAATAGGAGGAGCATTGTAGCATTGTTCAAAAACTTGAAGAGCCTGAAAAGGTGTGAAAAATATGAAGAGCTTCAATAGGTGTCAAAAATATGAGGAGCATGAAACGGTCTGAAAAATAGGAGGAGCATGAAACGGTGTTCAAAAACAGGAGGAGCCTGAAACGGTGTGAAAAATATGAAGAGCTTCAAAAGGTGTCAAAAATATGAGGAGCATGAAAGGGTCTGAAATATAGGAGGAGCATGACGTGGTGTTGAAAAACATGACGAGCCTGAAAAGGTGTGAAAAATATGAAGAGCTTCAAAAGCTGTGAAAAATATGAGGAGCAAGAAATGCTCTGAAAAATAAGAGGAGCATGAAGCCGTGTTGAAAAACATGAAGAGCATGAAAAGGTGTAGAAAATATGAAGAGCTTCAAAAGGTGTCAAAAATATGAGGAACATGAAACGGTCTGAAAAATAAGAGCAGCATGAAGTGGGGTTGAAAATCATGAAGAGCCTGAAAAGGTGTGTAAAATATGAAGAGCTTCAAAAGGAGTGAAATACATGAGGAGCATGAAACCGTCTGAATTATAGGAGGAGCATGAAGCGATGTTCATAAACATGAAGAGCCTGAAAAGGTGTGAAATATATGAAGAGCTTCAAAAGGTGTGAAAAATATGAAGAGCTTCAAAAGCTGTCAAAAATAAGATGAGCATGAAACGGTCTGAAAAATAGGACAAACATGAAGTGGTGTTGAAAAACATGAAGAGCCTGAAAAGGTGTAAAATATATGAATAGATTCAAAAGGTGTCAAAAATATGAGGAGCTTGAAACGGTCTGAAAAATTGGAGGATCATGAAGCGGTGTTGAAAAACATGAAGAGCCTGAAAAGTTGTGAAAAATATGAAGAGCTTCAAAGGTGTCAAAAATGGGAGGAGCATGAAACGGTCTGAAAAATAGGAGGAGCATTGTAGCATTGTTCAAAAACTTGAAGAGCCTGAAAAGGTGTGAAAAATATGAAGAGCTTCAATAGGTGTCAAAAATATGAGGAGCATGAAACGGTCTGAAAAATAGGAGGAGCATGAAACGGTGTTCAAAAACAGGAGGAGCCTGAAACGGTGTGAAAAATATGAAGAGCTTCAAAAGGTGTCAAAAATATGAGGAGCATGAAAGGGTCTGAAATATAGGAGGAGCATGACGTGGTGTTGAAAAACATGACGAGCCTGAAAAGGTGTGAAAAATATGAAGAGCTTCAAAAGCTGTGAAAAATATGAGGAGCAAGAAATGCTCTGAAAAATAAGAGGAGCATGAAGCCGTGTTGAAAAACATGAAGAGCATGAAAAGGTGTAGAAAATATGAAGAGCTTCAAAAGGTGTCAAAAATATGAGGAACATGAAACGGTCTGAAAAATAAGAGCAGCATGAAGTGGGGTTGAAAATCATGAAGAGCCTGAAAAGGTGTGTAAAATATGAAGAGCTTCAAAAGGAGTGAAATACATGAGGAGCATGAAACCGTCTGAATTATAGGAGGAGCATGAAGCGATGTTCATAAACATGAAGAGCCTGAAAAGGTGTGAAATATATGAAGAGCTTCAAAAGGTGTGAAAAATATGAAGAGCTTCAAAAGCTGTCAAAAATAAGATGAGCATGAAACGGTCTGAAAAATAGGACTAACATGAAGTGGTCTTGAAAAACATGAAGAGCCTGAAAAAGTGTGAAATATATGAAGAGCTTCAAAAGGTGTGAAAAATATTAGGAGCTTCAAAAGAGGTCAAAAATATGAGGAGCATGATACGGTCTGAAAAATAGGACGAGCATGAAACGGGTTTGAAAATCACGAAGAGCCTGAAAAGGTGTGAAAAATAAGAAGAGCTTCAAAAGGTGTGAAATACATGAGGATCATGAAATTGTCTGAAAAATAGGAGGTGCATGAAGTGGTGTTCAAAATCATGAAGAGCCTGAAAACGTGTGAAAAATATGAAGAGCTTCAAAAATGTGAAAAATATGAAGAGCTTCAAAAGGTGTGAAATATATGAGGAGCTTCAAAAGGTGTCAAAAATTAGATGAGCATGAAACGGTCTGAAAAATAGGAGGAGCATGAAGTGGTGTTGAAAAACATGAAGAGCCTGAAAAGGTGTGAAATATACGAAGAGCTTCAAAGGTGTGAAAAATATGAGGAGCTTCAAAAGGTGACAAAAAAATGAAGAGCATGAAACGGTCTGAAAAATAGGAGGAGCATGAAGCGGTGTTCAAAAACATGAAGAGCTTGAAAAGGTGTGAAATATATGAAGAGCTTCAAAAGGTGTGAAAAATATGAAGAGCTTCAAAAGGTGTCAAAAAAATGAAGAGCATGAAACGGTCTGAAAATAGGAGGAGCATGAAACGGTGTTCAAAACATGAAGAGCCTTTAAAGGTGTGAAAAATATGAAGAAATTTAAAAGGTGTCAAGAATATGAGGAGCATGAAACGTTCTGAAAAATAGGAGGATCATGAAACGGTGTTCAAAAACATGAAGAGCCTGAAAAGGTGTGAAAAATATGAGTAGCCTCAAAACGTGTCAAAAATATGAGGAGTGTGAAACTTTGTGAAAAATAGCAGGAGCATGAAGCGGTGTTCAAAAGCATGAAGAGCCTTAAAACGTGTGAAAAATTTGAATAGCTTCAAAAATGTGAAAAATATGAAGAGCTTCAAAAGGTGTCAAAAAAATGAAGAGCATGAAACGGTCGCAAAAATAGGAGGAACTTGAAGTGGTGTTCGAAAACATGAAGAGTCTGAAAAGGGGTGAAATATAAGAAGAGCTTCAAAGGGTGTGAAAAATATGAGGACCATGAAACCATCTCAAAAATAGGAGGAGCATGAAGCGGTGTTGAAAAACATGAAGAGCCTGAAAAGGTGTGAAAAAAATGAAAAGCTTCAAAAGGTGTCAATAATAAAATGTGCATGAAACAGTCTGAAAAATAGGAGGAGCATGAAACGGTCTGAAATATAGGAGGAGCATGAAGCGGTGTTCAAAACAAGAAGAGCCTGAAAAGGTGTGACAAATATAAAGAGCTTCAAAACGTGTGAAAAATATGAGGAGCATGTAACGGTCTGAAAAATAGGAGGAGCATGAAACGGTGTGAAAAACATGAAGAGCATGAAAAGGTGTGAAAACTATGAAGAGCTTCAAAAGGTGTCAAAAATATGAAGAGCATGAAACGGTCTCAAAAATAGGAGGAGCATGAAGCGGTGTTGAAAAACATGAAGAGCCTGAAAAGGTGTGAAAAAAATGAAGAGCTTCAAAAGGTGTCAAAAATATGAGGAGCATGAAACGGTCTGAAAAATAGGAGGAACATGAATCTGTGCTCAAATACATGAAGTTCCTGAGAAGGTGCGAAAAATATGAAGAGCTTCAAAAGGTGTGAAAAATATGAGGACCATGAAACGATCTCAAAAATAGGAGGAGCATGAAGCGGTGTTAAAAAACATGAAGAGCCTGAAAAGGTGTGACAAATATAAAGAGCTTCAAGATGTGTGAAAAATATGAGGAGCATGAAACGGTCTGAAAAATAGGAGGAACATGAATCTGTGCTCAAATACATGAAGCGCCTGAGAAGGTGCGAAAAATATGCAGAGCTTCAAAAGGTGTGAAAAATATGAGGACCATGAAAGGATCTCAAAAATAGGAGGAGCATGAAGCGGTGTTAAAAAACATGAAGAGCCTGAAAAGGTGTGACAAATATAAAGAGCTTCAAGATGTGTGAAAAATATGAGGAGCATGAAACGGTCTGAAAAATAGGAGGAACATGAATCTGTGCTCAAATACATGAAGCGACTGAGAAGGTGCGAAAAATATGAAGAGCTTCAAAAGGTGTGAAAAATATGAGGACCATGAAACCATCTCAAAAATAGGAGGAGCATGAAGCGGTGTTAAAAAACATGAAGAGCCTGAAAAGGTGTGACAAATATAAAGAGCTTCAAGATGTGTGAAAAATAGGAGCAACATGAAACGGTCTGAAAAATAAGAGGAGCATGAAATGGTGTTGAAAAACAGGAAGAGCCTGAAAATGCGAGAAAAATATGAAGAGCTTCAAAAGGTTTCAAAAATATGAGGAGCATGAAACTTTCTGAAAAAGAGGAGGAGCATGAACCGGTGTTGAAAAACATGAAGAGCCTGAAAAGGTGTGAAAAATATGAAGAGGTTTAAAGGTGCCAAAAATATGAGGAGCATGAAACATTCTGAAAAATAGGAGGATCATGAAACCGTGTTCAAAAACATGAAGAGCCTGAAAAGGTGTGAAAAATATGAAGAGCCTTAAAAAATGTCAAAAATATGAGGAGTATGAAACGGTCTGAAAAATAGCAGGAGCATGAAGCGGTGTTGAAAAACATGAAGAGCCTGAAAAGGTGTGAAAAATATGAAGAGCGTCAAAACGTGTCAAAATATGAGGAGCATGAAACGGTCTGAAAAATAGGAGGAGCATGAAGCGGTGTTCAAAAACATAAAGAGCCTAAAAAGGTGTGAAAAATATGAAGAGCGTCAAAACGTGTCAAAATATGAGGAGCATGAAACGGTCTGAAAAATACGAGGAGCAAGAAGCGGTGTTGAAAAACATGAAGAGCCTGAAAATGTGTGAAAAATATGAAGAGCCTGAAAAGGTGTGAAAAATATGAAGAGCTTCAAAAGGTGTCAAAATTATGAGGAGCATTAAACGGTCTGAAAAATAGGAACAGCATGAAGCTGTGTTCAACAACATGAAGAGACTGAAAAGGTGCGAAAAATATGAAGAGCCTGAAAAGGTGTGAAAAATATGAAGAGCTTCAAAAGGTGTCAAAAATTAGATGAGCATGAAACGGTCTGAAAAATAGGAGGAGCATTAAACGGCGTGGAGAAACATGAAGAGCCGGAAAAGGTGTGGAAAAATAGGAGGAGCTTCAAAATGTGTCAAATATATGAGGAGAATGATACGGTCTGAAAAATAGGAGGAGCATGAAACGGTCTGAAAAATAAGAAGAGCATGAAACGGTCTGAAAAATAGGAGGATCATGAAGCGGTGTTGAAAATCGTGAAGAGCCTGAAATGGTGTGAAAAATGTGAAGAGCTTCAACAGGTGTCAAAAACTTGAGGAGAATGAAACGGTCTGAAAAATAGGAGGAGCATGAAGCTGTGTTGAAAAACATGAAGAGCCTGAAAAGGTGTGTAAAATATGAAGAGCTTCAAAAGGTGTAAAAAGTGAGATGAGCATGAAACGGTCTGAAAAATAGGAGGAGCATGAACTGGTGCTGAAAACATGAAGAGCCTGAAAAGGTGTGAAAAATATGAAGAGCTTTAAAAGGTGTGAAAAATATGACGAGCATGAAACGGTCTGAAAAATAGGAGGAGCATGAAGCTGTGTTCAAAAACATGAAGAGCCAGAAAAGGTGTGAAAAATATGAAGAGCTTCAAAAAGTGTCAAAAATATGAGGAGCAAGAAACGGTCGGAAAATAGGAGGAGCATGAAATGATCTGAAAAATAGGAGGAGCAGGAAGCTGTGTTCAAAAACATGAAGAGCCTGAAAAGGAGTGAAAAATATGAAGAGCTTCAAAAGGTGTAAAAAACTTGAGCAGCATGAAACGGTCTGAAAAATAGGAGGAGCATGAACTGGTGCTGAAAACATGAAGAGCCTGAAAAGGTGTGAAAAATATGAAGAGCTTTAAAAGGTGTGAAAAATATGACGAGCATGAAATGGTCTGAAAAATAGGAGGAGCATGAAGCTGTGTTCAAAAACATGAAGAGCCAGAAAAGGTGTGAAAAATATGAAGAGCTTCAAAAGGTGTGAAAAATATGAGGAGCATGAAACGGTCTAAAAAATAGGAAGAGCATGAAGCGGTGTTTAAAAACATGAAGAGCCTGAAAAAGTGTGAAAAATATGAAGAGCTTCAAAAAGTTTGAAAAATATGAAGAGCATGGAACGGTCTGAAAAATAGGAGGAAGATAAGGCCGAGTTCAAATACATGAAGAGCCTGAAAAGGTGTGACAAATATGAAGAGCTTCAAAAATTGTCAAAAATATGAGGAGCATGAAACGGTCTCAAAAATAGGAGGAGCATGAAGCGGTGTTCAAAAATATGGAGAGCCTGAAAAGGTATGAAAAATATGAAGAGCTTCAAAAAGTGTCAAAAATATGAGGAACATGAAACGGTCTGAAAAAAAGAAGGAGCATGAAGCGGTGTTTAAAAATATGAAGAGCCTGAAAAGGTGTGAAAAATATGAAGAGCTTCAAAAGGTTTGAAAAATATGAAGAGCAGGGAATGGTCTGAAAAATAGGAGGAGGATAAAGCGATGTTCAAAAACATGAAGAGCCTGAAAAGGTGTGACAAATATTAAGAGCTTCAAAAGGTGTCAAAAATATGAGGAGCATGAAACGGTCTCAAAAATAGGAGGAGCATGAAGCGGTGTTCAAAAATATGGAGAGCCTGAAAAGGTGTGAAAAATATGAAGAGCTTCAAAAGGTGTCAAAAATATGAGGAGCATGAAACGGTCTGAAAAATAGGAGGAGCATGAAGCGGTGTTCAAAAACATGAAGAGCCTTAAAAGGTGTGAAAAATATGAAGAGCTTCAAAAGGTGTCAAAAATATGAGGATCATGAAACGGTCTGAAAAATAGTAGGAACATGAAGCGGTGTTGAAATACATGAAGAGACTGAAGAGGTGAGAAAAACATGAAGAGCTTCAAAAGGTGTCAAAAATATGAGGAGCATGAAAAGGTCTGAAAAATAGGAGGAGCATTAATCGGTGTTGAAAAACAGGATGTGCCTGAAAAGCTGTGAAATTATGACAAGCTTCAAAAGATGTGAAAAATATGAGGAGCATGAAACGGTCTGAAAAATAGGAGGAGTATAAAGCGGTGTTAAAAAACATGAAGAGCCTGAAATGGTGTGAAATATATGAAGAGCTTCAAAAGGTGTCAAAAATATCAGGAGCATGAAACGGTCTGAAATATCGGAGGAGCAAGAAACGGAGTTCAAAAACATGAAGAGCCTGAAAAGGTGTGAAAAATATGAAGAGCTTCAAAAGGTGTCGTATATATGAGGAGCATGAAACGTTCTGAAAAATAGGAGGAGCATGAAGCGGTATTCAAAAACATGAAGAGCCTGAGGAGCTGAGAAATTATGTCAAGCTTCAAAAGGTGCGAAAAATATGAGGAGCAGGAAACGGTCTGAAAAATAGTAGGAGCATGAAGCGGTGATAAAGAACATGAAGAGCCTGAAAAGGTGTGCAATTATGTCAAGCTTCAAAAGGTGTGAAAAATATGAGGAGCATGAAACTGTCTGAAAAATAGGAGGAGCATGAAGCGGTGTTGAAAAACATGAAGAGCCTGAAAATGTGTGAAAAATATGAAGAGCTTCAAAAGGTGTCAAAAACATGAGGAGAATGAAACGGTCTGAAATATTGGAGGAGCAAGAAACGGAGTTCAAAAACATGAAGAGCCAGAAAAGATGTGAAAAATATGAAGTGCTTCAAAGGTTGTCAAAAATATGAGGAGCATGAATGGTCTGAAAAATAGGAGGAGCATGAAGCGGTGTTCAAAAACATGAAGAGCCTGAAAAGGTGTGAAAAATATGAAGAGCTTCAAAAGTTGTCATATATATGAGGAGCATGAAACGGTCTGAAAAATAGGAGGAGCATGAAGCGGTATTCAAAAATATGAAGAGCCAGAAAAGGTGTGAAAAATATGAATAGCTTCAAAAGGTGTCAAAAATATAAGGAGCATGAAAAGGTCTGAAAAATAAGAGGAGCATGAAGCGGTATTCAAAAACATGAAGAGCCTGAAAAGCTGTGAAATTATGTCAAGCTTCAAAAGATGTGAAAAATATGAGGAGCAGGAAACGGTCTGAAAAATAGTCGGAGCATGAAGCGGTGTTAAAGAACATGAAGAGCCTGAAAAGGTGTGAAATATATGAAGAGGTTCAAAAGGTGTCAAAAATATGAGGGGCATGAAACGGTCTGAAAAATAGGAGGAGCATGAAATGGTGTTAAAAAACATGAAGAGCTTCAAAAGGTGTGAAACATATAAAGAGCTTCAAATGGTGTCAAAAATATGAGGAGCAGGAAATGGTCTGAAAAATAGGAGGAGCATGAAGTGGTGTAGAAAAACATGAAGACCCTGAAAATGTGTGAAAAATATGAAGAGCTTCAAAAGTTTTCAAAAATATGAGGATCATGAAACGGTCTGAAAAATAGGAGCAACATGAAACGGTCTTAAAAATAGGAGGATTATGAAGCAGTGTTGAAAAATATGAAGAGCCTGAAAAGGTGTGAAAAATATGAAGAGCTTCAAAAGGTGTGAAAAATATGAAGAGTTTCAAAAGGTGTCAAAAATATGAGGAGACTGAAACGGTCTGAAAAATAGGCGGAGCATGAAACGGTGTTCAAAAACATGAAGAGCCTGAAAAGGTGTGAAAAACATGAAGAGCTTCAAAACGTGTCAAAATATGAGGAACATGAAACGGTCTGAAAAATAGGAGGAGCAAGAAGCGGTGTTGAAAAACATGAAGAGCCTGAAAATGTGTGAAGAATATGAAGAGCTTCAAAAGGTGTGAAAAATATGAAGAGCTTCAAAAGCTGTCAAATGAGATGAGCATGAAACGGTCTGAAAAATAGCAGGAGCATGAAGCGGTGTTCAAAAACATGAAGAGCCTGAAAAGGGGTGAAAAATATGAAGAGCTTCAAAAGGTGTCAATAATAAGACGTGCATGAAACAGTCTGAAAAATAGGAGGAGCATGAAACGGTCTGAAATATAGGAGGAGCATGAATCTGTGCTCAAATACATGAAGCGCCTGAGAAGGTGCGAAAAATATGAAGAGCTTCAAAAGGTGTGAAAAATATGAGGAGCATAAAACGATCTCAAAAATAGGAGGAGCATGAAGCGGTGTTAAAAAACATGAAGAGCCTGAAAAGGTGTGAAAAATATAAAGAGCTTCAAGATGTGTGAAAAATATGAGGAGCATGAAACGGTCTGAAAAATAGGAGGAGCATGAAACGGTGTGAAAAAAATGAAGAGCATGAAAAGGTGTTGAAAATATGAAGAGCTTCAAAAGGTGTGAAAAATATGAGGAGCATGAAACGGTCTGAAAAAAAGGAAGAGCATGAAGCGGTGTTTAAAAACATGAAGAGCCTGAAAAGGTGTGAAAAATATGAAGAGCTTCAAAAGGTTTGAAAAATATGAAGAGCATGGAACGGTCTGAAAAATAGGAGGAAGATAAGGCCGAGTTGAAAAACATGAAGAGCCTGAAAAGGTGTGACAAATATGAAGAGCTTCAAAGGTGTCAAAAATATGAGGAGCATGAAACGGTCTCAAAAATAGGAGGAGCATGAAGCGGTGTTCAAAAACATGGAGAGCCTGAAAAGGTATGAAAAATATGAAGAGCTTCAAAAGGTGTCAAAAATATGAGGAACATGAAACGGTCTGAAAAAAAGAAGGAGCATGAAGCGGTGTTTAAAAATATGAAGAGCCTGAAAAGGTGTGAAAAATATGAAGAGCTTCAAAAGGTTTTAAAAATATGAAGAGCAGGAAACGGTCTGAAAAATAGGAGGAGGATAAAGCGATGTTCAAAAACATGAAGAGCCTGAAAAGGTGTGACAAATATTAAGAGCTTCAAAAGGTGTCAAAAATATGAGGAGCATGAAATGGTCTCAAAAATAGGAGGAGCATGAAGCGGTGTTCAAAAATATGGAGAGCCTGAAAAGGTATGAAAAATATGAAGAGCTTCAAAAGGTGTCAAAAATATGAGGAGCATGAAACGGTCTGAAAAATAGGAGGAGTATGAAAAGGTGTTCAAAAATATGAAGAGCCTGTAATGGTGTGAAAAATATGAAGAGCCCAAAACATGTTAAAAATATGAGGAGCATGAAACGTTCTGAAAAATAGGAGGAGCATGAAACGGTGTTCAAAAACATGAAGAGCCTGAAAAGGGGTTAAAAATATGAAGAGCTTCAAAAGGTGTCAATAATAAGACGGGCATGAAACAGTCTGAAAAATAGGAGGAGCATGAAACGGTCTGAAATATAGAAGGAGCATGAATCTGTGCTCAAATACATGAAGCGCCTGAGAAGGTGCGAAAAATATGAAGAGCTTCAAAAGGTGTGAAAAATATGAGGAGCATGAAACGTTCTGAAAAATAGGAGGAGCATGAAACGGTGTTCAAAAATATGAAGAGCCTTGAAATTGTGTGAAAAATATGAGAGCCCCCAAACGTGTCAAAAATATGAGGAGCATGAAACTGTCTGAAACATACGAGGAGCATGAAGTGGCGTTCAAAAACATAAAGAGCCTGAAAAGGTGTGAAATATATGAAGAGCTTCAAAAGGTGTAAAAAATTTGAGCAGCATGAAACGGTCTGAAAAATAGGAGGAGCATGAACTCGTGCTGAAAAACATGAAGAGCCTGAAAAGGTGTGAAAAATATGAAGAGCTTCAAAAGGTGTGAAAAATATGAGGAGCATGAAACGGTCTGAAAAATAGGAGGAGCATGAACTGGTGCTGAAAAACATGAAGAGCCTGAAAAGGTGTGAAAAATATGAAGAGCTTCAAAAAGTGTCAAATATATGAGGAGAAAGAAACGGTCTGAAAAAAAGGAGGAGCATGAAGTGGTGTTCAAAAACATGAAGAGCCTGAAAAGGTGTGAAAAATATGAAGAGCTTCAAAAGCTGTCAAAAATGAGATGAGCATGAAACGGTTTGAAAAAAAGCAGGAGCATGAAGCGTTGTTGAAAATCTGGAAGAGCTTGAAAAATTATGAAAAATATGAAGAGCTTCAAAAAATTTCAAAAATATGAGGATCATGAAACGCTCTGAAAAATAGGAGCAACATGAAATGGTCTTAAAAATAAGAGGAGCATGAAATGGTTTTGAAAAACATGAAGAGCCTGAAAAGGTGTGAAAAATATGAAGACGTTTAAAAGGTGTCAAAAATATGAGGAGCATGAAACTTTCTGAAAAATATGAGGATCATGAAGCGGTGTTGAAAAAAATGAAGAGCCTGAAAAGGTGTGAAAAATATGAAGAGCTTCAAAAGTTGTGAAATATATTAGGAGCATGAAACGATCTGAAAAATAGGACGAGCATGAAACGGTGTTGAAAAACATGAAGAGCCTGAAAAGGTGTGAAATATATGAAGAGCTTCAAAAGGTGTCAAAAATATGAGGAGCATGAAACGGCCTCAAAAATAGGAGGAGTATGAATCGCTGATGAACAACATGGAGAGCCTGAAAAGGTGTGAAAAATATGAAGAGCTTCAAAACGTGTCAAAAATATGAGGAGCATGAAACGGTCTCAAGAATAGGAGGAGCATGAAACGGTCTGAAAAATATGAGGGCATGAAACTGTGTTGAAAAACATGAACAGCCTGAAATGGTGTGAAATATATGAAGAGCTTCAAAAGGTTTCAAAAATATGAGGAGGATGAAACGGTCTGAAAAATAGGAGGAGCATGAAGCGGTTTTGAAAAACATGAAGAGCCTGAAAAGGTATGGGAAATATGAAGAGCTTCAAAAGGTGTGAAATACATGAGGAGCATGAAACGGTCTGAAAAATAGGAGGAGCATGAAGCTGTGTTCAAAAACATGAAGAGACTGAAAAGGTGCGAAAAATATGAAGAGCCTGAAAAGGTGTGAAAAATATGAAGAGCTTCAAGAAGTGTCAAATATAAGAGGATCATGAAACGGTCTGAAAAATAGGAGCAACATGAAACGGTCTGAAAAATAAGAGGAGCATGAAATGGTGTTGAAAAAAAGGAAGAGCCTGAAAATGTGAGAAAAATATGAACAGCTTCAAAAGGTTTCAAAAATATGAGGAGCATGAAACTTTCTGAAAAAGAGGAGGAGCATGAACCGGTGTTGAAAAACATGAAGAGCCTGAAAAGGTGTGAAAAATATGAAGAGGTTTAAAAGGTGTCAAAAATATGAGGAGCATGAAACTTTCTGAAAAATAGGAGGATCATGAAACCGTGTTCAAAAACATGAAGAGCCTGAAAAGGTGTGAAAAATATGAAGAGCCTTAAAAAATGTCAAAAATATGAGGAGTATGAAATGGTCTGTAAAATAGCAGGAGCATGAAGCGGTGTTGAAAAACATGAAGAGCCTGAAAAGGTGTGAAAAATATGAAGAGCTTCAAAAGGTGTGAAAAATATGAAGAGCTTCAAAAGGTGTCAAAAATATGAGGAGAATGAAACGGTCTGAAAAATAGGCGGAGCATGAAACGGTGTTCAAACACATGAAGAGCCTGAAAAGGTGTGAAAAATATGAAGAGCTTCAAAACGTGTCAAATTATGAGGCGCATGAAACGGTCTGAAAAATAGGAGGATCAAGAAGCGGTGTTGAAAAACATGAAGAGCCTGAAAATGTGTGAACAATATGAAGAGCTTCAAAAGGTGTGAAAAATATGAAGAGCTTCAAAAGCTGTCAAATTAGATGAGCATGAAACGGTCTGAAAAATAGCAGGAGCATGAAGCGGTGTTCAAAAACATGAAGAGCCTGAAAAGGGGTGAAAAATGTGAAGAGCTTAAAAAGGTGTCAAAATTATGAGGAGCATTAAACGGTCTGAAAAATAGGAGCATGAAGCTGTGTTCAACAACATGAAGAGACTGAAAAGGTGCGAAAAATATGAAGAGCCTGAAAAGGTGTGAAAATTATGAAGAGCTTCAAAAGGTGTCAAAAATGAGATGAGCATGAAACGGTCTGAAATATAGGAGGAGCATTAAGCGGTGTTGAAAATCATGAAGAGCCTGAAAAGGTATGAAAAATATGAAGAGCTTCAAAAATGTGAAAAATATGAAGAGCTTCAAAAGGTCTCAAAAATTAGATGAGCATGAAACGGTCTGAAAAATAGGCGGAGCATGAAACGGTGTTCAAAAACATGAAGAGCCTGAAAAGGTGTGAAAAATATGAAGAGCTTCAAAACGTGTCAAAATATGAGGAGCATGAAACGGTCTGAAAAATAGGAGGAGCAAGAAGCGGTGTTGAAAAACATGAAGAGCCTGAAAATGTGTGAACAATATGAATAGCTTAAAAAGGTGTGAAAAATATGAAGAGCTTCAAAAGCTGTCAAATGAGATGAGCATGTAACGGTCTGAAAAATAGCAGGAGCATGAAGCGGTGTTCAAAAATATGAAGAGCCTGAAAAGGGGTGAAAAATATGAAGAGCTTAAAAAGGTGTCAAAATTATGAAGAGCATTAAACGGTCTGAAAAATAGGAGGAGCATTAAACGGTGTGGAAAATCATGAAGAGACTGAAAAGGTGTGGAAAAATAGGAAGAGCTTCAAATTGTGTCAAATATATGAGGAGAAGGAAACGGTCTGAAAAATAGGAGGAGCATGAAACGGTCTGAAAAATAGGAAGAGCATGAAACGGACTGAAAAATAGGAGGATCATGAAGCGGTGTTGAAAATCGTGAAGAGCCTGAAATGGTGTGAAAAATGTGAAGAGCTTCAACAGGTGTCAAAAACTTGAGGAGAATGAAACGGTCTGAAAAATAGGAGGAGCATGAAACTGTGTTGAAAAACATGAAGAGCCAGACAAGGTGTGAAAAATATGAAGAGCTTCAAAAAGTGTCAAAAATATGAGGAGCAAGAAACGGTCTGAAAAACAGGAGTAGCATGAAACGGTCTGAAAAATAGGAGGAGCATGAAGCTGTGTTGAAAAACATGAAGAGCCTGAAAAGGTGTGAAAAATATGAAGAGCTTCAAAAGGTGTAAAAAATGAGAGCAGCATGAAACGGTCTGAAAAATAGGAGGAGCATGAAGTGGAGCTGAAAAACATGAAGTGCCTGAAAAGGTGTGCAAAATATGAAGAGCTTCAAAAGGTGTAAAAAATGAGATGAGCATGAAACGGTCTGAAAAATAGGAGGAGCATGAACTGGTGCTGAACAATATGAAGAGCCTGAAAAGGTGAGAAAAATATGAAGAGCTTTAAAAGGTGTGAAAAATATGACGAGCATGAAACGGTCTGAAAAATTGGAGGAGCATGAAGCGTTGTTGAAAATCTTGAAGAGCTTGAAAAGGTGTGAAAAATATGAAGAGCTTCAAAAGGTTTCAAAAATATGAGGATCATGAAACGGTCTGAAAAATAGGAGCAACATGAAACGGTCTGAAAAATAAGAGGAGCATGAAATGGTGTTGAAAAACAGGAAGAGGCTGAAAATGTAAGAAAAATATGAAGAGCTTCAAAAGGTTTCAAAAATATGAGGAGCATGAAACTTTCTGAAAAAGAGGAGGATCATGAAACCGTGTTCAAAAACATGAAGAGCCTGAAAAGGTGTGAAAAATATGAAGAGCTTCAAAAAGTGTCAAATATATGAGGAGAAAGAAACGGTCTGAAAAAAAGGAGGAGAATGAAGCGGTGTTCAAAAACATGAAGAGCCTGAAAAGGTGTGAAAAATATGAAGAGCTTCAAAAGCTGTCAAAAATGAGATGAGCATGAAACGGTCTGAAAAAAAGGAGGAGCACGAAGCGTTGTTGAAAATCTTGAAGAGCTTGAAAAGGTGTGAAAAATATGAAGAGGTTTAAAAGGTGTCAAAAATATGAGGAGCATGAAACTTTCTGAAAAATAGGAGGATCATGAAACCGTGTTCAAAAACATGAAGAGTCTGAAAAGGTGTGAAAAATATGAAGAGCCTTAAAAAATGTCAAAATTATGAGGAGTATGAAACGGTCTGAAAAATAGAAGGAGCATGAAGCGGTGTTGAAAAACATGAAGAGCCTGAAAATGTGTGAAAAATATGAAGAGCTTCAAAAGGTGTCAAAAATATGAGGAGAATGAAATGGTCTGAAAAATAGGCGGAGCATGAAACGGTGTTCAAAAACATGAAGAGCCTGAAAAGGTGTGAAAAATATGAAGAGCTTCAAAACGTGTCAAAATATGAGGAGCATGAAACGGTCTGAAAAATAGGAGGAGCAAGAAGCGGTGTTGAAAAACATGAAGAGTCTGAAAATGTGTGAAAAATATGAAGAGCTTCAAAAGATGTGAAAAATATGAAGAGCTTCAAAAGCTGTCAAATGAGATGAGCATGAAACGGTCTGAAAAATAGCAGGAGCATGAAGAGGTGTTCAAAAACATGAAGATCCTGAAAAGGGGTGAAAAATATGAAGAGCTTCAAAAGGTGTCAAAATTATGAGGAGCATTAAAAGGTCTGAAAAATGGGAGGAGCATGAAGCTGTGTTCAACAACATGAAGAGCCTGAAAAGGTGCGAAAAATATGAAGAGCCTGAAAAGGTATGAAAAATATGAAGAGCTTCAAAAGGTGTCAAAAATGAAATGAGCATGAAACGGTCTGAAAAATAGGAGGAGCATTAAGCGGTGTTGAAAATCATGAAGAGCCTGAAAAGTTGTGGAAAAATAGGAAGAGCTTTAAAATGTGTCAAATATATGAGGAGAATGAAACTGTCTGAAAAATAGGAGGAGCATTAAACGGTGTGGAAAAACATTAAGAGCCCGAAAATGTGTGGAAAAATAGGAAGAGCTTCAAAATGTGTCAAATATATGAGGAGAATGAAACGGTCTGAAAAATAGGAGGAGCAAGAAATGGTCTGAAAAATAGGAAGAGCATGAAACGGTCTGAAAAATAGGAGGATCATGAAGCGGTGTTGAAAATCGTGAAGAGCCTGAAAAGGTGTGAAAAATGTGAAGAGCTTCAACAGGTGTCAAAAACTTGAGGAGAATGAAACGGTCTGAAAAATAGGAGGAGCATGAAACTGTGTTGAAAAACATGAAGAGCCTGAAAAGGTGTGAAAAATATGAAGAGCTTCAAAAGCTGTCAAATATATGAGGAGCACGAAACGGTCTGAAAAAAAGGAGGAGCATGAAGCGTTGTTGAAAATCTTGAAGAGCTTGAAAAGGTGTGAAAAATATGAAGAGCTTCAAAAGGTTTCAAAAATATGAGGATCATGAAACGGTCTGAAAAATAGGAGCAGCATGAAACGGTCTGAAAAATAAGAGGAGCCTGAAATGGTGTTGAAAAACAGGAAGAGCCTGAAAAGGTGTGAAAAATATGAAGAGTTTTAAAAGGTGTCAAAATTATGAGGAGCATGAAACTTTCTGAAAAATAGGAGGATCATGAAACCGTGTTCAAAAACATGAAGAGCCTGAAAAGGTGTGAAAAATATGAAGAGCCTTAAAAAATGTCAAAAATATGAGGAGTATGAAACGGTCTGAAAAATAGCAGGAGCATGAAGCGGTGTTGAAAAACATGAACAGCCTGAAAAGGTGTGAACAATATGAAGAGCTTCAAAAGGTGTGAAAAATATGAAGAGCTTCAAAAGGTGTCAAAAATATGAGGAGAATGAAACGGTCTGAAAAATAGGCGGAGCATGAAATGGTGTTCAAAAACATGAAGAGCCTGAAAAGGTGTGAAAAATATGAAGAGCTTCAAAACGTGTCAAAAACATCAGGAGCATGAAACGGTCTGAAAAATAGGAGGAGCAAGAAGCGGTGTTGAAAAACATGAAGAGCCTGAAAATGTGTGAAAAATATGAAGAGCTTCAAAAGGTGTCAAAAATGAGATGAGCATGAAACGGTCTGAAAAATAGGAGTAGCAAGAAGTAGTGTTGAAAAAAATGAAGAGCCTGAAAAGGTGTGAAAAATATGAAAAGCTTCAAAAGGTGTCAAAAATATGAGGAGCAAGAAACGGTCTGAAAAAAAGGAGAGCATGAAGCGGTGTTGAAAAACCTGAAGAGCCTGAAAAGGTGTGAAAAATATGAAGAGCTTCAAAAGGTGTCAAAAATATGAGGAGCATGAAACGGTCTGAAAAATAGGAGGAGCATGAAGCGGTGTTCAAAAATATGAAGAGCCTTAAAAGGTGTGAAAAATATGAAGAGCTTCAAAAAGTGTCAAAAAAAAGAGGTGCATGAAACGGTCTGAAAAAGAGGAGGAGCATGAAGTGGTGTTCAAAAACATGAAGAGCTTTAAAAGGTGTGAAAAATATGAAGAGCTTCAAAAGGTGTCAAAAATATGAGAAGCATGAAACGGTCTGAAAAATAGGAGGAGCATGAAGCGGTGTTGAAAAACATGAGGAGCCTGAGAACTTGTGAAAAATATGAAGAGCTTCAAAAGGTGTCAAAAATGAGATGAGCATGAAACGGTCTGAAAAATAGGAGGAGCATGAAGTGGTGTTGAAGTACATGAAGAGCCTGAAAAGGTGTGAAATATATGAAGAGCTTCAAAAGATGTCAAATATATGAGGAGAATGAAACGGTCTGAAAAATAGGAGGATCATGAAGCGGTGTTGAAAAACATGAAGAGTCTGAAAAGGTGTGAAAGATATGAAGAGTTTCTAAAGATGTCAAAAATATGAGGAGCATGAAATGGTCTGAAAAATAGGAGGAGCATGAAGTGGTTTTGAAAAACATGAAGGGCCTGAAAGGGTGTGAAAATTATTAAGATCTTCAAAAGGTGTCAAAAATATGAGGAGCATGAAACGGTCTGAAAAATAGGAGGAGCATGAAGTGGTTTTGAAAAACATGAAGAGCCTGAAAGGGTGTGAAAATTATTAAGATCTTCAAAAGGTGTCAAAAATATGAGGAGCATGAAACGGTCTGAAAAATAGGAGGAGCAAGAAACGGTGATCAAAAACCTGAAGAGCCTGAAAAGGTGTGAAAAATATGACGAGCTTCAAAACGTGTGAAAAACATGAGGAGCATGAAACGGGCTGAAAAATAGGAGAAGCATGAAGTGGTGTTGAAAAACATGAAGAACCTGAAAAAGTGTGAAAAATATGAAGAGCTTCAGAAGGTGTGAAAAATATGAAGAGCTTCAACAGGTGTCAAAAATAAGATGAGCATGAAACGGTCTGAATAATTGGAGGAGCAAGAAGTAGTGTTGAAAAAAATGAAGAGCCTGAAAAGGTGTGAAAAATATGAAAAGCTTCAAAAGGTGTCAAAAATATGAGGAGCATGAAACGGTCTGAAAAATAGGTGGAGCATGAAGCGGTGTTGAAAAATATGAAGAGCCTGGAATGGTGTGCAAAATATGAAGAGCTTCAAAAGGTGTGAAATATATGAAGAGCTTCAAAAAGTGTCAAAAATGAGATGAGCATGAAACGGTCTGAAAAATAGGAGGAGCATGAAACGGCGATCAAAAACATGAAGAGCTTGAAAAGGTGTGAAAAATATAAAGAGCTTCAAAAGGTGTGAAATACATGAGGAGCATGAAACGTGCTGAAAAATAGGAGAGGCATGAAGGGGTGTTGAAAAACATGAAGAGCCTGAAAAGGTTTGAAAAATATGAAGAGCTTCAAAAGGTGTGAAATACATGAGGAGCATGAAACACTCTGAAAAATAGAAATAGCATGAAGCGGTGTTGAAAAACATGAAGAGCCTGAAAACGTGTGAAAATATGAAGAGCTTCAAAAATATGAAAAATATGAAGAGCTTCAAAAGGTGTGAAAAATTTGAAGAGCTTCAAAAGGTGTCAAAATGAGATGAGCATGAAACGGTCTGAAATAGGAGGAGCATGAAGTGGTTTTGAAAAAAATGAAAAGCCTGAAAAGGTGTGAAATATATGAAGAGCTTCAAAAGGTGTCAAAAATATGAGGAGCATGAAACGGTCTGAAAAATAGGAGGAGCATGAAGCGGTGTTGAAAAACTTGAAGAGCCTGAAAACGTGTGAAAAATTTGAAGAGCATCAAAAGGTGTGAAAAATATGAACAGCTTCAAAAGGTGTAAAAAATTAGATGAGCATGAAACGGTCTGAAAAATAGGAGGAGCATGAAGTGGTGTTGAAAAAAATGAAGAGCCTGAAAATGTGTGAAACATATGAAGAGCTTCAAAAGGTGTCAAAAATATGAAGAGCATGAAATGGTCTGAAAAATAGGAGGGTCATGAAGCGGTGTTCCAAACGTGAAGAGCCTGAAAAGGTATGAAAAATATGAAGAGCTTCAAAAGGTGTGAAAAATATGAGGAGCATGAAACGGTCTGAAAAATAGAAGCGGCATGAAATGGTGTTCAAAAACATGAAGAGCCTGAAAAGGTGTGAAAATTATGAAGAGCTTCCAAAGATGTGAAATACATGAGGAGCATGAAACGGTCTGAAAAATAGGAGAAGCATGAAGTGGTGTTGAAAAACATGAAGAGCCTGAAAAGGAGTGAAAAATATGAAGAGCTTCAAAAGGTGTCAAACCTATGAAGAACATGAAACAGTCTGAAAAATAGGAGGATCATGAAGCAGTGTTCAAAAACATGAAGAGCCTGAAAATGTGTGAAAAATATTCAGAGCTTCAAAATGTGTCAAATATATGAGGAGCATGAAACGGTCTGAAAAATAGGAGGAGCATGAAATGGTGATTAAAAACATGAAGAGCCTGAAAAGGTGTGAAAAATATGAAGAGATTCAAAAGGTGTGAAATACATGAGGAGCATGAAACAGGCCGAAAATAGGAGAAGCATGAAGTGGTGTGGAAAAACAGGAAGAGCCTAAAAAGTTGTGAGAAATATGAAGAGCTTCAAAAGATGTGAAATACATGAGGAGCATGAAACTCTCTGAAAAATAAGAGGAGCATGAAGCAGTGTCAAAAACATGAAGAGCCTAAAAAGTTGTGAGAAATATGAAGAGCTTTAAAAGGTGTCAAAAATGAGATGAGCATGAAACGGTCTGAAAAACAGGAGGAACATGAAGCGGTGTTGAGAAACATGAAGAGCCTAAAAAGTTGTGAGAAATATGAAGAGATTCACAAGGGGTCAAAAATGAGATGAGCATGAAACGGTCTGAAAAATAGGAGCATGAAACAGTGATAAAAAACATGAAGAGCCTGAAAAAGTGTGAAAAATATGAAGAGCTTCAAAAGGTGTGAAATTCATGAGGAGCATGAAATGGTCTGAAAAATAGGACAAGAATGAAGTGGTGTGGAAAAACATGACGAGCCTGAAAAGGTGTGAAAAATATGAAGAGCTTCAAGAGGTGTCAAAAATATGAAGAGCATGAAACGGTCTGAAAAATAGGAGGATCATGAAGCGGTGATCAAAAACATGAGGAGCGTGAAAAGGTGTGAAAAATATGAAGAGCTTCAAAAGGTGTGAAATTCATGAGGATCATGAAACGGTCTGAAAAATAGGAGAAGCATGAAGTGGTGCGGAAAAACATGAAGAGCCTGTAAACGTGTGAAAAATATGAAGAGCTTCAAAAGGTGTCAAAAATATGAGGAGCATGAAACGGTCCGAAAAATAGGAAGAGCATGAAGCAGTGTTCAAAAACATGAAGAGCCTGAAAATGTGTGAAACATATGAAGAGCTTCAAAAGGTGTCAAAATTATGAGGAGCATGAAACGGCCTGAAAAATTGGAGGAGCATGAAGCGGTGTTCAAAAATATGAAGAGCCTGAAAAGGTGTGAAAAACATGAAGAGCCGGAAAAGGTGTGAAAAATATGAAGAGCTTCAAAAGATGTGAAATACATGAGGAGTTTGAAAAGGGCAGAAAAATAGGAGAAGCATGAAGTGGTGTGGAAAAATATGAAGAGCCTGAAAAGGTGTGGAAAATATGAAGAGCTTCAAAAGGTGTGAAATACATGAGGAGCATGAAACTCTCTGAAAAAAAGAAGGAGCATGAAGCGGTGTTCAAAACCATGAAGAGCCTGAAAAGGTGTGAAAAATATGAAGAGCTTCAAACGGTGTCAAAAATATGAGGAGCATGAAACAGCCTGAAAAATAGGAGGAGCATGAAGCGGTGTTGAAAAACATGACGAAACAGAAAAGGTGTTAAAAATATGAAGTGCTTCAAAACGTGTGCAAAATATGAAGAGATTCAAAGGGGTCCAAAATATGAGGAGCATGAAACGGTCTGAAAAATAGGAGGAGCATGAAACGATGTTCAAAAACATGAAGAGCATGAAAAGGTGTGAAAAATATGAAGAGCTCAAAAGGTGTGAAAAATATGTGGAGCATGAAACGGTCTGAAGAATAGGAGGAGGATTGTAGCGTTGTTCAAAAACATGAAGAGCATGAAAAGGTGTGAATAATATGAAGAGCTTCAAAAGGTGTCAAAAATATGAGGAGCATGAAACGGTCTGAAAAATATGAGGAGCATGAAGTAGTGTTGAAAAAAATGAAGAGCCTGAAAAGGTGTGAAAAATATGAAAAGCTTCAAAAGGTGTCAAAAATATGAGGAGCATGAAACGGTCTGAAAAATAGGTGGAGCATGAAGCGGTGTTGAAAAATATGAAGAGCCTGGAATGGTGTGCAAAATATGAGGAGCTTCAAAAGGGGTGAAATATATGAAGAGCTTCAAAATGTGTCAAAAATGAGATGAGCATGAAACGGTCTGAAAAAAAGCAGGAGCATGAAGCGTTGTTGAAAATCTGGAAGAGCTTGAAAAGTTATTAAAAATATGAAGAGCTTCAAAAGGTTTCAAAAATATGAGGATCATGAAACGGTCTGAAAAATAGGAGCAACATGAAATGGTCTTAAAAATAAGAGGAGCATGAAATGGTTTTGAAAAACATGAAGAGCCTGAAAAGGTGTGAAAAATATGAAGACGTTTAAAAGGTGTCAAAAATATGAGGAGCATGAAACTTTCTGAAAAATAGGAGGATCATGAAGCGGTGTAGAAAAACATGAAGAGCCTGAAAAGGTGTGAAAAATATGAAGAGCTTCAAAAGTTGTGAAATATATTAGGAGCATGAAACGATTTGAAAAATAGGACGAGCATGAAACGGTGTTCAAAAACATGAAGAGCCTGAAAATGTGAGAAAAATATGAACAGCTTCAAAAGGTTTCAAAAATATGAGGAGCAAGAAACGGTCTGAAAAATAGGAGCAACATGAAATGGTCTGTAAAATAGCAGGAGCATGAAGCGGTGTTGAAAAACATGAAGAGCCTGAAAAGGTGTGAAAAATATGAAGAGCTTCAAAAGGTGTGAAAAATATGAAGAGCTTCAAAAGGTGTCAAAAATGAGATGAGCATGAAACGGTCTGAAAAATAGGAGGAGCATTAAGCGGTGTTGAAAATCATGAAGAGCCTGAAAAGGTGTGAAAAATATGAAGAGCTTTAAAAATGTGAAAAATATGAAGAGCTTCAAAATGTGTCAAATATATGAGGAGAATGAAACGGTCTGAAAAATAGGAGGAGCATGAAACGGTCTGAAAAATAGGAAGAGCATGAAACGGTCTGAAAAATAGGAGGATCATGAAGCGGTGTTGAAAATCGTGAAGAGCCTGAAATGGTGTGAAAAATGTGAAGAGCTTCAACAGGTGTCAAAAACTTGAGGAGAATGAAACGGTCTGAAAAATAGGAGGAGCATGAAGCTGTGTTCAAAAACATGATGAGCCAGACAAAGTGTGAAAAATATGAAGAGCTTCAAAAAGTGTCAAAAATATGAGGAGAAAGAAACGGTCTGAAAAATAGGAGTAGCATGAAACGATCTGAAAAATAGGAGGAGCATGAAGCTGTGTTGAAAAACATGAAGAGCCTGAAAAGGTGTGAAAAATATGAAGAGCTTCAAAAGGTGTAAAAAATGAGAGCAGCATGAAACGGTCTGAAAAATAGGAGGAGCATGAAGTGGAGCTGAAAAACATGAAGTGCCTGAAAAGGTGTGCAAAATATGAAGAGCTTCAAAAAGTGTAAAAAATGAGATGAGCATAAAACGGTCTGAAAAATAGGAGGAGCATGAACTTGTGCTGAACAACATGAAGAGCCTGAAAAGGTGTGAAAAATATGAAGAGATTTAAAAGGTGTGAAAAATATGACGAGCATGAAACGTTCTGAAAAATTGGAGGAGCATGAAGCTGTGTTCAAAAACATGAAGAGCCAGAAAAGGTGTGAAAAATATGAAGAGCTTCAAAAAGTGTCAAAAATATGAGGAGCAAGAAACGGTCGGAAAATAGGAGGAGCATGAAACGATCTGAAAAATAGGAGGAGCATGAAGCTGTTTTCCAAAACATGAAGAGCCTGAAAAGGTGTGAAAAATATGAAGAGCTTCAAAATTTGTAAAAAATTTGAGCAGCATGAAACGGTCTGAAAAATAGGAGGAGCATGAAGTGGAGCTGAAATACCTGAAGAGCCTGAAAAGGTGTGAAAAATATGAAGAGCTTCAAAAGGTGTGAAAAATATGAGGAGCATGAAACGGTCTGAAAAATAGGAGCAACATGAAACGGTCTGAAAAATAAGAGGAGCATGAAATGGTGTTGAAAAACAGGAAGAGGCTGAAAATGTGAGAAATATATGAAGAGCTTCAAAAGGTTTCAAAAATATGAGGAGCATGAAACTTTCTGAAAAAGAGGAGGAGCATGAACCGGTGTTGAAAAACATGAAGAGCCTGAAAAGGTGTGAAAAATATGAAGAGGTTTAAAAGGTGTCAAAAATATGAGGAGCATGAAACTTTCTGAAAAATAGGAGGATCATGAAACCGTGTTCAAAAACATGAAGAGCCTGAAAAGGTGTGAAAAATATGAAGAGCCTTAAAAAATGTCAAAAATATGAGGAATATGAAATGGTCTGAAAAATAGCAGGAGCATGAAGCGGTGTTGAAAAACATGAAGAGCCTGAAAAGGTGTGAAAAATATGAAGAGCTTCAAAAGGTGTGAAAAATATGAAGAGCTTCAAAAGGTGTCAAAAATATGAGGAGAATGAAACGGTCTGAAAAATAGGCAGAGCATGAAACGGTGTTCAAAAACATGAAGAGCCTGAAAAGGTGTGAAAAATATGAAGAGCTTCAAAAGGGGTAAAAAATGAGAGCAGCATGAAACGGTCTGAAAAATAGGAGGAGCATGAAGTGGAGCTGAGAAACATGAAGTGCCTGAAAAGGTGTGCAAAATATGAAGAGCTTCAAAAGGTGTAAAAAATGAGATGAGCATGAAACGGTCTGAAAAATAGGAGGAGCATGAACTGGTGCTGAAAAACATGAAGAGCCTGAAAAGGTGTGAAAAATATGAAGAGCTTTAAAAGGTGTGAAAAATATGACGAACATGAAACGGTCTGAAAAATAGGAGGAGCATGAAGCTGTGTTCAAAACCATGAAGAGCCAGAAAAGGTGTGAAAAATATGAAGACCTTCAAAAAGTGTCAAAAATATGAGGAGCAAGAAACGGTCAGAAAATAGGAGGAGCATGAAACGATCTGAAAAATAGGAGGAGCATGAAGCTGTGTTCAAAAACATGAAGAGCCTGAAAAGGTGTGAAAAATATGAAGAGCTTCAAAATTTGTAAAAAATTTGAGCAGCATGAAACGGTCTGAAAAATAGGAGGAGCATGAAGTGGAGCTGAAAAACCTGAAGAGCCTGAAAAGGTGTGAAAAATATGAAGAGCTTCAAAAGGTGTGAAAAATATGAGGAGCATGAAACGGTCTGAAAAATAGTAGGAGCATGGATCGGTGTTCAAAAACATGAAGAGCCTGAAAAGGTGTGAAAAATATGAAGAGCTTCAAAAAGTGTCAAATACATGAGGAGAAAGAAACGGTCTGAAAAAAAGGAGGAGAATGAAGCGGTGTTCAAAAACATGAAGAGCCTGAAAAGGTGTGAAAAATATGAAGAGCTTCAAAAGCTGTCAAAAATGAGATGAGCTGAAACGGTCTGAAAAAAAGGAGGAGCATGAAGCGTAGTTGAAAATCTTGAAGAGCTTGAAAAGGTGTGAAAAATATGAAGAGGTTTAAAAGGTGTCAAAAATATGAGGAGCATGAAACTTTCTGAAAAATAGGAGGATCATGAAACCGTGTTCAAAAACATGAAGAGCCTGAAAAGGTGTGAAAAATATGAAGAGCTTCAAAAGGTGTGAAAAATATGAAGAGCTCAAAAGCTGTCAAATGAGATGAGCATGAAACGGGCTGAAAAATAGCAGGAGTATGAAGCGGTGTTCAAAAACATGAAGAGCCTGAAAAGGGGTGAAAAATATGAAGAGCTTAAAAAGGTGTCAAAATTATGAGGAGCATTAAACGGTCTGAAAAATAGGAGGAGCATGAAGCTGTGTTCAACAACATGAAGAGCCTGAAAAGGTGCGAAAAATATGAAGAGCCTGAAAAGGTGTGAAAATTATGAAGAGCTTCAAAAGGTGTAAAAAATGAGATGAGCATGAAACGGTCTGAAAAATAGGAGGAGCATTAAGCGGTGTTGAAAATCATGAAGAGGCTGAAAAGGTGTGAAAAATATGAAGAGCTTCAAAAATGTGAAAAATATGAAGAGCTTCAAAAGGTCTCAAAAATTAGATGAGCATGAAACGGTCTGAAAAATAGGAGGAGGATTAAACGGTGTGGAAAAACATGAAGAGCCTGAAAAGGTGTGGAAAAATAGGAAGAGCTTCAAAATGTGTCAAATATATGAGGAGAAGGAAACGGTCTGAAAAATATGAGGAGCATGAAACGGTCTGAAAAATAGGAAGAGCATGAAACAGACTGAAAAAATAGGAGGATCACGAAGCGGTGTTGAAAATCGTGAAGAGCCTGAAATGGTGTGAAAAATGTGAAGAGCTTCAACAGGTGTCAAAAACTTGAGGAGAATGAAACGGTCTGAAAAATAGGAGGAGCATGAAGCTGTGTTGAAAAACATGAAGAGCCAGACAAGGTGTGAAAAATATGAAGAGCTTCAAAAAGTGTCAAAAATATGAGGAGCAAGAAACGGTCTGAAAAATAGGAGTAGTATGAAACGATCTGAAAAAAAGGAGGAGCATGAAGCTGTGTTGAAAAACATGAAGAGCCTGAAAAGGTGTGAAAAATATGAAGAGCTTCAAAAGGTGTAAAAAATGAGAGCAGCATGAAACGGTCTGAAAAATAGGAGGAGCATGAAGTGGAGCTGAAAAACATGAAGTGCCTGAAAAGGTGTGCAAAATATGAAGAGCTTCAAAAGGTGTAAAAAATGAGATGAGCATGAAACGGTCTGAAAAATAGGAGGAGCATGAACTGGTGCTGAAAAACATGAAGAGCATGAAAAGGTGAGAAAAATATGAAGAGTTTTAAAAGGGGTGAAAAATATGACGAGCATGAAACGGTCTGAAAAATTGGAGGAGCATGAAGCTGTGTTCAAAAACATGAAGAGCCAGAAAAGGTGTGAAAAATATGAAGAGCTTCAAAAAGTGTCAAAAGTATGAGGAGCAAGAAACGGTCGGAAAATAGGAGGAGCATGAAACGATCTGAAAAATAGGAGGAGCTTGAAGCTGTGTTCAAAAACATGAAGAGCCTGAAAAGGTGTGAAAAATATGAAGAGCTTGAAAAGGTGTAGAAAATTTGAGCAGCATGAAACGGTCTGAAATATAGGAGGAGCATGAAGTGGAGCTGAAAAACCTGAAGAGCCTGAAAAGGTGTGAAAAATATGAAGAGCTTCAAAAGGTGTGAAAAATATGAGGAGCATGAAACGGTCTGAAAAATAGGAGGAGCATGGATCGGTGTTGAAAAACATGAAGAGCCTGAAAAGGTGTGAAAAATATGAAGAGCTTCAAAAAGTGTCAAATATAAGAGGAGAAAGATACGGTCTGAAAAAAAGGAGGAGCATGAAGCGGTGTTCAAAAACATGAAGAGCCTGAAAAGGTGTGAAAAATATGAAGAGCTTCAAAAGCTGTCAAAAATGAGATGAGCATGAAACGGTCTGAAAAAAAGGAGGAGCATGAAGCGATGTTGAAAATCTTGAAGAGCTTGAAAAGGTGTGAAAAATATGAAGAGTTTCAAAAGGTTTCAAAAATATTAGGATCATGAAACGGTCTGAAAAATAGGAGCAACATGAAACGGTCTGAAAAATAAGAGGAGCATGAAATGGTGTTGAAAAACAGGAAGAGCCAGAAAATGTGAGAAAAATATGAACAGCGTCAAAAGGTTTCAAAAATATGAGGAGCATGAAACTTTCTGAAAAAGAGGAGGAGCATGAACCGGTGTTGAAAAACATGAAGAGCCTGAAAAGGTGTGAAAAATATGAAGAGGTTTAAAAGGTGTCAAAAATATGAGGAGCATGAAACTTTCTGAAAAATAGGAGGATCATGAAACCGTGTTCAAAATCATGAAGAGCCTGAAAAGGTGTGAAAAATATGAAGAGCCTTAAAAAATGTCAAAAATATGAGGAGTATGAAACGGTCTGAAAAATAGGAGGAGCATGAAGCGGTGTTCAAAAACATGAAGAGCCTGAAAAGTGTGAAAAATATGAAGAGCTTCAAAAGGTGTGAAAAATATGAAGAGCTTCAAAATGTGTCAAAAATCGATGAGCAGGAAATGGTCTGAAAAATAGGAGAGCATGAAGTGGTTTTAAAAACATGAAGAGCCTGAAAAGGTGTGAAATATATGAAGAGCTTCAAAAGGAATCAAAAATATGAGGAGAATGAAACGGTCTGAAAAATGGGAGGGGCATGAAGCGATGTTGAAAACCATGAAGAGTCTGAAAATATGTGAAAAATATGAAGATCTTCTAAAGGTGTCAAATATATGAGGAAATGAAACGACGTGTAAAATTGGAAGAGCATGAAGTGGTGTTGAAAAACATGAAGAGCCTGAAAAGTGTGAAAAACATGAAGAGCTTCAAAAGGTGTGAAAACTATGAAGAGCTTCAAAATGTGTCAAAAATCGATGAGCAGGAAATGGTCTGAAAAATAGGAGAGCATGAAGTGGTTTTAAAAACATGAAGATCCTGAAATGGTGTGAAATACATGAAGAGCTTCAAAATGTGTGAAACATATGAGGAGCTTCAAAAAGTGTCAAAAATATGAGGAGCATGAAACGGTCTGAAAAATAGGAGGAGTATAAAGCGGTGTTCAGAAACATGAAGAGCCTGAAAAGGTGTGAAAAATATGAAGAGCTTCAAAATGTGTCAAAAATATGAGGAGCATGAAACGGTCTGAAAAATAGGAGAAGCATGAAGTGGTGTTGAAAAACATGAAGAGCCTGAAAAGTGTGAAAAATATGAAGAGCTTCAAAAGGTGTCAAAAATATGAGGAGCATGAAACCGTCTGAAAAATAGGAGAAGCATGAAGTGGTGTTGAAAAACATGAAGAGCCTGAAAAGTGTGAAAAATATGAAGAGCTTCTAAAGGTATCAAAAATATGAGGAGCATGAAAAGGTCTGAAAAATAAGAGGAGCATGAAGGGGTGTTGAAAAACATGAAGAGCCTGAAAAGTGTGAAAAATATGAAGAGCTTCAAAAGGTGTCAAAAATATGAGGAGCATGAAACGGTCTGAAAAATAGGAGAAGCATGAAGTGGTGTGGGAAAAGATGAAGAGCCTGAAAAAGTGTGAAAAATATGAAGAGCTTCAAAAGGTGTGAAATACATGAGGAGCATGAAACTCTCTGAAAAATAGGAGGAGCATGAATTGGTGTTCAAAAACATGAAGAGCCTGATAATTTGTGAAAAATATCAAGAGATTCAAAAGGTGTGAGAAATATGAGGAGGATGAAACGGTCTGAACAATAGGAGGAGTATGAAGCGGTGTTCAGAAACATGAAGTGCCTGAAAAGTTGTGAAAAATATGAAAAGCTTCAAAAGGTGTCAAAAATATGAGGAGCATGAAACGGTCCGAAAAATAGGAGGAGCATGAAATGGTGTTGAAAAACATGAAGAGCCTGAAAAGGTGTGAGAAATATGAAGAGTTTCAAAAGGTGTGAAAAATATGAAGAGCTTCAAAATGTGTCAAAAAGTAGATGAGCATGAAACGGTCTGAAAAATAGTAGGAGCATGAAGTGGTTTTGAAAAACATGAAGAGCCTGAAAAGGTGTGAAATATATGAAGAGCTTCAAAAGGTGTCAAAAATATGAGGAGCATGAAACGGTCTGAAATATAAAGGAGCATGAAACGCTGATCAAATACATGAAGAGTCTGAAAAGGTGTGAAAAATATAAAGAGCTTCAAAAGCTGTCAAGTATATGAGTAGCATGAAACGGTCTTAAAAATAGGAGGAGCAGGAAGTGGTGTTGAAAAACATGAAGAGCCTGAAAAGGTGTGAAATATATGAAGAGCTTCAAATCGTGTCAAAAATAAGAGGAGCATGAAACGGTCTGAAAATAGGAGGAGCATGAAGCAGTGTTGAAAAACATGAAGACCCTGAAAAGGTGTGAAAAATATGAAGAGCTTCAAATCGTGTCAAAAATATGAGGAGCATGAAACGGTCTGAAAATTGGAGGAGCATGAAGCGGTGTTGAAAAACATGAAGAGCCTGAAAAGGTGTGAAAAATATGAAGAGCTTCAAAAGGTGTCAAAAATATGAGGAGCATGAAACGGTCTTAAAAATAGGAGGAGAATGAAACGGTGTTCAAAAACATGAAGAGCCTGAAAAGGTGTGAAAAATATGAAGAGCTTCAAAAGGTGTCAAAAATATGAGGAGCATGAAACGGTCTGAAAAATAGGAGCAGCATGAAGCGGTGTAAAAAACATGAAGAGCCTGAAAACGTGTGAAAGATATGAAGACCTTCAAAAGGTGTCAAAAATATGAGGAGCATGAAACGGTCTGAAAAATAGGAGCAGCATGAAGTGGTGTAATAAACATGAAGAGCCTGAAAAGGTGTGAAAAATATGAAGAGCTTCAAAAGGTGTGAAAAAAATGAAGAGCTTCAAAACGTGTCAAAAATATGAGGAGCATGAAACGGTCTGATAAATAGGAGGAGACAGAAGCGGTGTTGAAAAACATTAAGAGCCTGAAAACGTTTGAAAAATATGAAGAGCTTCAAAAGGTGTGGAAAATATGAAGAGCTTCAAAATGTGTCAAAAGCGAGATGAGTATGAAACGGTCTGAAAAATAGGAGGAGCATGAAATGGTGTTGAAAAACATGAAGAGCCTGAAAATGTGTGAAATATATGAAGAGCTTCAAAATGTGTCAGAAATGAGAGAAGCATGAAACGGTCTGAAAAATAGGATGAGCAAGAAGGGGTGTTGAAAAACATGAAGAGCCTGAAAACGTTTGAGAAATATGAAGAGCTTCAAAAGGTGTGAAAAATATGAAGAGCTTCAAAAGTTGTTAAAAATGAGATGAGCATGACACAGTTTGAAAAATAGGAGGAGCATGAAACCGTGTTCAAAAACATGAAGAGCCTAAAAAGGTTGAAAAATATGAAGAGCTTCAAAAGGTGTGAAAAATACGAGGAGCATGAAACGGTCTGAAAAATAGGAGAAGCATGAAGTGGTGTTGAAAAACATGAAAAGGTGTGAAAAATATGAAGAGCTTCAACAGGTGTCAAAAATATGAGGAGCATGAATCGGTGTTGAAAAACATGAAGAGCCTGAAAATGTGTGAAAAATATGAAGAGCTTCAAAAGGTGCAAAAATATGAGGAGCATGAAACGGTCTGAAAAATAGGAGAAGCATGAAGCGGTGTTGAAAAACATGAAAAACATGAAAAGGTGTGAAAAATATGAAGAGCTTCAAAAGGTGTCAAAAATATGAGGAGCATGAACCGGTCTGAAAAATAGGAGGAGCATGAAGCGGTATTCAAAAACATGAAGAGCATGAAAATGTGTGAAAAATATGAAGAGCTTCAAAAGGTGTCAAAAATAAGAGGAGCATGAAACGGTCTGAAAAATAGGAAGAGCATGAAGCGGTGTTGAAAAACATGAAGAGCCTGAAAAGGTGTGAAAAATATGAAGAGCTTCAAAAGGTGTCAAAAATATGAGGAGCATGAAACGGTCTGAAAAATGGGAGGAGCATGAAGCGGTGTTGAAAAACATGAAGAACCTGAAAATGTGTGAAATATATGAAGAGCTTCAAAAGTTGTCAGAAATGAGATGAGCATGAAACATTCCGAAAAATAGGAGGAGCCTGAAATCGTGTTCAAAAACATGAAGAGCCTAAAAAGGTGTGAAAAATATAAAGAGCTACAAAAGGTGTGAAATACAGGAGGAGCATGAAACGGTCTGAAAAATAGGAGAAGCATGCAGTGGTGTTCAAAAACATGAAGAGCCTGAAAATGTGTGAAATATATGAAGAGCTTCAAAAGGTGTCAGAAATGAGAGGAGCATGAAACGGTCTGAAAAATAGGAGAAGCATGAAGTGGCTTTGAAAAACATGAAGAGCCTGAAAAGGTGTGAAAAATATGAAGAGCTTCTATAGGTGTCAAAAATATGAGGAGCATGAAACGGTCTGAAAAATAGGAGGAGCATGAAACGGTGTTGAAAAACGTGAAGAGCCTGAAAACGTGTGAAAAATATTAAGAGCTTCAAAACGTGTGAAAAATATGAAGAGCTTCAAAGTGTCAAAAATCGATGAGCAGGAAATGGTCTAAAAAATAGGAGAGCATGAAGTCGTGTTAAAAACATGAAGAGCCTGAAAAGGTGTGAAATATATGAAGAGCTTCAAAAGGTATCAAAAATATGAGGAGAATGAAACGGTCTGAAAAATAGGAGGGGCATGAAGCAGTGTTCAAAAACATGAAGAGCCTGAAAATGTGTGAAATATATGAAGAGCTTCAAAAGGTGTGGAAAATATGAAGAGCTTCAAAATGTGTCAAAAGTGAGATGAGCATGAAACGGTCTGAAAAATAGGAGGAGCAAGAAGAGGTGTTGAAAAAAATGAAGAGCCTGAAAACGTTTGAAAAATATGAAGAGCTTCAAAAGGTGTGGAAAATATGAAGAGCTTCAAAATGTGTCAAAAGTGAGATGAGCATGAAACGGTCTGAAAAATAGGAGGAGCATGAAGTGGTGTTGAAAAATATGAAGAGCCTGAAAATGTGTGAAATATATGAAGAACTTCAAAAGTTGTCAGAAATGATAGAAACATGAAACGGTCTGAAAAATAGGATGAGCAAGAAGGGGTGTTGAAAAACATGAAGAGTGTGAAAACGTTTGAGAAATATGAAGAGATTCAAAGGTGTGAAAATTATGAAGTGCTTCAAAAGGTGTCAAAAATGAGATGAGCATGAAACATTCCGAAAAATAGGAGGAGCCTGAAATCGTGTTCAAAAACATGAAGAGCCTGAAAAGGTGTGAAAAATATGAAGAGCTTCAAATGGTGTCAAAAATATGAGAAGCATGAAACGGTCTGAAAGATAGGAGAAGCATGAAACGGTGATCAGAAACATGAAGAGCCTGAAAAGTTGTGAAAAATATGAATAGCTTCAAAAGGTGTGAAATTCATGAGGAGCATGAAACCTTTCTGAAAAATAGGAGAAGCAAGAAGTGGTGTGGAAAAACATGAAGAGCCTGAAAAGGTGTGAAAAATATGAAGAGCTTCAAAAGGTGTGAAATACATGAGGACCATGGAACGGGCTGAAAAATAGAAGCATGAAGTGGTGTGGAAAAACATGAAGAGCCTGAAAAGGTGTGAAAAATATGAAGAGCTTCAAAAGGAGTGAAATATATTAGGAACATGAAACTCTCTGAAAAATAGGAGGACCATGAAGCGGTGTTCAAAAACATGAAGAGCCTAAAAAGTTGTGAAAAATATGAAAAGCTTCAAAAGGTGTCAAAAATGAGATGAGCATGAAACGGTCTGAAAAATAGGAGGATCATGAAACGGTGTTGAAAAACATGAAGAGCCTGAAAAGGTGTGAAAAATATGAAGAGTTTCAAAAGGTGTCAAAAATATGAGGAGCATGAAACGGTCTGAAAAATAGGAGGAGCATGAAGCTGTGTTCAAAAATATGAAGAGCCTGAAAAGGTGTGAAAAATATGAAGAGCTTCAAAAGGTGTGAAAAATATGAGGAGCATGAAACGGTCTGAAAAATAGAAGCAGCATGAAACGGTGTTGAAAAACACGAAGAGCCTGAAAAGGTGTGAAAAATATGAAGAGCTTCAAAAGGTGTCAAAAACATGAGGAGCATGAAACGGCCTGAAAAATAGAAGCAGCATGAAACGGTGTTGAAAAATATGAAGAGCCTGAAAAGGTGTGAAAAATATGAAGAGCTTCAAAAGGGGTCAAAAATATAAAGAGCATGAAACGGTCTGTAAAATAGGAGGTTCATGAAGCTGTGTTCAAAATCATGAAGAGCCTGAAAACGTGTGAAAAATATGAAGAGCTTCAAAAGGTGTCAAAAATATGAGGAGCATGAAACGTTCTGAGAAATAGGAGGAGCATGAAACGTTGATCAAAAACATGAGGAGCCTGAAAAGGTGTGAGAAATATGAAGAACTTCAAAAGGTGTGAAATTCATGAGGAGCATGAAACGTTTTGAAAAATATGAGAAGCATGAAGTGGTGTGGAAAAACATGAAGAGCCTGAAAAGGTGTGAAAAATATGAAGAGCTTCAAAAGGTGTCAAAAATATTAAGAGCATGAAACGATCTGAAATTTTGGAGGATCATGATCGGTGTCCAAAACATGAAGAGCCTGAAAAGGTGTGAAAAATATGAAGAGCTTCAAATGGTGTCAAAAATATGAGAAGCATGAAACGGTGTGAAAGTTAGGAATAGCATGAAACGGTGATCAGAAACATGAAGAGCCTGAAACGTTGTGAAAAATATGAAGAGCTTCAAAAGGTGTGAAATTCATGAGAAGCATGAAAAGGTTTGAAAAATACGAGAAGCATGAAGTGGTGTGGAAAAACATGAAGAACCTGAAAAGGTGTGAAAAATATGAAGAGCTTCAAAAGGGGTCAAAAATATAAAGAGCATGAAACGGTCTGTAAAATAGGAGGTTCATGAAGCGGTGTTCAAAATCATGAATAGCCTGAAAACGTGTGAAAAATATGAAGAGCTTCAAAAGGTGTCAAATATATGAGGAGCATGAAACGTTCTGAAAAATAGGAGGAGCATGAAGCGGTGTTCAAAAACATGAAGAGCCTGAAAAGGTGTGAAAAATATGAAGAGCTTCAAATGGTGTCAAAAATATGAGGAGCCTGAAACGGTCTGAAAAATAAGAGGAGCATGAAGCGGTGTTCAAAAACATGAAGAGCCTGAAAAGGTGTGAAAAATATGAACAGCTTCAAAATGTGTGAAAAATATGAGGAGCATGAAACGGTGAAAAATAGGAGGAGCATGAAGCGGTGTTGAAAAACATGAACAGTCTGAAAAGGTGTGGAAAATATGTATAGGTTCAAAAGGTGTTAAATACATGAGGAGCATGAAACGGTCTGAAAAATAAGAGGAGCATGAAGCGGTGTTCAAAAACATGAAGAGCCTGAAAAGGTGTGAAAAATATGAAGAGCTTCAAAAGGTGTAAAAAATATGAGGAGCATGATATGGTTTGAAAAATAGGAGTAGCATGAAGCGGTGTTCAAAACATGAAGAGCCTGAAAAGTTGTGAAAAATATGAAAAGCTTCAAAAGGTGTCAAAAATGAGATGAGCATGAAACGTTCTGAAAAATAGGAGGTGCATGAAGCGGTGTTGAAAAACATGAAGACCCTGAAAAGGTGTGAAAAATATGAAGAGCTTCAAAAGGTGTCAAAAATATGAGAAGCATGAAATGGTCTGAAAGATAGGAGGAGCATGAAACGCTGATCAGAAACATGAAGAGCCTGAAAAGTTGTGAAAAATATGAAGAGCTTCAAAAGGTGTGAAATTCATGAGGAGCATGAAACGATTTGAAAAATAGGATGATCATGAATTGGTGTTGAAAAAAATGAAGAGCCTGAAAAGGTGTGAAATATCTGAAGAGCTTCAAAAGGTGTCAAAGATGTGAGGAGAATGAAACGGTCTGAAAAATAGGCGGAGCATGAAGCGGTGATCAAAAACATGAAGAGCCTGAAAAGGTGTGAATAATATGAAGAGCTTCTAAAGGTGTCAAAAATATGAGGAGCATGAAACGGCCTGAAAAATAGGCGGAGCATGAAGTGGTGTTGAAAAACATCAAGAGCCTGAAAAGTGTGAAATATATGAAGAGCTTCAAATGGTGTGAAAAATATGAGGAGCATGAAAAGGTCTGAAAAATAGGAGGAGCATGAAGCGGTGTTGAAAATCATGAAGAGCCTGAAAAGGTGTGAAAAATATGAAGAGCTTCAAAAGGTGTGAAATACATGAGGAGCATGAAATGGTCTGAAAAATAGGAGGAGCATGAAGTGGTTTTGAAAAACATGAAGAGCCTGAAAAGGTGTGAAAATTATGAAGAGCTTCAAAAGGTGTCAAAAATATGAGGAGCATGAAACGGTCTTAAAAATAGGAGGAGGATGAAGCGGTGTTCAAAAACTTGAAGAGGATGAAATGGTGTGAAAAATATGAAGAGCTTCTAAAGGTGTCAAAAATATGAAGAGCATGAAACGGTCTTAAAAATAGGAGGAGGATGAAGCGGTGTTGAAAAACTTGAAGAAGATGAAAAGGTGTGAAAAATATGAAGAGCTTTAAAAGGTGTGAAAAATATGAGGAGCATGAAACGGTCTGAAAAATAGGAGGAGCATGAAGCGGTGTTCAAAAACATGAAGAGCCTGAAAAGGTGTGAGAAATATGAAGAGCTTCAAAAGGTGTGAAAATTATGAGGAGCCTGAAACGGTCTGAGAAATAGGAGGAGCATGAAGCGTTGTTAAAAAACATGAAGAGCCTGAAAAACTGTGAAAAATATGCAAAGCTTCAAAAGGTGTCAAACCTGAGATGATCATGAAACGGTCTGAAAAATAGGAGGAGCATGAAGCGGTGTTCAAAAACATGAAGAGCCTGAAAAGGTGTGAGAAATATGAAGAGCTTCAAAAGGTGTTAAAATTATGAGGAGCCTGAAACGGTCTGAAAAATAGGAGGAGCATGAAGCGGTGTTCAAAAACATGAAGAGCCTGAAAAGGTGTGAAAAATATGAAGAGTCTCAAAACGTGTCAAAAATATGAGGAGCATGAAACGGTATGATAAATAGCCGGAGCATGAACCGGTGTTGAAAAACATGAAGAGTCTGAAATCGTGTGAAAAATATGAAGAGCTTCAAAAATGTGAAAAATATGAAAAGCTTCAAAAGATGTGAATAATATGCAAAGCTTCAAAAGATGTCAAAAATGAGATGAACATGAAACGGTCTGAAAAATAAGAGGGGCATGAAGTCGTGTTCAAAACTATGAAGAGCCTGAAAAGGTGTGAAAAATATGAAGTGCTTCAAAAGGTGTGAAAAATATGAGGAGCATGATACGGTCTGAAAAATAGGAGGAGCATGAAGCGGTGTTCAAAAACATGAAGAGCCTGAAAAGGTGTGAGAAATATGAAGAGCTTCAAAAGGTGTGAAAATTATGAGGAGCCTGAAACGGTCTGAAAAATAGGAGGAGCATGAAGCGGTGTTCAAAAACATGAAGAGCCTGAAAAGGTGTGAAAAATATGAAGAGCTTCAAAAGGTGTCAAGAATATGAGGAGCATGAAACGGTCTGAAAAATAGGAGGAACATGAAACTGTGTTCAAAAACATGAAAAGCCTGAAAAGGTGTGAAAAATATGAAGAGCTTCAAAAGGTGTCAAAAATATGAGGAGCATGAAACGTTCTGAAAAATAGGAGGAGGATGAAGCGGTGTTGAAAAATATGAAGAGGCTGAAAAGGTGTGAAAATATGAAGACCTTCAAAAATAGAAAAATATGAAGAGCTTCAAAAGGGGTGAAAAACTTGAAGAGCTTCAAAAGGTGTCAAAAATGAGATGAGAATGAAACGGTCTGAAAAATAGGAGGAGCATGAAACGGTGTTCAAAAACATGAATAGCCTGAAAAGGTGTAACAAATATGAAGAGCTTCAAAAGGTGTGAAATACATGAGGAGGATTAAACGGTCTGAAAAATAGGAGGAGCATGAAGCGGTGTTGAAAATCATGAACAGCCTGAAAAGGTGTGAAAAATATGAAGAGCTTCAAAAGGTGTCAAAATGAGATGAGCATGAAACGGTCTGAAAAACAGGAGGAGAATGAAGCGGTGTTGAAAATCATCAAGAGCATGAAAAGGTGTGAAAAATATGAAGAGCTTCAAAAGGTGTCAAAAAGGGATGAGCATGAAAGGTCTGAAAAATAGGAGGAGCAAGAAGTGGTGTTGAAAAAAATGAGAAGCCTGAAAAGGTGTGAAATATATGAAGAGCTTCAAAAGGTGTGAAATACATGAGGAGCATGAAACTCTCTGAAAAATAGAAGGAGCATGAAGTGTTGTTGTAAAACATGAAGAGCCTGAAAAGGTGTGAAAAATATGAAGAGCTTCAAAAGGTGTCCAAAATATGAGGAGCAGGAAACGGTCTGAAAAATAGGAGGAGCATGAAGCGGTGTTGAAAAACATGAAGAGCCTGAAAAGGTGTGAAAAATATGAAGAGCTTCAAAAGGTGTCCAAAATATGAGGAGCAAGAAACGGTCTGAAAAACAGGAGGAGCATGAAGCGGTGTTGAAAACATGAAGAGCCTGAAAAGGTGTGAAAAATAAGAAGAGCTTCTAAAGGTGTCAAAAATATGAGGATCATGATACGGTCTGAAAAATAGGAGCAGCATGAGGCTGTGTTGAAAACCATGAAGAGCCTGAAAACGTGTGAAAACTATGAGGAGCTTCAAAAGGCGTGAAATACATGAGGAGCATGTAACGGGCTGAAAAATAGGAGAACCATGAAGTGGTGTGCAAAAACATGAAGAGCCTGAAAAGGTGTGAAAAATATGAAGAACTTCAAAAGGTGTGAAATACACGAGGAACATGAAACTCTCTGAAAAATAGGAGGAGCAAGAAGCAGTGTTCAAAAACATGAAGAGCCTGAAAACTTGTGAAAAATATGAAGAGCTTCAAAAGGTGTGAAACAGATGAGGCGCATGAAACACTCTGATAATTAGGAGGAGCAAGAAGCAGTGTTGAAAAACATCAAGAGCCTGAAAAGGTGTGAAAAATATGAAGACCTTCAAAAGGTGTGAAATACATGAGGTGCATGAAACTCTCTGAAAATTAGGAGGAGCAAGAAGCAGTGTTCAAAAACATGAAGAGCCTGAAAACGTGTGAAAAATATGAAGAGCTTTAAAAGGTGTGAAATATATGAAGAGCTTCAAAAGTTTTGAAATATATGAAGAGCTTCAGAATGTGTCAAAAATATGAGGAGCATGAAACGGTCTGAAAAATAGGAGGAGCATGAAGTGGTGTTCAAAAACATGAAGAGCCTGAAAACGTGTGAAAAATATGAAGAGCTTCAAAGTTGTGAATAATATGAAGAGCTTCAAAAGGTGTCAAAAATGAGATGAGTATGAAACGGTCTGAAAAATAGCAGGAGCATGAAGCGGTGTTGAAAAACATGAAGCGCCGGAAAAGGTGTGAAAAATATGAAGAGCTTCAAATGGTGTCAAAAATATGAGGAGCCTGAAACGGTCTGAAAAATAAGAGGAGCATGAAGCGGTGTTCAAAAACATGAAGAGCCTGAAAAGGTGTGAAAAATATGAACAGCTTCAAAATGTGTGAAAAATATGAGGAGCATGAAACGGTGAAAAATAGGAGGAGCATGAAGCGGTGTTGAAAAACATGAACAGTCTGAAAAGGTGTGGAAAATATGTATAGGTTCAAAAGGTGTTAAATACATGAGGAGCATGAAACGGTCTGAAAAATAAGAGGAGCATGAAGCGGTGTTCAAAAACATGAAGAGCCTGAAAAGGTGTGAAAAATATGAAGAGCTTCAAAAGGTGTAAAAAATATGAGGAGCATGATATGGTTTGAAAAATAGGAGTAGCATGAAGCGGTGTTCAAAACATGAAGAGCCTGAAAAGTTGTGAAAAATATGAAAAGCTTCAAAAGGTGTCAAAAATGAGATGAGCATGAAACGTTCTGAAAAATAGGAGGTGCATGAAGCGGTGTTGAAAAACATGAAGACCCTGAAAAGGTGTGAAAAATATGAAGAGCTTCAAAAGGTGTCAAAAATATGAGAAGCATGAAATGGTCTGAAAGATAGGAGGAGCATGAAACGCTGATCAGAAACATGAAGAGCCTGAAAAGTTGTGAAAAATATGAAGAGCTTCAAAAGGTGTGAAATTCATGAGGAGCATGAAACGATTTGAAAAATAGGATGATCATGAATTGGTGTTGAAAAAAATGAAGAGCCTGAAAAGGTGTGAAATATCTGAAGAGCTTCAAAAGGTGTCAAAGATGTGAGGAGAATGAAACGGTCTGAAAAATAGGCGGAGCATGAAGCGGTGATCAAAAACATGAAGAGCCTGAAAAGGTGTGAATAATATGAAGAGCTTCTAAAGGTGTCAAAAATATGAGGAGCATGAAACGGCCTGAAAAATAGGCGGAGCATGAAGTGGTGTTGAAAAACATCAAGAGCCTGAAAAGTGTGAAATATATGAAGAGCTTCAAATGGTGTGAAAAATATGAGGAGCATGAAAAGGTCTGAAAAATAGGAGGAGCATGAAGCGGTGTTGAAAATCATGAAGAGCCTGAAAAGGTGTGAAAAATATGAAGAGCTTCAAAAGGTGTGAAATACATGAGGAGCATGAAATGGTCTGAAAAATAGGAGGAGCATGAAGTGGTTTTGAAAAACATGAAGAGCCTGAAAAGGTGTGAAAATTATGAAGAGCTTCAAAAGGTGTCAAAAATATGAGGAGCATGAAACGGTCTTAAAAATAGGAGGAGGATGAAGCGGTGTTCAAAAACTTGAAGAGGATGAAATGGTGTGAAAAATATGAAGAGCTTCTAAAGGTGTCAAAAATATGAAGAGCATGAAACGGTCTTAAAAATAGGAGGAGGATGAAGCGGTGTTGAAAAACTTGAAGAAGATGAAAAGGTGTGAAAAATATGAAGAGCTTTAAAAGGTGTGAAAAATATGAGGAGCATGAAACGGTCTGAAAAATAGGAGGAGCATGAAGCGGTGTTCAAAAACATGAAGAGCCTGAAAAGGTGTGAGAAATATGAAGAGCTTCAAAAGGTGTGAAAATTATGAGGAGCCTGAAACGGTCTGAGAAATAGGAGGAGCATGAAGCGTTGTTAAAAAACATGAAGAGCCTGAAAAACTGTGAAAAATATGCAAAGCTTCAAAAGGTGTCAAACCTGAGATGATCATGAAACGGTCTGAAAAATAGGAGGAGCATGAAGCGGTGTTCAAAAACATGAAGAGCCTGAAAAGGTGTGAGAAATATGAAGAGCTTCAAAAGGTGTTAAAATTATGAGGAGCCTGAAACGGTCTGAAAAATAGGAGGAGCATGAAGCGGTGTTCAAAAACATGAAGAGCCTGAAAAGGTGTGAAAAATATGAAGAGTCTCAAAACGTGTCAAAAATATGAGGAGCATGAAACGGTATGATAAATAGCCGGAGCATGAACCGGTGTTGAAAAACATGAAGAGTCTGAAATCGTGTGAAAAATATGAAGAGCTTCAAAAATGTGAAAAATATGAAAAGCTTCAAAAGATGTGAATAATATGCAAAGCTTCAAAAGATGTCAAAAATGAGATGAACATGAAACGGTCTGAAAAATAAGAGGGGCATGAAGTCGTGTTCAAAACTATGAAGAGCCTGAAAAGGTGTGAAAAATATGAAGTGCTTCAAAAGGTGTGAAAAATATGAGGAGCATGATACGGTCTGAAAAATAGGAGGAGCATGAAGCGGTGTTCAAAAACATGAAGAGCCTGAAAAGGTGTGAGAAATATGAAGAGCTTCAAAAGGTGTGAAAATTATGAGGAGCCTGAAACGGTCTGAAAAATAGGAGGAGCATGAAGCGGTGTTCAAAAACATGAAGAGCCTGAAAAGGTGTGAAAAATATGAAGAGCTTCAAAAGGTGTCAAGAATATGAGGAGCATGAAACGGTCTGAAAAATAGGAGGAACATGAAACTGTGTTCAAAAACATGAAAAGCCTGAAAAGGTGTGAAAAATATGAAGAGCTTCAAAAGGTGTCAAAAATATGAGGAGCATGAAACGTTCTGAAAAATAGGAGGAGGATGAAGCGGTGTTGAAAAATATGAAGAGGCTGAAAAGGTGTGAAAATATGAAGACCTTCAAAAATAGAAAAATATGAAGAGCTTCAAAAGGGGTGAAAAACTTGAAGAGCTTCAAAAGGTGTCAAAAATGAGATGAGAATGAAACGGTCTGAAAAATAGGAGGAGCATGAAACGGTGTTCAAAAACATGAATAGCCTGAAAAGGTGTAACAAATATGAAGAGCTTCAAAAGGTGTGAAATACATGAGGAGGATTAAACGGTCTGAAAAATAGGAGGAGCATGAAGCGGTGTTGAAAATCATGAACAGCCTGAAAAGGTGTGAAAAATATGAAGAGCTTCAAAAGGTGTCAAAATGAGATGAGCATGAAACGGTCTGAAAAACAGGAGGAGAATGAAGCGGTGTTGAAAATCATCAAGAGCATGAAAAGGTGTGAAAAATATGAAGAGCTTCAAAAGGTGTCAAAAAGGGATGAGCATGAAAGGTCTGAAAAATAGGAGGAGCAAGAAGTGGTGTTGAAAAAAATGAGAAGCCTGAAAAGGTGTGAAATATATGAAGAGCTTCAAAAGGTGTGAAATACATGAGGAGCATGAAACTCTCTGAAAAATAGAAGGAGCATGAAGTGTTGTTGTAAAACATGAAGAGCCTGAAAAGGTGTGAAAAATATGAAGAGCTTCAAAAGGTGTCCAAAATATGAGGAGCAGGAAACGGTCTGAAAAATAGGAGGAGCATGAAGCGGTGTTGAAAAACATGAAGAGCCTGAAAAGGTGTGAAAAATATGAAGAGCTTCAAAAGGTGTCCAAAATATGAGGAGCAAGAAACGGTCTGAAAAACAGGAGGAGCATGAAGCGGTGTTGAAAACATGAAGAGCCTGAAAAGGTGTGAAAAATAAGAAGAGCTTCTAAAGGTGTCAAAAATATGAGGATCATGATACGGTCTGAAAAATAGGAGCAGCATGAGGCTGTGTTGAAAACCATGAAGAGCCTGAAAACGTGTGAAAACTATGAGGAGCTTCAAAAGGCGTGAAATACATGAGGAGCATGTAACGGGCTGAAAAATAGGAGAACCATGAAGTGGTGTGCAAAAACATGAAGAGCCTGAAAAGGTGTGAAAAATATGAAGAACTTCAAAAGGTGTGAAATACACGAGGAACATGAAACTCTCTGAAAAATAGGAGGAGCAAGAAGCAGTGTTCAAAAACATGAAGAGCCTGAAAACTTGTGAAAAATATGAAGAGCTTCAAAAGGTGTGAAACAGATGAGGCGCATGAAACACTCTGATAATTAGGAGGAGCAAGAAGCAGTGTTGAAAAACATCAAGAGCCTGAAAAGGTGTGAAAAATATGAAGACCTTCAAAAGGTGTGAAATACATGAGGTGCATGAAACTCTCTGAAAATTAGGAGGAGCAAGAAGCAGTGTTCAAAAACATGAAGAGCCTGAAAACGTGTGAAAAATATGAAGAGCTTTAAAAGGTGTGAAATATATGAAGAGCTTCAAAAGTTTTGAAATATATGAAGAGCTTCAGAATGTGTCAAAAATATGAGGAGCATGAAACGGTCTGAAAAATAGGAGGAGCATGAAGTGGTGTTCAAAAACATGAAGAGCCTGAAAACGTGTGAAAAATATGAAGAGCTTCAAAGTTGTGAATAATATGAAGAGCTTCAAAAGGTGTCAAAAATGAGATGAGTATGAAACGGTCTGAAAAATAGCAGGAGCATGAAGCGGTGTTGAAAAACATGAAGCGCCGGAAAAGGTGTGAAAAATATGAAGAGCTTCAAAATGTGTCAAAAATATGAGGAGCATGAAACAGTCTGAAAAATAATATGAGCATGAAGTGTTGTTGAAAACATGAAGAGATTGAAATGTTGTGAAAAATATGAAGAACTTCAAATGTGTCAAAAATGAGATGAGCATGAAACGGTCTGAAAAATAAGAGGAGCATGAAGTGGTGTTGAAAAAATAGAAGAGGCTGAAAGGGTGTGAAATATATGAAGACCTTCAAAAGGTGTCAAAAATATGAGGAGAATGAAACGATCTGAATAATAGGAGGAGCATGAAGCGGTGTTGAAAAACATGAAGAGCCTGAAAACGTGTGAAAAATATGAAGAGCTTCAAAAGGTGTGAAAAATATGAAGAGCTTCAAATGTGTCAAAAATGAGATGAGCATGAAACGGTCTGAAAAATAAGAGGAGCATGAAGTGGAGTTGAAAAAAAAGAAGAGCCTGAAAAGGTGTGAAATATATGAAGACCTTCAAAAGGTGTCAAAAATATGAGGAGTATGAAACGGTCTGAATAATAGGAGGAGCATGAAGTGGTTTTGAAAAACATGAAGAGCCTGAAAAGGTGTGAAAAATATGAAGAGCATCAAAAGGTGTCAAAAATATGAGGAGAATGAAACGGTCTCAAAAATATGAGAGCCTGAAAAGGTGTGAAAAATATGAACAGCTTCAAAAAGTGTCAAAAATATGAGGAGCATGAAACGGTCTGAAAAATAGGAGGAGCATGAAGCGGTGTTGAAAAACATGAAGAGCCTGAAAACGTGTGAAAAATATGAAGAGCTTCAAAATGTGTGAAAAATATGAAGAGCTTCAAATGTGTCAAAAATGAGATGAGCATGAAACGGTCTGAAAAATAGGAGGAGCATGAAGCGGTGTTCAAAAACATGAAGAGCCTGAAAACTTTTGAAAAATATGAAAAGCTTCAAAAGGTGTCAAAAATGAGATGAGCATGAAACGGTTTGAAAAATAGGAGGAGCATGAATTGGTGTTGAAAAAAATGAAGAGACTGAAAAGGTGTGAAAAATATGAAGAGTTTTAAAAGGTGTGAAAAATATGAGGAGCATGAAAAAGTCTGCAAAAAGGAGGAGCATGAAGTGGTGTTGAAAAACTTGAAGAGCCTGAAAAGGTGTGAAAAATATGAGGAGCTTTAAAAGGTGTCAAAAATATGAGGAGCATGAAACGTTCTGAAAAATAGGAGAAGCATGAAATGCTGATCAAAAACATGAAGAGCCTGAAAAGGTGTGAAAAATATGAAGAGCTTCAAAAGGCGTGAAATATATGAGGAGCATGTAACGGGCTGAAAAATAGGAGAACCATGAAGTGGTGTGCAAAAACATGAAGAGCCTGAAAAGGTGTGAAAAATATGAAAGGCTTCAAAAGGTGTGAAATACATGAGGAGCATGAAACTCTCTGAAAAATAGGAGGATCAAGAAGCACTGTTCAAAAACATGAAGAGCCTGAAAACTTGTGAAAAATATGAAGAGCTTCAAAAGGTGTGAAATACATGAGGCGCATGAAACTCTCTGAAAATTAGGAGGAGCAAGAAGCAGTGTTCAAAAACATGAAGAGCCTGAAAACTTGTGCAAAATATGAAGAGCTTCAAAAGGTGTGAAATACATGAGGCGCATGAAACTCTCTGAAAATTAGGAGGAGCAAGAAGCAGTGTTCAAAAACATGAAGAGCCTGAAAACTTGTGAAAAATATGAAGAGCTTCAAAAGTTGTGAAATACATGAGGCGTATGAAACTCTATGAAAATTAGGAGGAGCAAGAAGCATTGTTCAAAAACATGAAGAGCCTGAAAACTTGTGAAAAATATGAAGAGCTTTAAAAGGTGTGAAAAATATGAAGAGCTTCAAAAGGTGTGAAATATATGAAGAGCTTCAAAATGTGTCAAAAATATGAGGAGCATGAAACGGTCTCAAAAATAGGAGGAGCATCAAGCGGTGTTCAAAAACATGAAGAGCCTGAAAAGTTTTGAAAAATATGAAAAACTTCAAAAGGTGTCAAAAATGAGATGAGCATGAAACGGTCAGAAAAAAGGAGGAGCATGAAGTGGTGTTCAAAACCATGAAGACCCTGAAAAGATGTGAAATATATGAGGAGCTTCAAAAGGTGTCAAATATATGAGGAGGATGAAATGGTCTGAAAAATAGGAGGAACATGAAGCGGTGTTGAATAAGTAGAAGAGCCTGAAAAGGTGTGAAAAACAGGAAGAGTTTCAAAAGGTGTCAAAAATATGAGGAGCATGAAACGGTCTGAAAAATAGGAGGAGCATGAAGCGTTGTTGAAAAACATGAAGAGCCTGAAAAGTTGTGAAAAATATGAAGAGCTTCAAAAGGTGTGAAAAATATGAAGAACTTCAAATGTGTCAAAAATGAGATGAGCATGAAACGGTCTGAAAAAAAGGAGGATCATGAAAAGGTGTTGAAAAAAATAAAGACCCTGAAAAGGTGTGAAAAATATGAAAAGCTTCAAAAGGTGTCAAAAATGTGAGGAGCATGAAACAGTATGAAAAACAGGAGGAGCATGAAGCGGTGTTCCAAAACATGAAGAGACTGAAAACGTGTGAAAAATATGAAGAGCTTCAAAAGGTGTGAAATACATGAGGAGCATGAAACTCTCTGAAAATTAGGAGGAGCATGAAGCGGTGTTCAAAAACATGAAGAGCCTGAAATGTTGTGAAAAATATGAAAAGCTTCAAAAGTTGTCAAAAATGAGATGAGCTTGAAACGGTCTGAAAAATAGGAAGAGCATGAAGCGGTGTTGAAACACATGAAGAGCTGAAAACGTGTGAAAAATATGAAGAGCTTCAAAAGGTGTCAAAAATATGAGGAGCAAAAAACGGTCTGCAAACAAGGAGAAGCATGAAGCGTGTTCAAATACATGAAAAGCCTGAAAAGGTGTGAAAAATATGAAGAGCTTCAAAAGGTGTTAAAAATATGAGGAGCATGAAACGGTCTGAAAAATCGGAGGAGCATGAAGAGGTGTTCAAAAACATGAAGAGCCTGAAAAGTTGTGAAAAATATGAAGAGCTTCAAAAGGTTTGAAATACTTGAGGAGCATTAAACGATCTGAAAAATACGAGGAGCATGAAGTGTTTTTGAAAACATGAAGAGATTGAAAAGTTGTGAATAATATGAAGCGCTTCAAAAGGTGTCAAATATATGAGGAGGATGAAATGGTCTGAAAAATAGGAGGATCATGAAGAGGTGTTGAAAAAGTAGAAGAGCCTGAAAAGGTGTGAAAAACAGGAAGAGTTTCAAAAGGTGTCAAAGATATGAGGAGCATGAAACGGTATGAAAAATAATAGGAGCATGAAACAGTGTTGACAAATATGAAGAGCCTGAAAAGGTGTGAAAAATATGAAGAGATTCAAAAGGTGTCAAACATATGAGGAGCATGAAACAGTCTGAAAAATAGGAGGAGCATGAAACGGTTTTGAAAAAGATGAAAAGCATGAAAAGGTGTGAAAAATATTAAGAGCTTCAAAAGGTGTCAAAAATATGAGGAGCATGAAACGGTCTGAAAAATAGGAGGAGCATGAAGCTGTCGTCAAAAACATGAAGAGCCTGAAAAGGTGTGAAAAATTAGAAGAGCTTCAAAAGATGTGAAAAATATGAGGAGCATGAAACGGTCTGAAAAATAGAAGCAGCATGAAACGGTGATGAAAAACATGAAGAGCCTGAAAAGGTGTGAAAAATATGAGGAGCTTTAAAAGGTGTCAAAAATATGAGGAGCATGAAACGGTCTGAAAAATAGGAGAAGCATGAAATGCTGATCAAAAACATGAAGAGCCTGAAAAGGTGTGAAAAATATGAAGAGCTTCAAAAGGCGTGAAATACATGAGGAGCATGTAACGGGCTGAAAAATAGGAGAACCATGAAGTGGTGTGCAAAAACATGAAGAGCCTGAAAAGGTGTGAAAAATATGAAAAGCTTCAAAAGGTGTCAAAAATGTGAGGAGCATGAAACAGTATGAAAAACAGGAGGAGCATGAAGCGGTGTTCCAAAACATGAAGAGACTGAAAACGTGTGAAAAATATGAAGAGCTTCAAAAGGTGTGAAATACATGAGGAGCATGAAACTCTCTGAAAATTAGGAGGAGCATGAAGCGGTGTTCAAAAACATGAAGAGCCTGAAATGTTGTGAAAAATATGAAAAGCTTCAAAAGTTGTCAAAAATGAGATGAGCTTGAAACGGTCTGAAAAATAGGAAGAGCATGAAGCGGTGTTGAAACACATGAAGAGCTGAAAACGTGTGAAAAATATGAAGAGCTTCAAAAGGTGTCAAAAATATGAGGAGCAAAAAACGGTCTGCAAACAAGGAGAAGCATGAAGCGTGTTCAAATAGATGAAAAGCCTGAAAAGGTGTGAAAAATATGAAGAGCTTCAAAAGGTGTTAAAAATATGAGGAGCATGAAACGGTCTGAAAAATCGGAGGAGCATGAAGCGGTGTTCAAAAACATGAAGAGCCTGAAAAGTTGTGAAAAATATGAAGAACTTCAAAAGGTTTGAAATACTTGGGGAGCATTAAACAATCGAAAAATACGAGGAGCATGAAGTGTTTTTGAAAACATGAAGAGATTGAAAAGTTGTGAATAATATGAAGCGCTTCAAAAGGTGTCAAATATATGAGGAGGATGAAATGGTCTGAAAAATAGGAGGATCATGAAGAGGTGTTGAAAAAGTAGAAGAGCCTGAAAAGGTGTGAAAAACAGGAAGAGTTTCAAAAGGTGTCAAAGATATGAGGAGCATGAAACGGTCTGAAAAATAATAGGAGCATGAAACAGTGTTGACAAATATGAAGAGCCTGAAAAGGTGTGAAAAATATGAAGAGATTCAAAAGGTGTCAAACATATGAGGAGCATGAAACAGTCTGAAAAATAGGAGGAGCATGAAACGGTTTTGAAAAAGATGAAAAGCATGAAAAGGTGTGAAAAATATTAAGAGCTTCAAAAGGTGTGAAAAATATGAGGAGCATGAAACGGTCTGAAAAATAGAAGCAGCATGAAACGTTGATGAAAAACATGAAGAGCCTGAAAAGTTGTGAATAATATGAAGAGCTTCAAAAGGTGTCAAATATATGAGGAGCATGAAACGATCTGAAAAATAGGAAGAGCATGAAACGGTGTTCAAAAACATGAAGAGCCTGAAAAGGTGTGAAAAATATGAGGAGCTTTAAAAGGTGTCAAAAATATGAGGAGCATGAAACGGTCTGAAAAATAGGAGAAGCATGAAATGCTGATCAAAAACATGAAGAGCCTGAAAAGGTGTGAAAAATATGAAGAGCTTCAAAAGGCGTGAAATACATGAGGAGCATGTAACGGGCTGAAAAATAGGAGAACCATGAAGTGGTGTGCAAAAACATGAAGAGCCTGAAAAGGTGTGAAAAATATGAAAGGCTTCAAAAGGTGTGAAATACATGAGGAGCATGAAACTCTCTGAAAAAGAGGAGGAGCAAGAAGCACTGTTCAAAAACATGAAGAGCCTGAAAACTTGTGAAAAATATGAAGAGCTTCAAAAGGTGTGAAATACATGAGGCACATGAAACTCTCTGAAAATTAGGAGGAGCAAGAAGCAGTGTTCAAAAACATGAAGAGCCTGAAAACGTGTGAAAAATATGAAGAGCTTCAAAAGGTGTGAAATACATGAAGAGCATGAAACTCTCTGAAAAATAGGAGGAGCATGTAGTGGTGTTCAAAAACATGAAGAGTCTGAAAAGGTGTGAAAAATATGAAGAGCTTCAAAAAGTGTCAAAAATATGAGGAGCATGAAACGGTCTGAAAAATAGGAGGAGCATGAAGTGGTGTTGAAAAACTTGAACAGCCAGAAAATGTGTGAAAAATATGAAAAGCTTCAAAAGGTGGTAAAAATATGCGGAGCATGGAACGGTCTGAAAAGTAGGAGGAGCATGAAGCGGTGTTCAAAAACATGAAGAGCCTGAAAAGTTGTGAAAAATATGAAGAGCTTCAAAAGGGGTGAAAAATATGAAGAGCTTCAAATGTGTCAAAAATGAGATGAGCATGAAACGGTCTGAAAAATAAGAGGAGCATGAAGTGGTGTTGAAGAAAAAGAAGAGGCTGAAAAGGTGTGAAATATATGAAGACCTTCAAAAGGTGTAAAAAATATGAGGAGAATGAAACGATCTGAATAATAGGAGGAGCATGAAGCGGTGTTGAAAAACATGAAGAGCCTGAAAACGTGTGAAAAATATGAAGAGCTTCAAAAGTGTGAAAAATATGAAGAGCTTCAAATGTGTGAAAAATGAGATGAGCATGAAACGGTCTGAAAAATAAGAGGAGCATGAAGTGGAGTTGAAAAAAAAGAAGAGCCTGAAAAGTTGTGAAATATATGAAGAGCTTTAAAAGGTGTGAAAAATATGAAGAGCTTCAAAAGGTGTGAAAAATATGAAGAGCATCAAAAGGTGTCAAAAATATGAGGAGAATGTAACGGTCTCAAAAATAGGAGGAGCATGAAGCGGTGTTCAAAAACATGAAGAGCCTGAAAACTTTTGAAAAATATGAAAAGCTTCAAAAGGTGTCAAAAATGAGATGAGCATGAAACGGTTTGAAAAATAGGAGGAGCATGAATTGGTGTTGAAAAAAAAGAAGAGACTGAAAAGGTGTGAAAAATATGAAGAGCTTTAAAAGGTGTGAAAAATATGAGGAGCATGAAAAGGTCTGCAAAAAGGAGGAGCATGAAGTAGTGTTGAAAAACTTGAAGAGCCTGAAAAGGTGTGAAAAATTTGAGGAGCTTTAAAAGGTGTCAAAAATATGAGGAGCATGAAACGGTCTGAAAAATAGGAGAAGCATGAAATGCTGATCAAAAACATGAAGAGCCTGAAAAGGTGTGAAAAATATGATGAGCTTCAAAAGGCGTGAAATACATGAGGAGCATGTAACGGGCTGAAAAATAGGAGAACCATGAAGTGGTGTGCAAAAACATGAAGAGCCTGAAAAGGTGTGAAAAATATGAAAGGCTTCAAAAGGTGTGAAATACATGAGGAGCATGAAACACTCTGAAAAATAGGAGGAGCAAGAAGCACTGTTCAAAAACATGAAGAGCCTGAAAACTTGTGAAAAATATGAAGAGCTTCAAAAGGTATGAAATACATGAGGCGCATGAAACTCTCTGAAAATTAGGAGGAGCAAGAAGCAGTGTTCAAAAACATGAAGAGCCTGAAAACGTGTGAAAAATATGAAGAGCTTCAAAAGGTGTGAAATAGATGAGGCGCATGAAACTCTCTGAAAATTAGGATGAGCAAGAAGCAGTGTTGAAAAACATCAAGAGCCTGAAAAGGTGTGAAAAATATGAAGACCTTCAAAAGGTGTGAAATACATGAGGTGCATGAAACTCTCTGAAAATTAGGAGGAGCAAGAAGCAGTGTTCAAAAACATGAAGAGCCTGAAAACTTGTGAAAAATATGAAGAGCTTCAAAAGGGGTCAAAAATATGAAGAACATGAAACCGTCTGAAAAATAGGAGGAGCATGAGGTGGTGTTGAAAAACATGAAGAGCTTGAAAACGTGTGAAAAATATGAAGAGCTTTAAAAGGTGTGAAAAATATGAAGAGCTTCAAAAGGTGTGAAATATATGAAGAGCTTCAAAATGTGTCAAAAATATGAGGAGCATGAAACGGTCTCAAAAATAGGAGGAGCATGAAGCGGTGTTCAAAAACATGAAGAGCCTGAAAAGGTTTGAAAACTATGAGAGCTTCAAAAGGTGTCAAAAATATGAGGAGCATGAAACGGTCTGAAAAATAGGAGGAGCATGAAGCGGTGTTCAAAAACATGAAGGGCCTGAAAAGGTGTGAAAAATATGAGAGCTTCAAAAGGTGTCAAAAATATGAGGAGCATGAAACGGTCTGAAAAATAGGAGGAGCATGAAGCGGTGTTCAAAAACATGAAGAGCTTGAAAGGTGTGAAAAATAAGAAGAGCTTTAAAAGGTGTCAAAAATATGAGGAGCATGAAACGTTCTGAAATATAGGAAGATCATGAAAAGTTGTTCAAAAAAATGAAGAGCTTGAAAATGTGTGAAAAATATGAAGAGCCTCAAAACGTGTCAAAAATATGAGGATTATGAAACGGTCTGGAAATTAGCAGGAGCATGAAGCGGTGTTCAAAAACATGAAGAGCCTGAAAAGGTGTGAAAACTATGAAGAGCTTCAAAAGGTGTGAAAAATATGAAGAGCTACAAAAGGTGTAAAAATTTAGATGAGCATGAAACGGTCTGAAAAAAAGGACGAGCATGAAACGGTGTTGAAAAACATGAAGAGCCTGAAAGGGTGTGAAATATATGAAGAGCTTCAAAAGGTGTGAAAAATATGAAGAGCTTCAAAAGGTGTCAAAATTATGAGGAGCATGAAACGGTCTGAAAAATAAGCGGAGTATGAAACGGTGTTCAAAAACATAAAGAGCTTGAAAAGGTGTGAAATATACGAAGAGTTTCAAAACGTGTGAAATACATGAGGAGCATGAAACGATCTGAAAAAAAGGAGGACCATGAAGCGGTGTTCAAATACATGAAGATCCTGAAAAAGTGTGAAAAATATGAAGAGCTTCAAAAGGTGTCAAATATGAGATATGCATGAAACGGTCTGAAAAATAGGAGGAGCATGAAGTGGTTGTTAAAAACATGAAGAGCCTGAAAAGTTGTGAAAAATATGAAGAGCTTCAAAAGGTGACAAAAATGTGATGAGCATGAAACGGTCTGAAAAATATGAGGAGCATGATGCGGTGTTGGAAATCATGAAGAGCCTGAAGAGGTGTGAAATATATGAAGAGCTTCAAAAGGTGTGAAATACATGAGGAGCATTGAACGGTCTGAAAAATAGGAGAAGCATGAAGTTGTGTTGAAAAACGTGAAGAGCCTGAAAAGGTGTGAAAAATATGAAGAGGTTCAAAAGGTGTGAAAAATATGACGAGCATGATACGGTCTTAAAAATAGGAGGAGCATGAAGCGGTGTTCAAAAACATGAAGAGCCTGAAAAGTTGTGAAAAATATGAAAAGCATGAAAAGGTTTCAAAAATATGAGGAGCATGAAACGATCTGAAAAATAGGAGGAGCATGAAGCGGTGTTCAAAAACATGAAGAGGCTAAAAAGTTGTGAAAAATATGAAGAGCTTCAAAACGTGTGAAATACATGAGGAGCATGAAACGGTCTGAAAAATAGGAGGAGCATGAAGCGGTTTTGAAAAACATGAAGAGTCTGAAAACGTGTGAAATTATGAAGAACTTCAAAAATATGAAAAATATGAAGAGCTTCAAAAGGTGTGAAAACTATGAAGAGCTTCAAAAGGTGTCAAAATGAGATGAACATGAAACGGTCTGAAAAATAGGAGGAGCATGAAACGGTGTTGAAAATCATAAAGAGCCTGAAAATTTGTGAAAAATATTAAGAGCTTCAGAAGATGTGAAAAACATGAAGAGCTTCAAAAGGTGTCAAAATGAGATGAGCATGAAACGGTCTGAAAAATAAGAGGAGCATGAAGTGGTGTTGAAAATAATGAAAAGCCTGAAAAGGTGTGAAATATATGAACAGCTTCAAAATGTGTCAAAAATATGAGGAGAATGAAATGGTCTGTAAAATAGGAGGAGCATGAAATGGTGTTCAAAAACATGAAGAGCCTTAAGAGGTGTGAAAAATATGAAGAGCTTCAAAAGGTGTCAAAAATATGAGTAGCATGAAAAGTTCTGAAAAATAGGAGGAGCATGAAGCGGTGTTCAAAAACAGGAAGACCCTGAAAAGTAGTGAAAAATATGAAGAGCTTCAAAAGGTGTCAAAAATATGAGGAGCATGAAACGGTCTGAAAAATAGGAGGAGCAAGAAAGGGTGTTGAACAACATGAAGAGCCTGAAAAGCTGTGAGAAATATGAAGAGCTTCAAAATGTGTCAAAAATTTGAGGAGCATGAAACGGTCTCAAAAAGAGGAGGAGCAGGAAGCAGTGTTGAGAAACATGAAGAGCCTCAAAATGTGTGAAAAATATGAAGAGCTTCTAAAGGTGTCAAAAATATGAGGAGCATGAAACGGTCTGAAAAATAGGAGGAGCATGAAGCGGTGTTGAAAAACATGAAGAGCCTGAAAAGGTGTTAAAAATATGAAGAGCTTCAAAAGGTGTCAAATATATGAGCAGCAAGAATCGGTCTGAAATATAGGAGTAGCATGAAACGGTGTTCAAAAATATGCAGAGCCTGAAAAGTTGTGAAAAATATGAAGAGCTTCAAATGGTGTCAAATATATGAAGAGCTTCAAAAGGTGTCAAAAATGAGATGAGCATGAAACGGTCTGAAAAATAGGAGGAGCAAGAAGTGGTGTTCAAAAAAATGAAGAGCCTGAGAAGGTGTGAAATATATCAAGAACTTCAAAAGGTGTCAAAAATATGAGGAGCATGAAACGGTCTGAAAAATAGGAGGAGCATGAAACGGTGTTGAAAAACATGCAGAGCCTGAAAAGGTGTGAAAAATATGAAGAACTTCAAAAGGTGTGAAATATATGAGGAGCATGAAACGGTCTTAAAAATAGGAGGAGCATGAAGCGGTGTTCAAAAATATGAAGAGCCTGAAAAGGTGTGAAAAATATGAAGAGCTTCAAAAGGTATGAAATACATGAGGAGTATGAAACTGTCTTGAAAATAGGGGGAGCATGAAGCGGTGTTAAAAAACATGAAGAGGCTTAAAAGGTGTGAAAAATATGAAGAGCTTCAAAAGGTGTAAAAAATATGAGGAGGGGAGGAGCCAAGATGGCGGAGGAGTAGGACGGGGAGACCACTTTCTCTCCTACAAATTCATCAAAAGAATAACTGAACGCAGAGCAAACTTCGCAAAACAACTTCTGATCGCTAGCTGAGGTCATCAGGCGCCCAGAAAAGCAGCCCATTGTCTTCGAAAGGAGGGCTGCATAGTTGGAGAAGTCCTGAGACTACAGGAAGAATAAAACTGAAATCCAGAGGCAGGAGACTTAAGCTCAAAACCTGAGAACACCAGAAAACTCCTGACTACAAGGAACTTTAAGTAATAAGTGACTGTCCAAAAGCCTCCATACCTACACTGAAACCAACCACCACACAAGAGCCAATAAGTTTTAGACCAAGACATACCACGCAAATTCTCCAGCAACGCAGGAACATAGCCCTGAACATCAACATACAGGCTGCCCAAGGTCACACCTAACACATAGACCCATCTCAAAACTCATTACTGGGCACTCCATTGCTCTCCAAAGAGTAGAAATCAAGTTCCACGCACCAGAACACTGACGCAAGCTTCCCTAACCAGGAAATCTCGACAAGCCAATCGTCTAACCCTACCCACTGGGTTAATCCTCCACAACAAAAAGGAACCACAGACCTCCAGAATACAGAAAGCCCACTCCAGATACAGCAATCTAAACAAGATGAAAAGGCAAAGAAATACCCAACAGGTAAAGGAACATGAAAAATGCCCACCAAGTCAAACAAAAGAGGAGGAGATAGGGAATCTACCTGAAAAAGAATTTAGAATAATGATAATAAAAATGATCCAAAATCTTGAGAACAAAATGGAGTTACAGATAAATAGCCTGGAAACAAAGATTGAAAAGATTCAAGAACTGTTTAATAAAGACCTAGAAGAAATAAAAAAGAGTCAATTACAAATGAATAATACAATGAATGAGATCAAAAACACTTTGGAGGGAACCAAGAGTAGAATAACGGAGGCAGAAGATAGGATAAGTGAGGTAGAAGATAAAATGGTGGAAATAAATGAAGCAGAGAGGAAAAAAGAAAAAAGGATCAAAAGAAATGAGGACAACCTCAGGGACCTCTGGGACACTGTGAAACGCCCCAACATTCGAATCATAGGAGTTCCAGAAGAAGAAGACAAAAAGAAAGGCCATGAGAAAATACTCGAGGAGATAATAGCTGAAAACTTCCCTAAAATGGGGAAGGAAATAGCCACCCAAGTCCAAGAAACCCAGAGAGTCCCAAACAGGATAAACCCAAGGCGAAACACCCCAAGACACATATTAATCAAATTAACAAAGATCAAACACAAAGAACAAATATTAAAAGCAGCAAGGGAAAAACAACAAATAACACACAAAGGGATTCCCATAAGGATAACAGCTGATCTATCAATAGAAACCCTCCAGGCCAGAAGGGAATGGCAGGACGTACTGAAAGTAATGAAAGAGAATAACCTACAACCTAGATTACTGTATCCAGCAAGGATCTCATTCAGATATGAAGGAGAATTTAAAAGCTTTACAGATAAGCAAAAGATGAGAGAATTCAGCACCACCAAACCAGCTCTTCAACAAATGCTAAAGGATCTTCTCTAGACAGGAAATGCAGAAAGGTTGTATAAACGTGAACCCAAAACAACAAAGTAAATGGCAACGGGACCACACCTATCAATAATTACCCTAAATGTAAATGGGTTGAATGCCCCAACCAAAAGACAAAGATTGGCTGAATGGATACAAAAACAAGACCCCTATATATGCTGTCTACAAGAGACCCACCTCAAAACAAGAGACACATACAGACTAAAAGTGAAGGGCTGGAAAAAAGTATTTCATGCAAACGGAGACCAAAAGAAAGCAGGAGTCGCAATACTCATATCAGATAAAATAGACTTTCAAATAAAGGAAGTGAAAAGAGACAAAGAAGGACACTACATAATGATCAAAGGATCAATCAAAAAAGAAGATATAACAATTATAAATATATATGCACCCAACATAGGAGCACCGCAATATGTACGGCAAACGCTAACAAGTATGAAAGAGGAAATTAATAGTAACACAATAATAGTGGGAGACTTTAATACCCCACTCACAACTATGGATAGATCAACTAAACAGAAAATTAACAAGGAAACACAAACCTTAAATGACACAATGGACCAGCTAGACCTAATTGATATCTATAGGACATTTCACCCCAAAACAATCAACTTCACCTTTTTCTCAAGTGCACACGGAACATTCTCCAGAATAGATCACATCCTGGGCCATAAATCTGGTCTTGGAAAATTCAAAAAAATTGAAATCATTCCAGTCATCTTTTCTGACCACAGTGCAGTAAGATTAGATCTCAATTACAGGGAAAAAATTGTTAAAACTTCAAACATATGGAGGCTAAATAACACGCTTCTGAATAACCAACAAATCATAGAAGAAATCAAAAAAGAAATCAAAATATGTATAGAAATGAATGAAAATGAAAACACAACAACCCAAAACCTATGGGACACTGTAAAAGCAGTGCTAAGGGGAAGGTTCATAGCATTACAGGCTTACATCAAGAAACAGGAAAAAAACCAATTAAATAACCTAACTCTACACCTAAAGCAATTAGAGAAGGAAGAAATGAAGAACCCCAGAGTTAGCAGAAGGAAAGAAATCTTAAAAATCAGGGCAGAAATAAATGCAAAAGAAACTAAAGAGACCATAGCAAAAATCAACAAAGCTAAAAGCTGGTTTTTTGAAAAAATAAACAAAATTGACAAACCATTAGCAAGACTCATTAAGAAACAAAGAGAGAAGAACCAAATTAACAAAATTAGAAATGAAAATGGAGAGATCACAACAGACAACACTGAAATACAAAGGATCATAAGAGACTACTACCAGCAGCTCTATGCCAATAAAATGGACAACTTGGATGAAATGGACAAATTCTTAGAAAAGTATAACTTTCCAAAACTGAACCAGGAAGAAATAGAAGATCTTAACAGACCCATCACAAGCAAGGAAATCGAAACTGTCATCAAAAATCTTCCAGCAAACAAAAGCCCAGGACCAGATGGCTTCACAGCTGAATTCTACCAAAAATTTAGAGAAGAGCTAACACCTATCTTACTCAAACTCTTCCAGAAAATTGCAGAAGAAGGTAAGCTTCCAAACTCATTCTATGAGGCCACCATCACCCTAATTCCAAAACCAGACAAAGATGCCACAAAAAAAGAAAACTACAGGCCAATATCACTGATGAACATAGATGCAAAAATCCTTAACAAAATTCTAGCAAACAGAATCCAACAACATATTAAAAACATCATACACCATGACCAAGTGGGCTTTATCCCAGGAATGCAAGGATTCTTTAATATCCACAAATCAATCAATGTAATACACCACATTAACAAATTGAAAGATAAAAACCATATGATTATCTCAATAGATGCAGAGAAAGCCTTTGACAAAATTCAACACTCATTTATGATTAAAACTCTCCAAAAAGCAGGAATAGAAGGAACATACCTCAACATAATAAAAGCTATATATGACAAACCCACAGCAAGCATCACCCTCAATGGTGAAAAATTGAAGGCATTTCCCCTGAAATCAGGAACAAGACAAGGGTGCCCACTCTCACCACTACTATTCAACATAGTGTTGGAAGTGCTGGCCACAGCAATCAGAGCAGAAAAAGAAGTAAAAGGAATCCAGATAGGAAAAGAAGAAGTAAAACTCTCACTGTTTGCAGATGACATGATCCTCTACATAGAAAACCCTAAAGATTCTACCAGAAAATTACTAGAGCTAATCAATGAATATAGTAAAGTTGCAGGATATAAAATTAACACACAGAAATCCCTTGCATTCCTATATACTAACAATGAAAAAACTGACAGAGAAATTAAGGAAACAATACCATTCACCATTGCAACAAAAAGAATAAAATACTTAGGAGTATATCTACCTAAAGAAACAAAGGACCTATACATAGAAAACTATAAAACACTGATGAAAGAAATCAAAGAGGACTCAAACAGATGGAGAAACATACCGTGTTCATGGATTGGAAGAATTAATATTGTCAAAATGGCTATTCTACCCAAAGCAGTCTATAGATTCAATGCAATCCCTATCAAGCTACCAACGGTATTTTTCACAGAACTAGACCAAAGAATTTCACAATTTGTATGGAAATACAAAAAACCTCGAATAGCCAAAGTAATCTTGAGAAAGAAGAATGGAACTGGAGGAATCAACCTGCCTGACTTCAGACTCTACTACAAAGCCACAGTCATCAAGACAGTATGGTACTGGCACAAAGACAGAAATATAGATCAATGGAACAGAATAGAAAGCCCAGAGATAAATCCACGAACCTATGGACACCTTATTTTTGACAAAGGAGGCAAGGATATACAATGGAAAAAAGACAACCTCTTTAACAAGTGGTGCTGGGAAAACTGGTCAACCACTTGTAAAAGAATGAAACAAGAACACTTTCTAACACCATACACAAAAATAAACTCAAAATGGATTAAAGATCTAAATGTAAGACCAGAAACTATAAAACTCCTAGAGGAGAACATAGGCAAAACACTCTCTGACATAAATCAAAGCAAGATCCTCTATGACCCACCTCCCAGAATATTGGAAATAAAAGCAAAACTAAACAAATGGGACCTAATGAAACTTAAAAGCTTTTGCACTACAAAGGAAACTATAAGTAAGGTGAAAAGACAGATCTCAGATTGGGAGAAAATAATAGCAAATGAAGAAACAGACAAAGGATTAATCTCAAAAATATACAAGCAACTCCTGCAGCTCAATTCCAGAAAAATAAATGACCCAATCAAAAAATGGGCCAAAGAACTAAACAGACATTTCTCCAAAGAAGACATACAGATGGCTAACAAACACATGAAAAGATGCTCAACATCACTCATTATTAGAGAAATGCAAATCAAAACCACAATGAGGTACCATTACACGCCAGTCAGGATGGCTGCTATCCAAAAGTCTACAAGCAATAAATGCTGGAGAGGGTGTGGAGAAAAGGGAACCCTCTTACACTGTTGGTGGGAATGCAAACTAGTACAGCCGCTATGGAAAACAGTGTGGAGATTTCTTAAAAAACTGGAAATAGAACTGCCATATGACCCAGCAATCCCACTTCTGGGCATACACACTGAGGAAACCAGATCTGAAAGAGACACGTGCACCCCAATGTTCATCGCAGCACTGTTTATAATAGCCAGGACATGGAAGCAACCTAGATGCCCATCAGCAGATGAATGGATAAGGAAGCTGTGGTACATATACACCATGGAATATTACTCAGCCATTAAAAAGAATTCATTTGAACCAGTCCTAATGAGATGGATGAAGCTGGAGCCCATTATACAGAGTGAAGTAAGCCAGAAAGATAAAGAACATTACAGCATACTGACACATGTATATGGAATTTAGAAAGGTGATAACGATAACCCTAAATGCAGAACAGAAAAAGAGACACAGAAACACAGAACAGACTTTTGAACTTTGTGGGAGAATGTGAGGGTGGGATATTAGAAAAGAACAGCATGTATACTATCTATGGTGAAACAGATCACCAGCCCAAGTGGGATGCATGAGACAATTGCTCGGGCCTGGTGCACTGGGAAGACCCAGAGGAATCGGGTGGAGAGGGAGGTGGGAGGGGGGATCGGGATTGGGAATACATGTAAATCCATGGCTGATTCATATCAATGTATGACAAAACCCACTGGGAAAAAAAAATAATAATAATAAAAATTAAAAAAAAAATAAAAAAAAAAAATATGAGGAGATTCAAAAGGTGTCAAAAATATGAGGAGCATGAAACGGTCTGAAAAAGAGGAGGAGCATGAATCGGTGTTGAAAATCATGAAGAGCCTGAAAACGTGTGAGAAATATGAAGAGCTTCAAAAGGTGTCAAAAATATGAAGAGCTTCAAAAGGTGTCAAAAATGAGAGGAGTATGAAGCGGTCTGAAAAATAGGAGGAGCATGAAGCGGTGTTCAAAAACATGAAGAGCCTGAAAAGGTGTGAAAAATATGAAGAGCTTCAAAAGGTGTCAAAAATGAGATGAGCATGAAACGGTCTGAAAAATAGGAGGAGCATGAAGTGGTGTTGAAAAAAAAGAAGAGACGGAAAAGGTGTGAAATATATGAAGGGCTTCAAAAGGTGTCAAAAATATGAGGAGAATGACGCGGTCTGAAAAATAGGAGGAGCATGAAGCGGTGTTCAAAAACATGAAGAGCCTGAAAAGGTGTGAAAAATATGAAGAGCTTCAAAAGGTGTCAAAAATATGAGGAGCATGAAACGGTCTGAAAAATAGGAGGAGCATGAAGCGGTGTTCAAAAACATGAAGAGCCTGAAAACGTGTAAAAAATATGAGGAGCTTCAAAAGGTGTGAAATACATGAGGTGCATTAAACGGTTTGAAAAATAGGAGGAGCATGAAGCGGTGTACAAAAACAGGAAAAGCCTGAAAAGTTGTGAAAAATATGAAGAGCTTCAAAAGTTGTCAAAAATATGAGGAGCATGAAAAGGTCAGAAAAATAGGAGGATCATGAAGCGGTGTTCAAAAACATGAAGAGCCTGAAAATGTGTGCAAAATATGAAGAATTTCAAAAGGTGTCAAAAATACGAGGATCATGAAACGTTCTGAAAAATAGGAGGATCATGAAGCGGTGTTCAAAAACATGAAGAGCCTGAAAAGGTGTGAAAAATATGAAGAGCTTCAAAAGGTGTCAAAAATATGAGGAGCATGAAACGGTCTGCAAAAAAGGAGGAGCATGAAGTGGTTTTGAAAAACTTGAAGAGCCTGACAATGTGTGAAAAATATGAAAAGCTTCAAAAGTTGTCAAAAATATGAGGAGCATGAAACGGTCTGAAAAATAGGAGGAGCATGAAGCGGTGTTCAAAAATATGAAGAGCCTGAAAAGGTGTGAAAAATATGAAGAGCTTCAAAAGGTGTAAAAAATATGAGGAGCATGAAACGGTCTGAAAAATAGGAGGATCATGAAGAGGTGTTGAAAAACATGAAGAGCCTGTAAAGGTGTGAGAAATATGAAGAGCTTCAAAAGGTGTCAAAAATATGAGGAGCATGAAACGGTCTGAAAAATAGGAGGAGCATGAAGCGGTGTTGAAAAACATGAAGAGCCTGAAAACGTGTGAAAAATATGAAGGGCTTCAATAGGTGTGAAATACATGAGGAGCATTAACTGGTCTGAAAAATAGGAGGAGCATGAAGTGGTGTTCAAAAACATGAAGAGCCTAAAAAAGGTGTGAAAAATATGAAGATTTCAAAAGGTTTCAAAAATGAAATGAGCATGAAACGGTCTGAAAAATAGAAGGAGTATGATGTGGTGTTGAAAACAAAGAAGAGACTGAAAAGGTGTGAAATATATGAAGAGCTTCAAAAAGTGTGAAATACATGAGGAGCATTAAACGGTCTGAAAAATAGGAGAAGCATGAAGCGGTGTTCAAAAACATGAAGAGCCTGAAAACGTGTGAAAAATACGAAGAGCTTCAAAAGGTGTGAAATACATGAGGAACATTTAACGGTCTGAAAAATAGGAGAAGCATGAAGAGGGGTTCAAAAACAGGAAGAGCTTGAAAAGTTGTGAAAAATATGAAGAGATTCAAAAGTTGTCAAAAATATGAGGAGCATGAAACGGTCTGAAAAATAGGAGGAGCATGAAGAAGTGTTCAAAAACATGAAGAGCCTGAAAAGGTGTGAAAAATATGAAGAGCTTCAAAAGGTGTGAAATACATGAGGAGCATGAAACTCTCTGAAAAATAGAAGGAGCATGATGTGGTGTTCAAAAACATGAAGAGCCTGAAAAAGTGTGAAAAATACGAAGAGCTTCAAAAGGTGTGAAAAATATGAGGAAGATGATACGGTTTGAAAAATAGGAGGAGCATGAAGCGGTGTTGAAAAACATGAAGAGTCTGAAAACGTGTGAAATTATGAAGAACTTCAAAAATATGAAAAATATGAAGAGCTTCAAAAGGTGTGAAAAATATGAAGAGCTTCAAAAGGTGTCAAAATGAGATGAGCATGAAACGGTCTGAAAAATAAGAGGAGCATGAAGTGGTGTTGAAAATAATGAAAAGCCTGAAAAGGTGTCAAATATATGAAGAGCTTCAAAATGTGTCAAAAATATGAGGAGAATGAAACGGTCTGTAAAATAGGAGGAGCATGAAATGGTGTTCAAAAACATGAAGAGCCTGAAGAGGTGTGAAAAATATGAAGAGCTTCAAAAGGTGTCAAAAATATGAGGAGCATGAAAAGTTCTGAAAAATAGGAGGAGCATGAAGCGGTGTTTAAAAACAGGAAGACCCTGAAAAGTAGTGAAAAATATGAAGAGCTTCAAAAGGTGTCAAAAATATGAGGAGCATGAAACGGTCTGAAAAATTGGAGGAATATGAAACGCTGTTCAAAAACATGAAGAGCCTGAAAAGGTGTGAAAAATATGAAGAGCTTCAAAAGGTGTCAAAAATATGAGGAGCATGGAACGGTTTTAAAAATAAGAGGAGCATGAAGTGGTGTTGAAAAACATGAAGAGCCTGAAAAGATGTGAAAAATATGAAGAGCTTCAAGAGGTGTCAAAAATATGAGGAGCGTGAAACGTTCTGAAAAATAGGAGGAGCATGAAGCAGTGTTGAAAAACATGAAGAGCCTGAAAAGGTGTGAAAAATAGAAACAGCTTCAAAAGGTGTCAAAAATATGAGGAGCATGAAACGGTCTAAAAAATAGGAGTACCATGAACCGGTGTTGAAAAACATGAAGAGCCTGAAAACGTGTGAAAAATATTAAGAGCTTCAAAATGTGTGAAAAATATGAAGAGCTTCAAAAGGTGTCAAAAAAGAGATGAGCATGAAACCGTCTGAAAAATAGGAGGAGAATGAAGTGGTGTTGAAAAAAATGAGGAGCCTGAAAAGGTGTGAAAAATATGAAGAGCTTCAAAAGGTGTCAAAAATGAGATGATCATGAAACGGTCTGAAAAATAGGAGGTGCATGAGGTGGTATTGAAAAAAAAGAAGAGACTGAAAAGGTGTGAAATATATGAAGAGCTTCAAAAGGTGTCAAAATATGAGGAGCATGAAACGGTCTGAAAAATAGGAGGATCATGAAGCGGTGTTCAAAAACATGAAGAGCCTGAAAAGGTGTGAAAAATATGAAGAGCTTCAAAGAGTGTCAAAAATATGAGGAGCATGAAACGGTCTGAAAAATAGGAGGAGCATGAAACGGTGATCAAAAACATGAAGAGCCTGAAAAGGTGTGAAAAATGTGAAGAGCTTCAAAAGGTGTGAAATACATGAGGAGCATGAAACGGGTTGAAAAATAGGAGAAGCATGAAGTGGTGTGGAAAAACATCAAGAGACTGAAAAGGTGTGAAAAATATGAAGAGCTTCAAAAGGTGTGAAATACATGAGGAGCAAGCACCGGTCTGAAAAATAGGAGGGGATGAAGAGGTGTTCAAAAATATGAAGAGCCTGAAAAGGTGTGAAAAATATGAAGAGCTTCAAAAGGTGTGAAAAATATGAAGAGCATGATAGGGTCTGAAAAATAGGAGGAGCATGAAGCGGTGTTCCAAACATGAAGAGCCTGAAAAGTTGTGAAAAATATGAAAAGCTTCCAAAGGTATAAAAAATGAGATGAGCATGAAACGGTCTGAAAAATAGGAGGAGCATGAAGCGGTGTTGAAAAAATGAAGAGCCTGAAAAGGTGTGAAAAATATGAAGAGCAACAAAAGGTGTCAAAAATATGAGGAGTATGAAACGGTCTGAAAAATAGGAGGAGCATGAAGCGGTGTTGCCAAACATGAGGAGCCTGAAAAGGTGTGAAAAATATGAAGAGCTTCAAAAGGTGAGAAAAATATGAAGTGCATGTAACGGTCTGAAAAATAGGAGGAGCATGAAGCGGTGTTGAAAAACATGAAGAGCCTGAAAAGGTGTGAACAATATGAAGAGGTTCAAAAGGTGTGAAATACATGAGGAGCATGAAACGGGTTGAAAAATAGGAGAAGCATGAAGTGGTGTGGAAAAACATCAAGAGCCTGAAAAGGTGTGAAAATATGAAGAGCTTCAAAAGGTGTGAAATACATGAGGAGCAAGAAACGGTCAGAAAAATAGGAGGAGCATGAAGAGTTGTTAAAAAACATGAACAGCCAGAAAAGGTGTGAAAAATATGAAAACATTCAAAAGATGTCAAAAATATGAGGAGCATGAAACGATCAGAAAATTAGGAGGAGCATGAAACCTTGTTCAAAAACATGAAGAGCCTAAAAAGATGTGAAAAATATGAAGAGCTTCAAAAGGTGTGAAATACATGAGGAGTATGAAATGGTCTGAAAAATAGGAGGAGCATGAAGCGGTGTTCAAAAACATGAAGATCCTGAAAAGTTGTGAAAAATGTGAAGAGCTTCAAAAGGTGTGAAAAATATGAGGAGCATAAAACAGTCTGAAAAATAGGAGGAGCATGAAGCGGTGTTCAAAAACATGAAGAGACTGAAAAGGTGTGATAAATATGAAGACCGTCAAAAGGTGTGAAATACATGAGCAGCATGAAACTGTTTGAAAAATAGGAGGAGCATGAAGCGGTGTTGAAAAACATGAAGAACCTGAAAACGTGTGAAAAATATGAAGAGCTTCAAAAGGTGGGAAAATATGAAGAGCTTCAAAACGTGTCAAAAATATGAGGAGCATGAAATGGTCTGAAAAATAGGAGGAGCATGAAGTGGTGTTGAAAACATGAAGAGCATGAAAAGGTGTGAAATATATGAAGAGCTTCAAAAGGTGTGAAAAATATGAGGAGCATGAAATGGTCTGAAAAATAGGAGGAGCATGAAGCGGTGTTGAAAAACATGAAGAGCCTGAAAAGGTGTGAAAAATATGAAGAACTACAAAAGGTGTGAAAAATATGAAGAGCTTCAAAAGGTGTCAAAAATGAGATGAGCATGAAACGGTCTGAAAAATATGAGGAGATTGAAGTTGTGTTGAAAAACATGAAGAGCCTGAAAAGGTGTGAAATATATGAGGAGCTTCAAAAGGTGTCAAAAATATGACGAGCATGAAACGGTCTGAACAATAGGAGGAGCATGAAGTGATGTTGAAAAACATGAAGAGCCTGAAAAGGTGTGAAAAATATGAAGAGCTTCAAAAGGTGTCAAATATATGAGGAGCATGAAACGGTCTGAAAAACAGGAGGAGCATGAAGCGTTGTTGAAAAACATGAAGAGCCTGAAAAATTGTGAAAAATATAAAGAGCTTCTAAAAGTGTCAAAAATATGAGGACAATGAAACGCTCTGGAAAATAGGAGTAGCATGAAGTGGTGTTGAAAAAGACGAAGAGCCTCAAAGGTGTGAAAAATTTGAAGAGCTTCAAAAGGTGTCAAAATTATGAGGAGCATGAAACGGTCTGAAAAATAGGAGGAGCATGAAGTGGTGTTGAAAAACATGAAGAGCCTGAAATGATGTGACATATATGAAGAGGTTCAAAAGGTGTGAAAAATATGAGGAGGTTCAAAAAGGGTCAAAAATATGAGGAGCATGAAACGGTCTGAAAGATACGAGGAGCATGAAAAGGTGTTCAAAAACATGAAGAGCCTGAAAAGGTGTGAAAAATATGAAGAGCTTTAAAAGGTGTAAAATACATGAATAGCATGAAACGGTCTGAAAAATAGGAGGAGCATGAAGCGGTGTTCAAAAATAAGAAGAGCCTGAAAAGGTGTGAAAAATATGAAAAGCTTCAAAATGTGTCAAAAATATGAGGAGCATGAAACGGTCTGAAAAATAGGAAGACCATGAAACGGTGTTCAAAAACATGAAGAACCTGAAAAGGTGTGAAAAATATGAAGAGTTTCTAAAGGTATCAAAAATATGAGGAGCATGAAACGGTCTGAAAAATAGGAAGACCATGAAACGGTGTTCAAAAACATGAAGAGCCTGTAAGGTGGGAAAATTATGAAGAGATTCAAAAGGTGTGAAATACATGAGGAGCATGAAACGGTCTGAAAAGTAGGAGGAGCATGAAGAAGTGTTTAGTAACATGAAGAGCCTGAAAAGGTATGAAAAATATGGACAGCTTCAAAAGGTGTCAAAAATATGACGAGTATGAAACGGTTTGAAAAATAGGAGGAGCTTGAAAAGGTGTTCAAAAACATGAAGAGCATGAAAAGGTGTGAAAAATATGAAGAGATTCAAAAGCTGTGAAATACATGTGGAGCATAAAACGGTCTCAAAAATAGGAGGAGCATGAAGCGGTGTTCGAAAACATGAAGAGCCAGACAAGGTGTGAAAAATATGAAGAGCCTCAAAACGTGTCAAAAATATGAGGAGCATGAAACGGTCTGAAAAATAGGAGGAGCATGAAATGTTGTTGAAAAACGTGAAGAGCCTGAAAACTTGTGAAAAAATATGAAGAGCTTCCAAAGGTGTCAAAAATGAGATGAGCATGAAACGGTCTGAAAAATAGGAAGAGCATGAAGCGGTGTTGAAAATCATGAAGCCTGAAAAGGTGTGAATAATATGTAGAGCTTCAAAAGGTGTGAAAATACGAAGAGCTTCAAAAGCTGTCAAAATAAGATGATCATGAAACGGTCTGAAAATTAGGAGGAGCATGTAGTGGTTTTGAAAAATATGAAGAGCCTGAAAAGTTGTGAAATATATGAAGAGCTTCAAAAGGAGTGAAAATATGAAGAGCTTCAAAAGCTGTCAAAATGAGATGAGAATGAAACGGTCTGAAAATTAGGAGGAGCATGAAACGGTGTTCAAACAAATGAAGAGCCTGAAAAGGTGTGAAAAATAAGAAGAGCTTCAAAAGTTGTGAAATACATGAGGAGCATGAAACTGTGTGTTAAATAGGAGGAGCATGAAGTGGTGCTCAAAAACATGAAGAGCCTGAAAAGGTGTGAAAAATAAGAAGAGCTTCAAAAGGTGTGAAATACATGAGAGGAATGAAACTGTCTGAAAAATAGGAGGAGCATGAAGCGGTTGTGAAAAACATGAAGAGCCTGAAAAGTTGTGAAAAATATAAAGAGCTTCTAAAGGTGTCAAAAATATGAGGACAATGAAACCCTCTGGAAAATAGGAGTAGCATGAAGTGGTGTTGAAAAAGATGAAGAGCCTGAAAAGGTGTGAAAAATTTGAAGAGCTTCAAAAGGTGTCAAAATTATGAGGAGCATGAAACGGTCTGAAAAATAGGAGGAGCATGAAGTGGTGTTGAAAAACATGAAGAGCCTGAAATGATGTGAAATATATGAAGAGGTTCAAAAGGTGTGAGAAATATGAGGAGGTTCAAAAAGGGTCAAAAATATGAGGAGCATGAAACGGTCTGAAAAATACGAGGAGCATGAAAAGGTGTTCAAAAATATGAAGAGCCTGAAAAGGTGTGAAAAATATGAAGAGCTTCAAAACGTGTTAAATACATGAATAGCATGAAACGGTCTGAAAAATAGGAGGAGCATGAAGCGGTGTTCAAAAACATGAAGAGCCTGAAAAGGTGTGAAAAATATGAAGAGCTTCAAAAGGTGTCAAGTATATGAGGAGCATGAAACGGTAGGAAAAATAGGAGGAACATGAAGCGGTGTTCAAAAACATGAAGAGCCAGAACAGGTTTGAAATATAGGAAGAGCTTCAAAGGGTGTCAAAATTATGAGGAGCATGAAACAGTCTGAAAAATAGGAGGAGCATGAAACAGTGTTGAAAAACATGAAGAGCCTGAAAAGGTGTGAAAAATATGAAGAGCTTCAAAAGGTATGAAAAATATGAAGAGCTTCAAAAGGTGTCAAAAAAGAGATGAGCATGAAACGGTCTGAAAAATAGGTGGAGCATGAAATTGTGTTCAAAAAAATGAAGAGCCTGAAATGGTGTGAAATATATGAAGATTTCAAAAGGTGTCAAAAATATGAGGAGCATGAAACGGTCTGAAATATATATTAGGAGCATGAACCGGTGTTCAAAAACATGAAGGCCTGAAAAGGTGTGAAAAATATGAGGAGCTTCAAAAGGTGTGAAAAATATGAAGAGCTTCAGATGTGTCAAAAATGAGATGAGCATGAAACGGTCTGAAAAATATGAGGAGATTGAAGTTGTGTTGAAAACATGAAGAGCCTGAAAAGGTGTGAAATATATGAGGAGCTTGAAAAGGTGTCAAAAATATGAGAAGCATGAAACGATCTGAAAAATAGGAGGTGCATGAAGTGATGTTGAAAAACATGAAGGCCTGAAAAGGTGTGAAAAATATGAGGAGCTTCAAAAGGTGTGAAAAATATGAAGAGCTTCAAAATGTGTCAAAAATGAGATGAGCATGAAACGGTCTGAAAAATATGAGGAGATTGAAGTTGTGTTGAAAAACATGAAGAGCCTGAAAAGGTGTGAAATATATGAGGAGCTTCAAAAGGTGTCAAAAATATGGCGAGCATGAAACGGTCTGAAATATAGGAGGAGCATGAAGCGTTGTTGAAAATATGAAGAGCCTGATAACATGTGAAAAATATGAGAAGCTTCAAAAGGTGTGAAAAATATGAAGAGCTTCAAAAGATGTTAAAAATGAGATGAGCATGAAACGGTCTGAAAAATAGGGGGAGCAAGAAGTGGAGTTAAAAACCATGAAGAGCATGAACAGGTGTGAAATATATGAGGAGCTTCAAAATGTGTCAAAAATATGAGGAGCATGAAACGGTCTAAAAAATAAGAGAATCATGCAGCGGTGTTGAAAACATGAACAGCCTGAAAAGGTGTGAAAAATATGAAGTGCTACAAAAGGTGTCAAATATATGAGTAGCATGAAATGGTCTGAAAAATAGGAGCAGCATGAAACGGTTTTGAAAAACATGAAGAGTCTGAAAAGGTGTGAAAATTAGGAAGAGCTTCAAGGTGTCAAAAATATGAGGAGCATGAAACAGTCTGAAAAATAGGAAGAGCATGAAATGGTTTTGAAGAATATGAAGAGCATGAAAAGGTGTGAAAAATATGAAGAGCTTCAAAAGGTGTCAAAAATATGAGAAGCATGAAATGAGTGAAAAAAAGGAGGAGCATGAAGAGGTGTTGAAAAACATGAAGAGCATGAAAAGGTGTGAAAAATATGAAGAGCTTCAAAAGGTGTCAAAAATATGAGGAGCATGAAACCGTCTGAAAATTAGGAGGAGCATGAAGCGGTTTTGAAAAACATGAAGAGCCTGAAAAGGTGTGAAAAATATGAAGAGCTTCAAAAGTTGTCAAAAATATGAGGAGCATGAAACAGTCTGAAAAATAGGTGGAGCATGAAACGGTATTCAAAAACATGAAGAGCATGAAAAGGTGTGAAAAATATGAAGAGCTTCAAAAGTTGTCAAAAATATGAGGAGCATGAAACAGTCTGAAAAATAGGTGGAGCATGAAACGGTATTCAAAAACATGAAGAGCATGAAAAGGTGTGAAAAATATGAAGAGCTTCAAAAGGTGTCAAAAATATGAGGAGCATGAAACAGTCTGAAAAATAGGATGAGCATGAAATGGTTTTGAAGAATATGAAGAGCATGAAAACCTGTGAAAAATATGAAGAGTTTCAAAAGGTGTTAAAAATATGAGAAGCATGCAATGAGTGAAAAAAAGGAGGAGCATGAAGAGGTGTTGAAAAACATGAAGAGCCTGAAAAGGTGTGAAAAATATGAAGAGCTTCAAAAGGTGTCACATATATGAGGAGCATGTAACGGTCTGAAAAATAGGAGGAGCAGAAACATTGTTTAAAAACATGAAGATCCTGAAAAGGTGTGAAAAATATGAAGAGCTTCAAAAGGTGTCAAAAATATGAGGAGCATGAAACAGTCTGAAAAATAGGATGAGCATGATACGGTTTTGAAAAACATGAAGAGCATGAAAAGGTGGAAAAATATGAAGAGCTTCAAAAGGTGTCAAAAATATGAGCATGAAACGGTCAGAAAAAAAGGAGTAGCATGAAGAGGTGTTCAAAAACATGAAGAGCCTGAAAAGGTGTGAAAAATATGTAGAGCTTCAAAAGGTGTCAAAGATATTAGAAGCATGAAACAGTCTGAAAAATAAGATGAGCATGAAACGGTTTTGAAAAAGATGAAGAGCATGAAAAGGTGTGAAAAATATGAAGAGCTTCAAAAGGTGTCAAAAATATGAGGAGCATGAAACGGTCTGAAAAATAGGATGAGCATGAAATGGTTTTGAATAAGATGAAGAGCATGAAAAGGTGTGAAAAATATGAAGAGCTTCAAAAGGTGTCAAAAATATGAGAAGCATGAAATGACTGAAAAAAAGGAGGAGCATGAAGCGGTGTTGAAAAACATGAAGAGCATGAAAAAGTAGGAAAAATATGAAGAGCTTCAAAAGGTGTCACATAAATGAGGAGAATGTAACGGTCTGAAAAATAGGAGGAGCATGAAGCGGTGTCTAAAAAAATGAAGATCCTGAAAAGGTGTGTAAAATATGAAGAGCTTCAAAAGGTGTCAAAAATATGAGGAGCATGAAACAGTCTGAAAAATAGCATGAGATTGATACGGTTTTGAAAAAGATGAAGAGCATGAAAAGGTGTGAAAAATATGAAGAGCTTCAAAACGTGCCAATAATATGAGGAGCATGAAACGGTCTGAAAAAGAGGAGGAGCATGAAGCGGTGTTGAAAAACATGAAGAGCCAGACAAGGTGTGAAATATATGAAGAACTTCAAAAGGTGCCAAAAATATGAGGAATCTGAAACGGTGTGAAAAATAGGAGGTACATGAAGCAGTGTTCAAAAATATGAAGAGCCTGAAAAGGTGTGAAAAATATGAAGAGCTTCAAAAGGTGTGAATACATGAGGAGCATGAAACGGTCTGAAAAATAGGAGGAGCATGAAGCAGTGTTGAAGAACATGAAGAGCTTCAAAAGGTGTGTAAAATAAGAAGAGCTTCAAAAGGTGTCAAAAAAGAGATGAGTATGAAACGGTCTGAAATATACGAGGAGCATGTAGTGGTGTTGACAAGCATGAAGAGCCTGAAATGGTGTGAAACATATGAAGAGCTTTAAAAGGTGTCAAAAATATGAGGAGCATGAAACAGTCTGAAAAATGGTAGGAGCATGAAGCGGTGTTGAAAAACAAGAAGAGGCTGAAAAGGTGTGAAAAATATGAAGAGCTTCAAAAGGTGTGAAAAATACGAAGAGCTTCAAACGGTGTGAAAATTATGAGGAGCAAGAAACGGTCTGAAAAACAGGAGTAGCATGAAGCGGTGTTGAAAAACATGAAGAGGCTGAAAAGGTGTGAAATATATCAAGAGCTTCAAAGGTGTGAAAAATATGAAGAGCTTCTAAACGTGTCAAAATTATGAGGAGCATGAAACGGTCTTAAAAATATGAGGAGCATGGGGTCGTGTTGAAAACCATGAAGAGCCTGAAAAGGCGTGAAATATATGAAGAGCTTCAAAAGGTGTCAAATATATGAGGAGCATGAAATGGTCCGAAAAATAGGAGGATCATGAAACGGTGTTGAAAAACATGAAGAGCCTGAAAAGTTGTGAAAAATATGAAGAGCTTCAAAAGGTGTCAAATATATGAGGAGCATGAAACGGTCTGAAAAATAGCAGGAGCATGAAGCGGTGTTGAAAAACATGAAGAGCATGAAAAGGTGTGAAAAATATGAAGAGCTTCAAAAGGTGTGAAAAATATGAGGAGCATAAAACGGTCTGAAAAAGAGGAGTAGCATGAAGCGGTGTTCAACAAAATGAAGAGCCTGAAAAGGTGTGAAAAATATGAAGAGCTTCAAAAGTTGTCAAATATATGAGGAGCATCAAACGGTCTGAAAAATGGGAGGCGCATGAAACAGTGACCAAAATATGAAGAGCCTGAAAAGGTGTGAAAAATATGAAGGGCTTCAAGAAGTGTGAAATACATGAGGTACATGAAACGGGCTGAAAAATAGGAGAAGCATGAAGTGGTGTCGAAAAACATGAAGAGCCTGAAAAGGTGTGAAAAATATGAACAGCTTCAAAAGGTTTGAAAAATATGAAGAGCTTGAAAAGTTGTCAAAAATATGAGGAGCATAAATCGGTCTGAAAAATAGGAGGAGCATGAAGCGGTGTTCAAAAACATGAACAGCCTGAAAAGGTGTGAAAAATATGAAGAGCTTCAAAAGGTGCCAAAAATATGAGGAGCATCAAACGGTTTGAAAAATAGGAGGAACATGAAGTGGTGTTGAAAAACATGAAGAGCCTGAAAAGGTGTGAAAAATATGAAGAGCTTCAAAATGTGTGAAATACATGAGGAGCATGAAACGGTCTGAAAAATAGGAGGACCATGAAGCCATGTTGAAAAACATGAAGAGCCTGAAAAGGTGTGAAAAATATGAAGAACTTCAAAAGGTGTGAAAAATATGAGGAGCATGAAACGGTCTGAAAAATAGCAGGAGCATGAACCGGTGTTCAAAAACATGAAGAGCCTGAAAACGTGTGAAAAATATGAAGAGCTTCAATAGGTGTCAAAATATGAGGAGCATGAAACGATCTGAAAAATAGGAGGAGCATGAAGCGCTGTGGAAAAACATGAAGAGCATGAAAATGTGTGAAAAATATGAAGAGCTTCAAAAGGTGTCAAAAAGTGATGAGCATGAAACGGGCTGAAAATAGGACGAGCATGAAGTGCTGTTCAAAAACATGAAGAGCCTGAAAAGGTGTGAAAAATATGAAGAACTTCAAAATGTGTGAAAAATATGAGAAGCATGAAACGGTCTGAACGATAGGAGGAGCATGAAGTGGTGTTGAGAAACCTGAAGTGCCTGAAAAGTTGTGAAATATATGAAGAGCTTCAAAAGGTGTGAAAAATATGAGTAGCTTCAAAAGGTGTCAAAATATGAGGAGCCTGAAACGGTCTGAAAAATAGGAGGAGCATGAAGTCGTGTTGAAAAATATGAAGAGACTGAAAAGGTGTGAAATATATGAGGAGCTTCAAAAGGTGTCAAAAATAAGAAGAGCATGATACTGTCTGAAAAATAGAGAAGCATGAAGTGGTGTTGAAAATCATGAAGAGCCTATAAAGATGTGAAAAATATGAAGAGCTTCAAAAGGTGTCAAAAATATGAGGAACATGAAAAGGTCTGAAAAATAGAGGAGCATGAAGTCGTGTTGAAAATCATGAAGAACCTATAAAGATATGAAAAATATGAAGAGCTTCAAAAGGTGTCAAAAATATGAGGAACATGAAAAGGTCTGAAAAGTAGGAGGAGCATGAAGCTGTGTTAAAAAATATGAGAGCCTGAAAAGGTGTGAAAAATGTGAAGAGCTTCAAAAGGTGTGAAATACATGAGGAGCATGAAACGGTCTGACAAATAGGAGGACATGAAACGGTGTTCAAAAACATGAAGAGCCTGAAAAGGGGAGAAAAATATGAAGAGCTTCAAGAGGTGTCAAAAATAGGAGGAGCATGAAACGTTCTGAAAAATAGGAGGAGCATGAAACGGTGTTCAAAAACATGAAGAGCCTGAAAAGGGGTGAAAAATATGAAGAGTTTCAAAAGGTGTCAAAAATATGAGCAGCATGAATCGGTGTTCAAAAACATGAAGAGCCTGAAAAAGTGTGAAATATGAAGAGCTTCAAAAGGTGTCAAAAATATGAGGAGCATGAAACGGTCTGAAAAATAGAAGGAGCATGATGCGGTGTTCAAAAACATGAAGCCTGAAAAGGTGTGAAAAATATGAAGAGTTTCAAAAGGTGTCAAAAATATGAAGAGCATGAAACGGTCTGAAAAATAGGAGGAACAAGAAGCGGTGTTGAAAAACATGAAGAGCCTGAAAACGTTTCAAAAACATGAAGAGCTTCAAAACATGTGAAAAATATGAAGAGCTTCAAAAGGTGTCAAAAATGAGATGAGCATGAAACGGTCTGAAAAATTGGAGGAGGATGAAGTGGTTTTGAAAAACATAAAGAGCCTGAAAATGTGTAAAATATATGAAGAGCTTCAAAAGGTGTCAAAAATATGAGGAGCATGAAACGGTCTGAAATAGAGCAGGAGCCTGAAACGGTGTTCAAAAACATGAGGAGCCTGAAAAGGTCTGAAAAATATGAACAGCTTTAAAAGGTGTGAAAAATATGAGGAGCTTCAAAAGGTGTGAAAAATAAGAGGAGAATGAAAGGGTCTGAAAAATAGCAGAAGCATGAAGTGGTGTGGAAAAACATGAAGAACCTGAAAAGGTGTGAACATATGAAGAGCTTCAAAAGATGTGAAATACATAAGGAGCATGAAACGATCTGAAAAATTGAAGGACCGTGAAGCTGTGTTGAAAAACATGAAGAGCCTGAAAAGGTGTGAAATATATGAAGAGCTTCAAAAGGTGTCAAAAATATGAGGAGCATGAAACGGTCTGAAAAATAGGAAGAGCATGAGTGGTGTTGAAATACATGAAGAGGCTGAAAAGGTGTGAAATATATGAAAAGCTTCAAAACGTGTCATAAATATGAGGAGTATGAAACAGTCTGAAAAATAGGAGGAGCATGAAGCGGTGTTCAAAACCATGAAGAGCCTGAAAAGGTGTGAAATATATGAAGAGCTTTAAGGGTGTCAAAAATATGAGGAGCATGATACAATCTGAAAAATAGAAGGAGCATGAAACGGTGTTGAAAAACATGAAGAGCCTGAAAAGGTGTGAAAAACATGAAGAGCCTGAAAAGGTGTGAAAAAGATGAAGAGCCTCAAAAGGTGTGAAATATATGTAGAGCTTCAATAGGTGTCAAAAATATGACGAGCATGAAACGGTCTGAAAAATAGGAGGAGCATGAAGCGGTGTTGAAAATCATGAAGAGTCTGAAAAGTTGTGAAAAACACGAAGAGCCTGAAAAGGTGTGAAAAACATGAAGAGCCTCAAAAGGTGTGAAATATATGAAGAGCTTCAAAAGGTATAAAAATATGAGGAGCATGAAACGATCTGAAAAATAGGTGGAGCAAGAAGTGGTGTTGAAAAACATGAAGGGCATGAAAATGTGTGAATAATATGAAGAGCTTCGAAAGGTGTCAAAAATATGACGAGCATGAAAACGTCTGAAAAATAGGAGGAGCATGAAGCGGTGTGAAAAACTTGAAAGAGCCTGAAAAGGTGTGAAATATATGAAGAGCTTCAAAAGGCGTCAAAAATAGGAGGAGCATGAAACGCTCTGAAAAATAGGAGGAGCATGAGGCGGTGTTGAAAAACATGAAGAGGCTGAAAAGGTGTGAAAAATATGAAGAGCTTCAAAAGGTGTCAGAAATATGAGGAGCATGAAATTGTCTGAAAAATAGGAGGAGCATGAAAAGGTGTTCAAGAACATGAAGAGCCTGAAAAGGTGTGAAAAACATGAAGAGACTGAAAAGGTGTGAAATATATGAAAAGCTTCATAATGTGTCAAAAATATGAGGAGCATGAAGCGGTGTTGAAAAACATGAAGATCCTGAAAAGAAGTGAAATATATGACGAGCTTCAAAAGGTGTCAAAAATATGAGGAGCATGAAGCGTTGTTGAAAAACATGAAGAGCCTGAAAAGGTGTGAAATATATGAAGAGCTTCAAAAGGTGTCAAAAATATGAGGAGCACGAAACGGTCTGAAAAATAGGAGTAGCATGAAGCGGTGTTGAAAAACATGAAGACCCTGAAAAGGTGTGAAAAATATTAAGAGCTTCAAAACGTGTCAAAAATATGAGGAGCATGAAACAGTCTGTAAAATCGGAAGAGCATGAGTGGTGTTGAAATACATGAAGAGGCTGAAAAGGTGTGAAATATATGAAGAGTTTCAAAACGTGTCATAAATATGAGGAGTACGAAACAGTCTGAAAAATACGAGGAGCATGAAGCGGTGTTCAAAACCATGAAGAGCCTGAAAAGGTGTGAAATATATGAAGAGCTTCAAGGGTGTCAAAAAAATGAGGAACATGAAACAGTCTGAAAAATAGAAGGAGCATGAAACGGTGTTGAAAAACATGAAGAGCCTGAAAAGGTGTGACAAACATGAAGAGCCTGAAAAGTTGTGAAAAACATGAAGAGCCTGAAAAGGTGTGAAAAAGATGAAGAGCCTCAAAAGGTGTAAAATATATGAAGAGTTTCAATAGGTGTCAAAAATATGAGGAGCATGAAACGGTCTGAAAAATATGAGGAGCATCAAATGGTGCTGAAAAACATGGAGAGCCTGAAAAGGTTTGAAAAATATGAAGAGCTTCAAAAGGTGTCAAAAATATGAGGAGCATGAAACGGTCTGAAAAATAGGAGGAGCATGTAATGGTTTTGAAAACCACGAAGAGCCTGAAGAGGAGTGAAATACATGAAGAACTTCAAAAGGTGTTAAAAATATGAGAAGCATGAAATGGTGTTCAAAAACATGAAGAGCCTGACAAGCTGTGAAAAATATGAAGAGGTTCAAAAATTGTCAAAAATATGAGGAGCATGAAACTGTTCTGAAAAATAGGTGCAGCATAAAGCGGTGTTGAAAAACATGAAGGACTGAAAATGTGTGAAACATATGAAGAGCTTCAAAAGGTGAAAAAATATGAGGAGCATGAAACGGTCTGAAACATAGGAGGAGCATGAAGGAGTGTTCAAAACATGCAGAGCCTGAAAAGATGTGAAAAATATGAAGAGCTCCAAAAGTTGTCAAAAATATGAGGAGCAGGAAACGGTCTGAAAAATAGGAGGAGCATGAAACGGTGTTCAAAAACTTGAAGATACTGAAAAGATGTGAAAAATATGAAGAGCTTCAAAAGGTGTCAAAAATATGAGGAGCATAAAATGGTCTGAAAAATAGGAGGAGCATGAAACGGTGTTCAAAAATATGAAGAGCCTGAAAAGGCATGAAATATAAGAAGATCTTCAAAAAGTGTCAAAATTATGAGGAGCATGAAACGGTCTGAAAAATAGGAGGAGCATGAAGCGGTGTTCAAAAAGATGAAGAGCCTGAAATGGTGTGAAAATATGAGGAGCATGAAACGGTCTGAAAAATATGAGGAGCATGAAGCGGTGTTTCAAAACATGAAGAGCCTGAAAACATGTGAAAAATATGAAGCACTTCAAAAGGTGTCAAAAATATGAGGAGCATGAAACGGTCTGAAAAATAGGAGGAAAATGAAACGGTGTTCAAAATCATTAAGAGCCTGAAAATGTGTGAAAAATATGAAGAGCTTCAGAAGGTGTGAAAAATATGAGAAGCATGAAGCGGTTATCAAAAACTTGAAGATACTGAACAGGTGTGAAAAATATGAAGAGCTTCAAAAAGTGGCAAAAATATGAGGAGCATGAAACTGTTCTGAAAAATAGGTGCAGCATAAAGCGGTGTTGAAAAACATGAAGGGTCTGAAAATGTGTGAAACATATGAAGAGCTTCAAAAGGTGAAAAAATAGGAGGAGCATGAAACGGTCTGAAAAATAGGAGGCGCATGAAGTAGTGTTCCAAAACATGAAGTGCCCGAAAAAGTGTTAAAAATATGAAGAGCTTCAAAAGGTGTCAAATATATGAGGAGCATGAAACTGTCTGAAAAATAAGAGGAGTATGAAACGGTGTTTAAAGTCATTAAGAGCCTGAAAAGGTGTCAAAAATATGAGGAGCAGGAAACAGTCTGAAAATAGGAGGAGCATGAAACGGTGTTGAAAAACATGAAGAGCATGAAAAGGTGTGAAAAATATGAAGAGCTTCAAAAAGTGGCAAAAATATGAGGAGCATGAAACGGTATGAAAAATAGGAGGAGCATGAAACCGTGTTCAAAAACATGAAGAGCCTGAAAAGCTGTGAAAAATATGAGGAGCATGAAACGGTCTGAAAAATAGGAGGAAAATGAAATGGTGTTCAAAATCATTAAGAGGCTGAAAAGCTGTGAAAAATATGAGGAGCATGAAACGGTCTGAAAAATAGGAGGAGCATGAAGTGGTGTTGAAAAACATGAAGAGCCTGAAAAGTTGTGAAAAATATGAAGAGCTTCAGAAGGTGTGAATAATATGAGGAGCATGAAGCGGTGTTCAAAAACTTGAAGATACTGAAAAGGTGTGAAAAATATGAAGAGCTTCAAAAGGTGTCAAAAATATGAGGAGCATGAAACGGTCTGAAAAATAGGAGGAAAATGAAAGGGTGTCCAAAATCATTAAGAGCCTGAAAAGGTGTGAAAAATATGAAGAGCTTCAAAAGGTGTCAAAAATATGAGGAGCATGAAACGGTCTGAAAAATATTAGGAGCATGAAACGGTGTTGAAAAACACGAAGAGCCTAAAAAGGAGTGAAAAATATGAGGAGCTTCAAAAGGTGTCAAATATATAAGGAGCATGAAACGGTCTGAAAAATAGGAGCAGCCTGAAACGGTGTGGAAAAACATGAAGAGACTGAAAATGTGTGAAAAATATGAAGAGCTTCAAAAGGTTTCAAAATTATGATGCGCATGAAACTGTCTTAAAAATAGGAAGAGCATGAAGCGGTGTTGAAAAACATGAAGAGCCTAAAAAGGAGTGAAATATATGAAGAGCTTCAAAAGAAGTCAAAAATATAAGAAGCATGAAACGGTCTGAAAAATAGGAGGAGCATGAAGCGGTGTTGAAAAATATGAAGAGCCTGAAAAGGTGTGAAAAATATGAAAAGTTTCAAAACATGTAAAAATATGAGGAGCATGAAACGGTGTTCAGAAACATGAAGAGCCTGAAATGGTGTGAAAAATATGAAGAGCTTCAAAAGGTGTCAAAAATATGAGGAGCATGAAGCGTTCTGAAAAATAGGAGGAGCATGAAACGGTGTTGAATAAGACGAAAAGCCTAAAAAGGAGTGAAAAATATGAAGAGCTTCAAAAGGTGTCAAAAGTATGAGGAACATGAAGCGTTCTGAAAAATAGGAGGAGCATGAAACGGTGTTGAAAAACACGAAGAGCCTAAAAAGGAGTGAAATATATGAAGAGCTTCAAAAGAAGTCAAAAATATAAGGAGCATGAAACGGTCTGAAAAATAGGAGGAGCATGAAGCGGTGTTGAAAAACATGAAGAGCCTGAAAAGGTGTGAAATATATGAAGAGGTTCAAAAGGTGTCAAAAATAGGAGGAGCATGAAACAGTTTGAAAAATAGGAAGAGCATGAAGTGGTGTTGAAAAACATGAAGAGCCTGAAAAGGTGTGAATAATATGAAGAGCTTCAAAAGGAGTCAAATATATGAGGAGCATGAAACTGTCTGAAAAATAGGAGGAGCATGAAACGGTCTGAAAAATAGGAGGAGCATGAAACGGTGTTGCAAAACATGAAGAGCCTGAAAAGGTGTGAAATATATGAAGAGCTTCAAAAGTTTTCAAAAGTATGAGGAGCATGATACGGTCTGAAAAATAGGAGGAGCATGAAGCGGTGTTGAAAAGTGAAGAGCCTGAAAAGGTGTGAAAAACATGAAGCGCTTCAAAAGTTGTCAAAAATATGAGGAACATGAAACGGTCTGAAAAATAGGAGGATCAAGAATCGGTGTTGACAAAAAGAAGAGCCTGAAAAGTTGTGAAATATATGAAGAACTTCAAAACGTGTCAAATATATGAGGAGCATGAAATGGTCTGAAAAATAGGAGCCCCATGAAGCGGTGTTAGAAAACATAAACAGCCTGAAAAGGTGTGAAATATATGAAGAGCTTCAAAAGGTGTCAAAAATATGAGGAGCATAAAACGCTCTGAATATTAGGGGGAGCATGAAACGGTCTTCAAAAACATGAAGAGCCTGAAAAGGTGTTAAAAATATGAAGAGCTTCAAAACTTGTCAATAATATAACGAGAATGAAACGGTCTGAAAAATAGGAGGAGCATGAAGCGGTGTTGAAAAACATGAAAAGCCTGAAAAGGTGTGAAAAATAAGAAGAGCTTCAAAAGGTGTCAAAAATATGAGGAGCATGAAACGGTCTGAAAAACAGGAGGAGCATGACGCGGTGTTGAAAAACATGAGGAGCCTGAAAAGGTGTGAAATATATGAAGAGCTTCAAAAGGTATCAAAAATATGAGGAGCATGAAAAGGTCTGAAGAATAGGAGGAGTAAGAAGCGGTGTTGAAAAACATGAAGAGCCTGAAAAAGTGTGAAATACATGAAGAGCTTCAAAATTGTCAAAAATATGAAGAGCATGAAACGGTCTGAAAAATAGGAGGAGCATGAAGCGGTGTTGCAAAACATGAAGAGCCTGAAAAGGTGTGAAAAACATGAAGAGCCTGAAAATGTGTGAAATATATGAAGAGCTTCAAATGGTGTCAAAAATATGAGGATCATGAAACAGTCTGAAAAATATGAGGAGCATGAAACGGCATTCAAAAACATGAAGAACCTGAAATGGTGTGAAAAATATGAAGAACTTAAAAACGTGTCAAAAATAGGAGGAGTTTCAAACGGTCCGAAAAATAGGAAGAGCATGAAGGGGTGTTGCAAAACATGAAGAGCCTGAAAAGGTGTGAAAAACATGAAGAGCCTGAAAAGGTGTAAAAAATATGAAGAGCTTCAAAAAGTGTCAAAAATATGAGGAGCATGAAACGATCTGAAACATAGTAGGAGCATGCAGTGTTGTTCAAAAACATGAAGAGCCTGAAAAGGTGTGAAATATATGAAGAGCTTCAAAAGGTGTCAAAAATATGAGGAGCATGACATGGTCTGAAAAATAGGAGGAGCATGACGCGGTGTTGAAAAACATGAAGAGCCTGAAAAGGTGTGAAATATATGAAGAGCTTCAAAAGGTGTCAAAAATATAAGAAGCATGAAACGTTCTTAAAAATAGGAGGAGCATGTAACGGTGTTGAAAAACATGAAGAGCCTGAAAATGTGTGAAAAATATGAAGAGCTTCAAAAGGTGTCAAAAATAGAAGGAGCATGAAGCGGAGTTGAAAAACATGAAGAGCTTCAAAATGTGTCAAAAATATGAGGAGCATGATACGGTCTCAAAAATAGGAGGAGCATGAAGCGGTGTTGAAAAACATGAAGAGCCTGGAAAGGTGTGAAATATATGAAGAGATTCAAAAGTGTCACAAATAGGAGGAACATGAAACGGTCTGAAAAATAGGAGGAGCATGAAGTGGAGTTGAAAAAAATGAATAGCCTGAAAAGGTGTGAAAAATATTAGGAGCATGAAACAGTCTGAAAATAGGAGGAGTATCAAATGGTGCTGAAAAACATGGAGAGCCTGAAAAGGTTTGAAAAATATGAAGAGCTTCAAAAGGTGTCAAAAATATGAGGAGCATGAAATGGTGTTCAAAAACATGAAGAGCCTGAAAATGTGTGAAAAATATGAGGAGCATGAAACGGTCTTAAAAATATGTGGAGCATGAAGCGGTGTTCAAAAACATGAAGAGCCTGACAAGGTGTGAAAAATATGAAGAGGTTCAAAAAGTGTCAAAAATATGAGGAGCATGAAACTGTTCTGAAAAATAGGTGCAGCATAAAGCGGTGTTGAAAAACATGAAGGGTCTGAAAATGTGTGAAACATATGAAGAGCTTCAAAAGGTGAAAAAATATGAGGAGAATGAAACGGTCTGAAACTTAGGAGGAGCATGAAGGAGTGTTCAAAACATACAGAGCCTGAAAAGGTGTGAAAAATATGAAGAGCTCCAAAAGTTGTCAAAAATATGAGGAGCAGGAAACGGTCTGAAAAATAGGAGGAGCATGAAACGGTGTTCAAAAACTTGAAGATACTAAAAAGATGTGAAAAATATGAAAAGCATCAAAAGGTGTCAAAATATGAGGAGCATGAAACATTCTGAAAAATAAGAGGAGTATGAAACGGTGTTGAACAACATTAAGAGCATGAAAAGGTGTGAAAAATATGAAGAGATTAAAAAGGTGTCAAAATATGAGGAGCATGAAACGGTCTGAAAAATAGGAGGCGCATGAAGTGGTGTTCAAAAACATGAAGAGCCAGAAAAGGTGTGAAAAATATGAAGAGCTTCAAAAGGTGTCAAGTATATGAGGAGCATGAAACTGTCTGAAAAATAAGAGGAGTATGAAACGGTGTTCAAAATCATTAAGAGCCTGAAATGGTGTCAAAAATATGAGGAGCATGAAACAGTCTGAAAATAGGAGGAGCATGAAACGGTGTTGAAAAACATGAAGAGCATGAAAAGGTGTGAAAAATATGAAGAGCTTCAAAAGGTGTCAAATAGGAGTAGCATGAAACGGTGTTCAAAAACATGAAGAGCCTGAAAAGGTGTGCAAAATTTGAAGAGCTTCAAAACGTGTGAAAATATGAGGTGCATGAAACGGTCTGAAAAATAGGAGGAGCATGAAACGGTCTTAAAAAACATGAAGAGCATGAAACGTTCTGAAAAATAGGAGGAGCATGAAACGGTGTGGAAAAACATGAAGAGACTGAAAATGTGTGAAAAATATGAAGAGCTTCAAAAGGTTTCAAAATTATGATGCGCATGAAACTGTCTTAAAAATAGGAAGAGCATGAAGCGGTGTTGAAAAACACGAAGAGCCTAAAAAGGAGTGAAAAATATGAGGAGCTTCAAAAGGTGTCAAATATATAAGAAGCATGAAACGGTCTGAAAAATAGGAGCAGCCTGAAACGGTGTGGAAAAACATGAAGAGACTGAAAATGTGTGAAAAATATGAAGAGCTTCAAAAGGTTTCAAAATTATGATGCGCATGAAACTGTCTTAAAAATAGGAAGAGCATGAAGCGGTGTTGAAAAACATGAAGAGCCTAAAAAGGAGTGAAATATATGAAGAGCTTCAAAAGAAGTCAAAAATATAAGAAGCATGAAACGGTCTGAAAAATAGGAGGAGCATGAAGCGGTGTTGAAAAATATGAAGAGCCTGAAAAGGTGTGAAAAATATGAAAAGTTTCAAAACATGTAAAAATATGAGGAGCATGAAACGGTGTTCAGAAACATGAAGAGCCTGAAATGGTGTGAAAAATATGAAGAGCTTCAAAAGGTGTCAAAAATATGAGGAGCATGAAGCGTTCTGAAAAATAGGAGGAGCATGAAACGGTGTTGAATAAGACGAAAAGCCTAAAAAGGAGTGAAAAATATGAAGAGCTTCAAAAGGTGTCAAAAGTATGAGGAGCATGAAGCGTTCTGAAAAATAGGAGGAGCATGAAACGGTGTTGAAAAACACGAAGAGCCTAAAAAGGAGTGAAATATATGAAGAGCTTCAAAAGAAGTCAAAAATATAAGGAGCATGAAACGGTCTGAAAAATAGGAGGAGCATGAAGCAGTGTTGAAAAACATGAAGAGCCTGAAAAGGTGTGAAATATATGAAGAGGTTCAAAAGGTGTCAAAAATAGGAGGAGCATGAAACAGTTTGAAAAATAGGAAGAGCATGAAGTGGTGTTGAAAAACATGAAGAGCCTGAAAAGGTGTGAATAATATGAAGAGCTTCAAAAGGAGTCAAATATATGAGGAGCATGAAACTGTCTGAAAAATAGGAGGAGCATGAAACGGTCTGAAAAATAGGAGGAGCATGAAACGGTGTTGCAAAACATGAAGAGCCTGAAAAGGTGTGAAATATATGAAGAGCTTCAAAAGTTTTCAAAAGTATGAGGAGCATGATACGGTCTGAAAAATAGGAGGAGCATGAAGCGGTGTTGAAAAGTGAAGAGCCTGAAAAGGTGTGAAAAACATGAAGCGCTTCAAAAGTTGTCAAAAATATGAGGAACATGAAACGGTCTGAAAAATAGGAGGATCAAGAATCGGTGTTGACAAAAAGAAGAGCCTGAAAAGTTGTGAAATATATGAAGAACTTCAAAACGTGTCAAATATATGAGGAGCATGAAATGGTCTGAAAAATAGGAGCCCCATGAAGCGGTGTTAGAAAACATAAACAGCCTGAAAAGGTGTGAAATATATGAAGAGCTTCAAAAGGTGTCAAAAATATGAGGAGCATGAAACGCTCTGAATATTAGGGGGAGCATGAAACGGTCTTCAAAAACATGAAGAGCCTGAAAAGGTGTTAAAAATATGAAGAGCTTCAAAACTTGTCAATAATATAACGAGAATGAAACGGTCTGAAAAATAGGAGGAGCATGAAGCGGTGTTGAAAAACATGAAAAGCCTGAAAAGGTGTGAAAAATAAGAAGAGCTTCAAAAGGTGTCAAAAATATGAGGAGCATGAAACGGTCTGAAAAACAGGAGGAGCATGACGCGGTGTTGAAAAACATGAGGAGCCTGAAAAGGTGTGAAATATATGAAGAGCTTCAAAAGGTGTCAAAAATATGAGGAGCATGAAAAGGTCTGAAGAATAGGAGGAGTAAGAAGCGGTGTTGAAAAACATGAAGAGCCTGAAAAAGTGTGAAATACATGAAGAGCTTCAAAATTGTCAAAAATATGAAGAGCATGAAACGGTCTGAAAAATAGGAGGAGCATGAAGCGGTGTTGCAAAACATGAAGAGCCTGAAAAGGTGTGAAAAACATGAAGAGCCTGAAAATGTGTGAAATATATGAAGAGCTTCAAATGGTGTCAAAAATATGAGGATCATGAAACAGTCTGAAAAATATGAGGAGCATGAAACGGCATTCAAAAACATGAAGAACCTGAAATGGTGTGAAAAATATGAAGAACTTAAAAACGTGTCAAAAATAGGAGGAGTTTCAAAGGGTCCGAAAAATAGGAAGAGCATGAAGGGGTGTTGCAAAACATGAAGAGCCTGAAAAGGTGTGAAAAACATGAAGAGCCTGAAAAGGTGTAAAAAATATGAAGAGCTTCAAAAAGTGTCAAAAATATGAGGAGCATGAAACGGTCTGAAATATAGGAGGAGAATGAAGCGGTGTTGAAAAACATGAAGAGCCTGAAAAGGTGTGATAAATATGAAGAGCTTCAAAAGGTGTCAAAAATACGAGGACCATGAAACGGTCTGAAAAATAGGAGGAGCATGAAACTGTGTTGAAAAACATGAAGAGCATGAAACGGTTTGAAAAATATGAAGAGATTCAAAACGTGTGAAAAATAGCAGAAGCATGAAACGGTGTTCAAAAACTTGAAGATCCTGAAAAGGTGTGAAAAATATGAAGAGATTAAAAGCTGTCAAAATTATGAGAAGCATGAAACGGTCTGAAAAATAGGAGGAGCATGAAGCGGTGTTGAAAAACATGAAGAGCCTGAAAACTTTTGAAAAATATGAAGAGCTTCAAAAGGTGTGAAAAATAGGAACAGCTTCAAAAGGTGTCAAAAATATGAGGAGCATGAAAGAATTTGAAAAATATGAGGAAGATGAAGCTGCATTCAAAAACAAGAAGAGCCTGAAAAGGTTTGAAATATATGAAGAGCTTCAAAAGGTGTCAAAAATAGGAGGAACATGAAACGGTCTGAAAAATAGGAGTAGCATGAAACGGTCTGAAAAATAGGAGGAGCATGAAGTGGTGTTGAAAAACATGAAGAGCCTGAAAAGGTGTGAATAATATGAAGAGCTTCAAAAGGAGTCAAATATATGAGGAGCATGAAACTGTCTGAAAAATAGGAGGAGCATGAAACGGTCTGAAAAATAGGAGGAGCATGAAACGGTGTTGCAAAACATGAAGAGCCTGAAAAGGTGTGAAATATATGAAGAGGTTCAAAAGTTTTCAAAATATGAGGAGCATGATACGGTCTGAAAAATAGGAGGAGCATGAAGTGGTGTTGAAAAGTGAAGAGCCTGAAAAGGTCTGAAAAACATGAAGTGCTTCAAAAGTTGTCAAAAATATGAGGAGCATGAAAGAATTTGAAAAATATGAGGAACATGAAGCTGCGTTCAAAAACAAGAAGAGCCTGAAAAGGTTTGAAATATATGAAGAGCTTCAAAAGGTGTCAAAAATATGAGGAGCAGGAAACGGTCTGAAAAATTGGAGCAGCATGAAGTGGTGTTGAAAAACATGAAGAGCCTGAAAAGGTGTGAAAAATATGAAGGACTTCAAAAGGTTTCAAAAATATGAGGAGCATGAAACTTTCTGAAAAATATGCGGAACACGAAACTGTCTGAAAAATAGGAGGAGCATGAAACGGTGTTGAAAAACATGAAAAGCAGGAATAAGGGTGAAATATATGAAGAGCGTCAAAAGGTGTTAAAAATATGAGGAGCATGAAATGGTCTGAAAACTAGGAGGAGCAAGAAACGGTGTTGAAAAACATGAAGAGCCTGAAAAGGTGTGAAAAATATTAAGAGCTTCAAAATGTGTCAAAAATACGAGGAGCATCAAGCGGTCTGAAAATTAGGAGGAGCATGAAACGGTGTTGAAAAACCTGAAGTGCCTTAAAAGGTGTGAAGAATATGAAGAAAGTCAAAAGGTGTTAAAAATATGAGGAGAGTGAAATGGACTGAAAAATATGGGGTGCATGAAACGGTCTGAACAATCAGAGAAGCATGAAACGGAGTTGAAAAACATGAAGAGCTGTGAAAGTTTTGAAAAATATGAAGAGCTTCAAAAGGTGTCAAAAATATGAGGAGCATGAAACGGTCTCAAAAGTAGGAGGAGCAGAAACGGTCTGAAAAATAGATAGAACATGAAACGGTGTTTAAAATCATGAAGAGCTTCAAAAGGTGACAAAAATATGAGGAGCATGAAACGGTCTGAAAACAATGAGGAGCATGAAACGGTCTGCAAAATAGGAGAAGCATGAAACGGTGTTGAAAAACAAAAAGAGCTTCAAAATGTGTCAAAAATATGAGGATCATGAAATGATCTGAAAAATAGGAGGAGCATGAAACAGTGTTGAAACACATGAAGAGCCTGAAAACGTGTGAAAAATATGAACAGCTTCAAAAGGTGTCAAAAATATGAGGAGCATGAAATGAACTGAAAGATAGGAGGAGCATGAAGTGGTGTTGAAAACAATGAAGAGCCTGAAAAGGTATGAAAAATATGAAGAGCTTCAAAAGTTTTGAAAAATATGAAGAGCTTCAAAAGGTGTCAAAAATAGGAGGAACATGAAACGGTCTGAAAAATAGGAGTAGCATGAAACGGTCTGAAAAATAGGAGGAGCATGAAGTGGTGTTGAAAAACATGAAGAGCCTGAAAAGGTGTGAATAATATGAAGAGCTTCAAAAGGAGTCAAATATATGAGGAGCATGAAACTGTCTGAAAAATAGGAGGAGCATGAAACGGTCTGAAAAATAGGAGGAGCATGAAACGGTGTTGCAAAACATGAAGAGCCTGAAAAGGTGTGAAATATATGAAGAGCTTCAAAAGTTTTCAAAATATGAGGAGCATGATACGGTCTGAAAAATAGGAGGAGCATGAAGCGGTGTTGAAAAGTGAAGAGCCTGAAAAGGTCTGAAAAACATGAAGTGCTTCAAAAGTTGTCAAAAATATGAGGAACATGAAACGGTCTGAAAAATAGGAGGAGCAAGAATCGGTGTTGAAAAAAAGAAGAGCCTGAAAAGTTGTGAAATATATGAAGAACTTCAAAACGTGTCAAATATATGAGGAGCATGAAACTGTCTGAAAAATAGGAGCAGCATGAAGCGGTGTTTAAAAACATAAACAGCCTGAAAAGGTGTGAAATATGTGAAGAGCTTCATAAGGTGTCAAAAATATGAGGAGCATAAAACGCTCTGAATATTAGGGGGAGCATGAAACGGTCTTCAAAAACATGAAGAGCCTGAAAAGGTGTTAAAAATATGAAGAGCTTCAAAACTTGTCAATAATATAATGAGAATGAAACGGTCTGAAAAATAGGAGGAGCATGAAGCGGTGTTGAAAAACATGAAAAGCCAGAAAAGGTGTGAAAAATAAGAAGAGCTTCAAAAGGTGTCAAAAATATGAGGAGCATGAAACGGTCTGAAAAACAGGAGGAGCATGAAGTGGTGTTCAAAAACATGAAGAGCCCGAAAAGGTGTGAAAAATATGAAGAGCTTCAAAAGGTGTCAAATATATGAGGAGCATGAAACTGTCTGAAAAATAAGAGGAGTATGAAACGGTATTCAAAATCATTAAGAGCCTGAAAAGGTGTCAAAAAGATGAGGAGCATGAAACAGTCTGAAAATAGGAGGAGCAGGAAACGGTGTTGAAAAACATGAAGAGCATGAAAAGGTGTGAAAAATATGAGGAGCATGACATGGTCTGAAAAATAGGAGGAGCATGAAGCGGTGTTGAAAAACATGAAGAGCCTGAAAAGGTGTGAAATATATGAAGAGCTTCAAAAGGTGTCAAAAATATAAGAAGCATGAAACGGTCTTAAAAATAGGAGGAGCATGAAACGTTGTTCAAAAACATGAAGAGCCTGAAAAGGTGTAAAAAATATGAAGAGCTTCAAAAAGTGTCAAAAATATGAGGAGCATGAAACGATCTGAAACATAGTAGGAGCATGAAGCGTTGTTCAAAAACATGAAGAGCCTGAAAAGGTGTGAAATATATGAAGAGCTTCAAAAGGTGTCAAAAATATGAGGAGCATGACATGGTCTGAAAAATAGGAGGAGCATGAATCGGTGTTGAAAAACATGAAGAGCCTGAAAAGGAGTGCAAAATTTGAAGAGCTTCAACACGTGTGAAAATATGAGGTGCATGAAACGGTCTGAAAAATACGAGTAGCATGAAGCGGTGTTGAAAAACATGAAGAGCCTGAAAATGTGTGAAAACATGAAGAGCTTCAAAACGTGTCAAAATTATGACGAGCATGAACCGGTCTGAAAAATACGAGGAGCATGAAACGGTGTTGAAAAACATGAAGAGCATGAAAAGGATTGAATAATATGAAGAGCTTCAAAAGTTTTCATAAATAGGAGTAGCATGAAGCGGTGTTGAAAAACATGAAGAGCCTGAAAACGTGTGAAAACATGAAGAGCTTCAAAAGGTGTGAAAAATATGAAGAGTTTCAATAGGTGTAAAAAATATGAGGAGAATGAAACGGTCTGAAAAATAGGAGGAGCATGAAAGGTGTTGAAAAACATGAAGAGCCTGTAAAGGTTTGAAATATATGAAGAGCTTCAAAAGGTGTCAAAAATATGAGGAGCATGAAAAGGTCTGAAGAATAGGAGGAGTAAGAAGCGGTGTTGAAAAACATGAAGAGCCTGAAAAGGTGTGAAATATATGAAGAGCTTCAAAATTGTCAAAAATATGAGGAGCATGAAACGGTCTGAAAAATAGGAGGAGCATGAAGCGGTGTTGCAAAACATGAAGAGCCTGAAAAGGTGTGAAAAACATGAAGAGCCTGAAAATGTGTGAAATATATGAAGAGCTTCAAATGGTGTCAAAAATATGAGGATCAAGAAACAGTCTGAAAAATATGAGGAGCATGAAACGGCGTTCAAAATCATGAAGAACCTGAAATGGTGTGAAAAATATGAAGAACTTAAAAACGTGTCAAAAATAGGAGGAGTTTCAAACGGTCCGAAAAATAGGAAGAGCATGAAGGGGTGTTGCAAAACATGAAGAGCCTGAAAAGGTCTGAAAAACATGAAGAGCCTGAAAAGGTGTAAAAAATATGAAGAGCTTCAAAAAGTGTCAAAAATATGAGGAGCATGAAAAGCTCTGAAACATAGTAGGAGCATGAAGCGTTGTTCAAAAACATGAAGAGCCTGAAAAGGTGTGAAATATATGAAGAGCTTCAAAAGGTGTCAAAAATATGAGGAGCATGACATGGTCTGAAAAATAGGAGTTGCATGAAACGGTCTTGAAAAACATGAAGAGCATGAAACGGTCTGAAAAATAGGAGGAGCATGAAATGGTGTTCAAAACATGAAGATCCTGAAAACATGTGAAAAATATGAAGCGCTTCAAAAGGTGTCAAAAATATGAGGAGCATGAAACGGTCTGAAAAATAGGAGGAAAATGAAACGTTGTTCAAAATCATTAAGAGCCTGAAAAGGTGTGAAAAATATGAGGAGCATGAAACGGTCTGAAAAAAAGGCGAGAATGAAGTCGTGTTCAAAGACATGAAGAGCCCGAAAAGGTGTGTAAAATATGAAGAGCTTCAAAAGGTGTCAAAAATATGAGAAGCATGAAACGGTCTGAAAAATAGGAGGAGCATGAAGTGGTGTTGAAAAACATGAAGAGCCTGAAAATGTGTGAAAAATAAGAAGAGCTTCAGAAGGTGTGAATAATATGAGGAACATGAAGCGGCGTTCAAAAACTTGAAGATACTGAAAACGTGTGAAAAATATGAAGAGCTTCAAAAGGTGTCAAAAATATGAGGAGCATGAAACGGTCTGAAAAATATTAGGAGCATGAAACGGTGTTGAAAACCTGAAGCGCCTGAAAAGGTGTGAAAAATATGAAGAGTTTCAAAACATGTAAAAATATGAGGAGCATGAAACGGTGTTCAGAAACATGAAGAGCCTGAAATGGTGTGAAAAATATGAAGAGCTTCAAATGGTGTCTAAAATAGGAGTAGCATGAAGCGGTGTTCCAAATCTTGAAGAGCCTGAAAATGTGTTAAAAATATGAAGAGCTTAAAAGGTGTCAAAATTATGAGGAGCATGAAATGGTCTGAAATATAGGAGGAGCATGAAACGGTGTTCAAAAACATGAAGAGTCTGAAAGGTGTGAAAAATATGAAGGGCTTCAAAACGTGTCAAAATTATGACGAGCATGAAACGGTCTGAAAAATACCAGTAGCATGAAGCGGTGTTGAAAAACATGAAGAGCCTGAAAATGTGTTAAAAATATGAAGAGCTTAAAAGGTGTCAAAAGTATGAGGAACATGAAATGGTCTGAAAATTAGGAGGAGCATGAAGCGGTGTTCAAAAACATGAAGACCCTGAAAAGGTGTGAAAAATATGAAGAGCTTCAAATGGTGTCAAAAATATGAGGAGGCTATAACGGTCTGAAAAATAGGAGTAGCATGAAGCGGTGTTCAAAAACTTGAAGAGCCTGAAAATCTGTGAAAAATATGAAGAGCTTAAAAGGTGTCAAAAACATGAGGAGCATGAAATGGTCTGAAAAATAGGAGGAGCATGAAACGGTGTTCTAAAACATGAAGAGCCTGAAAGGTGTGAAAAATATGAAGAGCTTCAAAAGGTGTCAAAAATATGAAGAGCATGAAACGGGCTGAAAAATAGGAGGAGCATCAAGCGGTGTTGAAAAAAATGAATAGCCTGAAAAGGTGTGAAAAAATATGAAGACCTTCAAAAGGTGTTAAAATATGAGGATCATGAAATGATCTTAAAAATAGGAGGAGCATGAAGCGGTGTTGAAAAACATGAAGAGCCTGAAAACGTGTGAAAAATATCAAGAGCTTCAAAAATGTGTCAAAAATAGGAGGAGCATGAAACAGTCTGAAAAATAGGAGGAGCATGAAACGGTGTTGAAAAACATGAAGAGCATGAAAAGGATTGAAAAATATGAAGAGCTTCAAAAGGTGTGAAAAATAGGAGTAGCATGAAGCGGTGTTCAAAAACTTGAAGAGCCTGAAAATGTGTTAAAAATATGAAGAGCTTAAAAGGTTTAAAAATATGAGGAACATGAAATGGTCTGAAAAATAGGTTGAGCATGGAAGGGTGTTCAAAAACATGAAGAGCCTGAAAGGTGTGAATAATATGAAGCCTTCAAAACGTAGCAAAAATATGAGGAGCATGAAACGGTCTGAAAAATAGGAGGAGAACGAAGCGCTGTTCAAAATCATGAAGAGCCTGAAAAGGTGTGAAATATATGAAGAGCTTCAAAAGGTGTCAAAAATATGAGGAGCATGAAGCGGTCTGAAAAATAGGAGGAGCATGAAGTGGTGTTCAAAACATGAAGAGCCTGCAAAGGTGTGAAAAATATGAAGAGCTTCAAAAGGTGTCAAAAATATGAGGAGCATGAAACGATCTGAAAAATAGGAGGAGCATCAAGCGGTGTTCAAAACATGAAGAGCCTGCAAAGGTGTGAAAAACATGAAGAGCTTCAAAAGGTTTTAAAAATATGAGGAGCATGAAACGGTCTGAAAAATAGGACGAGCATGAATCGATGTTGAAAAACATGAAGAGCCTGCAAAGGTGTGAAAAATATGAAGAGCTTCACAAGGTGTCAAAAATATGAGGAGCATGAAACGGTCTGAAAAATATTAGGAGCATGAAACGGTGTTCAGAAACATGAAGAGCCTGAAATGGTGTGAAAAATATGAAGAGCCTGAAAATGTGTGAAAAATATGAGGAGCATGAAACGGTCTTAAAAATATGTGGAGCATGAAGCGGTGTTCAAAAACATGAAGAGCCTGACAAGGTGTGAAAATTATGAAGAGGTTCAAAAAGTGTCAAAAATATGAGGAGCATGAAACTGTTCTGAAAAATAGGTGCAGCATAAAGCGGTGTTGAAAAACATGAAGGGTCTGAAAATGTGTGAAACATATGAAGAGCTTCAAAAGGTGAAAAAATATGAGGAGCATGAAACGGTCTGAAACATAGGAGGAGCATGAAGGAGTGTTCAAAACATGCAGAGCCTGAAAAGGTGTGAAAAATATGAAGAGCTCCAAAAGTTGTCATAAATATGAGGAGCATGACATGGTCTGAAAAATAGGAGGAGCATGACGCGGTGTTGAAAAACATGAAGAGCCTGAAAAGTTGTGAAATATATGAAGAGCTTCAAAAGTTGTCAAAAATATAAGAAGCATGAAACGGTCTTAAAAATAGGAGGAGCATGAAACGGTGTTCAAAAACTTGAAGATACTGAAAAGATGTGAAAAATATGAAGAGCTTCAAAAGGTGTCAAAATATGAGGAGCACGAAACATTCTGAAAAATAAGAGGAGTATGAAACGGTGTTGAACAACATGAAGAGCATGAAAAGGTGTGAAAAATATGAAGAGATTAAAAAGGTGTCAAAATATGAGGAGCATGAAACGGTCTGAAAAATAGGAGGCGCATGAGATGGTGTTCAAAAACATGAAGAGCCCGAAAAGGTGTGAAAAATATGAAGAGCTTCAAAAGGTGTCAAATATATGAGGAGCATGAAACTGTCTGAAAAATAAGAGGAGTATGAAACGGTGTTCAAAATCATTAAGAGCCTGAAATGGTGTCAAAAATATGAGGAGCATGAAACAGTCTGAAAATAGGAGGAGCATGAAACGGTGTTGAAAAACATGAAGAGCATGAAAAGGTGTGAAAAATATGAAGAGCTTCAAAAGGTGTCAAATAGGAGTAGCATGAAACGGTGTTCAAAAACATGAAGATCCTGAAAACATGTGAAAAATATGAAGCGCTTCAAAAGGTGTCAAAAATATGAGGAGCATGAAACGGTCTGAAAAATAGGAGGAAAATGAAACGGTGTTCAAAATCATTAAGAGCCTGAAAAGGTGTGAAAAATATGAGGAGCATGAAACGGTCTGAAAAAAAGGCGAGAATGAAGTCGTGTTCAAAGACATGAAGAGCCCGAAAAGGTGTGTAAAATATGAAGAGCTTCAAAAGGTGTCAAAAATATGAGGACCATGAAACGGTCTGAAAAATAGGAGGAGCATGAAGTGGTGTTGAAAAACATGAAGAGCCTGAAAATGTGTGAAAAATATGAAGAGCTTCAGAAGGTGTGAATAATATGAGGAACATGAAGTGGCGTTCAAAAACTTGAAGATACTGAAAAGGTGTGAAAAATATGAAGAGCTTCAAAAGGTGTCAAAAATATGAGGAGCATGAAACGGTCTGAAAAATATTAGGAGCATGAAACGTTGTTGAAAACCTGAAGCGCCTGAAAAGGTGTGAAAAATATGAAGAGTTTCAAAAGGTGTAAAAATATGAGGAGCATGAAACGGTGTTCAGAAACATGAAGAGCCTGAAATGGTGTGAAAAATATGAAGAGCTTCAAATGGTGTCTAAAATAGGAGTAGCATGAAGCGGTGTTCCAAATCTTGAAGAGCCTGAAAATGTGTTAAAAATATGAAGAGCTTAAAAGGTGTCAAAATTATGAGGAGCATGAAATGGTCTGAAAAACAGGAGGAGCATGAAACGGTGTTCAGAAACATGAAGAGCCTGAAAAGGTGTGAAAAATATGAAGAGCTTCACAAGGTGTGAAAAATATGAGGAGCATGAAACGGTCTGAAAAATAGGAGGAGCATGAAACGGTGTTGAAAACATGAAGAACATGAAAAGGTGTGAAAAATATGAAGAGCTTCAAAAGGTGTCAAAAATATGAGGAGCATGAAACGATCTGAAATATAGGAGTAGCATGAAGTGGTGTTGAAAACCATGAAGGGACTGAAAAGGTTTGAAAAATATGAAGAGCTTCAAAAGGTGTGAAAAATATGGAGAGCTTCAAAAGGTATGAAAAATATGAGGAGCATGAAACGGTCTGAAAAATAGGAGGAGCATGAAACGGTGTTGAAAAACATGAAGAGCATGAAAAGGATTGAAAAATATGAAGAGCTTCAAAAGGTGTGAAAAATAGGAGTAGCCTGAAGCGGTGTTCAAAAACTTGAAGAGCCTGAAAATGTGTTAAAAATATGAAGAGCTTAAAGGGTTTCAAAAATATGAGGAACATGAAATGGTCTGAAAAATAGGTTGAGCATGGAAGGGTGTTCAAAAACATGAGGAGCCTGAAAGGTGGGAATAATATGAAGCCTTCAAAACGTAGCAAAAATATGAGGAGAATGAAACGGTCAGAAAAATAGGAGGAGCACGAAGCGCTGTTCAAAATCATGAAGAACCTGAAAAGGGGTGAAATATATGAAGAGCTTCAAAAGGTGTCAAAAATATGAGGAGCATGAAGCGGTCTGAAAAATAGGAGGAGCATGAAGTGGTGTTCAAAACATGAAGAGCCTGAAAAGGTGTGAAAAATATGAAGAGCTTCAAAAGGTGTCAAAAATATGAGGAGCATGAAACGATCTGAAAAATAGGAGGAGCATCAAGCGGTGTTCAAAACATGAAGAGCCTGCAAAGGTGTGAAAAACATGAAGAGCTTCAAAAGGTTTTAAAAATATGAGGAGCATGAAACGGTCTATAAAATAGGACGAGCATGAATCGATGTTGAAAAACATGAAGAGCCTGAAAAGGTGTGAAAATTATGAAGAGCTTCAAATGGTGTCTAAAATAGGAGTAGCATGAAGCGGTGTTCCAAATCTTGAAGAGCCTGAAAATGTGTTAAAAATATGAAGAGCTTAAAAGGTGTCAAAATTATGAGGAGCATGAAATGGTCTGAAAAATAGGAGGAGCATGAAACGGTGTTCAAAAACATGAAGAGTCTGAAAGGTGTGAAAAATATGAAGGGCTTCAAAACGTGTCAAAATTATGACGAGCATGAAACGGTCTAAAAAATTCGAGTAGCATGAAGCGGTGTTGAAAAACATGAAGAGCCTGAAAATGTGTGAAAACATGAAGAGCTTCAAAACTTGTCAAAATTTTGACGAGCATGAACCGGTCTGAAAAATACGAGGAGCATGTAATGGTGTTGAAAACCATGAAGAGCCTGAAGAGGAGTGAAATACATGAAGAGCTTCAAAAGGTGTCAAAATTTGAGAAGCATGAAATGGTGTTCAAAAACATGAAGAGCCTGAAAATGTGTGAAAAATATGAAGGGCTTCAAAACGTGTCAAAATTATGACGAGCATGAAACGGTCTGAAAAATACCAGTAGCATGAAGCGGTGTTGAAAAACATGAAGAGCCTGAAAATGTGTTAAAAATATGAAGAGCTAAAAAGGTGTCAAAAATATGAGGAACATGAAATGGTCTGAAAATTAGGAGGAGCATGAAGCGGTGTTCAAAAACATGAAGACCCTGAAAAGGTGTGAAAAATATGAAGAGCTTCAAATGGTGTCAAAAATATGAGGAGGCTATAACGGTCTGAAAAATAGGAGTAGCATGAAGCGGTGTTCAAAAACTTGAAGAGCCTGAAAATCTGTGAAAAATATGAAGAGCTTAAAAGGTGTCAAAAACATGAGGAGCATGAAATGGTCTGAAAAATAGGAGGAGCATGAAACGGTGTTCTAAAACATGAAGAGCCTGAAAGGTGTGAAAAATATGAAGAGCTTCAAAAGGTGTCAAAAATATGAAGAGCATGAAACGGGCTGAAAAATAGGAGGAGCATGAAGCGGTGTTGAAAAACATGAAGAGCCTGAAAAGGTGTGAAAAAATATGAAGACCTTCAAAAGGTGTCAAAATATGAGGATCATGAAATGATCTTAAAAATAGGAGGAGCATGAAGCGGTGTTGAAAAACATGAAGAGTCTGAAAACGTGTGAAAAATATCAAGAGCTTCAAAAATGTGTCAAAAATAGGAGGAGCATGAAACAGTCTGAAAAATAGGAGGAGCATGAAACGGTGTTGAAAAACATGAAGAGCCTGAAAATGTGTGAAAAATATCAAGAGCTTCAAAAGGTGTCAAAAATATGAGGAGCAAGAACCGGGCTGAAAAATAGGAGGAGCATGAAACGGTGTTGAAAAACATGAAGAGCATGAAAAGGATTGAAAAATATGAAGAGCTTCAAAAGGTGTGAAAAATAGGAGTAGCATGAAGCGGTGTTCAAAAACTTGAAGAGCCTGAAAATGTGTTAAAAATATGAAGAGCTTAAAAGGTTTCAAAAATATGAGGAACATGAAATGGTCTGAAAAATAGGTTGAGCATGGAAGGGTGTTCAAAAACATGAAGAGCCTGAAAGGTGTGAATAATATGAAGCCTTCAAAACGTAGCAAAAATATGAGGAGCATGAAACGGTCTGAAAAATAGGAGGAGCACGAAGCGCTGTTCAAAATCATGAAGAGCCTGAAAAGGTGTGAAAAATATGAAGAGCTTCAAAAGGTGTCAAAAATATGAGGAGCATGAAACGATCTGAAAAATAGGAGGAGCATCAAGCGGTGTTCAAAACATGAAGAGCCTGCAAAGGTGTGAAAAACATGAAGAGCTTCAAAAGGTTTTAAAAATATGAGGAGCATGAAACGGTCTGAAAAATAGGACGAGCATGAATCGATGTTGAAAAACATGAAGAGCCTGAAAAGGTGTGAAAAATATGAAGAGCTTCAAATGGTGTCTAAAATAGGAGTAGCATGAAGCGGTGTTCCAAATCTTGAAGAGCCTGAAAATGTGTTAAAAATATGAAGAGCTTAAAAGGTGTCAAAATTATGAGGAGCATGAAATGGTCTGAAAAATAGGAGGAGCATGAAACGGTGTTCAAAAACATGAAGAGTCTGAAAGGTGTGCAAAATATGAAGGGCTTCAAAACGTGTCAAAATTATGACGAGCATTAAACGGTCTGAAAAATACGAGTAGCATGAAGCGGTGTTGAAAAACATGAAGAGCCTGAAAATGTGTGAAAACATGAAGAGCTTCAAAACTTGTCAAAATTATGACGAGCATGAACCGGTCTGAAAAATACGAGGAGCATGAAACGGTGTTGAAAAACATGAAGAGCATGAAAAGGATTGAAAAATATGAAGAGCTTCAAAAGTTTTCATAAATAGGAGTAGCATGAAGCGGTGTTCAAAAACTTGAAGAGCCTGAAAATGTGTTAAAAATATGAAAGCTTAAAAGGTTTCAAAAATATGAGGAGCATGAAATGGTGTGAAAAATAGGAGGAGCATGAAGCGGTGTTGAAAAACATGAAGAGCCTGAAAACGTGTGAAAACATGAAGAGCTTCAAAAGGTGTGAAAAATATGAAGAGTTTCAATAGGTGTAAAAAATATGAGGAGAATGAAACGGTCTGAAAAATAGGAGGAGCAGGAAAGGTGTTGAAAAACATGAAGAGCCAGAAAAGGTGTGAAATAAATGAAGAGCTTCAAAAGGTGTCAAAAATATGAGGAGCATGAAAAGGTCTGAAGAATAGGAGGAGTAATAAGAGGTGTTGAAAAACATGAAGAGCCTGAAAAGGTGTGAAATATATGAAGAGCTTCAAAAGGTGTCAAAAATATGAGGAGCATGACATGGTCTGAAAAATAGGAGGAGCATGACGCGGTGTTGAAAAACATGAAGAGCCTGAAAAGTTGTGAAATATATGAAGAGCTTCAAAAGTTGTCAAAAATATAAGAAGCATGAAACGGTCTTAAAAATAGGAGGAGCATGAAACGGTGTTGAAAAACATGAAGAGCCTGAAAATGTGTGAAAAATATGAAGAGCTTCAAAAGGTGTCAAAAATAGAAGGAGCATGAAGCGGAGTTGAAAAACATGAAGAGCTTCAAAATGTGTCAAAAATATGAGGAGCATGATACGGTCTCAAAAATAGGAGGAGCATGAAGCAGTGTTGAAAAACATGAAGAGCCTGGAAAGGTGTGAAATATATGAAGAGATTCAAAAGTGTCACAAAAAGGAGGAACATGAAACGGTCTGAAAAATAGGAGGAGCATGAAGTGAAGTTGAAAAAAATGAATAGCCTGAAAAGGTGTGAAAAATATTAGGAGCATGAAACAGTCTGAAAATAGGAGGAGCATCAAATGGTGCTGAAAAACATGGAGAGCCTGAAAAGGTTTGAAAAATATGAAGAGTTTCAAAAGGTGTCAAAAATAGGAGGAGCATGAAATGGTCTGAAAAATAGGAGGAGCATGTAATGGTGTTGAAAACCACGAAGAGCCTGAAGAGGAGTGAAATACATGAAGAGCTTCAAAAGGTGTCATAAATATGAGAAGCATGAAATCATGTTCAAAAACATGAAGAGCCTGAAAATGTGTGAAAAATATGAGGAGCATGAAACGGTCTTAAAAATATGTGGAGCATGAAGCGGTGTTCAAAAACATGAAGAGCCTGACAAGGTGTGAAAATTATGAAGAGGTTCAAAAAGTGTCAAAAATATGAGAAGCATGAAACTGTTCTGAAAAATAGGTGCAGCATAAAGCGGTGTTGAAAAACATGAAGGGTCTGAAAATGTGTGAAACATATGAAGAGCTTCAAAAGGTGAAAAAATATGAGGAGCATGAAACGGTCTGAAACATAGGAGGAGCATGAAGGAGTGTTCAAAACATGCAGAGCCTGAAAAGGTGTGAAAAATATGAAGAGCTCCAAAAGTTGTCAAAAATATGAGGAGCAGGAAACGGTCTGAAAAATAGGAGGAGCATGAAACGCTGTTCAAAAACTTGAAGATACTGAAAAGATGTGAAAACTATGAAGAGCTTCAAAAGGTGTCAAAATATGAGGAGCACGAAACATTCTGAAAAATAAGAGGAGTATGAAACGGTGTTGAACAACATGAAGAGCATGAAAAGGTGTGAAAAATATGAAGAGATTAAAAAGGTGTCAAAATATGAGGAGCATGAAACGGTCTGAAAAATAGGAGGCGCATGAGATGGTGTTCAAAAACATGAAGAGCCCGAAAAGGTGTGAAAAATATGAAGAGCTTCAAAAGGTGTCAAATATATGAGGAGCATGAAACTGTCTGAAAAATAAGAGGAGTATGAAACGGTGTTCAAAATCATTAAGAGCCTGAAATGGTGTCAAAAATATGAGGAGCATGAAACAGTCTGAAAATAGGAGGAGCATGAAACGGTGTTGAAAAACATGAAGAGCATGAAAAGGTGTGAAAAATATGAAGAGCTTCAAAAGGTGTCAAATAGGAGTAGCATGAAACGGTGTTCAAAAACATGAAGATCCTGAAAACATGTGAAAAATATGAAGCGCTTCAAAAGGTGTCAAAAATATGAGGAGCATGAAACGGTCTGAAAAATAGGAGGAAAATGAAACGGTGTTCAAAATCATTAAGAGCCTGAAAAGGTGTGAAAAATATGAGGAGCATGAAACGGTCTGAAAAAAAGGTGAGAATGAAGTCGTGTTCAAAGACATGAAGAGCCCGATAAGGTGTGTAAAATATGAAGAGCTTCAAAAGGTGTCAAAAATATGAGGAGCATGAAACGGTCTGAAAAATAGGAGGAGCATGAAGTGGTGTTGAAAAACATGAAGAGCCTGAAAATGTGTGAAAAATATGAAGAGCTTCAGAAGGTGTGAATAATATGAGGAACATGAAGTCGCGTTCAAAAACTTGAAGATACTGAAAAGGTGTGAAAAATATGAAGAGCTTCAAAAGGTGTCAAAAATATGAGGAGCATGAAACGGTCTGAAAAATATTAGGAGCATGAAACGTTGTTGAAAACCTGAAGCGCCTGAAAAGGTGTGAAAAATATGAAGAGTTTCAAAAGGTGTAAAAATATGAGGAGCATGAAACGGTGTTCAGAAACATGAAGAGCCTGAAATGGTGTGAAAAATATGAAGAGCTTCAAATGGTGTCTAAAATAGGAGTAGCATGAAGCGGTGTTCCAAATCTTAAAGAGCCTGAAAATGTGTTAAAAATATGAAGAGCTTAAAAGGTGTCAAAATTATGAGGAGCATGAAATGGTCTGAAAAATAGGAGGAGCTTGAAACGGTGTTCAGAAACATGAAGAGCCTGAAAAGGTGTGAAAAATATGAAGAGCTTCACAAGGTGTGAAAAATATGAGGAGCATGAAACGGTCTGAAAAATAGGAGGAGCATGAAACGGTGTTGAAAACATGAAGAACATGAAAAGGTGTGAAAAATATGAAGAGCTTCAAAAGGTGTCAAAAATATGAGGAGCATGAAACGATCTGAAATATAGGAGTAGCATGAAGTGGTGTTGAAAACCATGAAGAGACTGAAAAGGTTTGAAAAATATGAAGAGCTTCAAAAGGTGTGAAAAATATGGAGAGCTTCAAAAGGTATGAAAAATATGAGGAGCATGAAACGGTCTGAAAAATAGGAGGAGCATGAAACGGTGTTGAAAAACATGAAGAGCATGAAAAGGATTGAAAAATATGAAGAGCTTCAAAAGGTGTGAAAAATAGGAGTAGCCTGAAGCGGTGTTCCAAATCTTGAAGAGCCTGAAAATGTGTTAAAAATATGAAGAGCTTAAAAGGTGTCAAAATTATGAGGAGCATGAAATGGTCTGAAAAATAGGAGGAGCATGAAACGGTGTTCAAAAACATGAAGAGTCTGAAAGGTGTGAAAAATATGAAGGGCTTCAAAACGTGTCAAAATTATGACGAGCATGAAACGGTCTAAAAAATTCGAGTAGCATGAAGCGGTGTTGAAAAACATGAAGAGCCTGAAAATGTGTGAAAACATGAAGAGCTTCAAAACTTGTCAAAATTTTGACGAGCATGAACCGGTCTGAAAAATACGAGGAGCATGTAATGGTGTTGAAAACCATGAAGAGCCTGAAGAGGAGTGAAATACATGAAGAGCTTCAAAAGGTGTCAAAATTTGAGAAGCATGAAATGGTGTTCAAAAACATGAAGAGCCTGAAAATGTGTGAAAATTATGAGGAGCATGAAACAGTCTCAAAAATATGTGGAGCAGGAAGCGGTGTTCAAAAACATGAAGAGCCTGACAAGGTGTGAAAAATATGAAGAGCTTCAAAAGGTGTCAAAAATATGAGGAGCATGAAAGGGTCTGAAAAATAGGAGGAGCATGATGTGTTGTTGAAAAATATGAAGAGCCTGAAAAGGTGTGAAATATATGAAGAGCTTCAAACGATGTCAAAAATATGAGGAGCATGAAAAGTTCTGAAAAATAGGAGTAGAATGAAGCGGTGTTGAAAAACATGAATAGCTTGAAAAGGTGTGAAATATATGAAGAACTTCAAAAGATGTGATAAATAGGAGGAGCATGAAGTGGTGTTCAAACACATGAAGAGCTTGAAAAGGTGTGAAATATATGAAGAGCTTCAATAGGTGTGAAAAATAGGAGGAGCATGAAGCTTTGTTCAAAAACAAGAAGAACCTGAAAACGTGTGAAAAATATGAAGAGCTTCAAAAGGTGTCAAAAATATGGAGAGCTTCAAAAGGTATGAAAAATATGAGGAGCATGAAACGGTCTGAAAAATAGGAGGAGCATGAAACGGTGTTGAAAAACATGAAGAGCATGAAAAGGAATGAAAAATATGAAGAGCTTCAAAAGGTGTGAAAAATAGGAGTAGCCTGAAGCGGTGTTCAAAAACTTGAAGAGCCTGAAAATGTGTTAAAAATATGAATAGCTTAAAGGGTTTCAAAAATATGAGGAACATGAAATGGTCTGAAAAATAGGTTGAGCATGGAAGGGTGTTCAAAAACATGAAGAGCCTGAAAGGTGTGAATAATATGAAGCCTTCAAAACGTAGCAAAAATATGAGGAGCATGAAACGGTCAGAAAAATAGGAGGAGCACGAAGCGCTGTTCAAAATCATGAAGAACCTGAAAAGGGGTGAAATATATGAAGAGCTTCAAAAGGTGTCAAAAATATGAGGAGCATGAAGCGGTCTGAAAAATAGGAGGAGCATGAAGTGGTGTTCAAAACATGAAGAGCATGAAAAGGTGTGAAAAATGTGAAGAGCTTCAAAAGGTGTCAAAAATATGAGGAGCATGAAACGATCTGAAAAATAGGAGGAGCATCAAGCGGTGTTCAAAACATGAAGAGCCTGCAAAGGTGTGAAAAACATGAAGAGCTTCAAAAGGTTTTAAAAATATGAGGAGCATGAAACGGTCTATAAAATAGGACGAGCATGAATCGATGTTGAAAAACATGAAGAGCCTGAAAAGGTGTGAAAATTATGAAGAGCTTCAAATGGTGTCTAAAATAGGAGTAGCATGAAGCGGTGTTCCAAATCTTGAAGAGCCTGAAAATGTGTTAAAAATATGAAGAGCTTAAAAGGTGTCAAAATTATGAGGAGCATGAAATGGTCTGAAAAATAGGAGGAGCATGAAACGGTGTTCAAAAACATGAAGAGTCTGAAAGGTGTGAAAAATATGAAGGGCTTCAAAACGTGTCAAAATTATGACGAGCATGAAACGGTCTAAAAAATTCGAGTAGCATGAAGCGGTGTTGAAAAACATGAAGAGCCTGAAAATGTGTGAAAACATGAAGAGCTTCAAAACTTGTCAAAATTTTGACGAGCATGAACCGGTCTGAAAAATACGAGGAGCATGTAATGGTGTTGAAAACCATGAAGAGCCTGAAGAGGAGTGAAATACATGAAGAGCTTCAAAAGGTGTCAAAATTTGAGAAGCATGAAATGGTGTTCAAAAACATGAAGAGCCTGAAAATGTGTGAAAAATATGAGGAGCATGAAACGGTCTTAAAAATATGTGGAGCAGGAAGCGGTGTTCAAAAACATGAAGAGCCTGACAAGGTGTGAAAAATATGAAGAGCTTCAAAAGGTGTCAAAAATATGAGGAGCATGAAAGGGTCTGAAAAATAGGAGGAGCATGATGTGTTGTTGAAAAATATGAAGAGCCTGAAAAGGTGTGATATATGAAGAGCTTCAAACGATGTCAAAAATATGAGGAGCATGAAAAGTTCTGAAAAATAGGAGTAGAATGAAGCGGTGTTGAAAAACATGAATAGCTTGAAAAGGTGTGAAATATATGAAGAACTTCAAAAGATGTGATAAATAGGAGGAGCATGAAGTGGTGTTCAAATACATGAAGAGCTTGAAAAGGTGTGAAATATATGAAGAGCTTCAATAGGTGTGAAAAATAGGAGGAGCATGAAGCTTTGTTCAAAAACAAGAAGAGCCTGAAAAGGTGTGAAAAATATGAAGAGGTTCAAAAGGTGTCAAAAATATGAGGAGCATGAAACGGTATGAAAAATACAAGGAGCATGATGCGGTGTTGAAAAACATGAAGAGCCTGAAAATGTGTGAAATATATGAAGAGCTTCAAACGGTGTCCAAAATATGAGGAGCATGAAACGGTTTGAAAAACAGGAGGAGCATAGAGCGATGTTGAAAAACATGAAGAGCCTGAAAATGTGTTAAAATTATGAAGAGCTTCAAAAGGTGTCAAAAATATGAGGAGCATGAAACGGTCTGTAAAAAAGGAGGATCATGAAGCGGTGTTGAAAAACATGAAAAGCCTGAAAACATGTGCAAAATATGAAGAGCTTCAAAAAGTGTGAAAAATATGAAGAGCTTCAAATCGTGTCAAAAATGAGAGGAGCATGAAACGGTCTTAAAAATAGGAGGAGCATGAAGTGGTGTTGAAAAACATGAAGAGTCTGAAAAGGTGTGAAATATATGAAGAGCTTCAAAAGGAGTCAATAAAATGAAGAGCATGAAACGGTCTGAAAAATAGGAGGAGCATGAAGCATTGTTGAAAAACATGAGAGCATGAAAAGGTGTGAAAAATATGAAGAGTTTCAAAATATGTCAATAATATGAGGAACATGAAACGGTCTGAAAATAGGAGGACCATGAAGCGGTGTGGAAAAAGATGAAGAGTCTGAAAATGTGTGAAACATATGAAGAGCTTCAAAAGGTGTCAAAAATGAGAGGAGAAAGAAACGGTCAGAAAAATAGGAGGAGTATGAAGTGGTGTTGAAAAACATGAAGAGCCAGAAAAGGTGTGAAACATATGCAGAGCTTCAAAAGGTGTGAAAAACATGAAGAGCTTCAAAAGGTGTGAAATATATGAGGAGCTTCAAAAGGTGTGAAAAACATGAGGAACATGGAACGGTCTGAAAAATTGGAGGAGCCTCAAGCAGTGTTGAAAAACATGAAGAGCCTGAAAAGTTGTGAATAACATGAAGAGCTTCAAAAGGTGTCAAAAATGTGAGGAGCATGAAACGGTCTGAAAAATAGGAGGAGCATGAAGCGGTGTTGAAAAACATGAAGAGCCTGAAAAGGTGTGAAATATATGAAGACCTTCAAAAGGTGTCAAAAATATGAGGAGCATGAAACGGTGTTAAAATCATGAAAAGCCTGAAAAGTTGCGATAAATGTATAGAGCTTCAAAAGGTGTGAAAAATATGAGGAGCAATAAACGGTCTGGAAAATAGGAGGAGAATGAAGTGGTGTTGAAAAACATGAAGAGCCTGAAATGGTGTGAAAAATATGAAGAGCTTCAAAAGGTGTCAAAAATATGAGCAGCATGAAACTGTATGTAAATTAGAAGGAGCTGGAAGTGGTGTTGAAAAACTTGAAGTGTTTGAAAAGGTGTGAAATATATGAACAGCTTCAAAAGGTGTGAAAATTATGAGCAGCTTCGAAGGTGTCAATAATATGAGGAGATTGAAACGGTCTGAAAAACAGGAGGAGCATGAAACAATGTTGAAAAACATGAAGAGCCTTAAAAGGTGTGAAAAATATGAAGAGCTTCAAATGGTGTGAAATACATGAGGAGGATGAAACGGTCAGAAAAATACGAGGAGCATGAAGCGATGTTCAAAAACATGAAGAGCCTGAAAAGATGTGAAAAACATGAAGAGCTTCAAAAGGTGTCAAAAATATGAGGAGCATGAAATGGTATGAAAAATAGGAGGAGCATGAAGCGGTGTTCAAAACATGAAGAGCCTGAAAAGGTGTGAAAAATATGAAGAGCTTCAAAAGGTGTCAAAAATATGAGGAGCATGAAACGTTCTGAAAAATATGATGAGCATGAAAAGGTTTTGCAAATCATGAAGAGCCTGAAAAAGTGTGAAAAATATGAAGAGCTTCAAAAGGTGTGAAAAATATGAAGAGCTTCAAAAGGTGTCATAAATGAGATGAGCATGAAACGGTCTGAAAAATAGGAGGAGGATGAAGCGGTGTTCAAAAACATGAAGAGCCTGAAAAGGTGTGAAATATATGAAGAGCTTCAAAAGGTGTCAAAAAAATGAGGAGCATGAAATGGTCTGCTAAATAGGAGGAGCATGAAGCGGTGTGCAAAAACATGAAGAGCCTGAAAATTTGTGAAAAATATGAAAAGCCTCAAAAGGTGTCAAAAATATGAGGAGCATGAAAGGGTCTGAAAAATAGGAGGAGCATGAAACGATATTCAAAAACATGAAGAGTCTGAAAATTTGTGAAAAATATGAAAAGCCTCAAAACGTGTCAAAAATATGAGGAGCATTAAACGGTCTGAAAAATAGGAGAAGCATGAAGTGTTCTTCAAAACCCTGAAGAGCCTGAAAAGGTGTGAAAAATATGAAGAGCTTCAAAAGGTGTCAAATATATGAGGAGCATGAAACGGTCTGAAAAATAGAAGGAGCATGAAGCGGTGTTCAAAATCATGAAGAGCCTGAAAAGGTGTAAGAAATATGAAGAGCTTCAAAAGGTGTCAAAAATATGAGGAGTATGAAATGGTATGAAAAATAGGAGCAGCATGAAACGGTGTTCAAAAACATGAAGAGCCTGAAAAGGTGTGAAAAATATGAAGAGGTTCAAATGCTGTCAAAAATATGAGGAGGTTGAAACGGTCTGAAAAATAGGAGGAGCATAAAGAGGTGTTGAAAAACATAAAGAGCCTGTAAAGGTGTGAAAAATATGAAGAGCTTCAAAAGGTGTGAAAAATATGAAGAGCTTCCAAAGGTGTCGAAAATAAGATGAGATGAAACGGTGTGAAAAATAGGAGGAGCATGAGGTGGTGTTGAAAAACATGAAGTGTTTGAAAAGGTGTGAAATATATGAACAGCTTCTAAAGGTGTGAAAAATATGAGCAGGTTCAAAAAGTGTCAATAATATGAGGAGATTGAAACGGTCTGAAAAACAGGAGGAGCATGAAACAATGTTGAAAAACATGAAGAGCCTTAAAAGGTGTGAAAAATATGAAGAGCTTCAAAAGGTGTCAAAAATATGAGGAGGTTGAAACGGTCTGAAAAACAGGAGGAGCATGAAGTGGTGTTGAAAAACATGAAGAGCCTGAAAAGGTGTGAAAAATATGAAGAGCTTCAAAAGGTGTCAAAAATATGAGGAGCATGAAACGGTCTGAAAAACAGGAGGAGCATGAAGTGGTGTTGAAAAACATGAAGAGCCTAAAAAGGTGTGAAAAATATGAAGAGCTTGAAATGTGAGAAAAATATGAGGAGAATGAAACGGTCTGAAATTTAGGAGGAGCATGAAGCGGTGTTGAAAAACATGAAGAGCCTGAAAACGTGTGAAAAATACGAAGAGCTTCAAAAGGTGTGAAAAATATGAAGAGCTTCGAAAGGTGTCAAAAATATGAAGAGCTTCAAAAGGAGTCAAAAATATGAGAAGCATGAAACGACAGAAAAAAGGAGGAGCTTGAAGTGGTGTTGAAAAACATGAAGAGCATGGAAAGGTGTGAAATATATGAAGAGCATCAAAAGTTGTCAAAAATATGAGGAGCAAGAAACGGTCTGAAAAATAGGAGGAGCATGAAGCAGTCGTCAAAAACATGAAGATCATGAAAAGATGTGAAAAATATGAACAGCTTCAAAAGGTCTCAAGGATATGAGGAGCATGAAACAGTCGGAAAAATAGGAGGAGCATGAAACGGTGTTCAAAAACCTGAAGAGCCTGAAAAGGTGTGAAAAATATGAAGAGCTTCAAAAGGTGTCAAAAATATGAGAAGCATGTAACGACTGAAAAATAGGAGGAGCATGAAGAGGTGTTGAAAAACATGAAGAGCCTGAAAAGGTGTGAAATATATGAAGAGCTTTAAAAACCTGTCCAAAATATGAGGAGCATGAAACGGTCTGAAAAATAGGAGGAGCATGAAGCGGTGTTTAAAAACATGAAGAGCATGAAAAGGTGTGAAAAATATGAAGATTTTCAAAGGGTGTCAAAAATATGAGAAGCATGAAACGGTCTCAAAAATAGGAGGAGCATGAACCGGTTTTTAAAAACATGAAGAGCCTGAAAAAGTGTGAAATAAATGAAGAGCTTCAAAAGATGTCAAAAATATGAGGAGCATGAAACGGTCTGAAAAATAGTAGGAGCATGAAGCGGTGTTAAAAAACATGAAGAGCCTGAAAAGCTGTGAAAAATATGAAAAGCTTCTAAAGATCTCAAAAATATGTGGAGCATGAAACGGTCTGAAAAATAGGAGGAGCACGAAGCGGTGGTCAAAAACATGAAGAGCCTGAAAAGGTGTGAAAAACCTGAAGAGCTTCTAAAGGTGTTTAAAATATGAGAAGCATGAAACGACTGAAAAATAGGAGAAGCATGAAGCGGTGTTGAAAAACATGCAGAGCATGAAAAGGGGTGAAAAATATGAAGAGCTTCAAAAGGTGTCAAAAATATGAGGAGCATGAAACAGCCTGAAAAATAGGATGACCATGCAACGATTTTGAAAAAAATGAAAAGCAGGAAAATGTGTGAAAAATATGAAGAGCTTCAAAATGTGTCAAAAATATGAGGAGCATGAAACGGTCTGAAAAATACGAGGAGCATGAAGCGGTGGTTAAAAACATGAAGAGCCTGAAAAGATGTGAAAAACATGAAGAGCTTCAAAAGGTGTCAAAAATATGAGGAGCATGAAATGGTATGAAAAATAGGAGGAGCATGAAGCGGTGTTCAAAACATGAAGAGCCTGAAAAGGTGTGAAAAATATGAAGAGCTTCAAAAGGTGTCAAAAATATGAGGAGCATGAAACGTTCTGAAAAATATGATGAGCATGAAAAGGTTTTGCAAATCATGAAGAGCCTGAAAAAGTGTGAAAAATATGAAGAGCTTCAAAAGGTGTGAAAAATATGAAGAGCTTCAAATGGTGTGAAATACATGAGGAGGATGAAACGGTCTGAAAAATACGAGGAGCATGAAGCGATGTTCAAAAACATGAAGAGCCTGAAAAGATGTGAAAAACATGAAGAGCTTCAAAAGGTGTCAAAAATATGAGGAGCATGAAATGGTATGAAAAATAGGAGGAGCATGAAGCGGTGTTCAAAACATGAAGAGCCTGAAAAGGTGTGAAAAATATGAAGAGCTTCAAAAGGTGTCAAAAATATGAGGAGCATGAAACGTTCTGAAAAATATGATGAGCATGAAAAGGTTTTGCAAATCATGAAGAGCCTGAAAAAGTGTGAAAAATATGAAGAGCTTCAAAAGGTGTGAAAAATATGAAGAGCTTCAAAAGGTGTCATAAATGAGATGAGCATGAAACGGTCTGAAAAATAGGAGGAGGATGAAGCGGTGTTCAAAAACATGAAGAGCCTGAAAAGGTGTGAAATATATGAAGAGCTTCAAAAGGTGTCAAAAAAATGAGGAGCATGAAATGGTCTGCTAAATAGGAGGAGCATGAAGCGGTGTGCAAAAACATGAAGAGCCTGAAAATTTGTGAAAAATATGAAAAGCCTCAAAAGGTGTCAAAAATATGAGGAGCATGAAACGGTCTGAAAAATAGGAGGAGCATGAAACGATATTCAAAAACATGAAGAGTCTGAAAATTTGTGAAAAATATGAAAAGCCTCAAAACGTGTCAAAAATATGAGGAGCATTAAACGGTCTGAAAAATAGGAGAAGCATGAAGTGTTCTTCAAAACCATGAAGAGCCTGAAAAGGTGTGAAAAATATGAAGAGCTTCAAAAGGTGTCAAATATATGAGGAGCATGAAACGGTCTGAAAAATAGAAGGAGCATGAAGCGGTGTTCAAAATCATGAAGAGCCTGAAAAGGTGTAAGAAATATGAAGAGCTTCAAAAGGTGTCAAAAATATGAGGAGTATGAAATGGTATGAAAAATAGGAGCAGCATGAAACGGTGTTCAAAAACATGAAGAGCATGAAAAGGTGTGAAAAATATGAAGAGCTTCAAATGCTGTCAAAAATATGAGGAGGTTGAAACGGTCTGAAAAATAGGAGGAGCATAAAGAGGTTTTGAAAAACATAAAGAGCCTGTAAAGGTGTGAAAAATATGAAGAGCTTCAAAAGGTGTGAAAAATATGAAGAGCTTCCAAAGGTGTCGAAAATAAGATGAGATGAAACGGTGTGAAAAATAGGAGGAGCATGAGGTGGTGTTGAAAAACATGAAGTGTTTGAAAAGGTGTGAAATATATGAACAGCTTCTAAAGGTGTGAAAAATATGAGCAGGTTCAAAAAGTGTCAATAATATGAGGAGATTGAAACGGTCTGAAAAACAGGAGGAGCATGAAACAATGTTGAAAAACATGAAGAGCCTTAAAAGGTGTGAAAAATATGAAGAGCTTCAAATGCTGTCAAAAATATGAGGAGGTTGAAACGGTCTGAAAAACAGGAGGAGCATGAAGTGGTGTTGAAAAACATGAAGAGCCTGAAAAGGTGTGAAAAATATGAAGAGCTTCAAAAGGTGTCAAAAATATGAGGAGCATGAAACGGTCTGAAAAACAGGAGGAGCATGAAGTGTTGTTGAAAAACATGAAGAGCCTAAAAAGGTGTGAAAAATATGAAGAGCTTCAAATGTGAGAAAAATATGAGGAGAATGAAACGGTCTGAAATTTAGGAGGAGCATGAAGCGGTGTTGAAAAACATGAAGAGTCTGAAAAGGTGTGAAATATATGAAGAGCTTCAAAAGGAGTCAATAAAATGAAGAGCATGAAACGGTCTGAAAAATAGGAGGAGCATGAAGCATTGTTGAAAAACATGAGAGCATGAAAAGGTGTGAAAAATATGAAGAGTTTCAAAATATGTCAATAATATGAGGAACATGAAACGGTCTGAAAATAGGAGGACCATGAAGCGGTGTGGAAAAAGATGAAGAGTCTGAAAATGTGTGAAACATATGAAGAGCTTCAAAAGGTGTCAAAAATGAGAGGAGAAAGAAACGGTCAGAAAAATAGGAGGAGTATGAAGTGGTGTTGAAAAACATGAAGAGCCAGAAAAGGTGTGAAACATATGCAGAGCTTCAAAAGGTGTGAAAAACATGAAGAGCTTCAAAAGGTGTGAAATATATGAGGAGCTTCAAAAGGTGTGAAAAACATGAGGAACATGGAACGGTCTGAAAAATTGGAGGAGCCTCAAGCAGTGTTGAAAAACATGAAGAGCCTGAAAAGTTGTGAATAACATGAAGAGCTTCAAAAGGTGTCAAAAATGTGAGGAGCATGAAACGGTCTGAAAAATAGGAGGAGCATGAAGCGGTGTTGAAAAACATGAAGAGCCTGAAAAGGTGTGAAATATATGAAGACCTTCAAAAGGTGTCAAAAATATGAGGAGCATGAAACGGTGTTAAAATCATGAAAAGCCTGAAAAGTTGCGATAAATGTATAGAGCTTCAAAAGGTGTGAAAAATATGAGGAGCAATAAACGGTCTGGAAAATAGGAGGAGAATGAAGTGGTGTTGAAAAACATGAAGAGCCTGAAATGGTGTGAAAAATATGAAGAGCTTCAAAAGGTGTCAAAAATATGAGCAGCATGAAACTGTATGTAAATTAGAAGGAGCTGGAAGTGGTGTTGAAAAACTTGAAGTGTTTGAAAAGGTGTGAAATATATGAACAGCTTCAAAAGGTGTGAAAATTATGAGCAGCTTCGAAGGTGTCAATAATATGAGGAGATTGAAACGGTCTGAAAAACAGGAGGAGCATGAAACAATGTTGAAAAACATGAAGAGCCTTAAAAGGTGTGAAAAATATGAAGAGCTTCAAATGGTGTGAAATACATGAGGAGGATGAAACGGTCAGAAAAATACGAGGAGCATGAAGCGATGTTCAAAAACATGAAGAGCCTGAAAAGATGTGAAAAACATGAAGAGCTTCAAAAGGTGTCAAAAATATGAGGAGCATGAAATGGTATGAAAAATAGGAGGAGCATGAAGCGGTGTTCAAAACATGAAGAGCCTGAAAAGGTGTGAAAAATATGAAGAGCTTCAAAAGGTGTCAAAAATATGAGGAGCATGAAACGTTCTGAAAAATATGATGAGCATGAAAAGGTTTTGCAAATCATGAAGAGCCTGAAAAAGTGTGAAAAATATGAAGAGCTTCAAAAGGTGTGAAAAATATGAAGAGCTTCAAAAGGTGTCATAAATGAGATGAGCATGAAACGGTCTGAAAAATAGGAGGAGGATGAAGCGGTGTTCAAAAACATGAAGAGCCTGAAAAGGTGTGAAATATATGAAGAGCTTCAAAAGGTGTCAAAAAAATGAGGAGCATGAAATGGTCTGCTAAATAGGAGGAGCATGAAGCGGTGTGCAAAAACATGAAGAGCCTGAAAATTTGTGAAAAATATGAAAAGCCTCAAAAGGTGTCAAAAATATGAGGAGCATGAAAGGGTCTGAAAAATAGGAGGAGCATGAAACGATATTCAAAAACATGAAGAGTCTGAAAATTTGTGAAAAATATGAAAAGCCTCAAAACGTGTCAAAAATATGAGGAGCATTAAACGGTCTGAAAAATAGGAGAAGCATGAAGTGTTCTTCAAAACCCTGAAGAGCCTGAAAAGGTGTGAAAAATATGAAGAGCTTCAAAAGGTGTCAAATATATGAGGAGCATGAAACGGTCTGAAAAATAGAAGGAGCATGAAGCGGTGTTCAAAATCATGAAGAGCCTGAAAAGGTGTAAGAAATATGAAGAGCTTCAAAAGGTGTCAAAAATATGAGGAGTATGAAATGGTATGAAAAATAGGAGCAGCATGAAACGGTGTTCAAAAACATGAAGAGCCTGAAAAGGTGTGAAAAATATGAAGAGGTTCAAATGCTGTCAAAAATATGAGGAGGTTGAAACGGTCTGAAAAATAGGAGGAGCATAAAGAGGTGTTGAAAAACATAAAGAGCCTGTAAAGGTGTGAAAAATATGAAGAGCTTCAAAAGGTGTGAAAAATATGAAGAGCTTCCAAAGGTGTCGAAAATAAGATGAGATGAAACGGTGTGAAAAATAGGAGGAGCATGAGGTGGTGTTGAAAAACATGAAGTGTTTGAAAAGGTGTGAAATATATGAACAGCTTCTAAAGGTGTGAAAAATATGAGCAGGTTCAAAAAGTGTCAATAATATGAGGAGATTGAAACGGTCTGAAAAACAGGAGGAGCATGAAACAATGTTGAAAAACATGAAGAGCCTTAAAAGGTGTGAAAAATATGAAGAGCTTCAAAAGGTGTCAAAAATATGAGGAGGTTGAAACGGTCTGAAAAACAGGAGGAGCATGAAGTGGTGTTGAAAAACATGAAGAGCCTGAAAAGGTGTGAAAAATATGAAGAGCTTCAAAAGGTGTCAAAAATATGAGGAGCATGAAACGGTCTGAAAAACAGGAGGAGCATGAAGTGGTGTTGAAAAACATGAAGAGCCTAAAAAGGTGTGAAAAATATGAAGAGCTTGAAATGTGAGAAAAATATGAGGAGAATGAAACGGTCTGAAATTTAGGAGGAGCATGAAGCGGTGTTGAAAAACATGAAGAGCCTGAAAACGTGTGAAAAATACGAAGAGCTTCAAAAGGTGTGAAAAATATGAAGAGCTTCGAAAGGTGTCAAAAATATGAAGAGCTTCAAAAGGAGTCAAAAATATGAGAAGCATGAAACGACAGAAAAAAGGAGGAGCTTGAAGTGGTGTTGAAAAACATGAAGAGCATGGAAAGGTGTGAAATATATGAAGAGCATCAAAAGTTGTCAAAAATATGAGGAGCAAGAAACGGTCTGAAAAATAGGAGGAGCATGAAGCAGTCGTCAAAAACATGAAGATCATGAAAAGATGTGAAAAATATGAACAGCTTCAAAAGGTCTCAAGGATATGAGGAGCATGAAACAGTCGGAAAAATAGGAGGAGCATGAAACGGTGTTCAAAAACCTGAAGAGCCTGAAAAGGTGTGAAAAATATGAAGAGCTTCAAAAGGTGTCAAAAATATGAGAAGCATGTAACGACTGAAAAATAGGAGGAGCATGAAGAGGTGTTGAAAAACATGAAGAGCCTGAAAAGGTGTGAAATATATGAAGAGCTTTAAAAACCTGTCCAAAATATGAGGAGCATGAAACGGTCTGAAAAATAGGAGGAGCATGAAGCGGTGTTTAAAAACATGAAGAGCATGAAAAGGTGTGAAAAATATGAAGATTTTCAAAGGGTGTCAAAAATATGAGAAGCATGAAACGGTCTCAAAAATAGGAGGAGCATGAACCGGTTTTTAAAAACATGAAGAGCCTGAAAAAGTGTGAAATAAATGAAGAGCTTCAAAAGATGTCAAAAATATGAGGAGCATGAAACGGTCTGAAAAATAGTAGGAGCATGAAGCGGTGTTAAAAAACATGAAGAGCCTGAAAAGCTGTGAAAAATATGAAAAGCTTCTAAAGATCTCAAAAATATGTGGAGCATGAAACGGTCTGAAAAATAGGAGGAGCACGAAGCGGTGGTCAAAAACATGAAGAGCCTGAAAAGGTGTGAAAAACCTGAAGAGCTTCTAAAGGTGTTTAAAATATGAGAAGCATGAAACGACTGAAAAATAGGAGAAGCATGAAGCGGTGTTGAAAAACATGCAGAGCATGAAAAGGGGTGAAAAATATGAAGAGCTTCAAAAGGTGTCAAAAATATGAGGAGCATGAAACAGCCTGAAAAATAGGATGACCATGCAACGATTTTGAAAAAAATGAAAAGCAGGAAAATGTGTGAAAAATATGAAGAGCTTCAAAATGTGTCAAAAATATGAGGAGCATGAAACGGTCTGAAAAATACGAGGAGCATGAAGCGGTGGTTAAAAACATGAAGAGCCTGAAAAGATGTGAAAAACATGAAGAGCTTCAAAAGGTGTCAAAAATATGAGGAGCATGAAATGGTATGAAAAATAGGAGGAGCATGAAGCGGTGTTCAAAACATGAAGAGCCTGAAAAGGTGTGAAAAATATGAAGAGCTTCAAAAGGTGTCAAAAATATGAGGAGCATGAAACGTTCTGAAAAATATGATGAGCATGAAAAGGTTTTGCAAATCATGAAGAGCCTGAAAAAGTGTGAAAAATATGAAGAGCTTCAAAAGGTGTGAAAAATATGAAGAGCTTCAAATGGTGTGAAATACATGAGGAGGATGAAACGGTCTGAAAAATACGAGGAGCATGAAGCGATGTTCAAAAACATGAAGAGCCTGAAAAGATGTGAAAAACATGAAGAGCTTCAAAAGGTGTCAAAAATATGAGGAGCATGAAATGGTATGAAAAATAGGAGGAGCATGAAGCGGTGTTCAAAACATGAAGAGCCTGAAAAGGTGTGAAAAATATGAAGAGCTTCAAAAGGTGTCAAAAATATGAGGAGCATGAAACGTTCTGAAAAATATGATGAGCATGAAAAGGTTTTGCAAATCATGAAGAGCCTGAAAAAGTGTGAAAAATATGAAGAGCTTCAAAAGGTGTGAAAAATATGAAGAGCTTCAAAAGGTGTCATAAATGAGATGAGCATGAAACGGTCTGAAAAATAGGAGGAGGATGAAGCGGTGTTCAAAAACATGAAGAGCCTGAAAAGGTGTGAAATATATGAAGAGCTTCAAAAGGTGTCAAAAAAATGAGGAGCATGAAATGGTCTGCTAAATAGGAGGAGCATGAAGCGGTGTGCAAAAACATGAAGAGCCTGAAAATTTGTGAAAAATATGAAAAGCCTCAAAAGGTGTCAAAAATATGAGGAGCATGAAACGGTCTGAAAAATAGGAGGAGCATGAAACGATATTCAAAAACATGAAGAGTCTGAAAATTTGTGAAAAATATGAAAAGCCTCAAAACGTGTCAAAAATATGAGGAGCATTAAACGGTCTGAAAAATAGGAGAAGCATGAAGTGTTCTTCAAAACCATGAAGAGCCTGAAAAGGTGTGAAAAATATGAAGAGCTTCAAAAGGTGTCAAATATATGAGGAGCATGAAACGGTCTGAAAAATAGAAGGAGCATGAAGCGGTGTTCAAAATCATGAAGAGCCTGAAAAGGTGTAAGAAATATGAAGAGCTTCAAAAGGTGTCAAAAATATGAGGAGTATGAAATGGTATGAAAAATAGGAGCAGCATGAAACGGTGTTCAAAAACATGAAGAGCATGAAAAGGTGTGAAAAATATGAAGAGCTTCAAATGCTGTCAAAAATATGAGGAGGTTGAAACGGTCTGAAAAATAGGAGGAGCATAAAGAGGTTTTGAAAAACATAAAGAGCCTGTAAAGGTGTGAAAAATATGAAGAGCTTCAAAAGGTGTGAAAAATATGAAGAGCTTCCAAAGGTGTCGAAAATAAGATGAGATGAAACGGTGTGAAAAATAGGAGGAGCATGAGGTGGTGTTGAAAAACATGAAGTGTTTGAAAAGGTGTGAAATATATGAACAGCTTCTAAAGGTGTGAAAAATATGAGCAGGTTCAAAAAGTGTCAATAATATGAGGAGATTGAAACGGTCTGAAAAACAGGAGGAGCATGAAACAATGTTGAAAAACATGAAGAGCCTTAAAAGGTGTGAAAAATATGAAGAGCTTCAAATGCTGTCAAAAATATGAGGAGGTTGAAACGGTCTGAAAAACAGGAGGAGCATGAAGTGGTGTTGAAAAACATGAAGAGCCTGAAAAGGTGTGAAAAATATGAAGAGCTTCAAAAGGTGTCAAAAATATGAGGAGCATGAAACGGTCTGAAAAACAGGAGGAGCATGAAGTGTTGTTGAAAAACATGAAGAGCCTAAAAAGGTGTGAAAAATATGAAGAGCTTCAAATGTGAGAAAAATATGAGGAGAATGAAACGGTCTGAAATTTAGGAGGAGCATGAAGCGGTGTTGAAAAACATGAAGAGCCTGAAAACGGGTGAAAAATATGAAGAGCTTCAAAAGGTGTGAAAAATATGAAGAGCTTCCAAAGGTGTCGAAAATAAGATGAGATGAAACGGTCTGAAAAATAGGAGGAGCATGAGGTGCTGTTGAAAAACATGAAGTGTTTGAAAAGGTGTGAAATATATGAACAGCTTCAAAAGGTGTGAAAAATATGAGCAGCTTCAAAAAGTGTCAATAATATGAGGAGATTGAAACGGTCTGAAAAACAGGAGGAGCATGAAACAATGTTGAAAAACATGAAGAGCCTTAAAAGGTGTGAAAAATATGAAGAGCTTCAAATGGTGTGAAAAATATGAAGAGCTTCAAAAGGTGTCAAAAATATGAGGAGCATTAAACAGTCCGAAAAATACGATGAGAATGAATCGGTTTTGAAAACGATGAAGAGCATGAAAAGGTGTGAAAAATATGAAGAGCTTCAAAAGGTGTCAAAAATATGAAGAGCTTCAAAAGGAGTCAAAAATATGAGAAGCATGAAACGACAGAAAAATAGGAGGAGCTTGAAGTGGTGTTGAAAAACATGAAGAGCATGGAAAGCTGTGAAATATATGAAGAGCTTCAAAAGTTGTCAAAAATATGAGGAGCAAGAAACGGTCTGAAAAATAGGAGGAGCATGAAGCAGTCGTCAAAAACATGAAGATCATGAAAAGATGTGAAAAATATGAACAGCTTCAAAAGGTCTCAAGGATATGAGGAGCATGAAACAGTCGGAAAAATAGGAGGAGCATGAAACGGTGTTCAAAAACCTGAAGAGCCTGAAAAGGTGTGAAAAATATGAAGAGCTTCAAAAGGTGTCAAAAATATGGAAGCATGTAACGACTGAAAAATAGGAGGAGCATGAAGAGGTGTTGAAAAACATGAAGAGCCTGAAAAGGTGTGAAATATATGAAGAGCTTTAAAAACGTGTCCAAAATATGAGGAGCATGAAACGGTCTGAAAAATAGGAGGAGCATGAAGCGGTGTTTAAAAACATGAAGAGCATGAAAAGGTGTGAAAAATATGAAGAATTTCAAAGGGTGTCAAAAATATGAGAAGCATGAAACGGTCTCAAAAATAGGAGGAGCATGAACCGGTTTTTAAAAACATGAAGAGCCTGAAAAAGTGTGAAATAAATGAAGAGCTTCAAAAGATGTCAAAAATATGAGGAGCATGAAACGGTCTGAAAAATAGTAGGAGCATGAAGCGGTGTTAAAAAACATGAAGAGCCTGAAAAGCTGTGAAAAATATGAAAAGCTTCTAAAGATCTCAAAAATATGTGGAGCATGAAACGGTCTGAAAAATAGGAGGAGCACGAAGCGGTGGTCAAAAACATGAAGAGCCTGAAAAGGTGTGAAAAACCTGAAGAGCTTCTAAAGGTGTTAAAAATATGAGAAGCATGAAACGACTGAAAAATAGGAGAAGCATGAAGCGGTGTTGAAAAACATGCAGAGCATGAAAAGGGGTGAAAAATATGAAGAGCTTCAAAAGGTGTCAAAAATATGAGGAGCATGAAACAGCCTGAAAAATAGGATGACCATGAAACGATTTTGAAAAAAATGAAAAGCAGGAAAATGTGTGAAAAATATGAAGAGCTTCAAAATATGTCAAAAATATGAGGAGCATGAAACGGTCTGAAAAATACGAGGATCATGAAGCGGTGGTTAAAAACATGAAGAGCCTGAAAAGGTGTGAAAAACATGAAGAGCTTCTAAATGAGTTAAAAATATGAGAAGCATGAAACGACTGAAAAATAGGAGGAGCATGAAGCGGTGTTGAAAAACATGAAGAGCCTGAAAAGGTTTGAAATATATGAAGAGCTTCAAAGGTGTCAAAACTAGGAGGAGCATGAAACAGTCTGAAAAATAGGAGAAGCATGAAGCGGTGTTGAAAAACATGAATAGCCTAAAAAGAAGTGAAAAATATGAAGAGCTTCAAAAGGTGTCAAAAATATGAGAAGCATGAAACGAATGAAAAATAGGAGGAGCATGAAACGGTGTTCAAAAACCTGAAGAGCCTGAAAAGGTGTGAAAAATATGAAGAGCTTCAAAAGGTGTCAAAAATATGAGAAGCATGAAACGAATGAAAAATAGGAGGAGCATGAAGAGGTGCTGAAAAACATTAAGAGCCTGAAAAGGTGTGAAATATATGAAGAGTTTCAAAAGGTGTCATAAATATCAGGAGCATGAAACGGTCTGAAAAATAGGAGGAGCATGAAGCGGTGTTTAAAAACATGAAGTGCCTGAAAAGGTGTGAAAAATATGAAGAGCTTCAAAAGATCTCAAATATATGAGGAGCATGAAACGGTCTGAAAAATAGGAGGAGAATGAAGCGGTCCTCAAAAACATGAAGAGCCTGAAAAGTTGTGAAAAATATGAAGAGCTTAAAAAGGTGTCAAAAATATGAGGAGCATGAAACAGCCTGAAAAATAGGAGGAGCATGAAACGGTCTGAAAAATAGGAGGAGCATGAAACAGTGGAGAAATATATGAAGAGCTTCAAAAGGTGTCAAAAATATGAGGAGCATGAAACGGTCTGAAAAATAGGAGGAGCATGAAGCTGTAATGAAAAACATGAAGAGCCTGAAAAGGTGTGAAAATATGAAGAGCTTCAAAAGGTGTCAAAAATATGAGGAGCATGAAACGGTCTGAAAAATAGGAGAAACATGAAGCGGTGTGAAAAACATGAAGAGCCTGAAAAGGTGTGAAAAATATGAAGAGCTTCAAAAAGTGTCAAAAATATGAGGAGCAAGAAACGGTCTGAAAAATAGGAGGAGCCTGAAGCGATGTGAAAAAGATGAAGAGCCTGAAAAGCTGTGAAATATAAGAAGAGCTTCAAAAGGTGTCAAAAATATGAGGAGCATGAAACGGTCTGAAAAATAGGAGGAGCCTGAAGCATTGCTGAAAAACAAGAAGAGCCTGAAAAGATGTGAAAAACATGAAAAGCTTCAAAAGGTGTCAAAATTATGAGGAGCTTGAAACGGTCTGAAAAATATGAAGGAGCATGAAACGGTTTGAAAAATAGGAGGAGCATGAAACGTGGTGAAAAACATGAAGAGCTTCAAAAGTTGTCAAAAATAGGAAGAGCACGATACTGTCTGAAAAATTAGAGGAGCATGAAACAGTCTGAAAAATAGGAGGAGCATGATACTGTCTGAAAAATAAGAGGAGCACAAAACGGTCTGAAAAATAGGAGGAGCACGAAACTGTTTGAAAAATAGGAGGAGCATGAAACGTTGTTGAAAAACATAAAGAGCATGAAAAGGTGTGAAGAATATGACGAGCTTCAAAAGGTGTCAAAAATATGAGGAAAAAGAAATGGTCAAAAAAATAGGAGGAGCATGAAAAGGTGTTGAGAACATAAAAAGCCTGAAAAGGTGTGAATAATATGAAGAGCTTCAAAAGGTGTCAAAAATATGAGGAGGATGAAACGGTTTTAAATATAGGAGGAGCATGAAATGGTCTGAAAAATAGGAGGAGCATGAAACAGTCTGAAAAATAGGAGGAGCATGAAATTGTGTTGAAAAACATGAAGGGCCTAAGAGGTGTGTAAAATATGAAGAGCTTCAAAAGGATTCAATTATACGAGGAGCATGAAACGGTCTGAAAAATATGAGGAGCACGAAACTGTCTGAAAAATAGGAGGAGCATGAAACAGTCTGAAAAATAGGAGGAGCATGAAACAGTGGAGAAATATATGAAGAGCTTCAAAAGGTGTCAAAAATATGTGGAGCATGAAACGGTCTGAAAAATCGGAGGAGCATGAAACTATGTTGAAAAACATGAAGAGACTGAAAAGCTGTGAAAAATATGAAGAGGTTCAAAAAGTGTCCAAAATATGAGGTGCATGAAACTGTCTGATAATAGGAGGAGCATGAAACGGTCTGGTAAATAGGCGGAGCATTAAACGGTTTTGAAAAACATGAAGAGCTTCAAAAGGTGTCAAAAATTTGAGGAGGATGAAACGGTCTGAAAAATATGAGGAGCTTGAAACGGTCTGCAAAATAGTAGTAGCATGAAACGGTGTTCAAAAACATGAAGAGCTTCAAAAGTTGTCAAAAATATGAGGAGCATGAAACGGTCTGTAAAATAGGAGGAGCATGAAACGGTGTTGAAAAACCTGAAGAGCATGAAAAGGTGTGAAAAATATGAAGAGCTTCAAATGGTGTCAAAAATATGAGGAGCATTAAACCTTCTGAAAAATAGGAGGAGCATAAACGGTGTTCAAAAACATGAAGAGCATGAAAAGGTTTGAAAAATTTGAAAAGCTACAAAGCGTGTCAAAAAAATTAGGAGGATGAAACGGTCTGATAAATTGGAGGAGCATGAAGCGGTGTTGAAAAACATGAAGAGCCTGAAAAGGTGTGAAAAATATGAAGAGCTTCAAAAGGTTTTCAAAAATATGAGGAGCATGAAACAGTCTGTAAAATAGGAGGAACATGAAACAGTTTGGAAAACAGGAGGAGCATGAAACGGTATTGAAAAACATGAAGAGCCTGAATATGTGTGAAAAATATGAATAGCTTCAAAACGAGTAAAAAAATTAGGAGCATGAAACAGTCTGAAAAATAGGAGGAGCATGAATCGGTCTGAAAAATAGGAGGAGCCTGAAACGGTGTGAAAAATAAGGGGAGCATGAAACGGTGTTGAAAAATATGAAGAGCATGAAAAGGAGTGAAAAATATGAAGAGCTTCAAAAGGTGTTAAAAATATGAGGAGTATGAAACGGTCTGAAAAATATGAAGAGCATGAAATGGTCTGCAAAATAGGAGGAGCATGTACGGTGTTGAAAATCGTGAAGAGCTTCAAAAGGTGTCAAAAATATGAGGAGCATGAAATGGTCAGAAAAATATGAGGAGCACGAAACTGTCTGAAAAATAGGAGGAGCATGAAACGTTGTTGAAAAAGATGAAGAGCATTAAAAGATGTGAAAAATATGAAGAGCTTCAAAAAGTGTTAAAAATATGATGAGCATGAAACGGTCTGAAAATGTGAGGAGCACGAAACGTTCTGAAAAATAGGAGGACCATGAAACGGTGTTGAAAAACATGAAGAGCATGAAAAGGTGAGAAAAATATGTAGAGCTTCAAAAGGTGTCAAAAATATGAGGAAGACGAAATGGTCTGAAAAATAGGACGAGCATGAAGCGGTGTTGAAAAACATGAAGAGCCTGACATGGTGAGAAAAATATGAAGAGCTTCAAAAGGTTTCAAAAATATGAGGAGCATGAAACCGTCTAAAAATATGATGAGCATGAAATGGTGTTGAAAAACATGAAGAGCCTCAAAAGGTGTGAAAAATATGAAGAGCTTCAAAAGGTGTCAAAAAAATGAGGAGCATGAAACGGTCTGAAAAATAGGAGGAGCATGACACGATGTTGAAAAACATGAAGACATGATAAGGTGTGAAAAATATGAAGAGCTTCCAAAGGTGTCAAAAATATGAGGAGCATGAAACGGTCTGAAAAATAGGAGGAGCATGAAGCGGTGTTGAAAAACATGAAGAGATTCAAAATGTGTCAGAAATATGAGGAGCATGAAACGGTCTGAAAAATAGGAGGAGCATGAAACGGTGTTGAAAAACATGAAGAGATTCAAAATGTGTCAGAAATATGAGGAGCATGAAACGGTCTGAAAAATAGGAGGAGCATGAAACGGTGTTGAGAAACATGAAGAGCATGAAGAGGTGTGGAGAATATGAAGAGCTTCAAAAGGTGGCCAAAATTTGAGGAGCATGAAACGGTCTGATACATATGAGGAGCATGAAACGGTCTGCCATATAGGAGGAGCATGAAACGGTGTTGAAAAACATGAAGAGCCTGAAAATTGTGAAAAATATGAAGAGCGTCAAAAGCTGCCAAAAATAGGAGGAGCATGAAACGGTCTGAAAAATATGAAGGAGCATGTAACGGTGTTGAAAAACATGAAGAGCTTCAAAAGGTGTCAAAATTATGAGGAGCATGAAACGGTCTGAAAAATATGAAAGAGCATGAAACGGTTTGACAAAGAGGAGGAGCATGAAACGTGGTGAAAAACATGAAGAGCTTCAAAAGGTGTCAAAAATAGGAGGAGCACGATACTGTCTGAAAAATAAGAGGAGCATGAAACAGTCTGAAAAATAGGAGGAGCATGATACTGTCTGAAAAATAAGAGGAGCATGAAACGGTCTGAAAAATAGGAGGAGCATGAAACAGTGGAGAAATATATGAAGAGCTTCAAAAGGTGTCAAAAATATGAGGAGCATGAAACGGTCTGAAAAATAGGAGAAACATGAAGCGGTGTGAAAAACATGAAGAGCCTGAAAAGGTGTGAAAAATATGAAGAGCTTCAAAAAGTGTCAAAAATATGAGGAGCATGAAACGGTCTGAAAAATAGGAGGAGCCTGAAGCGATGTGAAAAAGATGAAGAGCCTGAAAAGCTGTGAAATATAAGAAGAGCTTCAAAAGGTGTCAAAAATATGAGGAGCATGAAACGGTCTGAAAAATAGGAGGAGCCTGAAGCATTGCTGAAAAACAAGAAGAGCCTGAAAAGATGTGAAAAACATGAAAAGCTTCAAAAGGTGTCAAAATTATGAGGAGCTTGAAACGGTCTGAAAAATATGAAGGAGCATGAAACGGTTTGAAATATAGGAGGAGCATGAAACGTTGTGAAAAACATGAAGAGCTTCAAAAGTTGTCAAAAATAGGAAGAGCACGATACTGTCTGAAAAATAAGAGGAGCATGAAACAGTCTAAAAAATGGGAGGAGCATGATACTGTCTGAAAAATAAGAGGAGCACAAAATGGTCTGAAAAATAGGGGGAGCACGAAACTGTTTGAAAAATAGGAGGAGCATGAAACGGTGTTGAAAAACATAAAGAGCATGCAAAGGTGTGAAGAATATGAAGAGCTTCAAAAGGTGTCAAAAATATGAAGAGAAAGAAACGGTCAGAAAAATAGGCGGAGCATGAAACGGTGTTGAAAACATGAAGAGCATGAAAAGGTGTGAGAAATATGAACAGCTTCAAAATGTGTCAAAAATATGAGGAGCATGAAACGGTCTGAAAAATAGGAGGAGCATGAAAAGGTGTTGAGAACATAAAGAGCCTGAAAAGGTGTGAATAATATGAAGAGCTTCAAAAGGTGTCAAAAATATGAGGAGGATGAAACGGTTTTAAATATAGGAGGAGCATGAAATGGTCTGAAAAATAGGAGGAGCATGAAACAGTCTGAAAAATAGGAGGAGCATGAAATTGTGTTGAAAAACATGAAGGGCCTAAGAGGTGTGTAAAATATGAAGAGCTTCAAAAGGTTTCAATTATACGAGGAGCATGAAACGGTCTGAAAAATATGAGGAGCACGAAACTGTCTGAAAAATAGGAGGAGCATGAAACGGTCTGAAAAATAGGAGGAGCATGAAACAGTGGAGAAATATATGAAGAGCTTCAAAAGGTGTCAAAAATATGTGGAGCATGAAACGGTCTGAAAAATCGGAGGAGCATGAAACTATGTTGAAAAACATGAAGAGACTGAAAAGCTGTGAAAAATATGAAGAGCTTCAAAAAGTGTCCAAAATATGAGGTGCATGAAACTGTCTTATAATAGGAGGAGCATGAAACGGTCTGGTAAATAGGCGGAGCATTAAACGGTTTTGAAAAACATGAAGAGCTTCAAAAGGTGTCAAAAATTTGAGGAGGATGAAACGGTCTGAAAAATATGAGGAGCTTGAAACAGTCTGCAAAATAGTAGTAGCATGAAACGGTGTTCAAAAACATGAAGAGCTTCAAAAGTTGTCAAAAATATGAGGAGCATGAAACGGTCTGTAAAATAGGAGGAGCATGAAACGGTGTTGAAAAACCTGAAGAGCATGAAAAGGTGTGAAAAATATGAAGAGCTTCAAAAGGTGTCAAAAATATGAGGAGCATGAAACTGTCTGAAAAATATCATGAGCATGAAACGGTGTTGAAAAACTTGAAGAGCATGAAAAGGTGTGACAAATATGAAGAGCTTCAAAGAATGTCAAAACTGAGGAACATGAAACGGTCTGATAAATAGAGGAGCATGAAATGGTCTGAAAAATAGGAGGAGCATGAAACACTCTGAAAAATAGGAGGAGCATGAAACGCTCTGAAAAATAGGAGGAGCATGAAACGGTGTTGAAAAACGTGAAGAGCTTCAAAAGGTTTCAAAAATATGAGGAGCATGAAACGTTCTGAAAAATATGAGGAGAATGAAACAGTCTGCAAAATAGGAGGAGCATGAAATGGTGTTGAAAAATATGAAGAGCTTCAAAAGGTGTCAAAAAATGAGAAGCATGAAACGGTCTGAAAAATAGGAGGACCATGAAACGATGTTGAAAAACATTAAGAGCTTCAAAACGTGTCAAAAATATGAGGAGCATGAAACGGTCGGAAAAATAGGAGGAGCATGAAACGGTCTGCAAAATAGGAGTAGCATGAAAAGGTGTGAAAAATATGAAGAGCTTCAAAAGGTGTCAAAAATATGAGGAGCATGAAAAGGTCTGAAAAATGGGAGGAGCAGGAAACGGTGTTGAAAAACATGAAGAGCCTGAAAATGTGTAAAAAAAATGAAGAGCTTCAAAAGGTGTAAAGAATATGAGGAGCATGAAACGGTCTGAAATATAGAGGAGCATGAAACGGTGTGAAAAAACATTAAGACCATGAAAAGTTGTGAAAAATACGAGGAGCATGAAAAGGTGTGAAAAATATAAGGAGCATGAAAAGGTGTGAAAAATACGAGGAGCATGAAAAGGTGTGAAAAATAAGAGAAGCATGAAAAGTTGTGAAAAACACGAGGAGCATGAATAGGTGTGAAAAACATGAAAAGCATGAAACAGTGTGAAAAATACAGGAGCATGAAAAGGTACGAAAAATACGAGGAGCATGGAAAGGTGTGAAAAATTTGAGGAGCATGAAACGGTCTGAAAAATATGAAGAGCATGAAATGGTGTGAAAAACACGAGCAGCATGAAAAGTTGTGGAAAACACGAAGTGCATATAAATGTGTGAAAAATTCGAAGAGCATGAAAAGGTTTGCAAAATACGAAGAGCATGTAAAGGTGTGAAAAATACGAGGAGCATTAAAGGTGTGAAAATTACGAGGAGCATGAAAAGGTGTGAAAAATAGTAGGAGCATGAAAAGGTCTGAAAAATACGAGGACCATGAAAAGTTGTGAAAAATACGTAGAGCATTAAAAGGTGTGAGAAAAACAAGGAGCATGAAAAGCTCTGTAAAATACGAGGAGCATGAAAAGGTGTGAAAAATACGAGGAGCATATAAAGGTCTAAAAATATGAGGAGTGTGAAACGGTCTAAAAAATGTGAGGAGCATGAAACTGCGTGAAAATAGAAAGAGCATGAAACGGTGTGAAAAACATGAAGACCTTTAAAACGTGTCAGAAATATGAGGACCATGAAAAGATGTGAAAAATATGAGGAGCATGAAACGGTATGAAAAATAGGAGGAGCATGAAAATGTGTCAAAAATATGAAGAGCATGAAAAGTTGTGAAATATATGAGGAGCATGAAAAGGTGTGAAAAATACGAGGAGCACAAAAAGGTCTGAAAGTACGAGGACCATGAAAAGGTCTGAAAAATACGAGGAGCATGAAAAGGTCTATAAAATATGAGGATCATGTAAAGGTCAGAAAAATACGAGGAGCATGAAAAGGTGTGAAAAATATGAGGAGCATGAAAAGGTGTGAAATATATGAGGAGCATGAAAAATTGTAAAAAACACGAAGAGCATGAAAATGTGTGAAAAACACGAAGAGCATGAAAATGTATAAAAATTCGAAGAGCATGAAAAGGTTTGAAAATCACGAAGAGCATGAAAAGGTGGGAACAATACAAGGAGCATGAAAAGGTTTGTAAAATACGAGGAGCATGAAAAGATGTGAAAAATCCGAGGAGCACGAAAAGGTCTGAAATATACGAGGACCATGAAAAGTTCTAAAAAATACGACTGGCATGACAAGGTGGGAAAAATATGAAGAGCATGAAAAGGTGTGAAAAATATGAGGAGCATGAAAAGGTGTGAAAAATACGAAGAGCATGAAAAGGTGTGAAAAATACAAGGAGCATGAAAAGGTGTGAACAATAGTAGGAGCATGAAAAGGTCTGAAAAATACGAGGAGCATGAAAAGGTGTGAAAAAAACAGGAGCATGAAAAGGTCTAAAAAATTCGAGGAGGATGAAATGGTGTGAAAATATGAAGATCATGAAACAGTGTGAAAAATATGAAGACCTTTTAAACGTGTCAAATATATGAGGAGCATGAAAAGATGTGAAAAATATGAGGAGCATTAAAATATGTCAATTATATGAAGAGCATGAAAAGTTGTGAAATATATGAGGAGCATGAAAAGGTGTGAAAAACACGAGGAGTACGAAAAGGTCTGCAAATAAGAGGAGTACGAAAAGGTCTGAAAAAATATGAGGAGCATGAAAAGGTGTGAAAACTACAAAGTGCATGAAAATGTGTGAAAAATTCGAAGAGCAGGAAAAGGTTTGAAAAATACGAAGAGCATGTAAAGGTGTGAAAAATACGAAGAGCATGTAAAGGTGTGAAAAATACGGAGAATTAAAGGTGTGAAAAATACGAGGAGCATGAAAAGGTGTGAAAAATGCAATGAGAAAGAAAATGTGCTAAAAATACGAGGAGCATGAAAAGGTGGGAAAAATAGTAGGAGCATGAAAAGGTCTGAAAAATATGAGGAACATGAAAAGGTGTGAAAACTACAAAGAGCATGAAAAGGTGTGAAAAATTCGAAGAGCAGGAAAAGGTTTGAAAAATACGAAGAGCATGTAAAGGTTTGAAAAATACGAAGAGCATGTAAAGATGTGAAAAATACGGAGAATTAAAGGTGTGAAAAATACGAGGAGCATGAAAAGGTGTGAAAAATGCAATGAGAAAGAAAATGTGCTAAAAATACGAGGAGCATGAAAAGGTGGGAAAAATAGTAGGAGCATGAAAAGGTGTGAAAAATATGAGGAACATGAAAAGGTGTGAAAACTACAAAGAGCATGAAAAGGTGTGAAAAATACGAGGTGCATGAAAAGATCTGAAAAATATGAGAAGCATGAAAAGGTGTGAAAAATATGAGGAGCATGAAACGGTGTGAAATTATGAAGAGCATGAAACGGTGTTAAAAATATGAAGAGCATGAAACGGTGTGAAAAACACGAGCAGCAAGAAAAAATGTGGAAAACACGAAGTGCATGATAATGTGTGAAAAATTCGAAGAGCATGAAAAGGTTTGAAAAATACGAAGAGCATGTAAAGGTGTGAAAAATACGGAGAATTAAAGGTGTGAAAAATACGAGGAGCATGAAAAGGTGTGAAAAATACGATGAGAAAGAAAATGTGCTAAAAATACGAGGAGCATGAAAAGGTGGGAAAAATAGTAGGAGCATGAAAAGGTCTGAAAAATACGAGGAACATGAAACAGTGTGAAAATATAAAGAGCATGAAACGGTGTGAAAAATATGAAGACCTTTAAAAGGTGTCAAAAATATGAGGAGTATGAAAAGATGTGAAAAACATGAGGATCATGAAATGGTATGAAAAATATGAGAAGCATGAAATATGTAAAAAATATGAAGAGCATGAAAAGTTGTGAAAAATATGAAGAGCATGAAATGGTTTGAAAAGTATAAAGAGCATGAAAAGTTGTGCAAAATACAAAGAGCATGAGTGGTGTGAAATATACGAAGACAATGAAAAGATGTGAAAAATTATGAAAAGCATGAAAGGTTGTGAAAAATACAAAGAGCATGAAAAGGTTTGAAAAATACAAAGTGCATGAAAAGGTGTGAAAAATACGAGGAGCATGAAACGGTGTGAAAAATACGAGGAGCATGAAAAGTTCTGAAAAACACGAGGAGCATGAAAAGGTCTGAAAAATACGAGGAGCATGAAAAGTTCTGAAAAACACGAGGAGCATGAAAAGGTCTGAAAAATACGAGGAGCATGAAAAGTTCTGGAAAACACGAGGAGCATGAAAAGGTCTGAAAAGTACGTGGAGCATGAAAAGGTGTGAACAATATGAAGAGCATGAAACGATGTTAAAAATATGAAGAGCATGAAACAGTGTGAAAAACATGAGCAGCATGAAACAATGTGGAAAACACGAAGTGCATGCAAATGTGTGAAAAATTCGAAGAGCATTAAAAGGTTTGAAAAACACGAAGAGCATGTAAAGGTGTGAAAAATACGAGGAGCATTAAAGGTGTGAAAAATACGAGGAGCATGAAAAGGTGTGAAAAATACGATGAGAAAGAAAATGTGCTAAAAATACAAGGAGCATGAAAAGGTGGGAAAAATAGTAGGAGCATTTAAAGGTGTGAAAAATACGAGGAAAATGAAACGGTGTGAAAATATAAAGAGCATGAAACGGTGTGAAAAATATGAAGACCTTTAAAAGGTGTCAAAAATATGAGGAGCATGAAAAAATGTGAAAAATATGAGGAGCATGACATGGTATGAAAAATATGAGGAGCATGAAATATGTAAAAAATATGAAGAGCATGAAAAGTTGTGAAAAATATGAAGAGGATGAAAAGATGTGAAAAATATGAAGAGCATGAAATGGTTTGAAAAGTATGAAAAGCTTGAAAAGGTGTGAAAAATACAAAGAGCATGATGGGTGTGAAATATACGAAGACAATGAAAAGGTGTGAAAAATTATGAAAAGCATGAAAAGTTGTGAAAAATACAAAGAGCATGAAAAGGTTTGAAAAATACAAAGTGCATGAAAAGGTGTGAAAAATACGAGGAGCATGAAACGGTGTGAAAAATGCGAAAGCATGAAATGCTGTGAAAAATACGAGGAGCAGGAAAAGGTCTGAAAAATACGAGGAGCATGAAAAGGTGTGAAAAATACGAGGAGCATGAAAAGGTGTGAAAGATACGAGGAGCATGAAAAGGTGTGAACAATACTAGGAGCATGAAAATGTCTGAAAAATACGATGAGCATGAAAAGGTGTGAAAAATATGCGGAGTATGAAACGGTGTGATAAATATGAGGAGCATGAAACGGTTTCAAAAATATGAGGAACATGAAAAGGTGTGAAAAATACGAAGAGCATGAAAAGGTGTGAAATATACGAAGAGCATAAAAAGGTGTGAAAAATTACCAAGAGAATGAAAATGTCTGAAAAATACAAAGAGCATGAAAATGTGTGAAAAATACGAAGAGCATGAAACGGTGTGAAAAATATGAGGAGCATGAAACGGTGTAAAAATGAAGCCCATGAAACGGTGTGAAAAATATGGAGCACATGAAGAGATGTGAAAAATATTTAGAGCATGAAAAGGTGTGAAAAATATGAAGAGGTTCAAAGGTGTAAAAAATATGAGGAGCATGAAACGTTCTGAAAAATATGAGAAGCATGAAACGGTGTTGAAAAACATGAAGAGCTTCAAAAGGTGTCAAAAATATGAGGAGCAAGAAACGGTCTGAAAGATAGGAGGAGCATGAAACGGTGTTGAAAAACATGAAGAGCATGAAAAGGTGTGAAATATATGTAGAGCTTCAAAAGATGTCAAAAATATGAGAAGCATGAAACGGTCTGAAATATAGGAGTAGCATGAAATGGTGATGAAAAACATGAAGAGCCTGAAAAGGTGTGAAAAATATCAAGAGCTTCAAAAGGTGTCAAAAATATAAGGGGCATGAAACGGTCTGAAAAATAGGAGGAGCATGAAACCGTCTGTAAAATAGGAGGAGCATGAAACTGTGTTGAAAAACATTTAGAGCTTCAAAATGTGTCAAAAATATGAGGAGCATGAAACGGTCTGAAAAATAAGAGGAGCATGAAACGATGTTGAGAACATGAAGAGCCTGAAAAGGTGTGAATAATATGAAAAGCTTCAAAAGTTGTCAAAAATATGAGGAGCATGAAACGGTCTCAAAAAAAAGAGGAGCATGAAATGGTCTGAAAATATAAGGAGCATGAAATTGTGTTGAAAAACATGCAGGGCCTAAAAGGTGTGAAAAATATGAAGAGCTCCAAACCTGTGAAATATTTGAGGAGCATGAAACGGTCTGAAAAATAGGAGGAGCATGAAGTGGTGTTTAAAAACATGAAGAGCCTGAAAAGGTGTGAAATACATGAAAAGCTTCAAAAGCTGTCAAAAATAGGAGGAGCATGAAACGGTCTGAAAAATATGAAGGAGCATGTCACGGTGTTGAAAAACATGAAGAGCTTCAAAAGGTGTCAAAAAATGAGAAGCATGAAACGGTCTGAAAAATAGGAGGAGCATGAAACGATGTTGAAAAACATTAAGAGCTTCAAAAGGTGTCAAAAATATGAGGAGCATGAAAAGGTCTGAAAAATAGGAGGAGCATGAAACGGTCTGCAAAATAGGAGGAATATGAAAAGGTGTGAAAAATATGAAGAGCTTCAAAAGGTATCAAAAATATGAGGAGCATGAAACGGTCTGAAAAATAGGAGGAGCAGGAAACGGTGTGGAAAAACATAAAGTGCATGAAAAGGTGTGAAAAATACGAGGAGCATGAAAAGGTGTGAAAAATATAAGGAGCATGAAAAGGTGTGAAAAATACGAGGAGCATGAAAATATGTGAAAAATAAAAGGAGCATGAAAAGCTGTGAAAAACACGAGGAGCATGAATAGGTGTGAAAAACATGAAAAGCATGAAACAGTGTGAAAAATACAGGAGCATGAAAAGGTACGAAAAATACGAGGAGCATGGAAAGGTGTGAAAAATTTGAGGAGCATGAAACGGTCTGAAAAATATGAAGAGCATGAAATGGTGTGAAAAACATGAGCAGCATGAAAAGTTGTGGAAAACACGAAGTGCATGTAAATGTGTGAAAAATTCGAAGAGCATGAAAAGGTTTGCAAAATACGAAGAGCATGTAAAGGTGTGAAATATACGAGGAGCATTAAAGGTGTGAAAAATACGAGGAGCATGAAAAGGTGTGAAAAATAGTAGGAGCATGAAAAGGTCTGAAAAATATGAGGACCATGAAAAGTTGTGAAAAATACGTAGAGCATTAAAAGGTGTGAGAAAAACAAGGAGCATGAAAAGCTCTGTAAAATACGAGGAGCATGAAAAGGTGTGAAAAATACGAGGAGCATATAAAGGTCTGAAAAATATGAGGAGCATGAAACGGTCTAAAAAATGTGAGGAGCGTGAAATGGTGTGAAAATATAAAGAGCATGAAACGGTGTGAAAAACATGAAGACCTTAAAAACGTGTCAGAAATATGAGGACCATGAAAAGATGTGAAAAATATAAGGAGCATGAAACGGTATGAAAAATAGGAGGAGCATGAAAAGGTGTGAAAAATACGAGGAGCATGAAAAGGTGTGAAATATATGAGGAGCATGAAAAATTGTAAAAAACACGAAGAGCATGAAAATGTGTGAAAAACACGAAGAGCATGAAAATGTATAAAAATTCGAAGAGCATGAAAAGGTTTGAAAAACACGAAGAGCATGAAAAGGTGGGAACAATACAAGGAGCATGAAAAGGTCTGTAAAATACGAGGAGCATGAAAAGATGTGAAAAATCCGAGGAGCATGAAAAGGTCTGAAATATACGAGGACCATGAAAAGTTCTAAAAAATACGACTGGCATGACAAGGTGGGAAAAATACGAAGAGCATGAAAAGGTGTGAAAAGTACGAAGAGCATGAAAAGGTGTGAAAAATACAAGGAGCATGAAAAGGTGTGAAAAATACGATGAGAAAGAAAATGTGCGAAAAATACGAGAAGCATGAAAAGGTGTGAACAATATTAGGAGCATGAAAAGGTCTGAAAAATACGAGGAGCATGAAAAGGTGTGAAAAATGCGAGGAGCATGAAAAGGTGTGAAAAAAACAGGAGCATGAAAAGGTCTAAAAAATTTGAAGAGCATGAAACGGTGTGAAAATATGAAGATCATGAAACAGTTTGAAAAATATGAAGACCTTTTAAACGTGTCAAAAATATGAGGAGCATGAAAAGATGGGAAAAATATGAGGAGCATTAAAATATGTCAATAATATGAAGAGCAAGAAAAGTTGTGAAATATATGAGGAGCATGAAATGGTGTGAAAAACACGAGGAGTACGAAAATGTCTGCAAATATGAGGAGTATGAAAAGGTCTGAAAATATGAGGAGAATGAAAAGGTGTGAAAAAAACGAAGTGCATGAAAATGTGTGAAAAATATGAAGAGCATGAAAAGGTTTGAAAAATACGAAGAGCATTTAAAGGTGTGAAAAATACGAGGAGAATTAAAGGTGTGAAAAATACGAGGAGCATGAAAATGTGTGAAAAATACGATGAGAAAGAAAATGTGCTAAAAATACGAGGCGCATGAAAAGGTGGGAAAAATAGTAGGAGCATGAAAAGGTCTGAAAAATACGAGGAACATGAAACGGTGTGAAAAATATGAAGACCTTTAAAAGGTGTCAAAAATATGAGGAGCATGAAAAGATGTGAAAAATATGAGGAGCATGAAATGGTATGAAAAATATGAGAAGCATGAAATATGTAAAAAATATGAAGAGCATGAAAAGTTGTGAAAAATATGAAGAGCATGAAACGGTGTGTAAAATATGAAGAGCATGAAAAGATGTGAAAATATGAAGAGCATGAAATGGTTTGAAAAGTATGAAGAGCGTGAAAAGTTGTGAAAAATACAAAGAGCATGAAAAGGTTGGAAAAATACAAAGTGCATGAAAAGGTGTGAAAAATACGAGGAGCATGAAACGGTGTGAAAAATACGAGGAGCATGAAAAGTTCTGAAAAACACGAGGAGCATGAAAAGGTCTAAAAAATACGAGGAGCATGAAAAGGTCTGAAAAATATGAGGAGCATGAAAAGTTCTGAAAAACACGAGGAGCATGAAAAGGTCTAAAAAATACGAGGAGCATGAAAAGGTCTGAAAAATACGAGGAGCATGAAAAGGTCTGGAAAACAGGAGGAGTATAAAAAGGTGTGAAAAATACGAAGAGCATGAAAAGTTCTCAAAAATATGAGGAGCCTGAAAAGGTGTGAAAAATACGAGGATCCTGAAAAGGTGTGAAAAATACGAGGAGTATGAAAAGGTGTGAAAAATATAAGGAGCATGAAAAGGTGTGAAAAATAGGAGAAGCATGAAAAGGTGTGAAAAATATAAGGAGCATAAAAAGGTCTGGAAAACACGAGGAGCATGAAAAGTTGTGAAAAATACAAAGAGCATGAAAAGGTTTGAAAAATACAAAGTGCATGAAAAGGTGTGAAAAATATGAGGAGCATGAAACGGTGTGAAAAATGCGAAAGCATGAAATGCTGTGAAAAATACAAAGAGCATGAAAAGGTCTGAAAAATACGAGGAGCATGAAAAGGTCTGGAAAACAGGAGGAGCATAAAAAGATGTGAAAAATACGAAGAGCATGAAAAGGTCTCAAAAATATAAGGAGCCTGAAAAGGTGTGAAAAATATAAGGAGCATGAAAAGGTGTGAAAAATATAAGGAGCATGAAAAGGTGTGAAAAATACGAGGAGCATGAAAAGATGTGAAAAAAAAGAGGAGCATGAAAAGCTGTGAAAAACACGAGGAGCATGAATAGGTGTGAAAAACATGAAGAGCAGGAAACAGTGTGAAAAATACAGGAGCATGAAAAAGTTTGAAAAATACGAGAAGCATGGAAAGGTGTGAAAAATTTGAGGAGCATGAAACGGTCTGAAAAATATGAAGAGCATGAAATGGTGTGAAAAACACGAGCAGCATGAAAAGTTGTGGAAAACACGAAGTGCATGTAAATGTGTGAAAAATTTGAAGAGCATGAAAAGGTTTGCAAAATACGAAGAGCATGTAAAGGTGTGAAATATACGAGGAGCATTAAAGGTGTGAAAAATACGAGGAGCATGAAAAGGTGTGAAAAATAGTAGGAGCATGAAAAGGTCTGAAAAATACGAGGACCATGAAAAGTTGTGAAAAATACGTAGAGCATTAAAAGGTGTGAGAAAAACAAGGAGCATGAAAAGCTCTGTAAAATACGAGGAGCATGAAAAGGTGTGAAAAATACGATGAGAAAGAAAATGTGCGAAAATACGAGGAGCATGAAAAGGTTTGAAAAATAATAGGAGCATGAAAAGGTGTGAAAAACACGAGAGCATGAAAAGGTGTGAAAAATACGAGGAGCATATAAAGGTCTGAAAAACACAAGGAGCATGAAAGGGTGTGAAAAATAAGAGGAGCATGAAAAGGTGTGACAAATACGAGGAGCATGAAACGGTGTGAAAATATGAAGAGCATGAAACGGTGTTAAAAATATGAGGAGCATGAAACGGTGTGAAAAACACGAGCAGCATGAAAAAATGTGGAAAACACGAAGTGAATGAAAATGTGTGAAAAATTCGAAGAGCATTAAAAGGTTTGAAAAACACGAAGAGCATGTAAAGGTGTGAAAAATACGAGGAGCATTAAAGGTGTGAAAAATACGAGGAGCATGAAAAGGTGTGAAAAATACGATGAGAAAGGAAATGTGAGAAAAATACGAGGAGCATGAAAAGGTAGGAAAAATAGTAGGAGCATGAAAAGGTCTGAAAAATACGAGCAACATGAAACCGTGTGAAAATATAAAGAGCATGAAACGGTGTGAAAAATATGAAGACCTTTAAAAGGTGTCAAAAATATGAGGAGCATGAAAAGATGTGAAAAATATGAGGATCATGAAATGGTATGAAAAATATGAGGAGCATGAAATATGTAAAAAATAGGAAGAGCATGAAAAGTTGTGAAAAATATGAAGAGGATGAAAAGATGTGAAAAATATGAAGCGCATGAAGAGATGTGAAAAATATTTAGAGCATGAAAATATGTGAAAAATATGAAGAGCAAGAAACGGTTTGAAAAGTACGAAGAGCTTGAAAAGGTGTGAAAAATACGAAGAGCATGACTGGTGTGAAATCTACGAAGACCATGAAAAGGTCTGAAAAATTATGAAATGCATGAAAAGTTGTGAAAAATACAAAGAGAATGAAAAGGGTTGAAAAATACGAAGTGCATGAAAAGGTGTGAAAAATACGAGGAGCATGCAATGGTGTGAAAAATGTGAAAGCATGAAATGCTGTGAAAAATACGAAGAGCATGAAAAGGTCTGAAAAACACAAGGAGCATGAAAGGGTGTGAAAAATAAGAGGAGCATGAAAAGGTGTGAAAAATACGAGGAGCATGAAACGGTGTGAAAATATGAAGAGCATGAAACGGTGTTAAAAATATGAGGAGCATGAAACGGTGTGAAAAACACGAGCAGCATGAAAAAATGTGGAAAACACGAAGTGAATGAAAATGTGTGAAAAATTCGAAGAGCATTAAAAGGTTTGAAAAACACGAAGAGCATGTAAAGGTGTGAAAAATACGAGGAGCATTAAAGGTGTGAAAAATACGAGGAGCATGAAAAGGTGTGAAAAATACGATGAGAAAGGAAATGTGAGAAAAATACGAGGAGCATGAAAAGGTAGGAAAAATAGTAGGAGCATGAAAAGGTCTGAAAAATACGAGCAACATGAAACGGTGTGAAAATATAAAGAGCATGAAACGGTGTGAAAAATATGAAGACCTTTAAAAGGTGTCAAAAATATGAGGAGCATGAAAAGATGTGAAAAATATGAGGATCATGAAATGGTATGAAAAATATGAGGAGCATGAAATATGTAAAAAATATGAAGAGCATGAAAAGTTGTGAAAAATATGAAGAGGATGAAAATGTGAAAAATATGAAGCGCATGAAGAGATGTGAAAAATATTTAGAGCATGAAAATATGTGAAAAATATGAAGAGCAAGAAACGGTTTGAAAAGTACGAAGAGCTTGAAAAGGTGTGAAAAATACGAAGAGCATGACTGGTGTGAAATCTACGAAGACCATGAAAAGGTCTGAAAAATTATGAAATGCATGAAAAGTTGTGAAAAATACAAAGAGAATGAAAAGGTTTGAAAAATACGAAGTGCATGAAAAGGTGTGAAAAATACGAGGAGCATGCAATGGTGTGAAAAATGTGAAAGCATGAAATGCTGTGAAAAATACGAAGAGCATGAAAAGGTCTGAAAAACACAAGGAGCATGAAAGGGTGTGAAAAATAAGAGGAGCATGAAAAGGTGTGAAAAATACGAGGAGCATGAAACGGTGTGAAAATATGAAGAGCATGAAACGGTGTTAAAAATATGAGGAGCATGAAACGGTGTGAAAAACACGAGCAGCATGAAAAAATGTGGAAAACACGAAGTGAATGAAAATGTGTGAAAAATTCGAAGAGCATTAAAAGGTTTGAAAAACACGAAGAGCATGTAAAGGTGTGAAAAATACGAGGAGCATTAAAGGTGTGAAAAATACGAGGAGCATGAAAAGGTGTGAAAAATAGTAGGAGCATGAAAAGGTCTGAAAAATACGAGCAACATGAAACGGTGTGAAAATCTAAAGAGCATGAAACGGTGTGAAAAATATGAAGACCTTTAAAAGGTGTCAAAAATATGAGGAGCATGAAAAGATGTGAAAAATATGAGTAGCATGAAATGGTATGAAAAATATGAGGAGCAAAAAAGGTCTGAAAATAGGAGGGGAATGAAAAGGTCTGAAAAATACGAGGAGCATGAAAAGGTCTGAAAAATACCAGGAGCATGAAAAGTTCTGAAAAATATGAGGAGCATGAATAGGTGTCAAAAATACGAGGAGCATGAAAAGGTCTGAAAAATACGAGGAGCATGAAAAGGTCTGCAAAACACGAGGAGCATGAAAAGGTCTGAAAAATATGAGGAGCATGAAAAGGTCTGAAAAATACGAGGAGAATGAAAAGTTCTGAAAAATACGAGAAGCATGAAAAGTTCTGAAAAACGCGAGGAGCATGAGAAGGTCTAAAAAATACGTGGAGCATGAAAAGGTGTGAACAATATGAAGAGCATGAAAAAGTGTGAAAAATACAAAGAGCTTGAAAAGGTGTGAAAACACGAAGAACATGAAAAGGTCTCAAAAATATGAGGAGCGTGAAAAATATAGGGAGCATGAAAAGGTGTTAAAAACATAAGGAGCATGAATAGGTGTGAAAAACACGAAGAGCATGAAAATGTGTGAAAAATACAAGGAGCATGAAAAGGTGTGAAAAATACGATGAGAAAGAAAATGTGCGAAAATACGAGGAGCATGAAAAGGTTTGAAAAATAATAGGAGCATGAAAAGGTGTGAAAAACACGAGAGCATGAAAAGGTGTGAAAAATACGAGGAGCATATAAAGGTCTGAAAAACACAAGGAGCATGAAAGGGTGTGAAAAATAAGAGGAGCATGAAAAGGTGTGACAAATACGAGGAGCATGAAACGGTGTGAAAATATGAAGAGCATGAAACGGTGTTAAAAATATGAGGAGCATGAAACGGTGTGAAAAACACGAGCAGCATGAAAAAATGTGGAAAACACGAAGTGAATGAAAATGTGTGAAAAATTCGAAGAGCATTAAAAGGTTTGAAAAACACGAAGAGCATGTAAAGGTGTGAAAAATACGAGGAGCATTAAAGGTGTGAAAAATACGAGGAGCATGAAAAGGTGTGAAAAATACGATGAGAAAGGAAATGTGAGAAAAATACGAGGAGCATGAAAAGGTAGGAAAAATAGTAGGAGCATGAAAAGGTCTGAAAAATAGGAGGAGCATGAAGCTGTAATGAAAAACATGAAGAGCCTGAAAAGGTGTGAAAATATGAAGAGCTTCAAAAGGTGTCAAAAATATGAGGAGCATGAAACGGTCTGAAAAATAGGAGGAGCATGAAGCTGTAATGAAAAACATGAAGAGCCTGAAAAGGTGTGAAAATATGAAGAGCTTCAAAAGGTGTCAAAAATATGAGGAGCATGAAACGGTCTGAAAAATAGGAGAAACATGAAGCGGTGTGAAAAACATGAAGAGCCTGAAAAGGTGTGAAAAATATGAAGAGCTTCAAAAAGTGTCAAAAATATGAGGAGCAAGAAACGGTCTGAAAAATAGGAGGAGCCTGAAGCGATGTGAAAAAGATGAAGAGCCTGAAAAGCTGTGAAATATAAGAAGAGCTTCAAAAGGTGTCAAAAATATGAGGAGCATGAAACGGTCTGAAAAATAGGAGGAGCCTGAAGCATTGCTGAAAAACAAGAAGAGCCTGAAAAGATGTGAAAAACATGAAAAGCTTCAAAAGGTGTCAAAATTATGAGGAGCTTGAAACGGTCTGAAAAATATGAAGGAGCATGAAACTGTTTGAAAAATAGGAGGAGCATGAAACGTGGTGAAAAACATGAAGAGCTTCAAAAGTTGTCAAAAATAGGAAGAGCACGATACTGTCTGAAAAATTAGAGGAGCATGAAACAGTCTGAAAAATAGGAGGAGCATGATACTGTCTGAAAAATAAGAGGAGCACAAAACGGTCTGAAAAATAGGAGGAGCACGAAACTGTTTGAAAAATAGGAGGAGCATGAAACGTTGTTGAAAAACATAAAGAGCATGAAAAGGTGTGAAGAATATGAAGAGCTTCAAAAGGTGTCAAAAATATGAGGAAAAAGAAATGGTCAAAAAAATAGGAGGAGCATGAAAAGGTGTTGAGAACATAAAAAGCCTGAAAAGGTGTGAATAATATGAAGAGCTTCAAAAGGTGTCAAAAATATGAGGAGGATGAAACGGTTTTAAATATAGGAGGAGCATGAAATGGTCTGAAAAATAGGAGGAGCATGAAACAGTCTGAAAAATAGGAGGAGCATGAAATTGTGTTGAAAAACATAAAGGGCCTAAGAGGTGTGTAAAATATGAAGAGCTTCAAAAGGATTCAATTATACGAGGAGCATGAAACGGTCTGAAAAATATGAGGAGCACGAAACTGTCTGAAAAATAGGAGGAGCATGAAACAGTCTGAAAAATAGGAGGAGCATGAAACAGTGGAGAAATATATGAAGAGCTTCAAAAGGTGTCAAAAATATGTGGAGCATGAAACGGTCTGAAAAATCGGAGGAGCATGAAACTATGTTGAAAAACATGAAGAGACTGAAAAGCTGTGAAAAATATGAAGAGCTTCAAAAAGTGTCCAAAATATGAGGTGCATGAAACTGTCTGATAATAGGAGGAGCATGAAACGGTCTGGTAAATAGGCGGAGCATTAAACGGTTTTGAAAAACATGAAGAGCTTCAAAAGGTGTCAAAAATTTGAGGAGGATGAAACGGTCTGAAAAATATGAGGAGCTTGAAACGGTCTGCAAAATAGTAGTAGCATGAAACGGTGTTCAAAAACATGAAGAGCTTCAAAAGTTGTCAAAAATATGAGGAGCATGAAACAGTCTGTAAAATAGGAGGAGCATGAAACGGTGTTGAAAAACCTGAAGAGCATGAAAAGGTGTGAAAAATATGAAGAGCTTCAAATGGTGTCAAAAATATGAGGAGCATTAAACCTTCTGAAAAATAGGAGGAGCATGAACGGTGTTCAAAAACATGAAGAGCATGAAAAGGTTTGAAAAATTTGAAAAGCTACAAAGCGTGTCAAAAAAATTAGGAGGATGAAACAGTCTGATAAATTGGAGGAGCATGAAGCGGTGTTGAAAAACATGAAGAGCCTGAAAAGGTGTGAAAAATATGAAGAGCTTCAAAAGGTTTTCAAAAATATGAGGAGCATGAAACAGTCTGTAAAATAGGAGGAGCATGAAACAGTTTGGAAAACAGGAGGAGCATGAAACGGTATTGAAAAACATGAAGAGCCTGAATATGTGTGAAAAATATGAATAGCTTCAAAACGAGTAAAAAAATTAGGAGCATGAAACAGTCTGAAAAATAGGAGGAGCATGAATCGGTCTGAAAAATAGGAGGAGCCTGAAACGGTGTGAAAAATAAGGGGAGCATGAAACGGTGTTGAAAAATATGAAGAGCATGAAAAGGAGTGAAAAATATGAAGAGCTTCAAAAGGTGTTAAAAATATGAGGAGTATGAAACGGTCTGAAAAATATGAAGAGCATGAAATGGTCTGCAAAATAGGAGGAGCATGTACGGTGTTGAAAATCGTGAAGAGCTTCAAAAGGTGTCAAAAATATGAGGAGCATGAAATGGTCAGAAAAATATGAGGAGCACGAAACTGTCTGAAAAATAGGAGGAGCATGAAACGTTGTTGAAAAAGATGAAGAGCATTAAAAGATGTGAAAAATATGAAGAGCTTCAAAAAGTGTTAAAAATATGATGAGCATGAAACGGTCTGAAAATGTGAGGAGCACGAAACGTTCTGAAAAATAGGAGGACCATGAAACGGTGTTGAAAAACATGAAGAGCATGAAAAGGTGAGAAAAATATGTAGAGCTTCAAAAGGTGTCAAAAATATGAGGAAGACGAAATGGTCTGAAAAATAGGACGAGCATGAAGCGGTGTTGAAAAACATGAAGAGCCTGACATGGTGTGAAAAATATGAAGAGCTTCAAAAGGTTTCAAAAATATGAGGAGCATGAAACCGTCTAAAAATATGACGAGCATGAAATGGTGTTGAAAAACATGAAGAGCCTCAAAAGGTGTGAAAAATATGAAGAGCTTCAAAAGGTGTCAAAAAAATGAGGAGCATGAAACGGTCTGAAAAATAGGAGGAGCATGACACGATGTTGAAAAACATGAAGACATGATAAGGTGTGAAAAATATGAAGAGCTTCCAAAGGTGTCAAAAATATGAGGAGCATGAAACGGTCTGAAAAATAGGAGGAGCATGAAGCGGTGTTGAAAAACATGAAGAGATTCAAAATGTGTCAGAAATATGAGGAGCATGAAACGGTCTGAAAAATAGGAGGAGCATGAAACGGTGTTGAAAAACATGAAGAGATTCAAAATGTGTCAGAAATATGAGGAGCATGAAACGGTCTGAAAAATAGGAGGAGCATGAAACGGTGTTGAGAAACATGAAGAGCATGAAGAGGTGTGGAGAATATGAAGAGCTTCAAAAGGTGGCCAAAATTTGAGGAGCATGAAACGGTCTGATACATATGAGGAGCATGAAACGGTCTGCCATATAGGAGGAGCATGAAACGGTGTTGAAAAACATGAAGAGCCTGAAAATTGTGAAAAATATGAAGAGCGTCAAAAGCTGCCAAAAATAGGAGGAGCATGAAACGGTCTGAAAAATATGAAGGAGCATGTAACGGTGTTGAAAAACATGAAGAGCTTCAAAAGGTGTCAAAATTATGAGGAGCATGAAACGGTCTGAAAAATATGAAAGAGCATGAAACGGTTTGACAAATAGGAGGAGCATGAAACGTGGTGAAAAACATGAAGAGCTTCAAAAGGTGTCAAAAATAGGAGGAGCACGATACTGTCTGAAAAATAAGAGGAGCATGAAACAGTCTGAAAAATAGGAGGAGCATGATACTGTCTGAAAAATAAGAGGAGCAGGAAACTGTCTGAAAAATAGGAGGAGCATGAAACGGTCTGAAAAATAGGAGGAGCATGAAACAGTGGAGAAATATATGAAGAGCTTCAAAAGGTGTCAAAAATATGAGGAGCATGAAACGATCTGAAAAATAAGAGGAGCATGAAGCTGTAATGAAAAACATGAAGAGCCTGAAAAGGTGTGAAAATATGAAGAGCTTCAAAAGGTGTCAAAAATATGAGGAGCATGAAACGGTCTGAAAAATAGGAGAAACATGAAGCGGTGTGAAAAACATGAAGAGCCTGAAAAGGTGTGAAAAATATGAAGAGCTTCAAAAAGTGTCAAAAATATGAGGAGCATGAAACGGTCTGAAAAATAGGAGGAGCCTGAAGCGATGTGAAAAAGATGAAGAGCCTGAAAAGCTGTGAAATATAAGAAGAGCTTCAAAAGGTGTCAAAAATATGAGGAGCACGAAACGGTCTGAAAAATAGGAGGAGCCTGAAGCATTGCTGAAAAACAAGAAGAGCCTGAAAAGATGTGAAAAACATGAAAAGCTTCAAAAGGTGTCAAAATTATGAGGAGCTTGAAACGGTCTGAAAAATATGAAGGAGCATGAAACGGTTTGAAAAATAGGAGGAGCATGAAACGTGGTGAAAAACATGAAGAGCTTCAAAAGTTGTCAAAAATAGGAAGAGCACGATACTGTCTGAAAAATAAGAGGAGCATGAAACAGTCTAAAAAATGGGAGGAGCATGATACTGTCTGAAAAATAAGAGGAGCACAAAATGGTCTGAAAAATAGGGGGAGCACGAAACTGTTTGAAAAATAGGAGGAGCATGAAACGGTGTTGAAAAACATAAAGAGCATGAAAAGGTGTGAAGAATATGAAGAGCTTCAAAAGGTGTCAAATATATGAAGAGAAAGAAACGGTCAGAAAAATAGGCGGAGCATGAAACGGTGTTGAAAACATGAAGAGCATGAAAAGGTGTGAGAAATATGAACAGCTTCAAAATGTGTCAAAAATATGAGGAGCATGAAACGGTCTGAAAAATAGGAGGAGCATGAAAAGGTGTTGAGAACATAAAGAGCCTGAAAAGGTGTGAATAATATGAAGAGCTTCAAAAGGTGTCAAAAATATGAGGAGGATGAAACGGTTTTAAATATAGGAGGAGCATGAAATGGTCTGAAAAATAGGAGGAGCATGAAACAGTCTGAAAAATAGGAGGAGCATGAAATTGTGTTGAAAAACATGAAGGGCCTAAGAGGTGTGTAAAATATGAAGAGCTTCAAAAGGTTTCAATTATACGAGGAGCATGAAACGGTCTGAAAAATATGAGGAGCACGAAACTGTCTGAAAAATAGGAGGAGCATGAAACGGTCTGAAAAATAGGAGGAGCATGAAACAGTGGAGAAATATATGAAGAGCTTCAAAAGGTGTCAAAAATATGTGGAGCATGAAACGGTCTGAAAAATCGGAGGAGCATGAAACTATGTTGAAAAACATGAAGAGACTGAAAAGCTGTGAAAAATATGAAGAGCTTCAAAAAGTGTCCAAAATATGAGGTGCATGAAACTGTCTTATAATAGGAGGAGCATGAAACGGTCTGGTAAATAGGCGGAGCATTAAACGGTTTTGAAAAACATGAAGAGCTTCAAAAGGTGTCAAAAATTTGAGGAGGATGAAACGGTCTGAAAAATATGAGGAGCTTGAAACAGTCTGCAAAATAGTAGTAGCATGAAACGGTGTTCAAAAACATGAAGAGCTTCAAAAGTTGTCAAAAATATGAGGAGCATGAAACGGTCTGTAAAATAGGAGGAGCATGAAACGGTGTTGAAAAACCTGAAGAGCATGAAAAGGTGTGAAAAATATGAAGAGCTTCAAAAGGTGTCAAAAATATGAGGAGCATGAAACTGTCTGAAAAATATCATGAGCATGAAACGGTGTTGAAAAACTTGAAGAGCATGAAAAGGTGTGACAAATATGAAGAGCTTCAAAAGGTGTTAAGAACATGAGGACAACGATACGATCTGAAAAATATGAGGAGCATGAAAGGGTGTTGAAAAACATGAAGAGCATGAAAAGGTGTGAAAAATATGAAGAGCTTCAAAGAATGTCAAAACTGAGGAACATGAAACGGTCTGATAAATAGAGGAGCATGAAATGGTCTGAAACATAGGAGGAGCATGAAACACTCTGAAAAATAGGAGGAGCATGAAACGCTCTGAAAAATAGGAGGAGCATGAAACGGTGTTGAAAAACGTGAAGAGCTTCAAAAGGTTTCAAAAATATGAGGAGCATGAAACGTTCTGAAAAATATGAGGAGAATGAAACAGTCTGCAAAATAGGAGGAGCATGAAATGGTGTTGAAAAATATGAAGAGCTTCAAAAGGTGTCAAAAAATGAGAAGCATGAAACGGTCTGAAAAATAGGAGGACCATGAAACGATGTTGAAAAACATTAAGAGCTTCAAAAGGTGTCAAAAATATGAGGAGCATGAAACGGTCGGAAAAATAGGAGGAGCATGAAACGGTCTGCAAAATAGGAGTAGCATGAAAAGGTGTGAAAAATATGAAGAGCTTCAAAAGGTGTCAAAAATATGAGGAGCATGAAAAGGTCTGAAAAATGGGAGGAGCAGGAAACGGTGTTGAAAAACATGAAGAGCCTGAAAATGTGTAAAAAAAATGAAGAGCTTCAAAAGGTGTAAAGAATATGAGGAGCATGAAACGGTCTGAAATATAGAGGAGCATGAAACGGTGTGAAAAAACATTAAGACCATGAAAAGTTGTGAAAAATACGAGGAGCATGAAAAGGTGTGAAAAATATAAGGAGCATGAAAAGGTGTGAAAAATACGAGGAGCATGAAAAGGTGTGAAAAATAAGAGGAGCATGAAAAGTTGTGAAAAACACGAGGAGCATGAATAGGTGTGAAAAACATGAAAAGCATGAAACAGTGTGAAAAATACAGGAGCATGAAAAGGTACGAAAAATACGAGGAGCATGGAAAGGTGTGAAAAATTTGAGGAGCATGAAACGGTCTGAAAAATATGAAGAGCATGAAATGGTGTGAAAAACACGAGCAGCATGAAAAGTTGTGGAAAACACGAAGTGCATATAAATGTGTGAAAAATTCGAAGAGCATGAAAAGGTTTGCAAAATACGAAGAGCATGTAAAGGTGTGAAAAATACGAGGAGCATTAAAGGTGTGAAAATTACGAGGAGCATGAAAAGGTGTGAAAAATAGTAGGAGCATGAAAAGGTCTGAAAAATACGAGGACCATGAAAAGTTGTGAAAAATACGTAGAGCATTAAAAGGTGTGAGAAAAACAAGGAGCATGAAAAGCTCTGTAAAATACGAGGAGCATGAAAAGGTGTGAAAAATACGAGGAGCATATAAAGGTCTAAAAATATGAGGAGTGTGAAATGGTCTAAAAAATGTGAGGAGCATGAAACTGCGTGAAAATAGAAAGAGCATGAAACGGTGTGAAAAACATGAAGACCTTTAAAACGTGTCAGAAATATGAGGACCATGAAAAGATGTGAAAAATATGAGGAGCATGAAACTGTATGAAAAATAGGAGGAGCATGAAAATGTGTCAAAAATATGAAGAGCATGAAAAGTTGTGAAATATATGAGGAGCATGAAAAGGTGTGAAAAATACGAGGAGCACAAAAAGGTCTGAAAGTACGAGGACCATGAAAAGGTCTGAAAAATACGAGGAGCATGAAAAGGTCTATAAAATATGAGGATCATGTAAAGGTCAGAAAAATACGAGGAGCATGAAAAGGTGTGAAAAATATGAGGAGCATGAAAAGGTGTGAAATATATGAGGAGCATGAAAAATTGTAAAAAACACGAAGAGCATGAAAATGTGTGAAAAACACGAAGAGCATGAAAATGTATAAAAATTCGAAGAGCATGAAAAGGTTTGAAAATCACGAAGAGCATGAAAAGGTGGGAACAATACAAGGAGCATGAAAAGGTTTGTAAAATACGAGGAGCATGAAAAGATGTGAAAAATCCGAGGAGCACGAAAAGGTCTGAAATATACGAGGACCATGAAAAGTTCTAAAAAATACGACTGGCATGACAAGGTGGGAAAAATATGAAGAGCATGAAAAGGTGTGAAAAATATGAGGAGCATGAAAAGGTGTGAAAAATACGAAGAGCATGAAAAGGTGTGAAAAATACAAGGAGCATGAAAAGGTGTGAACAATAGTAGGAGCATGAAAAGGTCTGAAAAATACGAGGAGCATGAAAAGGTGTGAAAAAAACAGGAGCATGAAAAGGTCTAAAAAATTCGAGGAGGATGAAATGGTGTGAAAATATGAAGATCATGAAACAGTGTGAAAAATATGAAGACCTTTTAAACGTGTCAAATATATGAGGAGCATGAAAAGATGTGAAAAATATGAGGAGCATTAAAATATGTCAATTATATGAAGAGCATGAAAAGTTGTGAAATATATGAGGAGCATGAAAAGGTGTGAAAAACACGAGGAGTACGAAAAGGTCTGCAAATAAGAGGAGTACGAAAAGGTCTGAAAAAATATGAGGAGCATGAAAAGGTGTGAAAACTACAAAGTGCATGAAAATGTGTGAAAAATTCGAAGAGCAGGAAAAGGTTTGAAAAATACGAAGAGCATGTAAAGGTGTGAAAAATACGAAGAGCATGTAAAGGTGTGAAAAATACGGAGAATTAAAGGTGTGAAAAATACGAGGAGCATGAAAAGGTGTGAAAAATGCAATGAGAAAGAAAATGTGCTAAAAATACGAGGAGCATGAAAAGGTGGGAAAAATAGTAGGAGCATGAAAAGGTCTGAAAAATATGAGGAACATGAAAAGGTGTGAAAACTACAAAGAGCATGAAAAGGTGTGAAAAATTCGAAGAGCAGGAAAAGGTTTGAAAAATACGAAGAGCATGTAAAGGTTTGAAAAATACGAAGAGCATGTAAAGGTGTGAAAAATACGGAGAATTAAAGGTGTGAAAAATACGAGGAGCATGAAAAGGTGTGAAAAATACGATGAGAAAGAAAATGTGCTAAAAATACGAGGAGCATGAAAAGGTGGGAAAAATAGTAGGAGCATGAAAAGGTCTGAAAAATACGAGGAACATGAAACAGTGTGAAAATATAAAGAGCATGAAACGGTGTGAAAAATATGAAGACCTTTAAAAGGTGTCAAAAATATGAGGAGTATGAAAAGATGTGAAAAACATGAGGATCATGAAATGGTATGAAAAATATGAGAAGCATGAAATATGTAAAAAATATGAAGAGCATGAAAAGTTGTGAAAAATATGAAGAGCATGAAATGGTTTGAAAAGTATAAAGAGCATGAAAAGTTGTGCAAAATACAAAGAGCATGAGTGGTGTGAAATATACGAAGACAATGAAAAGATGTGAAAAATTATGAAAAGCATGAAAGGTTGTGAAAAATACAAAGAGCATGAAAAGGTTTGAAAAATACAAAGTGCATGAAAAGGTGTGAAAAATACGAGGAGCATGAAACGGTGTGAAAAATACGAGGAGCATGAAAAGTTCTGAAAAACACGAGGAGCATGAAAAGGTCTGAAAAATACGAGGAGCATGAAAAGTTCTGAAAAACACGAGGAGCATGAAAAGGTCTGAAAAATACGAGGAGCATGAAAAGTTCTGAAAAACACGAGGAGCATGAAAAGGTCTGAAAAGTACGTAGAGCATGAAAAGTTGTGAACAATATGAAGAGCATGAAACGATGTTAAAAATATGAAGAGCATGAAACGGTGTGAAAAACATGAGCAGCATGAAACAATGTGGAAAACACGAAGTGCATGCAAATGTGTGAAAAATTCGAAGAGCATTAAAAGGTTTGAAAAACACGAAGAGCATGTAAAGGTGTGAAAAATACGAGGAGCATTAAAGGTGTGAAAAATACGAGGAGCATGAAAAGGTGTGAAAAATACGATGAGAAAGAAAATGTGCTAAAAATACAAGGAGCATGAAAAGGTGGGAAAAATAGTAGGAGCATTTAAAGGTGTGAAAAATACGAGGAAAATGAAACGGTGTGAAAATATAAAGAGCATGAAACGGTGTGAAAAATATGAAGACCTTTAAAAGGTGTCAAAAATATGAGGAGCATGAAAAGATGTGAAAAATATGAGGAGCATGAAATGGTATGAAAAATATGAGGAGCATGAAATATATAAAAAATATGAAGAGCATGAAAAGTTGTGAAAAATATGAAGAGGATGAAAAGATGTGAAAAATATGAAGAGCATGAAATGGTTTGAAAAGTATGAAAAGCTTGAAAAGGTGTGAAAAATACAAAGAGCATGATGGGTGTGAAATATACAAAGACAATGAAAAGGTGTGAAAAATTATGAAAAGCATGAAAAGTTGTGAAAAATACAAAGAGCATGAAAAGGTTTGAAAAATACAAAGTGCATGAAAAGGTGTGAAAAATACGAGGAGCATGAAACAGTGTGAAAAATGCGAAAGCATGAAATGCTGTGAAAAATACGAGGAGCAGGAAAAGGTCTGAAAAATACGAGGAGCATGAAAAGGTGTGAAAAATACGAGGAGCATGAAAAGGTGTGAAAGATACGAGGAGCATGAAAAGGTGTGAACAATACTAGGAGCATGAAAATGTCTGAAAAATACGATGAGCATGAAAAGGTGTGAAAAATATGCGGAGTATGAAACGGTGTGATAAATATGAGGAGCATGAAACGGTTTCAAAAATATGAGGAACATGAAAAGGTGTGAAAAATACGAAGAGCATGAAAAGGTGTGAAATATACGAAGAGCATAAAAAGGTGTGAAAAATTACCAAGAGAATGAAAATGTCTGAAAAATACAAAGAGCATGAAAATGTGTGAAAAATACGAAGAGCATGAAACGGTGTGAAAAATATGAGGAGCATGAAACGGTGTAAAAATGAAGCCCATGAAACGGTGTGAAAAATATGGAGCACATGAAGAGATGTGAAAAATATTTAGAGCATGAAAAGGTGTGAAAAATATGAAGAGGTTCAAAAGGTGTAAAAAATATGAGGAGCATGAAACGTGCTGAAAAATATGAGAAGCATGAAACGGTGTTGAAAAACATGAAGAGCTTCAAAAGGTGTCAAAAATATGAGGAGCAAGAAACGGTCTGAAAGATAGGAGGAGCATGAAACGGTGTTGAAAAACATGAAGAGCATGAAAAGGTGTGAAATATATGTAGAGCTTCAAAAGATGTCAAAAATATGAGAAGCATGAAACGGTCTGAAATATAGGAGTAGCATGAAATGGTGATGAAAAACATGAAGAGCCTGAAAAGGTGTGAAAAATATCAAGAGCTTCAAAAGGTGTCAAAAATATAAGGGGCATGAAACGGTCTGAAAAATAGGAGGAGCATGAAACCGTCTGTAAAATAGGAGGAGCATGAAACTGTGTTGAAAAACATTTAGAGCTTCAAAATGTGTCAAAAATATGAGGAGCATGTAACGGTCTGAAAAATATGAGGAGCATGAAACGGTCTGAAAAATAAGAGGAGCATGAAACGATGTTGAGAACATGAAGAGCCTGAAAAGGTGTGAATAATATGAAAAGCTTCAAAAGTTGTCAAAAATATGAGGAGCATGAAACGGTCTGAAAAATAGGAGGAGCCTGAAGCGATGTGAAAAAGATGAAGAGCCTGAAAAGCTGTGAAATATAAGAAGAGCTTCAAAAGGTGTCAAAAATATGAGGAGCATGAAACGGTCTGAAAAATAGGAGGAGCCTGAAGCATTGCTGAAAAACAAGAAGAGCCTGAAAAGATGTGAAAAACATGAAAAGCTTCAAAAGGTGTCAAAATTATGAGGAGCTTGAAACTGTCTGAAAAATATGAAGGAGCATGAAACAGTTTGAAAAATAGGAGGAGCATGAAACGTGGTGAAAAACATGAAGAGCTTCAAAAGTTGTCAAAAATAGGAAGAGCACGATACTGTCTGAAAAATTAGAGGAGCATGAAACAGTCTGAAAAATAGGAGGAGCATGATACTGTCTGAAAAATAAGAGGAGCACAAAACGGTCTGAAAAATAGGAGGAGCACGAAACTGTTTGAAAAATAGGAGGAGCATGAAACGTTGTTGAAAAACATAAAGAGCATGAAAAGGTGTAAAGAATATGAAGAGCTTCAAAAGGTGTCAAAAATATGAGGAAAAAGAAATGGTCAAAAAAATAGGAGGAGCATGAAAAGGTGTTGAGAACATAAAAAGCCTGAAAAGGTGTGAATAATATGAAGAGCTTCAAAAGGTGTCAAAAATATGAGGAGGATGAAACGGTTTTAAATATAGGAGGAGCATGAAATGGTCTGAAAAATAGGAGGAGCATGAAACAGTCTGAAAAATAGGAGGAGCATGAAATTGTGTTGAAAAACATGAAGGGCCTAAGAGGTGTGTAAAATATGAAGAGCTTCAAAAGGATTCAATTATACGAGGAGCATGAAACGGTCTGAAAAATATGAGGAGCACGAAACTGTCTGAAAAATAGGAGGAGCATGAAACAGTCTGAAAAATAGGAGGAGCATGAAACAGTGGAGAAATATATGAAGAGCTTCAAAAGGTGTCAAAAATATGTGGAGCATGAAACGGTCTGAAAAATCGGAGGAGCATGAAACTATGTTGAAAAACATGAAGAGACTGAAAAGCTGTGAAAAATATGAAGAGGTTCAAAAAGTGTCCAAAATATAAGGTGCATGAAACTGTCTGATAATAGGAGGAGCATGAAACGGTCTGGTAAATAGGCGGAGCATTAAACGGTTTTGAAAAACATGAAGAGCTTCAAAAGGTGTCAAAAATTTGAGGAGGATGAAACGGTCTGAAAAATATGAGGAGCTTGAAACGGTCTGCAAAATAGTAGTAGCATGAAACGGTGTTCAAAAACATGAAGAGCTTCAAAAGTTGTCAAAAATATGAGGAGCATGAAACAGTCTGTAAAATAGGAGGAGCATGAAACGGTGTTGAAAAACCTGAAGAGCATGAAAAGGTGTGAAAAATATGAAGAGCTTCAAATGGTGTCAAAAATATGAGGAGCATTAAACCTTCTGAAAAATAGGAGGAGCATGAACGGTGTTCAAAAACATGAAGAGCATGAAAAGGTTTGAAAAATTTGAAAAGCTACAAAGCGTGTCAAAAAAATTAGGAGGATGAAACGGTCTGATAAATTGGAGGAGCATGAAGCGGTGTTGAAAAACATGAAGAGCCTGAAAAGGTGTGAAAAATATGAAGAGCTTCAAAAGGTTTTCAAAAATATGAGGAGCATGAAACAGTCTGTAAAATAGGAGGAGCATGAAACAGTTTGTAAAACAGGAGGAGCATGAAACGGTATTGAAAAACATGAAGAGCCTGAATATGTGTGAAAAATATGAATAGCTTCAAAACGAGTAAAAAAATTAGGAGCATGAAACAGTCTGAAAAATAGGAGGAGCATGAATCGGTCTGAAAAATAGGAGGAGCCTGAAACGGTGTGAAAAATAAGGGGAGCATGAAACGGTGTTGAAAAATATGAAGAGCATGAAAAGGAGTGAAAAATATGAAGAGCTTCAAAAGGTGTTAAAAATATGAGGAGTATGAAACGGTCTGAAAAATATGAAGAGCATGAAATGGTCTGCAAAATAGGAGGAGCATGTACGGTGTTGAAAATCGTGAAGAGCTTCAAAAGGTGTCAAAAATATGAGGAGCATGAAATGGTCAGAAAAATATGAGGAGCACGAAACTGTCTGAAAAATAGGAGGAGCATGAAACGTTGTTGAAAAAGATGAAGAGCATTAAAAGATGTGAAAAATATGAAGAGCTTCAAAAAGTGTTAAAAATATGATGAGCATGAAACGGTCTGAAAATGTGAGGAGCACGAAACGTTCTGAAAAATAGGAGGACCATGAAACGGTGTTGAAAAACATGAAGAGCATGAAAAGGTGAGAAAAATATGTAGAGCTTCAAAAGGTGTCAAAAATATGAGGAAGACGAAATGGTCTGAAAAATAGGACGAGCATGAAGCGGGGTTGAAAAACATGAAGAGCCTGACATGGTGTGAAAAATATGAAGAGCTTCAAAAGGTTTCAAAAATATGAGGAGCATGAAACCGTCTAAAAATATGACGAGCATGAAATGGTGTTGAAAAACATGAAGAGCCTCAAAAGGTGTGAAAAATATGAAGAGCTTCAAAAGGTGTCAAAAAAATGAGGAGCATGAAACGGTCTGAAAAATCGGAGGAGCATGAAACTATGTTGAAAAACATGAAGAGACTGAAAAGCTGTGAAAAATATGAAGAGCTTCAAAAAGTGTCCAAAATATGAGGTGCATGAAACTGTCTTATAATAGGAGGAGCATGAAACGGTCTGGTAAATAGGCGGAGCATTAAACGGTTTTGAAAAACATGAAGAGCTTCAAAAGGTGTCAAAAATTTGAGGAGGATGAAACGGTCTGAAAAATATGAGGAGCTTGAAACAGTCTGCAAAATAGTAGTAGCATGAAACGGTGTTCAAAAACATGAAGAGCTTCAAAAGTTGTCAAAAATATGAGGAGCATGAAACGGTCTGTAAAATAGGAGGAGCATGAAACGGTGTTGAAAAACCTGAAGAGCATGAAAAGGTGTGAAAAATATGAAGAGCTTCAAAAGGTGTCAAAAATATGAGGAGCATGAAACTGTCTGAAAAATATCATGAGCATGAAACGGTGTTGAAAAACTTGAAGAGCATGAAAAGGTGTGACAAATATGAAGAGCTTCAAAAGGTGTTAAGAACATGAGGACAACGATACGATCTGAAAAATATGAGGAGCATGAAAGGGTGTTGAAAAACATGAAGAGCATGAAAAGGTGTGAAAAATATGAAGAGCTTCAAAGAATGTCAAAACTGAGGAACATGAAACGGTCTGATAAATAGAGGAGCATGAAATGGTCTGAAACATAGGAGGAGCATGAAACACTCTGAAAAATAGGAGGAGCATGAAACGCTCTGAAAAATAGGAGGAGCATGAAACGGTGTTGAAAAACGTGAAGAGCTTCAAAAGGTTTCAAAAACATGAGGAGCATGAAACGTTCTGAAAAATATGAGGAGAATGAAACAGTCTGCAAAATAGGAGGAGCATGAAATGGTGTTGAAAAATATGAAGAGCTTCAAAAGGTGTCAAAAAATGAGAAGCATGAAACGGTCTGAAAAATAGGAGGACCATGAAACGATGTTGAAAAACATTAAGAGCTTCAAAAGGTGTCAAAAATATGAGGAGCATGAAACGGTCGGAAAAATAGGAGGAGCATGAAACGGTCTGCAAAATAGGAGTAGCATGAAAAGGTGTGAAAAATATGAAGAGCTTCAAAAGGTGTCAAAAATATGAGGAGCATGAAAAGGTCTGAAAAATGGGAGGAGCAGGAAACGGTGTTGAAAAACATGAAGAGCCTGAAAATGTGTAAAAAAAATGAAGAGCTTCAAAAGGTGTAAAGAATATGAGGAGCATGAAACGGTCTGAAATATAGAGGAGCATGAAACGGTGTGAAAAAACATTAAGACCATGAAAAGTTGTGAAAAATACGAGGAGCATGAAAAGGTGTGAAAAATATAAGGAGCATGAAAAGGTGTGAAAAATACGAGGAGCATGAAAAGGTGTGAAAAATAAGAGGAGCATGAAAAGTTGTGAAAAACACGAGGAGCATGAATAGGTGTGAAAAACATGAAAAGCATGAAACAGTGTGAAAAATACAGGAGCATGAAAAGGTACGAAAAATACGAGGAGCATGGAAAGGTGTGAAAAATTTGAGGAGCATGAAACGGTCTGAAAAATATGAAGAGCATGAAATGGTGTGAAAAACACGAGCAGCATGAAAAGTTGTGGAAAACACGAAGTGCATATAAATGTGTGAAAAATTCGAAGAGCATGAAAAGGTTTGCAAAATACGAAGAGCATGTAAAGGTGTGAAAAATACGAGGAGCATTAAAGGTGTGAAAATTACGAGGAGCATGAAAAGGTGTGAAAAATAGTAGGAGCATGAAAAGGTCTGAAAAATACGAGGACCATGAAAAGTTGTGAAAAATACGTAGAGCATTAAAAGGTGTGAGAAAAACAAGGAGCATGAAAAGCTCTGTAAAATACAAGGAGCATGAAAAGGTGTGAAAAATACGAGGAGCATATAAAGGTCTAAAAATATGAGGAGTGTGAAATGGTCTAAAAAATGTGAGGAGCATGAAACTGCGTGAAAATAGAAAGAGCATGAAACGGTGTGAAAAACATGAAGACCTTTAATACGTGTCAGAAATATGAGGACCATGAAAAGATGTGAAAAATATGAGGAGCATGAAACTGTATGAAAAATAGGAGGAGCATGAAAATGTGTCAAAATATGAAGAGCATGAAAAGTTGTGAAATATATGAGGAGCATGAAAAGGTGTGAAAAACACGAGGAGCACAAAAAGGTCTGAAAGTACGAGGACCATGAAAAGGTCTGAAAAATACGAGGAGCATGAAAAGGTCTATAAAATATGAGGATCATGTAAAGGTCAGAAAAATACGAGGAGCATGAAAAGGTGTGAAAAATATGAGGAGCATGAAAAGGTGTGAAATATATGAGGAGCATGAAAAATTGTAAAAAACACGAAGAGCATGAAAATGTGTGAAAAACACGAAGAGCATGAAAATGTATAAAAATTCGAAGAGCATGAAAAGGTTTGAAAATCACGAAGAGCATGAAAAGGTGGGAACAATACAAGGAGCATGAAAAGGTTTGTAAAATACGAGGAGCATGAAAAGATGTGAAAAATCCGAGGAGCACGAAAAGGTCTGAAATATACGAGGACCATGAAAAGTTCTAAAAAATACGACTGGCATGACAAGGTGGGAAAAATATGAAGAGCATGAAAAGGTGTGAACAATAGTAGGAGCATGAAAAGGTCTGAAAAATACGAGGAGTATGAAAAGGTGTGAAAAAAACAGGAGCATGAAAAGGTCTAAAAAATTCGAGGAGGATGAAATGGTGTGAAAATATGAAGATCATGAAACAGTGTGAAAAATATGAAGACCTTTTAAACGTGTCAAATATATGAGGAGCATGAAAAGATGTGAAAAATATGAGGAGCATTAAAATATGTCAATTATATGAAGAGCATGAAAAGTTGTGAAATATATGAGGAGCATGAAAAGGTGTGAAAAACACGAGGAGTACGAAAAGGTCTGCAAATAAGAGGAGTACGAAAAGGTCTGAAAAAATATGAGGAGCATGAAAAGGTGTGAAAACTACAAAGTGCATGAAAATGTGTGAAAAATTCGAAGAGCAGGAAAAGGTTTGAAAAATACGAAGAGCATGTAAAGGTGTGAAAAATACGAAGAGCATGTAAAGGTGTGAAAAATACGGAGAATTAAAGGTGTGAAAAATACGAGGAGCATGAAAAGGTGTGAAAAATGCAATGAGAAAGAAAATGTGCTAAAAATACGAGGAGCATGAAAAGGTGGGAAAAATAGTAGGAGCATGAAAAGGTCTGAAAAATATGAGGAACATGAAAAGGTGTGAAAACTACAAAGAGCATGAAAAGGTGTGAAAAATTCGAAGAGCAGGAAAAGGTTTGAAAAATACGAAGAGCATGTAAAGGTTTGAAAAATACGAAGAGCATGTAAAGATGTGAAAAATACGGAGAATTAAAGGTGTGAAAAATACGAGGAGCATGAAAAGGTGTGAAAAATGCAATGAGAAAGAAAATGTGCTAAAAATACGAGGAGCATGAAAAGGTGGGAAAAATAGTAGGAGCATGAAAAGGTGTGAAAAATATGAGGAACATGAAAAGGTGTGAAAACTACAAAGAGCATGAAAAGGTGTGAAAAATACGAGGTGCATGAAAAGATCTGAAAAATATGAGAAGCATGAAAAGGTGTGAAAAATATGAGGAGCATGAAACGGTGTGAAATTATGAAGAGCATGAAACGGTGTTAAAAATATGAAGAGCATGAAACGGTGTGAAAAACACGAGCAGCAAGAAAAAATGTGGAAAACACGAAGTGCATGATAATGTGTGAAAAATTCGAAGAGCATGAAAAGGTTTGAAAAATACGAAGAGCATGTAAAGGTGTGAAAAATACGGAGAATTAAAGGTGTGAAAAATACGAGGAGCATGAAAAGGTGTGAAAAATACGATGAGAAAGAAAATGTGCTAAAAATACGAGGAGCATGAAAAGGTGGGAAAAATAGTAGGAGCATGAAAAGGTCTGAAAAATACGAGGAACATGAAACAGTGTGAAAATATAAAGAGCATGAAACGGTGTGAAAAATATGAAGACCTTTAAAAGGTGTCAAAAATATGAGGAGTATGAAAAGATGTGAAAAACATGAGGATCATGAAATGGTATGAAAAATATGAGAAGCATGAAATATGTAAAAAATATGAAGAGCATGAAAAGTTGTGAAAAATATGAAGAGCATGAAATGGTTTGAAAAGTATAAAGAGCATGAAAAGTTGTGCAAAATACAAAGAGCATGAGTGGTGTGAAATACACGAAGACAATGAAAAGATGTGAAAAATTATGAAAAGCATGAAAGGTTGTGAAAAATACAAAGAGCATGAAAAGGTTTGAAAAATACAAAGTGCATGAAAAGGTGTGAAAAATACGAGGAGCATGAAACGGTGTGAAAAATACGAGGAGCATGAAAAGTTCTGAAAAACACGAGGAGCATGAAAAGGTCTGAAAAATACGAGGAGCATGAAAAGTTCTGAAAAACACGAGGAGCATGAAAAGGTCTGAAAAATACGAGGAGCATGAAAAGTTCTGAAAAACACGAGGAGCATGAAAAGGTCTGAAAAATACGAGGAGCATGAAAAGTTCTGAAAAAAACGAGGAGCATGAAAAGGTCTGAAAAGTACGTGGAGCATGAAAAGGTGTGAACAATATGAAGAGCATGAAACGATGTTAAAAATATGAAGAGCATGAAACGGTGTGAAAAACATGAGCAGCATGAAACAATGTGGAAAACACGAAGTGCATGCAAATGTGTGAAAAATTCGAAGAGCATTAAAAGGTTTGAAAAACACGAAGAGCATGTAAAGGTGTGAAAAATACGAGGAGCATTAAAGGTGTGAAAAATACGAGGAGCATGAAAAGGTGTGAAAAATACGATGAGAAAGAAAATGTGCTAAAAATACAAGGAGCATGAAAAGGTGGGAAAAATAGTAGGAGCATTTAAAGGTGTGAAAAATACGAGGAAAATGAAACGGTGTGAAAATATAAAGAGCATGAAACGGTGTGAAAAATATGAAGACCTTTAAAAGGTGTCAAAAATATGAGGAGCATGAAAAGATGTGAAAAATATGAGGAGCATGAAATGGTATGAAAAATATGAGGAGCATGAAATATATAAAAAATATGAAGAGCATGAAAAGTTGTGAAAAATATGAAGAGGATGAAAAGATGTGAAAAATATGAAGAGCATGAAATGGTTTGAAAAGTATGAAAAGCTTGAAAAGGTGTGAAAAATACAAAGAGCATGATGGGTGTGAAATATACAAAGACAATGAAAAGGTGTGAAAAATTATGAAAAGCATGAAAAGTTGTGAAAAATACAAAGAGCATGAAAAGGTTTGAAAAATACAAAGTGCATGAAAAGGTGTGAAAAATACGAGGAGCATGAAACAGTGTGAAAAATGCGAAAGCATGAAATGCTGTGAAAAATACGAGGAGCAGGAAAAGGTCTGAAAAATACGAGGAGCATGAAAAGGTGTGAAAAATACGAGGAGCATGAAAAGGTGTGAAAGATACGAGGAGCATGAAAAGGTGTGAACAATACTAGGAGCATGAAAATGTCTGAAAAATACGATGAGCATGAAAAGGTGTGAAAAATATGCGGAGTATGAAACGGTGTGATAAATATGAGGAGCATGAAACGGTTTCAAAAATATGAGGAACATGAAAAGGTGTGAAAAATACGAAGAGCATGAAAAGGTGTGAAATATACGAAGAGCATAAAAAGGTGTGAAAAATTACCAAGAGAATGAAAATGTCTGAAAAATACAAAGAGCATGAAAATGTGTGAAAAATACGAAGAGCATGAAACGGTGTGAAAAATATGAGGAGCATGAAACGGTGTAAAAATGAAGCCCATGAAACGGTGTGAAAAATATGGAGCACATGAAGAGATGTGAAAAATATTTAGAGCATGAAAAGGTGTGAAAAATATGAAGAGGTTCAAAAGGTGTAAAAAATATGAGGAGCATGAAACGTTCTGAAAAATATGAGAAGCATGAAACGGTGTTGAAAAACATGAAGAGCTTCAAAAGGTGTCAAAAATATGAGGAGCAAGAAACGGTCTGAAAGATAGGAGGAGCATGAAACGGTGTTGAAAAACATGAAGAGCATGAAAAGGTGTGAAATATATGTAGAGCTTCAAAAGATGTCAAAAATATGAGAAGCATGAAACGGTCTGAAATATAGGAGTAGCATGAAATGGTGATGAAAAACATGAAGAGCCTGAAAAGGTGTGAAAAATATCAAGAGCTTCAAAAGGTGTCAAAAATATAAGGGGCATGAAACGGTCTGAAAAATAGGAGGAGCATGAAACCGTCTGTAAAATAGGAGGAGCATGAAACTGTGTTGAAAAACATTTAGAGCTTCAAAATGTGTCAAAAATATGAGGAGCATGTAACGGTCTGAAAAATATGAGGAGCATGAAACGGTCTGAAAAATAAGAGGAGCATGAAACGATGTTGAGAACATGAAGAGCCTGAAAAGGTGTGAATAATATGAAAAGCTTCAAAAGTTGTCAAAAATATGAGGAGCATGAAACGGTCTCAAAAAAAAGAGGAGCATGAAATGGTCTGAAAATATAAGGAGCATGAAATTGTGTTGAAAAACATGCAGGGCCTAAAAGGTGTGAAAAATATGAAGAGCTCCAAACCTGTGAAATATTTGAGGAGCATGAAACGGTCTGAAAAATAGGAGGAGCATGAAGTGGTGTTTAAAAACATGAAGAGCCTGAAAAGGTGTGAAATACATGAAGAGCTTCAAAAGCTGTCAAAAATAGGAGGAGCATGAAACGGTCTGAAAAATATGAAGGAGCATGTCACGGTGTTGAAAAACATGAAGAGCTTCAAAAGGTGTCAAAAAATGAGAAGCATGAAACGGTCTGAAAAATAGGAGGAGCATGAAACGATGTTGAAAAACATTAAGAGCTTCAAAAGGTGTCAAAAATATGAGGAGCATGAAAAGGTCTGAAAAATAGGAGGAGCATGAAACGGTCTGCAAAATAGGAGGAATATGAAAAGGTGTGAAAAATATGAAGAGCTTCAAAAGGTATCAAAAATATGAGGAGCATGAAACGGTCTGAAAAATAGGAGGAGCAGGAAACGGTGTGGAAAAACATAAAGTGCATGAAAAGGTGTGAAAAATACGAGGAGCATGAAAAGGTGTGAAAAATATAAGGAGCATGAAAAGGTGTGAAAAATACGAGGAGCATGAAAATATGTGAAAAATAAAAGGAGCATGAAAAGCTGTGAAAAACACGAGGAGCATGAATAGGTGTGAAAAACATGAAAAGCATGAAACAGTGTGAAAAATACAGGAGCATGAAAAGGTACGAAAAATACGAGGAGCATGGAAAGGTGTGAAAAATTTGAGGAGCATGAAACGGTCTGAAAAATATGAAGAGCATGAAATGGTGTGAAAAACATGAACAGCATGAAAAGTTGTGGAAAACACGAAGTGCATGTAAATGTGTGAAAAATTCGAAGAGCATGAAAAGGTTTGCAAAATACGAAGAGCATGTAAAGGTGTGAAATATACGAGGAGCATTAAAGGTGTGAAAAATACGAGGAGCATGAAAAGGTGTGAAAAATAGTAGGAGCATGAAAAGGTCTGAAAAATATGAGGACCATGAAAAGTTGTGAAAAATACGTAGAGCATTAAAAGGTGTGAGAAAAACAAGGAGCATGAAAAGCTCTGTAAAATACGAGGAGCATGAAAAGGTGTGAAAAATACGAGGAGCATATAAAGGTCTGAAAAATATGAGGAGCATGAAACGGTCTAAAAAATGTGAGGAGCGTGAAATGGTGTGAAAATATAAAGAGCATGAAACGGTGTGAAAAACATGAAGACCTTAAAAACGTGTCAGAAATATGAGGACCATGAAAAGATGTGAAAAATATAAGGAGCATGAAACGGTATGAAAAATAGGAGGAGCATGAAAAGGTGTGAAAAATACGAGGAGCATGAAAAGGTGTGAAATATATGAGGAGCATGAAAAATTGTAAAAAACACGAAGAGCATGAAAATGTGTGAAAAACACGAAGAGCATGAAAATGTATAAAAATTCGAAGAGCATGAAAAGGTTTGAAAAACACGAAGAGCATGAAAAGGTGGGAACAATACAAGGAGCATGAAAAGGTCTGTAAAATACGAGGAGCATGAAAAGATGTGAAAAATCCGAGGAGCATGAAAAGGTCTGAAATATACGAGGACCATGAAAAGTTCTAAAAAATACGACTGGCATGACAAGGTGGGAAAAATACGAAGAGCATGAAAAGGTGTGAAAAGTACGAAGAGCATGAAAAGGTGTGAAAAATACAAGGAGCATGAAAAGGTGTGAAAAATACGATGAGAAAGAAAATGTGCGAAAAATACGAGAAGCATGAAAAGGTGTGAACAATATTAGGAGCATGAAAAGGTCTGAAAAATACGAGGAGCATGAAAAGGTGTGAAAAATGCGAGGAGCATGAAAAGGTGTGAAAAAAACAGGAGCATGAAAAGGTCTAAAAAATTTGAAGAGCATGAAACGGTGTGAAAATATGAAGATCATGAAACAGTGTGAAAAATATGAAGACCTTTTAAACGTGTCAAAAATATGAGGAGCATGAAAAGATGGGAAAAATATGAGGAGCATTAAAATATGTCAATAATATGAAGAGCATGAAAAGTTGTGAAATATATGAGGAGCATGAAATGGTGTGAAAAACACGAGGAGTACGAAAATGTCTGCAAATATGAGGAGTATGAAAAGGTCTGAAAATATGAGGAGAATGAAAAGGTGTGAAAAAAACGAAGTGCATGAAAATGTGTGAAAAATATGAAGAGCATGAAAAGGTTTGAAAAATACGAAGAGCATTTAAAGGTGTGAAAAATACGAGGAGAATTAAAGGTGTGAAAAATACGAGGAGCATGAAAATGTGTGAAAAATACGATGAGAAAGAAAATGTGCTAAAAATACGAGGCGCATGAAAAGGTGGGAAAAATAGTAGGAGCATGAAAAGGTCTGAAAAATACGAGGAACATGAAACGGTGTGAAAAATATGAGGAGCATGAAACGGTGTGAAAAATGCGAAAGCATGAAATGCTGTGAAAAATACAAAGAGCATGAAAACGTCTGAAAAATACGAGGAGCATGAAAAGGTGTCAAAAATACGAGGAGCAGGAAAAGGTCTGAAAAATACGAGGAGCATGAAAAGGTCTGGAAAACAGGAGGAGCATAAAAAGATGTGAAAAATACGAAGAGCATGAAAAGGTCTCAAAAATATAAGGAGCCTGAAAAGGTGTGAAAAATATAAGGAGCATGAAAAGGTGTGAAAAATATAAGGAGCATGAAAAGGTGTGAAAAATACGAGGAGCATGAAAAGATGTGAAAAAAAAGAGGAGCATGAAAAGCTGTGAAAAACACGAGGAGCATGAATAGGTGTGAAAAACATGAAGAGCAGGAAACAGTGTGAAAAATACAGGAGCATGAAAAAGTTTGAAAAATACGAGAAGCATGGAAAGGTGTGAAAAATTTGAGGAGCATGAAACGGTCTGAAAAATATGAAGAGCATGAAATGGTGTGAAAAACACGAGCAGCATGAAAAGTTGTGGAAAACACGAAGTGCATGTAAATGTGTGAAAAATTTGAAGAGCATGAAAAGGTTTGCAAAATACGAAGAGCATGTAAAGGTGTGAAATATACGAGGAGCATTAAAGGTGTGAAAAATACGAGGAGCATGAAAAGGTGTGAAAAATAGTAGGAGCATGAAAAGGTCTGAAAAATACGAGGACCATGAAAAGTTGTGAAAAATACGTAGAGCATTAAAAGGTGTGAGAAAAACAAGGAGCATGAAAAGCTCTGTAAAATACGAGGAGCATGAAAAGGTGTGAAAAATACGATGAGAAAGAAAATGTGCGAAAATACGAGGAGCATGAAAAGGTTTGAAAAATAATAGGAGCATGAAAAGGTGTGAAAAACACGAGAGCATGAAAAGGTGTGAAAAATACGAGGAGCATATAAAGGTCTGAAAAACACAAGGAGCATGAAAGGGTGTGAAAAATAAGAGGAGCATGAAAAGGTGTGACAAATACGAGGAGCATGAAACGGTGTGAAAATATGAAGAGCATGAAACGGTGTTAAAAATATGAGGAGCATGAAACGGTGTGAAAAACACGAGCAGCATGAAAAAATGTGGAAAACACGAAGTGAATGAAAATGTGTGAAAAATTCGAAGAGCATTAAAAGGTTTGAAAAACATGAAGAGCATGTAAAGGTGTGAAAAATACGAGGAGCATTAAAGGTGTGAAAAATACGAGGAGCATGAAAAGGTGTGAAAAATACGATGAGAAAGGAAATGTGAGAAAAATACGAGGAGCATGAAAAGGTAGGAAAAATAGTAGGAGCATGAAAAGGTCTGAAAAATACGAGCAACATGAAACGGTGTGAAAATATAAAGAGCATGAAACGGTGTGAAAAATATGAAGACCTTTAAAAGGTGTCAAAAATATGAGGAGCATGAAAAGATGTGAAAAATATGAGGATCATGAAATGGTATGAAAAATATGAGGAGCATGAAATATGTAAAAAATATGAAGAGCATGAAAAGTTGTGAAAAATATGAAGAGGATGAAAAGATGTGAAAAATATGAAGCGCATGAAGAGATGTGAAAAATATTTAGAGCATGAAAATATGTGAAAAATATGAAGAGCAAGAAACGGTTTGAAAAGTACGAAGAGCTTGAAAAGGTGTGAAAAATACGAAGAGCATGACTGGTGTGAAATCTACGAAGACCATGAAAAGGTCTGAAAAATTATGAAATGCATGAAAAGTTGTGAAAAATACAAAGAGAATGAAAAGGTTTGAAAAATACGAAGTGCATGAAAAGGTGTGAAAAATACGAGGAGCATGCAATGGTGTGAAAAATGTGAAAGCATGAAATGCTGTGAAAAATACGAAGAGCATGAAAAGGTCTGAAAAACACAAGGAGCATGAAAGGGTGTGAAAAATAAGAGGAGCATGAAAAGGTGTGAAAAATACGAGGAGCATGAAACGGTGTGAAAATATGAAGAGCATGAAACGGTGTTAAAAATATGAGGAGCATGAAACGGTGTGAAAAACACGAGCGGCATGAAAAAATGTGGAAAACACGAAGTGAATGAAAATGTGTGAAAAATTCGAAGAGCATTAAAAGGTTTGAAAAACACGAAGAGCATGTAAAGGTGTGAAAAATACGAGGAGCATTAAAGGTGTGAAAAATACGAGGAGCATGAAAAGGTGTGAAAAATAGTAGGAGCATGAAAAGGTCTGAAAAATACGAGCAACATGAAACGGTGTGAAAATATAAAGAGCATGAAACGGTGTGAAAAATATGAAGACCTTTAAAAGGTGTCAAAAATATGAGGAGCATGAAAAGATGTGAAAAATATGAGTAGCATGAAATGGTATGAAAAATATGAGGAGCAAAAAAGGTCTGAAAATAGGAGGGGAATGAAAAGGTCTGAAAAATACGAGGAGCATGAAAAGTTCTGAAAAATATGAGGAGCATGAATAGGTGTCAAAAATACGAGGAGCATGAAAAGGTCTGAAAAATACGAGGAGCATGAAAAGGTCTGCAAAACACGAGGAGCATGAAAAGGTCTGAAAAATATGAGGAGCATGAAAAGGTCTGAAAAATACGAGGAGAATGAAAAGTTCTGAAAAATACGAGAAGCATGAAAAGTTCTGAAAAACGCGAGGAGCATGAGAAGGTCTAAAAAATACGTGGAGCATGAAAAGGTGTGAACAATATGAAGAGCAGGAAAAAGTGTGAAAAATACAAAGAGCTTGAAAAGGTGTGAAAACACGAAGAACATGAAAAGGTCTCAAAAATATGAGGAGCGTGAAAAATATAGGGAGCATGAAAAGGTGTTAAAAACATAAGGAGCATGAATAGGTGTGAAAAACACGAAGAGCATGAAAATGTGTGAAAAATACAAGGAGCATGAAAAGGTCTGAAAAATACGAGGAGAATGAAAAGCTGTGAAAAATACGAGGAGCATGAAAAGGTCTGAAAAATACGAGAAGCATAAAAGTTCTGAAAAACACGAGGAAAATGAAAAGGTCTAAAAAATACTTGGAGCATGAAAAGATGTGAACAATATGAAGAGCACGAAAAAGTGTGAAAAATACAAAGAGCTTGAAAAGGTGTGAAAACACGAACAGCATGAAAAGGTCTCAAAAATATGAGGAACCTGAAAAGGTGTGAATAATCCGAGAAGAACGAAAAGGTCTGAAATATACGAGGACCATGTAAAGGTCTGAAAAATACGAGAGGCATGAAAAGATCTGAAAAAAACGAGGAGCATGAAAAGGTCTGAAAAATACGAGGAGCATGAAAAGGTCTGGAAAACAGGAGGAGTATAAAAAGGTGTGAAAAATATGAAGAGCATGAAAAGTTCTCAAAAATATGAGGAGCCTGAAAAGGTGTGAAAAATACGAGGATCCTGAAAAGGTGTGAAAAATACGAGGAGTATGAAAAGGTGTGAAAAATATAAGGAGCATGAAAAGGTGTGAAAAATAGGAGGAGCATGAAAAGGTGTGAAAAATATAAGGAGCATAAAAAGGTCTGGAAAACACGAGGAGCATGAAAAGTTGTGAAAAATACAAAGAGCATGAAAAGGTTTGAAAAATACAAAGTGCATGAAAAGGTGTGAAAAATATGAGGAGCATGAAACGGTGTGAAAAATGCGAAAGCATGAAATGCTGTGAAAAATACAAAGAGCATGAAAAGGTCTGAAAAATACGAGGAGCATGAAAAGGTGTCAAAAATACGAGGAGCAGGAAAAGGTCTGAAAAATACGAGGAGCATGAAAAGGTCTGGAAAACAGGAGGAGCATAAAAAGATGTGAAAAATATGAAGAGCATGAAAAGGTCTCAAAAATATAAGGAGCCTGAAAAGGTGTGAAAAATATAAGGAGCATGAAAAGGTGTGAAAAATATAAGGAGCATGAAAAGGTGTGAAAAATACGAGGAGCATGAAAAGATGTGAAAAAAAAGAGGAGCATGAAAAGCTGTGAAAAACACGAGGAGCATGAATAGGTGTGAAAAACATGAAGAGCAGGAAACAGTGTGAAAAATACAGGAGCATGAAAAAGTTTGAAAAATACGAGAAGCATGGAAAGGTGTGAAAAATTTGAAGAGCATGAAACGGTCTGAAAAATATGAAGAGCATGAAATGGTGTGAAAAACACGAGCAGCATGAAAAGTTGTGGAAAACACGAAGTGCATGTAAATGTGTGAAAAATTTGAAGAGCATGAAAAGGTTTGCAAAATACGAAGAGCATGTAAAGGTGTGAAATATACGAGGAGCATTAAAGGTGTGAAAAATACGAGGAGCATGAAAAGGTGTGAAAAATAGTAGGAGCATGAAAAGGTCTGAAAAATACGAGGACCATGAAAAGTTGTGAAAAATACGTAGAGCATTAAAAGGTGTGAGAAAAACAAGGAGCATGAAAAGCTCTGTAAAATACGAGGAGCATGAAAAGGTGTGAAAAATACGATGAGAAAGAAAATGTGCGAAAATACGAGGAGCATGAAAAGGTGTGAAAAATAATAGGAGCATGAAAAGGTGTGAAAAACACGAGAGCATGAAAAGGTGTGAAAAATACGAGGAGCATATAAAGGTCTGAAAAACACAAGGAGCATGAAAGGGTGTGAAAAATAAGAGGAGCATGAAAAGGTGTGACAAATACGAGGAGCATGAAACGGTGTGAAAATATGAAGAGCATGAAACGGTGTTAAAAATATGAGGAGCATGAAACGGTGTGAAAAACACGAGCAGCATGAAAAAATGTGGAAAACACGAAGTGAATGAAAATGTGTGAAAAATTCGAAGAGCATTAAAAGGTTTGAAAAACACGAAGAGCATGTAAAGGTGTGAAAAATACGAGGAGCATTAAAGGTGTGAAAAATACGAGGAGCATGAAAAGGTGTGAAAAATACGATGAGAAAGGCAATGTGAGAAAAATACGAGGAGCATGAAAAGGTAGGAAAAATAGTAGGAGCATGAAAAGGTCTGAAAAATACGAGCAACATGAAACGGTGTGAAAATATAAAGAGCATGAAACGGTGTGAAAAATATGAAGACCTTTAAAAGGTGTCAAAAATATGAGGAGCATGAAAAGATGTGAAAAATATGAGGATCATGAAATGGTATGAAAAATATGAGGAGCATGAAATATGTAAAAAATATGAAGAGCATGAAAAGTTGTGAAAAATATGAAGAGGATGAAAAGATGTGAAAAATATGAAGCGCATGAAGAGATGTGAAAAATATTTAGAGCATGAAAATATGTGAAAAATATGAAGAGCAAGAAACGGTTTGAAAAGTACGAAGAGCTTGAAAAGGTGTGAAAAATACGAAGAGCATGACTGGTGTGAAATCTACGAAGACCATGAAAAGGTCTGAAAAATTATGAAATGCATGAAAAGTTGTGAAAAATACAAAGAGAATGAAAAGGTTTGAAAAATACGAAGTGCATGAAAAGGTGTGAAAAATACGAGGAGCATGCAATGGTGTGAAAAATGTGAAAGCATGAAATGCTGTGAAAAATACGAAAAGCATGAAAAGGTCTGAAAAACACAAGGAGCATGAAAGGGTGTGAAAAATAAGAGGAGCATGAAAAGGTGTGAAAAATACGAGGAGCATGAAACGGTGTGAAAATATGAAGAGCATGAAACGGTGTTAAAAATATGAGGAGCATGAAACGGTGTGAAAAACACGAGCAGCATGAAAAAATGTGGAAAACACGAAGTGAATGAAAATGTGTGAAAAATTCGAAGAGCATTAAAAGGTTTGAAAAACACGAAGAGCATGTAAAGGTGTGAAAAATATGAGGAGCATTAAAGGTGTGAAAAATACGAGGAGCATGAAAAGGTGTGAAAAATAGTAGGAGCATGAAAAGGTCTGAAAAATACGAGCAACATGAAACGGTGTGAAAATATAAAGAGCATGAAACGGTGTGAAAAATATGAAGACCTTTAAAAGGTGTCAAAAATATGAGGAGCATGAAAAGATGTGAAAAATATGAGTAGCATGAAATGGTATGAAAAATATGAGGAGCAAAAAAGGTCTGAAAATAGGAGGGGAATGAAAAGGTCTGAAAAATACGAGGAGCATGAAAAGGTCTGAAAAATACCAGGAGCATGAAAAGTTCTGAAAAATATGAGGAGCATGAATAGGTGTCAAAAATACGAGGAGCATGAAAAGGTCTGAAAAATACGAGGAGCATGAAAAGGTCTGCAAAACACGAGGAGCATGAAAAGGTCTGAAAAATATGAGGAGCATGAAAAGGTCTGAAAAATACGAGGAGAATGAAAAGTTCTGAAAAATACGAGAAGCATGAAAAGTTCTGAAAAACGCGAGGAGCATGAGAAGGTCTAAAAAATACGTGGAGCATGAAAAGGTGTGAACAATATGAAGAGCAGGAAAAAGTGTGAAAAATACAAAGAGCTTGAAAAGGTGTGAAAACACGAAGAACATGAAAAGGTCTCAAAAATATGAGGAGCCTGAAAAGGTGTGAAAAATATAGGGAGCATGAAAAGGTGTTAAAAACATAAGGAGCATGAATAGGTGTGAAAAACACGAAGAGCATGAAAATGTGTGAAAAATACAAGGAGCATGAAAAGGTCTGAAAAATACAAGGAGAATGAAAAGCTGTGAAAAATACGAGGAGCATGAAAAGGTCTGAAAAATACGAGAAGGATAAAAGTTCTGAAAAACACGAGGAAAATGAAAAGGTCTAAAAAATACTTGGAGCATGAAAAGATGTGAACAATATGAAGAGCACGAAAAAGTGTGAAAAATACAAAGAGCTTGAAAAGGTGTGAAAACACGAACAGCATGAAAAGGTCTCAAAAATATGAGGAACCTGAAAAGGTGTGAATAATCCGAGAAGAACGAAAAGGTCTGAAATATACGAGGACCATGTAAAGGTCTGAAAAATACGAGAGGCATGAAAAGATCTGAAAAAAACGAGGAGCATGAAAAGGTCTGAAAAATACGAGGAGCATGAAAAGGTCTGGAAAACAGGAGGAGTATAAAAAGGTGTGAAAAATACGAACAGCATGAAAAGTTCTCAAAAATATGAGGAGCCTGAAAAGGTGTGAAAAATACGAGGATCCTGAAAAGGTGTGAAAAATACGAGGAGTATGAAAAGGTGTGAAAAATATAAGGAGCATGAAAAGGTGTGAAAAATAGGAGGAGCATGAAAAGGTGTGAAAAATATAAGGAGCATAAAAAGGTCTGGAAAACACGAGGAGCATGAAAAGTTGTGAAAAATACAAAGAGCATGAAAAGGTTTGAAAAATACAAAGTGCATGAAAAGGTGTGAAAAATATGAGGAGCATGAAACGGTGTGAAAAATGCGAAAGCATGAAATGCTGTGAAAAATACAAAGAGCATGAAAAGGTCTGAAAAATACGAGGAGCATGAAAAGGTGTCAAAAATACGAGGAGCAGGAAAAGGTCTGAAAAATACGAGGAGCATGAAAAGGTCTGGAAAACAGGAGGAGCATAAAAAGATGTGAAAAATACGAAGAGCATGAAAAGGTCTCAAAAATATAAGGAGCCTGAAAAGGTGTGAAAAATATAAGGAGCATGAAAAGGTGTGAAAAATATAAGGAGCATGAAAAGGTGTGAAAAATACGAGGAGCATGAAAAGATGTGAAAAAAAAGAGGAGCATGAAAAGCTGTGAAAAACACGAGGAGCATGAATAGGTGTGAAAAACATGAAGAGCAGGAAACAGTGTGAAAAATACAGGAGCATGAAAAAGTTTGAAAAATACGAGAAGCATGGAAAGGTGTGAAAAATTTGAGGAGCATGAAACGGTCTGAAAAATATGAAGAGCATGAAATGGTGTGAAAAACACGAGCAGCATGAAAAGTTGTGGAAAACACGAAGTGCATGTAAATGTGTGAAAAATTTGAAGAGCATGAAAAGGTTTGCAAAATACGAAGAGCATGTAAAGGTGTGAAATATACGATGAGAAAGGAAATGTGAGAAAAATACGAGGAGCATGAAAAGGTGTGAAAAATAGTAGGAGCATGAAAAGGTCTGAAAAATACGAGGACCATGAAAAGTTGTGAAAAATACGTAGAGCATTAAAAGGTGTGAGAAAAACAAGGAGCATGAAAAGCTCTGTAAAATACGAGGAGCATGAAAAGGTGTGAAAATTACGATGAGAAAGAAAATGTGCGAAAATACGAGGAGCATGAAAAGGTGTGAAAAATAATAGGAGCATGAAAAGGTGTGAAAAATACGAGGAGCATATAAAGGTCTGAAAAATATGAGGAGCATGAAACGGTCTAAATAATGTGAGGAGCATGAAACGGTGTCAAAATATAAAGAGCATGAAATGGTGTGAAAAACATGAAGACCTTTAAAACATGTCAGAAATATGAGGACCATGAAAAGATATGAAAAATATGAGGAGCATGAAACGGTATGAAAAATAGGAGGAGCATGAAAATGTGTCAAAAATATGAAGAGCATGAAAAGTTGTGAAATATATGAGGAGCATGAAAAGGTGTGAAAAATACATGGAGCATGAAAAGGTGTGAAAAATACGAGGAGCACGAAAAGGTTTGAAAGTACGAGGACCATGAAAAGGTCTGAAAAATGCGTGGAGCATGAAAAGGTCTATAAAATATGAGGAGCATGTAAAGGTCAGAAAAATACGAGGAGCATGAAAAGGTGTGAAAAATACGAGGAGCATGAAAAGGTGTGAAATATATGAGGAGCATGAAAAAGTGTAAAAAACACGAATATCATGAAAATGTGTGAAAAACACGAAGAGCATGAAAATGTATAAAAATTCGAAGAGCATGAAAAGGTTTGAAAAACACAAAGAGCATGAAAAGGTGGGAACAATACGAGGAGCATGAAAAGGTCTGTAAAATACGAGGAGCATGAAAAGATGTGAAAAATCCGAGGAGCACGAAAAGGTCTGAAATATACGAGGACCATGAAAAGTTCTAAAAAATACGACTGGCATGAAAAGGTGTGAAAATACGATGAGAAAGAAAATGTGCAAAAAATACGAGGAGCACGAACAGGTGTGAACAATAGTAGGAGCATGAAAAGGTCTGAAAAATACGAGGAGCATGAAAAGATGTGAAAAATCCGAGGAGCACGAAAAGGTCTGAAATATACGAGGACCATGAAAAGTTCTAAAAAATACGAGTAGCATGACAAGGTGTGAAAAATACGAGAAGCATGAAAACGTCGGAAAAATATGAGGAGCATGAAAAGGTGTGAAAAATACGAAGAGATGAAGAGGTGTGAAAAATACAAGGAGCATGAAAAGGTGTGAAAAATACGATGAGAAAGAAAATGTGCGAAAAATACGAAGAGCATGAAAAGGTGGGAACAATAGTAGGAGCATGAAAAGGTCTGAAAAATACGAGGAGCATGAAAAGTTGTGAAAATACGAGGAGCATGAAAAGGTGAGAAAAAAACAGGAGCATGAAAAGGTCTGTAAAATACAACGAGCATGAAAAGGTGTGAAAAATACAATGAGAAAGAAAATGTGCGAAAAATACGAGGAGCATGAAAAGGTGTGAAAAATACGAGGAGCATATAAAGGTCTGAAAAATATGAGGAGCATGAAAAGGTCTAAAAAATTTGAGGAGCATGAAACGGTGTGAAAATATGAAGATCATGAAACGGTGTGAAAAATATGAAGACCTTTTAAACGTGTCAAAAATATGAGGAGCATGAAAAGGTGTGAAAAATATGAGAATATGAAAAGGTGTGAAAAATATGAGGAGCATGAAAAGGTGTGAAAATATGAAGAGCATGAAACGGTGTTAAAAATATGAAGAGCAAGAAACGGTGTGAAAAACACGAGCAGCATGAAAAAATGTGGAAAACATGAAGTGCATGAAAATGTGTGAAAAATTCGAAGAGCATGAAAAGGTTTGAAAAATACGAAGAGCATGTAAAGGTGTGAAAAATACGAGGAGCATGAAAAGGTGTGAAAAATACGATGAGAAAGAAAATCTGCTAAAAACACAAGGAGCATGAAAAGGTGGGAAAACTAGTAGGAGCATGAAAAGGTCTGAAAAATACGAGGAACATGAAACGGTGTGAAAATATAAAGAGCATGAAACGGTGTGAAAAATATGAAGACCTTTAAAAGGTGTCAAAAATATGAGGAGCATGAAAAGATGTGAAAAATAAGAGGAGCATGAAATGGTATGAAAAATATGAGGAGAATGAAATATGTAAAAAATATGAAGAGCATGAAAAGTTGTGAAAAATATGAAGAGCATGAAATGGTTTGAAAAGTATGAAGCGCTTGAAAAGGTGTGAAAAATACAAAGAGCATGACTGGTGTGAAATATACGAAGACAATGAAAAGGTGTGAAAAATTATGAAAAGCATGAAAAGTTGTGAAAAATACAAAGAGCATGAAAAGGTTTGAAAAATACAAAGTGCATGAAAACATGTGAAAAATACGAGGAGCATGAAACGGTGTGAAATATGTGAAAGCATGAAATGCTGTGAAAAATACGAAGAGCATGAAAAGGTCTGAAAAATACAAGGAGCATTAATAGGTGTGAAAAATACGAGGAGCATGAAAAGGTGTGAACAATACTAGGAGCATGAAAATGTCTGAAAAAAACGAGGAGCATGAAAAGGTTTGAAAAATACGAGGAGCATGAAAAGGTGTGAAAAATATGAGGAGTATGAAACGGTGTGATAAATACGAGGAGCATGAAAAGGTGTGAAAAATACGAGGAGCACGAAAAGGTGTGAAAAATACGAGGAGCACGAAAAGGTGTGAACAATAGTAGGAGCATGAAAAGGTGTGAAAAATCCGAGAAGCACGAAAAGGTCTGAAATATACGACGACCATGAAAAGTTCTAAAAAATACGAGTAGCGTGACAAGGTGTGAAAAATACGAGAAGCATGAAAAGGTCTGAAAAATACGAGGAGCATGAAAAGGTGTGAAAAATACGAAGAGCATGAAAAGGTGTGAAAAATACAAGGAGCATGAAAAGGTGTGAAAAATACAATGAGAAAGAAAATGTGTGAAAAATACGAAGAGCATGAAAAGGTGTGAACAATAGTAGGAGCATGAAAAGGGCTGAAAAATACGAGGAGCATGAAAAGGTGTGAAAAACACGAGGAGCATGAAAATGTGTGAAAAAAACAGGAGCATGAAAAGGTCTGAAAAAAATACGAGGAGCATGAAAAGGTGTGAAAAACACGAGGAGCATGAAAAGGTGTGAAAAATACGAGGAGCATATAAAGGTCTGAAAAATATGCGGAGCATGAAAAAGTCTAAAAAATTTGAGGAGCATGAAATGGTGTGAAAATATGAAGATCATGAAACGGTGTGAAAAATATGAAGACCTTTTAAACGTGTCAAAAATATGAGGAGCATGAAAAGATGTGAAAAATATGAGGAGCATTAAAATATGTCAATAATATGAAGAGCATGAAAAGTTGTGAAATATATGATGAGCATGAAAAGGTGTGAAAAATATGAGGAGTACGAAAAGGTCTGCAAATATGAGGAGCACGAAAAGGTCTGAAAAATATGAGGAGCATGAAAAGGTGTGAAAACTACGAGGTGCATGAAAACGTGTGAAAAATACTAGGAGCATGAAAATGTCTGAAAAATACGAGAAGCATGAAAAGATCTTAAAAATATGAGAAGCATGAAAAGGTGTGAAAAATATGAGGAGCATGAAACGGTGTGAAAATATGAAGAGCATGAAACGGTGTTAAAAATATGAAGAGCATGAAACGGTGTGAAAAACACGAGCAGCAAGGAAATATGTGGAAAACACGAAGTGCATGAAAATGTGTGAAAAATTCGAAGAGCATGAAAAGGTTTGAAAAATACGAACAGCATGTAAAGGTGTGAAAAATACGAGGAGCATTAAAGGTGTGAAAAATACGAGGAGCATGAAAAGGTGTGAAAAATACGATGAGAAAGAAAATGTGCTAAAAATACAAGGAGCATGAACAGGTGGGAAAAATAGTAGGAGCATGAAAAGGTCTGAAAAATACGAGGAACATGAAACGGTGTGAAAATATAAAGAGCATGAAACGGTGTGAAATATATGAAGACTTCAAAAGGTGTCAAAAATATGAGGAGCATGAAAAGATGTGAAAAATATGAGGAGCATGAAATGGTATGAAAAATATGAGAAGCATGAAATATGTAAAAAATATGAAGAGCATGAAAAGTTGTGAAAAATATGAAGAGCATGAAATGGTTTTAAAAGTATGAAGAGCTTGAAAAGGTGTGAAAAATACAAAGAGCATGACTGGTGTGAAATATACGAAGACAATGAAAAGGTGTGAAAAATTATGAAAAGCATGAAAAGTTGTGAAAAATACAAAGAGCATGAAAAGGTTTGAAAAATACAAAGTGCATGACAAGGTGTGAAAAATACGAGGAGCTTGAAACGGTGTTAAAAATGCGAAAGCATGCAATGCTGTGAAAAATATGAAGAGCATGAAAAGGTCTGAAAAATACAAGGAGCATGAATAGGTGTGAAAAATACGAGGAATATGAAAAGGTGTGAAAAAACGAGGAGTATGAAAAGGTGTGAACAATACTAGGAGCATGAAAATGTCTGAAAAATATGAGGAGCATGAAAAGGTTTGAAAAATACGAGGAACATGAAAAGGTGTGAAAAATACGAGGAGTATGAAACGGTGTGATAAATATGAGGAACATGAAAAGGTTTCAAAAATATGAGGAGCATGAAAAGGTGTGAAAAATAAGAAGAGCATGAAAAGGTCTGAAAAATACAAGGAGCATGAATGGGTGTGAAAAATACGAGGAGCATGAAAAGGTGTGAAAAATATGAAGAGCATGAAAAGCTGTGAAAAATACGATGTGAAAGGAAATGTGAGAAAAATACGAGGAGCATGAAAAGGTAGGAAAAAGAGTAGGAGCATGAAAAGGTCTGAAAAATACAAGCAACATGAAACGGTGTGAAAATATAAAGAGCATGAAACGGTGTGAAAAATATGAAGACCTTTAAAAGGTGTCAAAAATATGAGGAGCATGAAAAGGTGTGAAAAATACGAAGAGCATGAAAAGGTCTGAAAAATACAAGGAGCATGAATGGGTGTGAAAAATACGAGGAGCATGAAAAGGTGTGAAAAATATGAAGAGCATGAAAAGCTGTGAAAAATACGATGTGAAAGGAAATGTGAGAAAAATACGAGGAGCATGAAAAGGTAGGAAAAAGAGTAGGAGCATGAAAAGGTCTGAAAAATACAAGCAACATGAAACGGTGTGAAAATATAAAGAGCATGAAACGGTGTGAAAAATATGAAGACCTTTAAAAGGTGTCAAAAATATGAGGAGCATGAAAAGATGTGAAAAATATGAGTAGCATGAAATGGTATGAAAAATATGAGGAGCAAAAAAGGTCTGAAAATAGGAGGGGAATGAAAAGGTCTGAAAAATACGAGGAGCATGAAAAGGTCTGAAAAGTACCAGGAGCATGAAAAGTTCTGAAAAATATGAGGAGCATGAATAGGTGTCAAAAATACGAGGAGCATGAAAAGGTCTGAAAAATACGAGGAGCATGAAAAGGTCTGCAAAACACGAGGAGCATGAAAAGGTCTGAAAAATATGAGGAGCATGAAAAGGTCTGAAAAATACGAGAAGCATGAAAAGTTCTGAAAAACGCAAGGAGCATGAGAAGGTCTAAAATATACGTGGAGCATGAAAAGGTGTGAACAATATGAAGAGCACGAAAAAGTGTGAAAAATACAAAGAGCTTGAAAAGGTGTGAAAACACGAAGAACATGAAAAGGTCTCAAAAATATGAGGAGCCTGAAAAGGTGTGAAAAATATAGGGAGCATGAAAAGGTGTTAAAAACATAAGGAGCATGAATAGGTGTGAAAAACACGAAGAGCATGAAAATGTGTGAAAAATACGAGGAGCATGAAAAGGTCTGAAAAATACGAGGAGAATGAAAAGCTGTGAAAAATACGAGGAGCATGAAAAGGTCTGAAAAATACGAGGAGAATGAAAAGCTGTGAAAAATACGAGGAGCATGAAAAGGTCTGAAAAATACGAGAAGCATGAAAAGTTCTGAAAAACACGAGGAGCATGAAAAGGTCTAAGAAATACTTGGAGCATGAAAAGATGTGAAAAATATGAAGAGCACGAAAAAGTGTCAAAAATACAAAGAGCTTGAAAAGGTGTGAAAACACGAACAGGATGAAAAGGTCTCAAAAATATGAGGAGCCTGAAAAGGTGTGAATAATCCGTGAAGAACGAAAAGGTCTGAAATATACGAGGACCATGTAAAGGTCTGAAAAATACGAGAGGCATGAAAAGATCTGAAAAATACTAGGAGTATGAAAAGGTCTGAAAAATACGAGGAGCATGACAAGGTCTGAAAAAAACGAGGAGCATGAAAAGGTCTGAAAAATACGAGGAGCATGAAAAGGTCTGGAATACAGGAGGAGTATAAAAAGGTGTGAAAAATATGAAGAGCATGAAAAGTTCTCAAAAATATGAGGAGCCTGAAAAGGTGTGAAAAATACGAGGAGCCTGAAAAGGTGTGAAAAATATAAGAAGCATGAAAAGGTGTGAAAAATACGAGGAGTATGAAAAGGTGTGAAAAATATAAGGAGCATGAAGAGGTGTGAAAAATAGGAGGAGCATGAAAAGGTGTGAAAAATATAAGGAGCATAAAAAGGTCTGGAAAACACGAGGAGCATGAAGTTGTGAAAAATACAAAGAGCATGAAAAGGTTTGAAAAATACAAAGTGCATGAAAAGGTGTGAAAAATATGAGGAGCATGAAACGGTGTGAAAAATGCGAAAGCATGAAATGCTGTGAAAAATACAAAGAGCATGAAAAGGTCTGAAAAATACGAGGAGCATGAAAAGGTGTCAAAAATACGAGGAGCAGGAAAAGGTCTGAAAAATACGAGGAGCATGAAAGGTCTGGAAAACAGGAGGAGCATAAAAAGATGTGAAAAATACGAAGAGCATGAAAAGGTCTCAAAAATATAAGGAGCCTGAAAAGGTGTGAAAAATATAAGGAGCATGAAAAGGTGTGAAAAATATAAGGAGCATGAAAAGGTGTGAAAAATACGAGGAGCATGAAAAGATGTGAAAAAAAAGAGGAGCATGAAAAGCTGTGAAAAACACGAGGAGCATGAATAGGTGTGAAAAACATGAAGAGCAGGAAACAGTGTGAAAAATACAGGAGCATGAAAAAGTTTGAAAAATACGAGGAGCATGGAAAGGTGTGAAAAATTTGAGGAGCATGAAACGGTCTGAAAAATATGAAGAGCATGAAATGGTGTGAAAAACACGAGCAGCATGAAAAGTTGTGGAAAACACGAAGTGCATGTAAATGTGTGAAAAATTTGAAGAGCATGAAAAGGTTTGCAAAATACGAAGAGCATGTAAAGGTGTGAAATATACGAGGAGCATTAAAGGTGTGAAAAATACGAGGAGCATGAAAAGGTGTGAAAAATAGTAGGAGCATGAAAAGGTCTGAAAAATACGAGGACCATGAAAAGTTGTGAAAAATACGTAGAGCATTAAAAGGTGTGAGAAAAACAAGGAGCATGAAAAGCTCTGTAAAATACGAGGAGCATGAAAAGGTGTGAAAAATAGTAGGAGCATGAAAAGGTCTGAAAAATACGAGGACCATGAAAAGTTGTGAAAAATACGTAGAGCATTAAAAGGTGTGAGAAAAACAAGGAGCATGAAAAGCTCTGTAAAATACGAGGAGCATGAAAAGGTGTGAAAAATACGAGGAGCATATAAATGTCTGAAAAATATGAGGAGCATAAAACGGTCTAAATAATGTGAGGAGCATGAAACGGTGTGAAAATATAAAGAGCATGAAATGGTGTGAAAAACATGAAGACCTTTAAAACTAGTCAGAAATATGAGGACCATGAAAAGATGTGAAAAATATGAGGAGCATGAAAAGGTATGAAAAATAGGAGGAGCATGAAAATGTATCAAAAATATGAAGAGCATGAAAAGTTGTGAAATATATGAGGAGCATGAAAAGGTGTGAAAAATACATGGAGCATGAAAAGGTGTGAAAAATACGAGGAGCACGAAAAGGTTTGAAAGTATGAGGACTATGAAAAGGTCTGAAAAATGAGTTGAGCATGAAAAGGTCTATAAAATATGAGGAGCATATAAAGGTCAGAAAAATACGAGGAGCATGAAAAGGTGTGAAAAACACGAGGAGCATGAATAGGTGTGAAAAACACGAAGAGCATGAAAATGTGTGGAAAAATACGAGGAGCATGAAAAGGTGTGAAAAATCCGAGGAGTTCCAAGAGTCTGAAATATACGAGGACCATGAAAAGGTCTGAAAAATACTAGGAGCATGAAAAGATCTGAAAAATTCTAGGCGAATGAACAGGTGTGAAAAATATGAGGAGCATGAAAAGGTCTGAAAAATATGAGGACCATGAAAAGGTGTCAAAAATACGAGGAGCATGAAAAGGTCTGAAAAATACGAGGAGCATGAAAAGGTGTCAAAAATACGAGGAGCAGGAAAAGGTCTGAAAAATACGAGGAGCATGAAAAGGTCTGGAAAAAAGGAGGAGCATAAAAAGATGTGAAAAATACAAAGAGCATGAAAAGGTCTCAAAAATATAAGGAGCCTGAAAAGGTGTGAAAAATATAAGGAGCATGAAAAGGTGTGAAAAATATAAGGAGCATGAAAAGGTGTGAAAAATACGAGGAGCATGAAAAGATGTGAAAAAAAAGAGGAGCATGAAAAGCTGTGAAAAACACGAGGAGCATGAATAGGTGTGAAAAACATGAAGAGCAGGAAACAGTGTGACAAATACAGGAGCATGAAAAAGTTTGAAAAATACGAGAAGCATGGAAAGGTGTGAAAAATTTGAGGAGCATGAAACGGTCTGAAAAATATGAAGAGCATGAAATGGTGTGAAAAACACGAGCAGCATGAAAAGTTGTGGAAAACACGAAGTGCATGTAAATGTGTGAAAAATTTGAAGAGCATGAAAAGGTTTGCAAAATACGAAGAGCATGTAAAGGTGTGAAATATACGAGGAGCATTAAAGGTGTGAAAAATACGAGGAGCATGAAAAGGTGTGAAAAATACGAGGAAAATGAAAAGGTGTGAAATATATGAGGAGCATGAAAAAGTGTGAAAAACACGAATAGCATGAAAATGTGTGAAAAACACGAAGAGCATGAAAATGTATAAAAATTCGAAGAGCATGAAAAGGTTTGAAAAACACAAAGAGCATGAAAAGGTGGGAACAATACGAGGAGCATGAAAAGGTCTGTAAAATACGAGGAGCATGAAAAGATGTGAAAAATCCAAGGAGCACGAAAAGGTCTGAAATATACGAGGACCATGAAAAGTTCTAAAAAATACGAGTAGCATGACAAGGTGTGAAAAATATGAGAAGCATGAAAAGGTCTGAAAAATATGAGGAGCATGAAAAGGTGTGAAAAATACGAAGACCATGAAGAGGTGTGAAAAATACAAGGAGCATGAAAAGGTGTGAAAAATACGAGGAGAAAGAAAATGTGCGAAAAATACGAAGAGCATGAAAAGGTGGGAACAATAGTAGGAGCATGAAAAGGTCTGAAAAATACGAGGAGCATGAAAAGTGGTGAAAATACGAGGAGCATGAAAAGGTGTGAAAAAAACAGGAGCATGAAAAGGTCTGTAAAATACGACGAGCAAGAAAAGGTGTGAAAAAAACGATGAGAAAGAAAATGTGCGAAAAATACGAGGAGCATGAAAAGGTGTGAAAAATAATAGGAGCATGAAAAGGTGTGAAAAACACGAGGAGCATGAAAAGGTGTGAAAAATACGAGGAGCATATAAAGGTCTGAAAAATATGAGGAGCATGAAAAGGTCTAAAAAATTTGAGGAGCATGAAACGGTGTGAAAATATGAAGATCATGAAACGGTGTGAAAAATATGAAGACCTTTTAAACGTGTCAAAAATATGAGGAGCATGAAAAGATGTGAAAAATATGAGGAGCATTAAAATATGTCAATAATATGAAGACCATGAAAAGTTGTGAAATATATGAGGAGCATGAAAAGGTGTGAAAAATACGAGTACGAAAAGGTCTGCAAATACGAGAAGCACGAAGAGGTCTGAAAAATATGAGGAGCATGAAAAGGTGTGAAAACTACGAAGAGCATGAAAAGGTGTGAAAAATAGGAGGTGCATGAAAACGTGTGAAAAATACTAGGAGCATGAAAATGTCTGAAAAATACGAGAAGCATGAAATGATCTGAAAAATATGAGAATATGAAAAGGTGTGAAAAATATGAGGAGCATGAAAAGGTGTGAAAAATACGATGAGAAAGAAAATCTGCTAAAAATACAAGGAGCATGAAAAGGTGGGAAAAATAGTAGGAGCATGAAAAGGTCTGAAAAATACGAGGAACATGAAACGGTGTGAAAATATAAAGAGCATGAAACGGTGTGAAAAATATGAAGACCTTTAAAAGGTGTCAAAAATATGAGGAGCATGAAAAGATGTGAAAAATAAGAGGAGCATGAAATGGTATGAAAAATATGAGGAGCATGAAATATGTAAAAATATGAAGAGCATGAAAAGTTGTGAAAAATATGAAGAGCATGAAATGGTTTTAAAAGTATGAAGAGCTTGAAAAGGTGTGAAAAATACAAAGAGCATGACTGGTGTGAAATATACGAAGACAATGAAAAGGTGTGAAAAATTATGAAAAGCATGAAAAGTTGTGAAAAATACAAAGAGCATGAAAAGGTTTGAAAAATACAAAGTGCATGAAAACATGTGAAAAATACGAGGAGCATGAAACGGTGTGAAATATGTGAAAGCATGAAATGCTGTGAAAAATATGAAGAGCATGAAAAGGTCTGAAAAATACAAGGAGCATTAATAGGTGTGAAAAATATGAGGAGCATGAAAAGGTGTGAACAATACTAGGAGCATGAAAATCTCTGAAAAAAACGAGGAGCATGAAAAGGTATGAAAAATACGAGGAGCATGAAAAGGTGTGAAAAAAACAGGAGCATGAAAAGGTCTGAAAAAAATACGAGGAGCATGAAAAGGTGTGAAAAATACGATGAGAAAGAAAATGTGCGAAAAATACGAAGAGCATGAAAAGGTGTGAAAAATACGAGGAGCATGAAAATGTGTGAAAAAAACAGGAACATGAAAAGGTCTGAAAAAAATACGAGGAGCATGAAAAGGTGTGAAAAACACGAGGAGCATGAAAAGGTGTGAAAAATACGAGGAGCATATAAAGGTCTGAAAAATATGAGGAGCATGAAAAAGTCTAAAAAATTTGATGAGCATGAAATGGTGTGAAAATATGAAGATCATGAAACGGTGTGAAAAATATGAAGACCTTTTAAACGTGTCAAAAATATGAGGAGCATGAAAAGATGTGAAAAATATGAGAAGCATTAAAATATGTCAATAATATGAAGAGCATGAAAAGTTGTGAAATATATGATGAGCATGAAAAGGTGTGAAAAATATGAGGAGTACGAAAAGGTCTGCAAATATGAGGAGCACGAAAAGGTCTGAAAAATATGAGGAGCATGAAAAGGTGTGAAAACTACGAGGTGCATGAAAACGTGTGAAAAATACTAGGAGCATGAAAATGTCTGAAAAATACGAGAAGCATGAAAAGATCTTAAAAATATGAGAAGCATGAAAAGGTGTGAAAAATATGAGGAGCATGAAACGGTGTGAAAATATGAAGAGCATGAAACGGTGTTAAAAATATGAAGAGCATGAAACGGTGTGAAAAACACGAGCAGCAAGAAAATATGTGGAAAACACGAAGTGCATGAAAATGTGTGAAAAATTCGAAGAGCATGAAAAGGTTTGAAAAATACGAACAGCATGTAAAGGTGTGAAAAATACGAGGAGCATTAAAGGTGTGAAAAATACGAGGAGCATGAAAAGGTGTGAAAAATACGATGAGAAAGAAAATGTGCTAAAAATACAAGGAGCATGAACAGGTGGGAAAAATAGTAGGAGCATGAAAAGGTCTGAAAAATACGAGGAACATGAAACGGTGTGAAAATATAAAGAGCATGAAACGGTGTGAAAAATATGAAGACTTCAAAAGGTGTCAAAAATATGAGGAGCATGAAAAGATGTGAAAAATATGAGGAGCATGAAATGGTATGAAAAATATGAGAAGCATGAAATATGTAAAAAATATGAAGAGCATGAAAAGTTGTGAAAAATATGAAGAGCATGAAATGGTTTTAAAAGTATGAAGAGCTTGAAAAGGTGTGAAAAATACAAAGAGCATGATGGTGTGAAATATACGAAGACAATGAAAAGGTGTGAAAAATTATGAAAAGCATGAAAAGTTGTGAAAAATACAAAGAGCATGAAAAGGTTTGAAAAATACAAAGTGCATGAAAACATGTGAAAAATACGAGGAGCATGAAACGGTGTGAAATATGTGAAAGCATGAAATGCTGTGAAAAATACGAAGAGCATGAAAAGGTCTGAAAAATACAGGGAGCATTAATAGGTGTGAAAAATATGAGGAGCATGAAAAGGTGTGAACAATACTAGGAGCATGAAAATCTCTGAAAAAAACGAGGAGCATGAAAAGGTATGAAAAATACGAGGAGCATGAAAAGGTGTGAAAAATACGATGAGAAAGAAAATGTGCGAAAAATACGAAGAGCATGAAAAGGTGTGAAAAATACGAGGAGCATGAAAATGTGTGAAAAAAACAGGAGCATGAAAAGGTCTGGAAAAAATACGAGGAGCATTAAAAGGTGTGAACAACACGAGGAGCATGAAAAGGTGTGAAAAATACGAGGAGCATATAAAGGTCTGAAAAATATGAGGAGCATGAAAAAGTCTAAAAAATTTGATGAGCATGAAATGGTGTGAAAATATGAAGATCATGAAACGGTGTGAAAAATATGAAGACCTTTTAAACGTGTCAAAAATATGAGGAGCATGAAAAGATGTGAAAAATATGAGGAGCATTAAAATATGTCAATAATATGAAGAGCATGAAAAGTTGTGAAATATATGATGAGCATGAAAAGGTGTGAAAAATATGAGGAGTACGAAAAGGTCTGCAAATATGAGGAGCACGAAAAGGTCTGAAAAATATGAGGAGCATGAAAAGGTGTGAAAACTACGAAGAGCATGAAAAGGTGTGAAAAATACGAGGTGCATGAAAACGTGTGAAAAATACTAGGAGCATGAAAATGTCTGAAAAATACGAGAAGCATGAAAAGATCTTAAAAATATGAGAAGCATGAAAAGGTGTGAAAAATATGAGGAGCATGAAACGGTGTGAAAATATGAAGAGCATGAAACGGTGTTAAAAATATGAAGAGCATGAAACGGTGTGAAAAACACGAGCAGCAAGAAAATATGTGGAAAACACGAAGTGCATGAAAATGTGTGAAAAATTCGAAGAGCATGAAAAGGTTTGAAAAATACGAACAGCATGTAAAGGTGTGAAAAATACGAGGAGCATTAAAGGTGTGAAAAATACGAGGAGCATGAAAAGGTGTGAAAAATACGATGAGAAAGAAAATGTGCTAAAAATACAAGGAGCATGAACAGGTGGGAAAAATAGTAGGAGCATGAAAAGGTCTGAAAAATACGAGGAACATGAAACGGTGTGAAAATATAAAGAGCATGAAACGGTGTGAAAAATATGAAGACTTCAAAAGGTGTCAAAAATATGAGGAGCATGAAAAGATGTGAAAAATATGAGGAGCATGAAATGGTATGAAAAATATGAGAAGCATGAAATATGTAAAAAATATGAAGAGCATGAAAAGTTGTGAAAAATATGAAGAGCATGAAATGGTTTTAAAAGTATGAAGAGCTTGAAAAGGTGTGAAAAATACAAAGAGCATGACTGGTGTGAAATATACGAAGACAATGAAAAGGTGTGAAAAATTATGAAAAGCATGAAAAGTTGTGAAAAATACAAAGAGCATGAAAAGGTTTGAAAAATACAAAGTGCATGACAAGGTGTGAAAAATACGAGGAGCTTGAAACGGTGTTAAAATGCGAAAGCATGAAATGCTGTGAAAAATATGAAGAGCACGAAAAGGTCTGAAAAATACAAGGAGCATGAATAGGTGTGAAAAATACGAGGAATATGAAAAGGTGTGAAAAAAACGAGGAGCATGAAAAGGTGTGAACAATACTAGGAGCATGAAAATGTCTGAAAAATATGAGGAGCATGAAAAGGTTTAAAAAATACGAGGAACATGAAAAGGTGTGAAAAATATGAGGAGTATGAAACGGTGTGATAAATATGAGGAACATGAAAAGGTTTCAAAAATATGAGGAGCATGAAAAGGTGTGAAAAATACGAAGAGCATGAAAAGGTCTGAAAAATACAAGGAGCATGAATGGGTGTGAAAAATACGAGGAGCATGAAAAGGTGTGAAAAATATGAGGAGCATGAAACGGTGTGAAAATATGAAGAGCATGAAACGGTGTTAAAAATATGAAGAGCATGAAATGGTGTGAAAAACACGAGCAGCATGAAAAAATGTGGAAAACACGAAGTGCATGAAAATGTGTGAAAAATTCGAAGAGCATGAAAAGGATTGAAAATACGAAGAGCATATAAAGGTGTGAAAAATACGAGGAGCATTAAAGGTGTCACAAATACGAGGAGCATGAAAAGGTGTGAAAAATACGATGAGAAAGAAAATGTGCGAAAAATATGAGGAGCATGAAAAGGTGGGAAAACTAGTAGGAGCATGAAAAGGTCTGAAAAATACGAGGAGCATGAAACCGTGTGAAAATATCAAGAGCATGAAACGGTAGAAAAATATGATGACCTTTAAAAGGTGTCAAAAATATGAGGAGCATGAAAAGATGTGAAAAATATGAGTAGCATGAAATGGTATGAAAAATATGAGGAGCATGAAATATGTAAAAAATATGAAGAGCATAAAAAGTTGTGAAATATATGAGGAGCATGAAAAGGTGTGAAACATACGAGGAGCATGAAAAGGCCTGAAAATAGGAGGAGCCCGAAAAGGTCTGAAAAATACAAGGAGCGGGAAAAGGTCTGAAAAATACCAGGAGCATGAAAAGTTCTGAAAAATATGAGGAGCATGAAAAGGTGTCAAAAATACGAGGAACATGAAAAGGTCTGAAAAATACGAGGAGCATGAAAAGCTCTGCAAAACACGAGGAGCATGAAAAGATGTTAAAAACACAAGGAGCATGAATAGGTGTGAAAAACACGAAGAGCATGAAAATGTGTGAAAAATACGAGGAGCATGTAAAGGTCTGAAAAATACGAGGAGCATGGAAAGGTCTGAAAAATACGAGGAGCATGAAAAGGTCTGAAAAATACGAGGAGCATGAAAAGTTCTGAAAAACACGAGGAGCATGAAAAGGTCTAAAAATTACTTGGAGCATGAAAAGGTGTGAACAATATGAAGAGCACGAAAAGGTGTGAAAAATACAAAGGGCTTGAAATGGTGTGAAAACACGAAGAACGTGAAACGGTGGGCAAAATACGAGGAGCATGAAAAGGTCTGAAAAATATGAAGAGCATTAAACGGTGTGAAAATATGAAGAGCATGAAACGGTGTGAAAATTATGAAGAGCATGGAAAGGTGTGATAAATAGGAGGAGCATGAAACGGTCTGAAAAATAGGAAGAGCATGAAATGGTGTGAAAAACACGAGCAGCATGAAAAGTTGTGGATAAAACGAAGTGCATGAATGTGTGAAAAATTCGAAGAGCATGAAAAGGTGTGAAAAATGCGAGGAGCACAAAAAGGTCTGAAATATACGAGGACCATGAAAAGGTGTGAAAAATACTAAGAGCACGAAAAGGTTTGAAAAATATGAGGACCATGAAAGAGTGTAAAAAACACGAAGAGCATTAAACTGTGTGAAAAACACGAAGAGTATGAAAATGTGTGAAAAATACGAAGAGCATGAAATTGTATGAAAAATTCAAAGAGCATGAAAAGGGTTGAAAAATACGAAGAGCATGAAAAGGTGTGAAAAATACGAGGAGCATGAAAAGGTGTGAAAAACACGAGGAGCATGAATAGGTGTGAAAAACACGAAGAGCATGAACATGTGTGAAAAATACGAGGAGCATGAAAAGGTGTGAAAAATCCGAGGAGCATGAAAAGGTCTGGAAAACATGAGGAGCATGGAAAGGTTTGAAAAATATGAGGAGCATGAAAAGGTGTGAAAAACACGAGGATCATGAATAGGAGTGAAAAACACGAAGAGCATGAAAATGTGTGGAAAAATACGAGGAGCATGAAAAGGTGTGAAAAATCCGAGGAGTACGAAGAGTCTGAAATATACGAGGACCATGAAAAGGTCTGAAAAATACTAGGAGCATGAAAAGATCTGAAAAATTCTAGGAGAATGAACAGGTGTGAAAAATATGAGGAGCATGAAAAGGTCTGAAAAATATGAGGACCATGAAAAGGTGTCAAAAATACGAGGAGCATGAAAAGGTCTGAAAAATACGAGGAGCATGAAAAGGTCTGGAAAACAGGAGGAGCATTAAAAAGTGTGAAAAATACGAAGAGCATGAAAAGGTCTCAAAAATATGAGGAGCCTGAAAAGGTGTGAAAAAATGAAGAGCATGAAACGGTGTGAAAATTATGAAGAGCATAGAAAGGTGTGATAAATATGAGGAGCAAGAAACGGTCTGAAAAATATGAAGAGCATGAAATGGTGTGAAAAACACTAGCAGCATGAAAAGTTGTGGATAAAACGAAGTGCATGAAAATGTGTGAAAAATTCGAAGAGGATGAAAAGGTGTGAAAAATCCGAGGAGCATGAAAAGGTCTGAAATATCCGAGGACCATGAAAAGCTGTGAAAACTATGATGAGCATGAAAAGGTTTGAAAAATATGAGGACCATGAAAAAGTGTAAAAAATACGAAGAGCATGAAAATGTGTGAAAAACACGAAGACCATGAAAATGTATGAAAAATTCAAAAAGCATGAAAAGGTTTGAAAAATATGAAGAGCATGAAAAGGTGGGAAAAATACGAAGAGCATGAAAAGGTGTGAAAAATATGAAAAGCATGAAACTGTGTGAAAAATATGAAAAGCATGAAAACGTGTGAAAAATATGAAGAGCATGAAAAGGTGTGAAAAATATGAAGAGCATGAAACTGTGTGAAAAATATGAAGAGCATGAAACGGTGGGAAAAATATGAAAAGCATGAAAACGTGTGAAAAATATGAAGAGCATGAAAAGGTGTGAAAAATCTGAAGAGCATGAAACGGTGTGAAAAATACGAAGAGCAAGAAAAGGTGTGAAATATATGAAGAGCATGAAAAGGTGTGAAAAATTACGAAAAGCATGAAAAGGTGTGAAAAATTACCAAGAGCATGAAAATGTCTGAAAAATACAAAGAGCATGAAAATGTGTGAAAAATACAAAGAGCATGAAAAGGTGTGAAAATATGAGGAGCATGAAAAGGTCTGAAAATATGAGGAGCATAGAACGGAGTGAAAAATATGAAGAGCAAGAAAAGGTGTGAAAATTATGAAGAGCATGAAACTGTATGAAAAATATGAAAAGCATGAAAAAGTGTGAAAAATATGAAGAGCATGAAAAGGTGTGAAAATATGAAGAGCATGAAACTGTGTGAAAAATATGAAGAACATGAAACGGTGTGAAAAAAACGAAGAGCATGAAAAGGTGTGAAATATACAAAGATAATGAAAAGGTGTGAAAAATACGAAGAGCATGAAATGGTTTGAAAAATATGAAGAGCATGAAACGGGGTGAAAATATGAGGATCAAAAAATGGTCTGAAAATATGAGGAGCATAGAACGGAGTGAAAAATATGAAGAGCATGAAACGGTGTGTAAAATATGAAGAGCATGAAAAGGTTTGAAAAATACCAGGAGCATGAAAAGCTGTGATTTACGAGGAGAATGAAAAGTTCTGAAAAATAGGAGGAGCATGAAAAGGTGTGAAAAATACCAGGAGCATAAAAAGTTGTGAATAATATGAGGAGTATGAAAAGGTGTGAACAATATGAGGAGCATGGGAAGTTGTGAAAAACACAAGGAGCGTGAAAAGGTCTGAAAAATACGAGGAGCATGCAAAGGTCTGAAAAATACGAGGAGCTTGCAAAGGTCTGAAAAATACGAGTAGCATGAAAAGGTCTAAAATATACGAGGAGCATGAAAAGGTGTGAATAATACGAGGAGCATGAAAAGGTCTAAAATATACAAGGAGCATGAAAAGGTGTGAATAATACAAAAAGCACGAAAAGTTGTGAAAAATACGAAGAGCATGAAAAGGTGTGAAAAATTACGAAGTGCAAGAAAAGTTGTGAAAAATTACGAGGAACATGAAAAGATGTGAAAAATACAAAGAGCATGAAAAGGTGAAAAATACAAAGAGCATGAAAAGGTGTGATAAATATGAAGAGAATTAAACGGTGTGAAAAATACGAAGTGCATGAAACGCTGTGAAAAATAGGAAGAGCTTGAAAAGTTCTGAAAAATATGAAGAGCATGAAAAGGTGTGAAAAATCCCAAGGAGCAGGAAAAGCTGTGAACAAAACGAAGAGCATGAAAAATTCTGAAACATACGAAGAGCATGTAAAGGTTTGAAAACTATGAAGAGCATGAAAAGTTGTGAACAATATGAGGTTCATGAAATGGTGTGAAAAATATGAAGAGCATGAAACGGTGTGTAAAATATGAAGAGCATGAAACGGTGTGAAAAATACCAGGAGCATGAAAAGCTGTGATTTACAAGGACAATGAAAAGTTCTGAAAAATAGGAGGAGCATGAAAAGGTCTGAAAAATACCAGAAGCATAAAAAGTTGTGAATAATATGAGGAGTATGAAAAGGTGTGAACAATATGAGGAGCATGAGAAGTTGTGAAAAATACGAGGAGCATGAAAAGTTCTGAACAATATGAAGAGCATGAAAAGGTGTGAACTATATGAAGAGCATGAAAAGGTGTGAAAAATATGAGGAGCATGAAAAGATCTGAAAAATACGAGGAGGTTGAAAAATTCTGAAAAATATGAAGAGCATGCAAAGTTCTGAAAAATACCCGGAGCATGAAAAGGTCTGAAAAATACAAAGAGCATGAAAAGGCGTGAAAATCACGAAGAGCATGCAAAGGTGTGAAAAATACGAGGAGCATGAAAATGTGTGAAAAATACGAGGAGCATGAAAAGGTCTGAAAAAAAACGAGGAACATGAAATGGTGTAAAAAATACGAGAACCATGAAAATGCGTGAAAATCACGAAGAGCATGAAAAGGTGTGAAAAATACGAGGAGCATGAAAAGGTGTGAAAAATACGAGGAGTATGAAAAGGTGTCAAAAATACGAAGAGCATGAACATGTGTGAAATATTACAAAGAGCATGAAAAGGTGTGAAAAATATGAGGAGCATGAAATGATCTGAAAAATATCAAGAATTTGAAAAGGTCTGAAATATACGAAGAGCATGAAAACGTGTGAACAGTATGAAGAGCATGAAGAGTTCTGAAAAATACGAGTAGCATGAAGAGTTCTGAAAAATACGAAGAGCATGAATAGGTCTGAAAAATAAGAGGAGCATGAAGATGTCTGAAAAATAGTAAGAGCATGGAAAGGTCTATAAAATACGAGGACCAGGCAAGGTCTGAAAAATACGAGGAGCATGAAAAGGTCTGAAAAATACGAGGAGCATGAAAAGGTGTGAAAAATATGAGGAGCATGAAAAAGTGTGAAAAATACGAGTACGAAAAGGTCTGCAAATACGAGAAGCACGAAGAGGTCTGAAAAATATGAGGAGCATGAAAAGGTGTGAAAACTACGAAGAGCATGAAAAGGTGTGAAAAATACGAGGTGCATGAAAACGTGTGAAAAATACTAGGAGCATGAAAATGTCTGAAAAATATGAGAAGCATGAAATGATCTGAAAAATATGAGAATATGAAAAGGTGTGAAAAATATGAGGAGCATGAAAAGGTGTGAAAAATACGATGAGAAAGAAAATCTGCTAAAAATACAAGGAGCATGAAAAGGTGGGGAAAATAGTAGGAGCATGAAAAGGTATGAAAAATACGAGGAACATGAAACGGTGTGAAAATATAAAGAGCATGAAACGGTGTGAAAAATATGAAGACCTTTAAAAGGTGTCAAAAATATGAGGAGCATGAAAACATGTGAAAAATAAGAGGAGCATGAAATGGTATGAAAAATATGAGGAGCATGAAATATGTAAAAAATATGAAGAGCATGAAAAGTTGTGAAAAATATGAAGAGCATGAAATGGTTTTAAAAGTATGAAGAGCTTGAAAAGGTGTGAAAAATACAAAGAGCATGACTGGTGTGAAATATACGAAGACAATGAAAAGGTGTGAAAAATTATGAAAAGCATGAAAAGTTGTGAAAAATACAAAGAGCATGAAAAGGTTTGAAAAATACAAAGTGCATGAAAACATGTGAAAAATACGAGGAGCATGAATCGGTGTGAAATATGTGAAAGCATGAAATGCTGTGAAAAATATGAAGAGCATGAAAAGGTCTGAAAAATACAAGGAGCATTAATAGGTGTGAAAAATATGAGGAGCATGAAAAGGTGTGAACAATACTAGGAGCATGAAAATCTCTGAAAAAAACGAGGAGCATGAAAAGGTATGAAAAATACGAGGAGCATGAAAAGGTGTGAAAAAAACAGGAGCATGAAAAGGTCTGAAAAAAATACAAGGAGCATGAAAAGGTGTGAAAAATACGATGAGAAAGAAAATGTGCGAAAAATACGAAGAGCATGAAAAGGTGTGAAAAATACGAAGAGCATGAAAATGTGTGAAAAAAACAGGAACATGAAAAGGTCTGAAAAAAATACGAGGAGCATGAAAAGGTGTGAAAAACACGAGGAGCATGAAAAGGTGTGAAAAATACGAGGAGCATATAAAGGTCTGAAAAATATGAGGAGCATGAAAAAGTCTAAAAAATTTGATGAGCATGAAATGGTGTGAAAATATGAAGATCATGAAACGGTGTGAAAAATATGAAGACCTTTTAAACGTGTCAAAAATATGAGGAGCATGAAAAGATGTGAAAAATATGAGAAGCATTAAAATATGTCAATAATATGAAGAGCATGAAAAGTTGTGAAATATATGATGAGCATGAAAAGGTGTGAAAAATATGAGGAGTACGAAAAGGTCTGCAAATATGAGGAGCACGAAAAGGTCTGAAAAATATGAGGAGCATGAAAAGGTGTGAAAACTACGAAGAGCATGAAAAGGTGTGAAAAATACGAGGTGCATGAAAACGTGTGAAAAATACGAGAAGCATGAAAAGATCTTAAAAATATGAGAAGCATGAAAAGGTGTGAAAAATATGAGGAGCATGAAACGGTGTGAAAATATGAAGAGCATGAAACGGTGTTAAAAATATGAAGAGCATGAAACGGTGTGAAAAACACGAGCAGCAAGAAAATATGTGGAAAACACGAAGTGCATGAAAATGTGTGAAAAATTCGAAGAGCATGAAAAGGTTTGAAAAATACGAACAGCATGTAAAGGTGTGAAAAATACGAGGAGCATTAAAGGTGTGAAAAATACGAGGAGCATGAAAAGGTGTGAAAAATACGATGAGAAAGAAAATGTGCTAAAAATACAAGGAGCATGAACAGGTGGGAAAAATAGTAGGAGCATGAAAAGGTCTGAAAAATACGAGGAACATGAAACGGTGTGAAAATATAAAGAGCATGAAACGGTGTGAAAAATATGAAGACTTCAAAAGGTGTCAAAAATATGAGGAGCATGAAAAGATGTGAAAAATATGAGGAGCATGAAATGGTATGAAAAATATGAGAAGCATGAAATATGTAAAAAATATGAAGAGCATGAAAAGTTGTGAAAAATATGAAGAGCATGAAATGGTTTTAAAAGTATGAAGAGCTTGAAAAGGTGTGAAAAATACAAAGAGCATGATGGTGTGAAATATACGAAAACAATGAAAAGGTGTGAAAAATTATGAAAAGCATGAAAAGTTGTGAAAAATACAAAGAGCATGAAAAGGTTTGAAAAATACAAAGTGCATGACAAGGTGTGAAAAATACGAGGAGCTTGAAACGGTGTTAAAATGCGAAAGCATGAAATGCTGTGAAAAATATGAAGAGCACGAAAAGGTCTGAAAAATACAAGGAGCATGAATAGGTGTGAAAAATACGAGGAATATGAAAAGGTGTGAAAAAAACGAGGAGCATGAAAAGGTGTGAACAATACTAGGAGCATGAAAATGTCTGAAAAATATGAGGAGCATGAAAAGGTTTAAAAAATACGAGGAACATGAAAAGGTGTGAAAAATATGAGGAGTATGAAACGGTGTGATAAATATGAGGAACATGAAAAGGTTTCAAAAATAAGAGGAGCATGAAAAGGTGTGAAAAATATGAAGAGCATGAAAAGGTCTGAAAAATACAAGGAGCATGAATGGGTGTGAAAAATACGAGGAGCATGAAAAGGTGTGAAAAATATGAGGAGCATGAAACGGTGTGAAAATATGAAGAGCATGAAACGGTGTTAAAAATATGAAGAGCATGAAATGGTGTGAAAAACACGAGCAGCATGAAAAAATGTGGAAAACACGAAGTGCATGAAAATGTGTGAAAAATTCGAAGAGCATGAAAAGGATTGAAAATACGAAGAGCATATAAAGGTGTGAAAAATACGAGGAGCATTAAAGGTGTCACAAATACGAGGAGCATGAAAAGGTGTGAAAAATACGATGAGAAAGAAAATGTGCGAAAAATATGAGGAGCATGAAAAGGTGGGAAAACTAGTAGGAGCATGAAAAGGTCTGAAAAATACGAGGAGCATGAAACCGTGTGAAAATATCAAGAGCATGAAACGGTAGAAAAATATGATGACCTTTAAAAGGTGTCAAAAATATGAGGAGCATGAAAAGATGTGAAAAATATGAGTAGCATGAAATGGTATGAAAAATATGAGGAGCATGAAATATGTAAAAAATATGAAGAGCATAAAAAGTTGTGAAATATATGAGGAGCATGAAAAGGTGTGAAACATACGAGGAGCATGAAAAGGCCTGAAAATAGGAGGAGCCCGAAAAGGTCTGAAAAATACAAGGAGCGGGAAAAGGTCTGAAAAATACCAGGAGCATGAAAAGTTCTGAAAAATATGAGGAGCATGAAAAGGTGTCAAAAATACGAGGAACATGAAAAGGTCTGAAAAATACGAGGAGCATGAAAAGCTCTGCAAAACACGAGGAGCATGAAAAGATGTTAAAAACACAAGGAGCATGAATAGGTGTGAAAAACACGAAGAGCATGAAAATGTGTGAAAAATACGAGGAGCATGTAAAGGTCTGAAAAATACGAGGAGCATGGAAAGGTCTGAAAAATACGAGGAGCATGAAAAGGTCTGAAAAATACGAGGAGCATGAAAAGTTCTGAAAAACACGAGGAGCATGAAAAGGTCTAAAAATTACTTGGAGCATGAAAAGGTGTGAACAATATGAAGAGCACGAAAAGGTGTGAAAAATACAAAGGGCTTGAAATGGTGTGAAAACACGAAGAACGTGAAACGGTGGGCAAAATACGAGGAGCATGAAAAGGTCTGAAAAATATGAAGAGCATTAAACGGTGTGAAAATATGAAGAGCATGAAACGGTGTGAAAATTATGAAGAGCATGGAAAGGTGTGATAAATAGGAGGAGCATGAAACGGTCTGAAAAATAGGAAGAGCATGAAATGGTGTGAAAAACACGAGCAGCATGAAAAGTTGTGGATAAAACGAAGTGCATGAATGTGTGAAAAATTCGAAGAGCATGAAAAGGTGTGAAAAATGCAGAGGAGCACAAAAAAAGGTCTGAAATATACGAGGACCCATGAAAAGGTGTGAAAAATACTAAGAGCACGAAAAGGTTTGAAAAATATGAGGACCATGAAAGAGTGTAAAAAACACGAAGAGCATTAAACTGTGTGAAAACACGAAGAGCATGAAAATGTGTGAAAAACACGAAGAGCATGAAATTGTATGAAAAATTCAAAGAGCATGAAAAGGGTTGAAAATACGAAGAGCATGAAAAGGTGTGAAAAATACGAGGAGCATGAAAAGGTGTGAAAAACACGAGGAGCATGAATAGGTGTGAAAAACACGAAGAGCATGAACATGTGTGAAAAATACGAGGAGCATGAAAAGGTGTGAAAAATCCGAGGAGCATGAAAAGGTCTGGAAAACATGAGGAGCATGGAAAGGTTTGAAAAATATGAGGAGCATGAAAAGGTGTGAAAAACACGAGGATCATGAATAGGTGTGAAAAACACGAAGAGCATGAAAATGTGTGGAAAAATACGAGGAGCATGAAAAGGTGTGAAAAATCCGAGGAGTACGAAGAGTCTGAAATATACGAGGACCATGAAAAGGTCTGAAAATACTAGGAGCATGAAAAGATCTGAAAAAATTCTAGGAGATATGAACAGGTGTGAAAAAGTATGAGGAGCATGAAAAGGTCTGAAAAATATGAGGACCATGAAAAGGTGTCAAAAATACGAGGAGCATGAAAAGGTCTGAAAAATACGAGGAGCATGAAAAGGTCTGGAAAACAGGGAGGAGCATTAAAAAGTGTGAAAAATACGAAGAGCATGAAAAGGTCTCAAAATATGAGGAGCCTGAAAAGGTGTGAAAAAATGAAGAGCATGAAACGGTGTGAAAATTATGAAGAGCATAGAAAGGTGTGATAAATATGAGGAGCAAGAAATGGTCTGAAAAATATGAAGAGCATGAAATGGTGTGAAAAACACTAGCAGCATGAAAAGTTGTGGATAAAACGAAGTGCATGAAAATGTGTGAAAAATTCGAAGAGGATGAAAAGGTGTGAAAAATCCGAGGAGCATGAAAAGGTCTGAAATATCCGAGGACCATGAAAAGCTGTGAAAACTATGATGAGCATGAAAAGGTTTGAAAATATGAGGACATGAAAAAGGTGTAAAAAATACGAAGAGCATGAAAATGTGTGAAAAACACGAGAGACCATGAAATGTATGAAAAATTCAAAAGCATGAAAAGGTTTGAAAAATATCGAAGAGCATGAAAAGGTGGGAAAAATACGAAGAGCATGAAAAGGTGTGAAAAATATGAGAAGCATGAAAACTGTGTGAAAAATATGAAAGCATGAAAAAGTGTGAAAAATATGAAGAGCATGAAAAGGTGTGAAAAATATGAAGAGCATGAAACTGTGTGAAAAATATGAAGAGCATTGAAACGGTGGGAAAAATATGAAAAGCATGAAAACGTGTGAAAAATATGAAGAGCATGAAAAGGTGTGAAAAATCTGAAGAGCATGAAACGGTGTGAAAAATACGAAGAGCAAGAAAAGGTGTGAAATATATGAAGAGCATGAAAAGGTGTGAAAAATTACGAAAAGCATGAAAAGGTGTGAAAAATTACCAGAGCATGAAAATGTCTGAAAAAATACAAAGAGCATGAAAATGTGAGAAAAATACAAAGAGCATGAAAAGGTGTGAAAATATGAGGAGCATGAAAAAGGTCTGAAAATATGAGGAGCATAGAACGGAGTGAAAAATATGAAGAGCAAGAAAAGGTGTGAAAATTATGAAGAGCATGAAACTGTATGAAAAATATGAAAAGCATGAAAAAGTGTGAAAAATATGAAGAGCATGAAAAGGTGTGAAAATATGAAGAGCATGAAACTGTGTGAAAAATATGAAGAACATGAAACGGTGTGAAAAAAACGAAGAGCATGAAAAGGTGTGAAATATACAAAGATAATGAAAAGGTGTGAAAAATACGAAGAGCATGAAATGGTTTGAAAAATATGAAGAGCATGAAACGGGGTGAAAATATGAGGATCAAAAAATGGTCTGAAAATATGAGGAGCATAGAACGGAGTGAAAAATATGAAGAGCATGAAACGGTGTGTAAAATATGAAGAGCATGAAAAGGTTTGAAAAATACCAGGAGCATGAAAAGCTGTGATTTACGAGGAGAATGAAAAGTTCTGAAAAATAGGAGGAGCATGAAAAGGTGTGAAAAATACCAGGAGCATAAAAAGTTGTGAATAATATGAGGAGTATGAAAAGGTGTGAACAATATGAGGAGCATGGGAAGTTGTGAAAAACACAAGGAGCGTGAAAAGGTCTGAAAAATACGAGGAGCATGCAAAGGTCTGAAAAATACGAGGAGCTTGCAAAGGTCTGAAAAATACGAGTAGCATGAAAAGGTCTAAAATATACGAGGAGCATGAAAAGGTGTGAATAATACGAGGAGCATGAAAAGGTCTAAAATATACAAGGAGCATGAAAAGGTGTGAATAATACAAAAAGCACGAAAAGTTGTGAAAAATACGAAGAGCATGAAAAGGTGTGAAAAATTACGAAGTGCAAGAAAAGTTGTGAAAAATTACGAGGAACATGAAAAGATGTGAAAAATACAAAGAGCATGAAAAGGTGAAAAATACAAAGAGCATGAAAAGGTGTGATAAATATGAAGAGAATTAAACGGTGTGAAAAATACGAAGTGCATGAAACGCTGTGAAAAATAGGAAGAGCTTGAAAAGTTCTGAAAAATATGAAGAGCATGAAAAGGTGTGAAAAATCCCAAGGAGCAGGAAAAGCTGTGAACAAAACGAAGAGCATGAAAAATTCTGAAACATACGAAGAGCATGTAAAGGTTTGAAAACTATGAAGAGCATGAAAAGTTGTGAACAATATGAGGTTCATGAAATGGTGTGAAAAATATGAAGAGCATGAAACGGTGTGTAAAATATGAAGAGCATGAAACGGTGTGAAAAATACCAGGAGCATGAAAAGCTGTGATTTACAAGGACAATGAAAAGTTCTGAAAAATAGGAGGAGCATGAAAAGGTCTGAAAAATACCAGAAGCATAAAAAGTTGTGAATAATATGAGGAGTATGAAAAGGTGTGAACAATATGAGGAGCATGAGAAGTTGTGAAAAATACGAGGAGCATGAAAAGTTCTGAACAATATGAAGAGCATGAAAAGGTGTGAACTATATGAAGAGCATGAAAAGGTGTGAAAAATATGAGGAGCATGAAAAGATCTGAAAAATACGAGGAGGTTGAAAAATTCTGAAAAATATGAAGAGCATGCAAAGTTCTGAAAAATACCCGGAGCATGAAAAGGTCTGAAAAATACAAAGAGCATGAAAAGGCGTAAAAATCACGAAGAGCATGCAAAGGTGTGAAAAATACGAGGAGCATGAAAATGTGTGAAAAATACGAGGAGCATGAAAAGGTCTGAAAAAAAACGAGGAACATGAAATGGTGTAAAAAATACGAGAACCATGAAAATGCGTGAAAATCACGAAGAGCATGAAAAGGTGTGAAAAATACGAGGAGCATGTAAAGGTCTGAAAAATAGAAGTAGCATAAAAAGGTCTGAAAAATACGGGGAGCATGAAAAGGTCTGAAAAATACGAGGAGCATGAAAAGGTGTGAAAAATACGAGGAGTATGAAAAGGTGTCAAAAATACGAAGAGCATGAACATGTGTGAAATATTACAAAGAGCATGAAAAGGTGTGAAAAATATGAGGAGCATGAAATGATCTGAAAAATATCAAGAATTTGAAGAGGTCTGAAATATACGAAGAGCATGAAAACGTGTGAACAGTATGAAGAGCATGAAGAGTTCTGAAAAATACGAGTAGCATGAAGAGTTCTGAAAAATACGAAGAGCATGAATAGGTCTGAAAAATAAGAGGAGCATGAAGATGTCTGAAAAATAGTAAGAGCATGGAAAGGTCTATAAAATACGAGGACCAGGCAAGGTCTGAAAAATACGAGGAGCATGAAAAGGTCTGAAAAATACGAGGAGCATGAAAAGGTGTGAAAAATATGAGGAGCATGAAAAAGTGTGAAAAATACGAGGAGCATGAAAAGGTGTGAAAAACACGAAGAGCATGAAAATGAATGAAAAATTCGAAGAGCATGAAAAGGTTTGAAAAATATGAGGAGCAGGAAAAAGTGTGAAAAATACGAGGAGCATGAAAAGGTGTGAAAAATATGAAGAGCATGAAAAGTGTGAAAAATAGGAGCATGAAATGTGTGAAAAACACGAAGAGCAAGAAACGGTGTGAAAAACATGGAGAGCATGAAAAGGTGTGGAAAATATCAAGAGCATGAAAAGGCCTGAAAAATATGAAGAGCATTAAAAGGAGTGAAAAACACGAAGAGCATGAAAAGGTGTGAAAAACAGGAAGAGCATGAAAAGGTGTGAAAAATACAAAGAGCATATAAAGGTGTGAAAAATACGAGGAGAATGAAAAAGTGTGAAAAATACGAGGAGCATGAAAAGGTGTGAAAAATACGAGAAGCATGAAAAGGTCTGATAAATACGAGGAGGATGAAAAGGTCTGAAAAATACGAGGAGCATGAAAAGGTCTGAAAAACACAAGGAGCATGAAAAGGTCTGAAAAATACGGGGAGCCTGAAAAGTTGTGAACAATATGAACAGCATGAAACGGTGTGAAAAATATGAAGAGCATGAAAAGGTGTGAAATATACGAAGAGCATGAAAAAGTGTCAAAAATACGAAGAGCATGAAACAGTGTGAAAAATATGAAGAGCATGAAATGGTGTGAAAAATATGAAGAGCATGAAAAGGTGTGAAAAATATGAAGAGCATGAAACGGTGTGAAAAATATGAAGAGCATGAAAAGGTGTGAATCATACGAAGTGCATGAAAAGGTGTGAAATATACGAAGAGCATTAAAATGTGTGAAAAATACAAAGAGCATGAAAAAGTGTGAAAAGTACAAACGCATCAAATGGTGTGAAAAATATGAAGAGCATGAAACGTTGTGAAAAATCACGAAAAGCATGAAAAGTTGTGAAAAATTCAGAGAGCATTAAAAGATGTGAAAAATTACCAAGAACATGAAAAAGTCTGAAAAATACAAAGAGCTTTCTGAAAAATATGAAGAGCATGAAACGTGTGAAAAATATGAGGAGCATGAAACTATCTGAAAATATGAAGAGCATGAAACGGTGTGAAAAATACGAGGAGCATGGAAAGGTCTGAAAAATACAAGGGTCGTGAAAAGGTGTGAAAAATACGAGGAGCATGGAAATGTGTGAAAAATACGAGGAGCATGAAAAGGTCTGAAAAATACGAGGAGCCTGAAAAGGTTTCAAAACTATCAAGAGCATGAAAAGTTCTGAAAAATACGAGGAGCATGAAACGGTCTGAAAAATACAAAAAGCATGAAACGGAAAAATGAGAAGAGGATGAAAAGGTGTGAAAAATATGAAAAGGTGTGAAAAATTTCGAAGAGCCTGAAGAGGTGTGAAAAATACGAAGAGCATGAAAAGTTGTGAAAAATACGAAGTGCTTGAAAAGGTGTGAAACATACGAAGAGCCTGAAATGGTGTGAAAAATGTGCAGAGCATGAAAGGTTGTGAAAACTACGAAGAGCTTGAAAAGGTCTGAAAAATATCAAGAGCTTGAAAAGTTCTGAAGTATATGAAGAGCATGAAAAGGTGTGAAAAATACCAGGAGCATGAAAAGCTGTGAAAAATACGAAGAGCAAGAAAAATTCTGAAAAATACGAAGAGCATGTAAAGGTCTGAAAACTATGAAGAGCATGAAAAGTTGTGAACAATATGAGGTTCATGAAATGGTGTGAAAAATATGAAGAGCATGAAACGGTGTGTAAAATATGAAGAGCATGAAAAGGTTTGAAAAATACCAGGAGCATGAAAAGCTGTGATTTACGAGGAGAATGAAAAGTTCTGAAAAATAGGAGGAGCATGAAAAGGTCTGAAAAATACCAGAAGCATAAAAAGTTGTGAATAATATGAGGAGTATGAAAAGGTGTGAACAATATGAGGAGCATGAGAAGTTGTGAAAAACACGAGGAGCGTGAAAAGTTCTGAAAAATACGAGGAGCATGCAAAGGTCTGAAAAATACGAGGAGCTTGCAAAAGTCTGAAAAATACGAGTAGCATGAAAAGGTCTAAAATATACGAGGAGCATGGAAAGGTGTGAATAATACGAGGAGCATGAAAAGGTCTAAAATATACAAGGAGCATGAAAAGGTGTGAATAATACGAAAAGCATGAAAAGGTGTGAAAAATACAAAGAGCATGAAAAGGTGTGAAAAATTACAAAGTGCATGAAAATTTGTGAAAAATTACAAAGACCATGAACAGATGTGAAAAATAAAAAGAGCATGAAAAGGTGTGAAAAATACGAAGAGCATGAAAAGGTGTGAAAAATATGAAGAGCATGAAAAGGTGTGAAAAATACGAAGTGCATGAAACGCTGTGAAAAATACGAAGCATCAGAATGTCTGAAAAATACGAAGAGCAGGAAATAGTGTGAAAAATACGAAGAGCATGAAAAGTTCTGAAAAATACGAAGAACATGAAAAGATGGGACAAATACGAAGAGGATGAAAAGATGTAAAAAATATGAAGAGCACGACAGGGTGTGAAAAATACGAAGAGCATGAAAAGGGGTGAAAAATTTCGAAGAGCCTGAAAAGGTGTGAAAAATACGAAGAGCATGAAAATTTGTGAAAAATACGAAGTGCATGAAAAGGTGTGAAACATATGAAGAGCCTGAAACGGTGTGTAAAATATGAAGAGCATGAAAAGGTGTGAATAATATAAGGTTAATGAAATGGTGTGAAAAATATGAAGAGCATGAAACGGTGTGTAAAATATGAAGAGCAAGAAAAGGTGTGAAAAATACGCAGAATATGAAAAGGTCTGAAAAATAGGAGGAGCATGAATAGGTCTGAAAATACGAAGAGCATGAAGAGAATGAAAAGTTCTGAAAAATATGAAGAGCATGAAAAGTTGTGAAAAATATGAAGAGCATGAAAATGTGTGAATATTATGACGAGCATGAAAAGGTGTGAACAATATGAGGAGCATGAAAAGTTGTGAAAAATACGAGGAGCATGAAAAGTTCTGAACAATATGAAGAGCATGAAAAGGTGTGAACTATATGAAGAGCATGAAAAGGTGTGAAAAATATGAGGAGCATGAAAAGGTCTGAAAAATAAGAGGAGCTTGAAAGGTCTGAAAAATTTGAGGAGCATGAAAAGATCTGAAAAATACGAGGAGGTTGAAAAATTCTGAAAAATATGAAGAGCATGCAAAGTTCTGAAAAATACCCGGAGCATGAAAAGCTCTGAAAAATACAAAGAGCATGGAAAGGCGTGAAAATCACGAAGAGCATGCAAAGGTGTGAAAAATACGAGGAGCATGAAAATGTGTGAAAAATACGAGGAGCATGAAAAGGTCTGAAAAAAAACGAGGAACATGAAATGGTGTAAAAAATACGAGAACCATGAAAATGCGTGAAAATCACGAAGAGCATGTAAAGGTCTGAAAAATAGAAGTAGCATAAAAAGGTCTGAAAAATACGGGGAGCATGAAAAGGTCTGAAAAATACGAGGAGCATGAAAAGGTGTGAAAAATACGAGGAGTATGAAAAGGTGTCAAAAATACGAAGAGCATGAACAGGTGTGAAATATTACAAAGAGCATGAAAAGGTGTGAAAAATATGAGGAGCATGAAATGGTCTGAAAAATATCAAGAATTTGAAAAGGTCTGAAATATACGAAGAGCATGAAAACGTGTGAACAGTATGAAGAGCATGAAGAGTTCTGAAAAATACGAGTAGCATGAAGAGTTCTGAAAAATACGAAGAGCATGAATAGGTCTGAAAAATAAGAGGAGCATGAAGATGTCTGAAAAATAGTAAGAGCATGGAAAGGTCTATAAAATACGAGGACCAGGCAAGGTCTGAAAAATACGAGGAGCATGAAAAGGTCTGAAAAATACGAGGAGCATGAAAAGGTGTGAAAAATATGAGGAGCATGAAAAAGTGTGAAAAATACGAGGAGCATGAAAAGGTGTGAATCATACGAAGTGCATGAAAAGGTGTGAAATATACGAAGAGCATTAAAATGTGTGAAAAATACAAAGAGCATGAAAAAGTGTGAAAAGTACAAACGCATCAAACGGTGTGAAAAATATGAAGAGCATGAAACGTTGTGAAAAATCACGAAAAGCATGAAAAGTTGTGAAAAATTCAGAGAGCATTAAAAGATGTGAAAAATTACCAAGAACATGAAAAAGTCTGAAAAATACAAAGAGCTTTCTGAAAAATATGAAGAGCATGAAACGTGTGAAAAATATGAGGAGCATGAAACTATCTGAAAATATGAAGAGCATGAAACGGTGTGAAAAATACGAGGAGCATGGAAAGGTCTGAAAAATACAAGGGTCGTGAAAAGGTGTGAAAAATACGAGGAGCATGGAAATGTGTGAAAAATACGAGGAGCATGAAAAGGTCTGAAAAATACGAGGAGCCTGAAAAGGTTTCAAAACTATCAAGAGCATGAAAAGTTCTGAAAAATACGAGGAGCATGAAACGGTCTGAAAAATACAAAAAGCATGAAACGGAAAAATGAGAAGAGGATGAAAAGGTGTGAAAAATATGAAAAGGTGTGAAAAATTTCGAAGAGCCTGAAGAGGTGTGAAAAATACGAAGAGCATGAAAAGTTGTGAAAAATACGAAGTGCTTGAAAAGGTGTGAAACATATGAAGAGCCTGAAACGGTGTGTAAAATATGAAGAGCATGAAAAGGTGTGAATAATATAAGGTTAATGAAATGGTGTGAAAAATATGAAGAGCATGAAACGGTGTGTAAAATATGAAGAGCAAGAAAAGGTGTGAAAAATACGCAGAATATGAAAAGGTCTGAAAAATAGGAGGAGCATGAATAGGTCTGAAAATACGAAGAGCATGAAGAGAATGAAAAGTTCTGAAAAATATGAAGAGCATGAAAAGTTGTGAAAAATATGAAGAGCATGAAAATGTGTGAATATTATGACGAGCATGAAAAGGTGTGAACAATATGAGGAGCATGAAAAGTTGTGAAAAATACGAGGAGCATGAAAAGTTCTGAACAATATGAAGAGCATGAAAAGGTGTGAACTATATGAAGAGCATGAAAAGGTGTGAAAAATATGAGGAGCATGAAAAGGTCTGAAAAATAAGAGGAGCTTGAAAGGTCTGAAAAATTTGAGGAGCATGAAAAGATCTGAAAAATACGAGGAGGTTGAAAAATTCTGAAAAATATGAAGAGCATGCAAAGTTCTGAAAAATACCCGGAGCATGAAAAGCTCTGAAAAATACAAAGAGCATGGAAAGGCGTGAAAATCACGAAGAGCATGCAAAGGTGTGAAAAATACGAGGAGCATGAAAATGTGTGAAAAATACGAGGAGCATGAAAAGGTCTGAAAAAAAACGAGGAACATGAAATGGTGTAAAAAATACGAGAACCATGAAAATGCGTGAAAATCACGAAGAGCATGTAAAGGTCTGAAAAATAGAAGTAGCATAAAAAGGTCTGAAAAATACGGGGAGCATGAAAAGGTCTGAAAAATACGAGGAGCATGAAAAGGTGTGAAAAATACGAGGAGTATGAAAAGGTGTCAAAAATACGAAGAGCATGAACAGGTGTGAAATATTACAAAGAGCATGAAAAGGTGTGAAAAATATGAGGAGCATGAAATGGTCTGAAAAATATCAAGAATTTGAAAAGGTCTGAAATATACGAAGAGCATGAAAACGTGTGAACAGTATGAAGAGCATGAAGAGTTCTGAAAAATACGAGTAGCATGAAGAGTTCTGAAAAATACGAAGAGCATGAATAGGTCTGAAAAATAAGAGGAGCATGAAGATGTCTGAAAAATAGTAAGAGCATGGAAAGGTCTATAAAATACGAGGACCAGGCAAGGTCTGAAAAATACGAGGAGCATGAAAAGGTCTGAAAAATACGAGGAGCATGAAAAGGTGTGAAAAATATGAGGAGCATGAAAAAGTGTGAAAAATACGAGGAGCATGAAAAGGTGTGAATCATACGAAGTGCATGAAAAGGTGTGAAATATACGAAGAGCATTAAAATGTGTGAAAAATACAAAGAGCATGAAAAAGTGTGAAAAGTACAAACGCATCAAACGGTGTGAAAAATATGAAGAGCATGAAACGTTGTGAAAAATCACGAAAAGCATGAAAAGTTGTGAAAAATTCAGAGAGCATTAAAAGATGTGAAAAATTACCAAGAACATGAAAAAGTCTGAAAAATACAAAGAGCTTTCTGAAAAATATGAAGAGCATGAAACGTGTGAAAAATATGAGGAGCATGAAACTATCTGAAAATATGAAGAGCATGAAACGGTGTGAAAAATACGAGGAGCATGGAAAGGTCTGAAAAAAAACGAGGAACATGAAATGGTGTAAAAAATACGAGAACCATGAAAATGCGTGAAAATCACGAAGAGCATGAAAAGGTGTGAAAAATACGAGGAGCATGTAAAGGTCTGAAAAATAGAAGTAGCATAAAAAGGTCTGAAAAATACGGGGAGCATGAAAAGGTCTGAAAAATACGAGGAGCATGAAAAGGTGTGAAAAATACGAGGAGTATGAAAAGGTGTCAAAAATACGAAGAGCATGAACATGTGTGAAATATTACAAAGAGCATGAAAAGGTGTGAAAAATATGAGGAGCATGAAATGATCTGAAAAATATCAAGAATTTGAAGAGGTCTGAAATATACGAAGAGCATGAAAACGTGTGAACAGTATGAAGAGCATGAAGAGTTCTGAAAAATACGAGTAGCATGAAGAGTTCTGAAAAATACGAAGAGCATGAATAGGTCTGAAAAATAAGAGGAGCATGAAGATGTCTGAAAAATAGTAAGAGCATGGAAAGGTCTATAAAATACGAGGACCAGGCAAGGTCTGAAAAATACGAGGAGCATGAAAAGGTCTGAAAAATACGAGGAGCATGAAAAGGTGTGAAAAATATGAGGAGCATGAAAAAGTGTGAAAAATACGAGGAGCATGAAAAGGTGTGAAAAACACGAAGAGCATGAAAATGAATGAAAAATTCGAAGAGCATGAAAAGGTTTGAAAAATATGAGGAGCAGGAAAAAGTGTGAAAAATACGAGGAGCATGAAAAGGTGTGAAAAATATGAAGAGCATGAAAAGTGTGAAAAATAGGAGCATGAAATGTGTGAAAAACACGAAGAGCAAGAAACGGTGTGAAAAACATGGAGAGCATGAAAAGGTGTGGAAAATATCAAGAGCATGAAAAGGCCTGAAAAATATGAAGAGCATTAAAAGGAGTGAAAAACACGAAGAGCATGAAAAGGTGTGAAAAACAGGAAGAGCATGAAAAGGTGTGAAAAATACAAAGAGCATATAAAGGTGTGAAAAATACGAGGAGAATGAAAAAGTGTGAAAAATACGAGGAGCATGAAAAGGTGTGAAAAATACGAGAAGCATGAAAAGGTCTGATAAATACGAGGAGGATGAAAAGGTCTGAAAAATACGAGGAGCATGAAAAGGTCTGAAAAACACAAGGAGCATGAAAAGGTCTGAAAAATACGGGGAGCCTGAAAAGTTGTGAACAATATGAACAGCATGAAACGGTGTGAAAAATATGAAGAGCATGAAAAGGTGTGAAATATACGAAGAGCATGAAAAAGTGTCAAAAATACGAAGAGCATGAAACAGTGTGAAAAATATGAAGAGCATGAAATGGTGTGAAAAATATGAAGAGCATGAAAAGGTGTGAAAAATATGAAGAGCATGAAACGGTGTGAAAAATATGAAGAGCATGAAAAGGTGTGAATCATACGAAGTGCATGAAAAGGTGTGAAATATACGAAGAGCATTAAAATGTGTGAAAAATACAAAGAGCATGAAAAAGTGTGAAAAGTACAAACGCATCAAATGGTGTGAAAAATATGAAGAGCATGAAACGTTGTGAAAAATCACGAAAAGCATGAAAAGTTGTGAAAAATTCAGAGAGCATTAAAAGATGTGAAAAATTACCAAGAACATGAAAAAGTCTGAAAAATACAAAGAGCTTTCTGAAAAATATGAAGAGCATGAAACGTGTGAAAAATATGAGGAGCATGAAACTATCTGAAAATATGAAGAGCATGAAACGGTGTGAAAAATACGAGGAGCATGGAAAGGTCTGAAAAATACAAGGGTCGTGAAAAGGTGTGAAAAATACGAGGAGCATGGAAATGTGTGAAAAATACGAGGAGCATGAAAAGGTCTGAAAAATACGAGGAGCCTGAAAAGGTTTCAAAACTATCAAGAGCATGAAAAGTTCTGAAAAATACGAGGAGCATGAAACGGTCTGAAAAATACAAAAAGCATGAAACGGAAAAATGAGAAGAGGATGAAAAGGTGTGAAAAATATGAAAAGGTGTGAAAAATTTCGAAGAGCCTGAAGAGGTGTGAAAAATACGAAGAGCATGAAAAGTTGTGAAAAATACGAAGTGCTTGAAAAGGTGTGAAACATACGAAGAGCCTGAAATGGTGTGAAAAATGTGCAGAGCATGAAAGGTTGTGAAAACTACGAAGAGCTTGAAAAGGTCTGAAAAATATCAAGAGCTTGAAAAGTTCTGAAGTATATGAAGAGCATGAAAAGGTGTGAAAAATACCAGGAGCATGAAAAGCTGTGAAAAATACGAAGAGCAAGAAAAATTCTGAAAAATACGAAGAGCATGTAAAGGTCTGAAAACTATGAAGAGCATGAAAAGTTGTGAACAATATGAGGTTCATGAAATGGTGTGAAAAATATGAAGAGCATGAAACGGTGTGTAAAATATGAAGAGCATGAAAAGGTTTGAAAAATACCAGGAGCATGAAAAGCTGTGATTTACGAGGAGAATGAAAAGTTCTGAAAAATAGGAGGAGCATGAAAAGGTCTGAAAAATACCAGAAGCATAAAAAGTTGTGAATAATATGAGGAGTATGAAAAGGTGTGAACAATATGAGGAGCATGAGAAGTTGTGAAAAACACGAGGAGCGTGAAAAGTTCTGAAAAATACGAGGAGCATGCAAAGGTCTGAAAAATACGAGGAGCTTGCAAAAGTCTGAAAAATACGAGTAGCATGAAAAGGTCTAAAATATACGAGGAGCATGGAAAGGTGTGAATAATACGAGGAGCATGAAAAGGTCTAAAATATACAAGGAGCATGAAAAGGTGTGAATAATACGAAAAGCATGAAAAGGTGTGAAAAATACAAAGAGCATGAAAAGGTGTGAAAAATTACAAAGTGCATGAAAATTTGTGAAAAATTACAAAGACCATGAACAGATGTGAAAAATAAAAAGAGCATGAAAAGGTGTGAAAAATACGAAGAGCATGAAAAGGTGTGAAAAATATGAAGAGCATGAAAAGGTGTGAAAAATACGAAGTGCATGAAACGCTGTGAAAAATACGAAGCATCAGAATGTCTGAAAAATACGAAGAGCAGGAAATAGTGTGAAAAATACGAAGAGCATGAAAAGTTCTGAAAAATACGAAGAACATGAAAAGATGGGACAAATACGAAGAGGATGAAAAGATGTAAAAAATATGAAGAGCACGACAGGGTGTGAAAAATACGAAGAGCATGAAAAGGGGTGAAAAATTTCGAAGAGCCTGAAAAGGTGTGAAAAATACGAAGAGCATGAAAATTTGTGAAAAATACGAAGTGCATGAAAAGGTGTGAAACATATGAAGAGCCTGAAACGGTGTGTAAAATATGAAGAGCATGAAAAGGTGTGAATAATATAAGGTTAATGAAATGGTGTGAAAAATATGAAGAGCATGAAACGGTGTGTAAAATATGAAGAGCAAGAAAAGGTGTGAAAAATACGCAGAATATGAAAAGGTCTGAAAAATAGGAGGAGCATGAATAGGTCTGAAAATACGAAGAGCATGAAGAGAATGAAAAGTTCTGAAAAATATGAAGAGCATGAAAAGTTGTGAAAAATATGAAGAGCATGAAAATGTGTGAATATTATGACGAGCATGAAAAGGTGTGAACAATATGAGGAGCATGAAAAGTTGTGAAAAATACGAGGAGCATGAAAAGTTCTGAACAATATGAAGAGCATGAAAAGGTGTGAACTATATGAAGAGCATGAAAAGGTGTGAAAAATATGAGGAGCATGAAAAGGTCTGAAAAATAAGAGGAGCTTGAAAGGTCTGAAAAATTTGAGGAGCATGAAAAGATCTGAAAAATACGAGGAGGTTGAAAAATTCTGAAAAATATGAAGAGCATGCAAAGTTCTGAAAAATACCCGGAGCATGAAAAGCTCTGAAAAATACAAAGAGCATGGAAAGGCGTGAAAATCACGAAGAGCATGCAAAGGTGTGAAAAATACGAGGAGCATGAAAATGTGTGAAAAATACGAGGAGCATGAAAAGGTCTGAAAAAAAACGAGGAACATGAAATGGTGTAAAAAATACGAGAACCATGAAAATGCGTGAAAATCACGAAGAGCATGTAAAGGTCTGAAAAATAGAAGTAGCATAAAAAGGTCTGAAAAATACGGGGAGCATGAAAAGGTCTGAAAAATACGAGGAGCATGAAAAGGTGTGAAAAATACGAGGAGTATGAAAAGGTGTCAAAAATACGAAGAGCATGAACAGGTGTGAAATATTACAAAGAGCATGAAAAGGTGTGAAAAATATGAGGAGCATGAAATGGTCTGAAAAATATCAAGAATTTGAAAAGGTCTGAAATATACGAAGAGCATGAAAACGTGTGAACAGTATGAAGAGCATGAAGAGTTCTGAAAAATACGAGTAGCATGAAGAGTTCTGAAAAATACGAAGAGCATGAATAGGTCTGAAAAATAAGAGGAGCATGAAGATGTCTGAAAAATAGTAAGAGCATGGAAAGGTCTATAAAATACGAGGACCAGGCAAGGTCTGAAAAATACGAGGAGCATGAAAAGGTCTGAAAAATACGAGGAGCATGAAAAGGTGTGAAAAATATGAGGAGCATGAAAAAGTGTGAAAAATACGAGGAGCATGAAAAGGTGTGAATCATACGAAGTGCATGAAAAGGTGTGAAATATACGAAGAGCATTAAAATGTGTGAAAAATACAAAGAGCATGAAAAAGTGTGAAAAGTACAAACGCATCAAACGGTGTGAAAAATATGAAGAGCATGAAACGTTGTGAAAAATCACGAAAAGCATGAAAAGTTGTGAAAAATTCAGAGAGCATTAAAAGATGTGAAAAATTACCAAGAACATGAAAAAGTCTGAAAAATACAAAGAGCTTTCTGAAAAATATGAAGAGCATGAAACGTGTGAAAAATATGAGGAGCATGAAACTATCTGAAAATATGAAGAGCATGAAACGGTGTGAAAAATACGAGGAGCATGGAAAGGTCTGAAAAATACAAGGGTCGTGAAAAGGTGTGAAAAATACGAGGAGCATGGAAATGTGTGAAAAATACGAGGAGCATGAAAAGGTCTGAAAAATACGAGGAGCCTGAAAAGGTTTCAAAACTATCAAGAGCATGAAAAGTTCTGAAAAATACGAGGAGCATGAAACGGTCTGAAAAATACAAAAAGCATGAAACGGAAAAATGAGAAGAGGATGAAAAGGTGTGAAAAATATGAAAAGGTGTGAAAAATTTCGAAGAGCCTGAAGAGGTGTGAAAAATACGAAGAGCATGAAAAGTTGTGAAAAATACGAAGTGCTTGAAAAGGTGTGAAACATATGAAGAGCCTGAAACGGTGTGTAAAATATGAAGAGCATGAAAAGGTGTGAATAATATAAGGTTAATGAAATGGTGTGAAAAATATGAAGAGCATGAAACGGTGTGTAAAATATGAAGAGCAAGAAAAGGTGTGAAAAATACGCAGAATATGAAAAGGTCTGAAAAATAGGAGGAGCATGAATAGGTCTGAAAATACGAAGAGCATGAAGAGAATGAAAAGTTCTGAAAAATATGAAGAGCATGAAAAGTTGTGAAAAATATGAAGAGCATGAAAATGTGTGAATATTATGACGAGCATGAAAAGGTGTGAACAATATGAGGAGCATGAAAAGTTGTGAAAAATACGAGGAGCATGAAAAGTTCTGAACAATATGAAGAGCATGAAAAGGTGTGAACTATATGAAGAGCATGAAAAGGTGTGAAAAATATGAGGAGCATGAAAAGGTCTGAAAAATAAGAGGAGCTTGAAAGGTCTGAAAAATTTGAGGAGCATGAAAAGATCTGAAAAATACGAGGAGGTTGAAAAATTCTGAAAAATATGAAGAGCATGCAAAGTTCTGAAAAATACCCGGAGCATGAAAAGCTCTGAAAAATACAAAGAGCATGGAAAGGCGTGAAAATCACGAAGAGCATGCAAAGGTGTGAAAAATACGAGGAGCATGAAAATGTGTGAAAAATACGAGGAGCATGAAAAGGTCTGAAAAAAAACGAGGAACATGAAATGGTGTAAAAAATACGAGAACCATGAAAATGCGTGAAAATCACGAAGAGCATGTAAAGGTCTGAAAAATAGAAGTAGCATAAAAAGGTCTGAAAAATACGGGGAGCATGAAAAGGTCTGAAAAATACGAGGAGCATGAAAAGGTGTGAAAAATACGAGGAGTATGAAAAGGTGTCAAAAATACGAAGAGCATGAACAGGTGTGAAATATTACAAAGAGCATGAAAAGGTGTGAAAAATATGAGGAGCATGAAATGGTCTGAAAAATATCAAGAATTTGAAAAGGTCTGAAATATACGAAGAGCATGAAAACGTGTGAACAGTATGAAGAGCATGAAGAGTTCTGAAAAATACGAGTAGCATGAAGAGTTCTGAAAAATACGAAGAGCATGAATAGGTCTGAAAAATAAGAGGAGCATGAAGATGTCTGAAAAATAGTAAGAGCATGGAAAGGTCTATAAAATACGAGGACCAGGCAAGGTCTGAAAAATACGAGGAGCATGAAAAGGTCTGAAAAATACGAGGAGCATGAAAAGGTGTGAAAAATATGAGGAGCATGAAAAAGTGTGAAAAATACGAGGAGCATGAAAAGGTGTGAATCATACGAAGTGCATGAAAAGGTGTGAAATATACGAAGAGCATTAAAATGTGTGAAAAATACAAAGAGCATGAAAAAGTGTGAAAAGTACAAACGCATCAAACGGTGTGAAAAATATGAAGAGCATGAAACGTTGTGAAAAATCACGAAAAGCATGAAAAGTTGTGAAAAATTCAGAGAGCATTAAAAGATGTGAAAAATTACCAAGAACATGAAAAAGTCTGAAAAATACAAAGAGCTTTCTGAAAAATATGAAGAGCATGAAACGTGTGAAAAATATGAGGAGCATGAAACTATCTGAAAATATGAAGAGCATGAAACGGTGTGAAAAATACGAGGAGCATGGAAAGGTCTGAAAAATACAAGGGTCGTGAAAAGGTGTGAAAAATACGAGGAGCATGGAAATGTGTGAAAAATACGAGGAGCATGAAAAGGTCTGAAAAATACGAGGAGCCTGAAAAGGTTTCAAAACTATCAAGAGCATGAAAAGTTCTGAAAAATACGAGGAGCATGAAACGGTCTGAAAAATACAAAAAGCATGAAACGGAAAAATGAGAAGAGAATGAAAAGGTGTGAAAAATATGAAAAGGTGTGAAAAATTTCGAAGAGCCTGAAGAGGTGTGAAAAATACGAAGAGCATGAAAAGTTGTGAAAAATACGAAGTGCTTGAAAAGGTGTGAAACATACGAAGAGCCTGAAATGGTGTGAAAAATGTGCAGAGCATGAAAGGTTGTGAAAACTACGAAGAGCTTGAAAAGGTCTGAAAAATATCAAGAGCTTGAAAAGTTCTGAAGTATATGAAGAGCATGAAAAGGTGTGAAAAATACCAGGAGCATGAAAAGCTGTGAAAAATACGAAGAGCAAGAAAAATTCTGAAAAATACGAAGAGCATGTAAAGGTCTGAAAACTATGAAGAGCATGAAAAGTTGTGAACAATATGAGGTTCATGAAATGGTGTGAAAAATATGAAGAGCATGAAACGGTGTGTAAAATATGAAGAGCATGAAAAGGTTTGAAAAATACCAGGAGCATGAAAAGCTGTGATTTACGAGGAGAATGAAAAGTTCTGAAAAATAGGAGGAGCATGAAAAGGTCTGAAAAATACCAGAAGCATAAAAAGTTGTGAATAATATGAGGAGTATGAAAAGGTGTGAACAATATGAGGAGCATGAGAAGTTGTGAAAAACACGAGGAGCGTGAAAAGTTCTGAAAAATACGAGGAGCATGCAAAGGTCTGAAAAATACGAGGAGCTTGCAAAAGTCTGAAAAATACGAGTAGCATGAAAAGGTCTAAAATATACGAGGAGCATGGAAAGGTGTGAATAATACGAGGAGCATGAAAAGGTCTAAAATATACAAGGAGCATGAAAAGGTGTGAATAATACGAAAAGCATGAAAAGGTGTGAAAAATACAAAGAGCATGAAAAGGTGTGAAAAATTACAAAGTGCATGAAAATTTGTGAAAAATTACAAAGACCATGAACAGATGTGAAAAATAAAAAGAGCATGAAAAGGTGTGAAAAATACGAAGAGCATGAAAAGGTGTGAAAAATATGAAGAGCATGAAAAGGTGTGAAAAATACGAAGTGCATGAAACGCTGTGAAAAATACGAAGCATCAGAATGTCTGAAAAATACGAAGAGCAGGAAATAGTGTGAAAAATACGAAGAGCATGAAAAGTTCTGAAAAATACGAAGAACATGAAAAGATGGGACAAATACGAAGAGGATGAAAAGATGTAAAAAATATGAAGAGCACGACAGGGTGTGAAAAATACGAAGAGCATGAAAAGGGGTGAAAAATTTCGAAGAGCCTGAAAAGGTGTGAAAAATACGAAGAGCATGAAAATTTGTGAAAAATACGAAGTGCATGAAAAGGTGTGAAACATATGAAGAGCCTGAAACGGTGTGTAAAATATGAAGAGCATGAAAAGGTGTGAATAATATAAGGTTAATGAAATGGTGTGAAAAATATGAAGAGCATGAAACGGTGTGTAAAATATGAAGAGCAAGAAAAGGTGTGAAAAATACGCAGAATATGAAAAGGTCTGAAAAATAGGAGGAGCATGAATAGGTCTGAAAATACGAAGAGCATGAAGAGAATGAAAAGTTCTGAAAAATATGAAGAGCATGAAAAGTTGTGAAAAATATGAAGAGCATGAAAATGTGTGAATATTATGACGAGCATGAAAAGGTGTGAACAATATGAGGAGCATGAAAAGTTGTGAAAAATACGAGGAGCATGAAAAGTTCTGAACAATATGAAGAGCATGAAAAGGTGTGAACTATATGAAGAGCATGAAAAGGTGTGAAAAATATGAGGAGCATGAAAAGGTCTGAAAAATAAGAGGAGCTTGAAAGGTCTGAAAAATTTGAGGAGCATGAAAAGATCTGAAAAATACGAGGAGGTTGAAAAATTCTGAAAAATATGAAGAGCATGCAAAGTTCTGAAAAATACCCGGAGCATGAAAAGCTCTGAAAAATACAAAGAGCATGGAAAGGCGTGAAAATCACGAAGAGCATGCAAAGGTGTGAAAAATACGAGGAGCATGAAAATGTGTGAAAAATACGAGGAGCATGAAAAGGTCTGAAAAAAAACGAGGAACATGAAATGGTGTAAAAAATACGAGAACCATGAAAATGCGTGAAAATCACGAAGAGCATGTAAAGGTCTGAAAAATAGAAGTAGCATAAAAAGGTCTGAAAAATACGGGGAGCATGAAAAGGTCTGAAAAATACGAGGAGCATGAAAAGGTGTGAAAAATACGAGGAGTATGAAAAGGTGTCAAAAATACGAAGAGCATGAACAGGTGTGAAATATTACAAAGAGCATGAAAAGGTGTGAAAAATATGAGGAGCATGAAATGGTCTGAAAAATATCAAGAATTTGAAAAGGTCTGAAATATACGAAGAGCATGAAAACGTGTGAACAGTATGAAGAGCATGAAGAGTTCTGAAAAATACGAGTAGCATGAAGAGTTCTGAAAAATACGAAGAGCATGAATAGGTCTGAAAAATAAGAGGAGCATGAAGATGTCTGAAAAATAGTAAGAGCATGGAAAGGTCTATAAAATACGAGGACCAGGCAAGGTCTGAAAAATACGAGGAGCATGAAAAGGTCTGAAAAATACGAGGAGCATGAAAAGGTGTGAAAAATATGAGGAGCATGAAAAAGTGTGAAAAATACGAGGAGCATGAAAAGGTGTGAAAAACACGAAGAGCATGAAAATGAATGAAAAATTCGAAGAGCATGAAAAGGTTTGAAAAATATGAGGAGCATGAAAAAGTGTGAAAAATACGAGGAGCATGAAAAGGTGTGAAAAATATGAAGAGCATGAAAAGTGTGAAAAATAGGAGCATGAAATGTGTGAAAAACACGAAGAGCAAGAAACGGTGTGAAAAACATGGAGAGCATGAAAAGGTGTGGAAAATATCAAGAGCATGAAAAGGCCTGAAAAATATGAAGAGCATTAAAAGGAGTGAAAAACACGAAGAGCATGAAAAGGTGTGAAAAACAGGAAGAGCATGAAAAGGTGTGAAAAATACAAAGAGCATATAAAGGTGTGAAAAATACGAGGAGAATGAAAAAGTGTGAAAAATACGAGGAGCATGAAAAGGTGTGAAAAATACAAGAAGCATGAAAAGGTCTGATAAATACGAGGAGGATGAAAAGGTCTGAAAAATACGAGGAGCATGAAAAGGTCTGAAAAACACAAGGAGCATGAAAAGGTCTGAAAAATACGGGGAGCCTGAAAAGTTGTGAACAATATGAACGGCATGAAACGGTGTGAAAAATATGAAGAGCATGAAAAGGTGTGAAATATACGAAGAGCATGAAAAAGTGTCAAAAATACGAAGAGCATGAAACAGTGTGAAAAATATGAAGAGCATGAAATGGTGTGAAAAATATGAAGAGCATGAAAAGGTGTGAAAAATATGAAGAGCATGAAACGGTGTGAAAAATATGAAGAGCATGAAAAGGTGTGAATCATACGAAGTGCATGAAAAGGTGTGAAATATACGAAGAGCATTAAAATGTGTGAAAAATACAAAGAGCATGAAAAAGTGTGAAAAGTACAAACGCATCAAACGGTGTGAAAAATATGAAGAGCATGAAACGTTGTGAAAAATCACGAAAAGCATGAAAAGTTGTGAAAAATTCAGAGAGCATTAAAAGATGTGAAAAATTACCAAGAACATGAAAAAGTCTGAAAAATACAAAGAGCTTTCTGAAAAATATGAAGAGCATGAAACGTGTGAAAAATATGAGGAGCATGAAACTATCTGAAAATATGAAGAGCATGAAACGGTGTGAAAAATACGAGGAGCATGGAAAGGTCTGAAAAATACAAGGGTCGTGAAAAGGTGTGAAAAATACGAGGAGCATGGAAATGTGTGAAAAATACGAGGAGCATGAAAAGGTCTGAAAAATACGAGGAGCCTGAAAAGGTTTCAAAACTATCAAGAGCATGAAAAGGTCTGAAAAATACGAAGAGCATGCAAACGTCTGAAAAATACGAAGAGCATGAAAAGGTGTGCAAAATATGAGGAGCATGAAAAGTTCTGAAAAATACGAGGAGCATGAAAATGTGTGAAAAATACAGGGAGCATGCAAAGGCCTGAAAAATACGAAGAGCGTGAAAAGGTGTGAAAAATATGAGGAGGATGAAATGGTCTGGAAAATACGAGGAGCATGCCAAGGTCTGAAAATTATGAGGAGCATGAAAAGGTCTGAAAAATACGAGGACCATGAAAAGGTCTGAAAAATATGAGGAGCATGAAACAGTGTGAGAATATGAAGAGCATGAAACGGTATGAAAAATATGAAGAGCAGGAAAAGGTGTGAAAAATATGAAGAGCATGAAACGGTGTGAAAAATATGAGGAGCAAGAAAAGGTGTCAAAAATATGAGGAGCATGTAAAGGTGTGAAAAATATGAAGAGCATGAAAAGTTCTGAAAAATACGAGGAGCAAGAAATGGTGTCAAAAATATGAGGAGCATGTAAAGGTGTGAAAAATTTGAAGAGCATGAAACTATGATAAATATGAGGAGCATGTAATGGTGTGAACATATGAAGAGCATGAAACAGTGTGAAATATATGAAGAGCATGAAAAGAAGTGAAAAATATGAAGATTATGAAACAGTGTGAAAAATATGAATAGCATGAAAAGGTGTGAAAAATATGAAGTGCATGAAACGGTGTGAAAAATGCGAAGAGCATGAAAAGTTCTGAAAAATATGGAGATCACGAAAAGTTCTGATAAATACGAAAAGCATGAAACGGTGTGAAAAATAAGAAGATCATGAAAACATCTGATAAATACGAAGAGCATGAAAAGGTGTAAAAAATTTGAAAAGCATGACAAGGTGTGAAAAATATGAAGAGCATGAAACGGTGTGTAAAATATGAAGAGCAAGAAAAGGTTTAAAAAATATGAAGAGCATGAAAAGTTGTGTAAAATATGAGGAGCAAGAAAAGGTTTAAAAAATACGAAGAGCATGAAAAGGTGTGAAAAATTTGAAAAGCATGACAAGGTGTGAAAAATATGAAGAGCATGAAACGGTGTGAAAAATAAGAAGAGCAAGAAAAGGTTTAAAAAATAAGAAGAGCATGAGAAGTTGTGTAAAATATGAAGAGCATGTAAACGTGTGAATAATATGTGGAGCATGAAAAGGTCTGAAAAATATGAAGAGCATGAAAAGGTGTGAAAAATCTGAGGAGCATGAAACGGTGTGACAACATGAAGCTCATGAAAAGATGTGAAATATATGAGGAGCATGAAATGGTGTGAAAAATAAGAAGAGCATGAAAAGCTGTAAAAAATATGAAGAGCATGAAAAGGTCTGAAAAATACGAAGAGCATGAAAAGGTCTGAAAAATATCAAGAGATTGAAAAGGTCTGAAAAATATGAAAGGCATGAAAAGTTGTGAAAAATTGAAGAGCATGAAAAGGTCTGAAAAATATCAAGAACATGAAAACTTCTGAAAAATATCAAGAGCATGAAAAGGTGTGAAAAATACGAAGAGCATGAAAAGTTCTGAAAAATACGAAGAGCATGAAAAGGTCTGAAAAATACGAAGAGCATGAAGAGCATGAAAATTTCTGAAAAATATGAAGAGCTGAAAAGGTGTGAAAAATATAATGAGCATGAAAAGTTGTGAATAATATGAGGAGTATGAAAGGTGTGAACAATATGAGGAGAATGAGAAGTTGTGAAAAATACGAGGAGCGTGAAAAGTTCAGAAAAATATGAGGAACATGCAAAGGTCTGAAAAATACGAGGAGCATGAAAAGGTCTGAAAAATACAAAGAGCATGAAAAGGTCTGAAAAATACATTGAGCATGAAACGGTGTGAAAAATGAGAAGAGGATGAAAATGTGTGAAAAATATGAAGAGCATGAAAAAGTGTGAAAAATTTCGAAGAGCCTGAAGAGGTGTGAAAAATATGAAGAGCATGAAAAGTTGTGAAAAACACGAAGTGCATGAAAAGGTGTGAAACATACAAAGAGCCTGAAACGGTGTGAAAAATGTGCAGAGCATGAAAGGTTATGAAAACTATGAAGAGCTTGAAAAATTCTGAAAAATATCAAGAGCTTGAAAAGTTCTGAAGTATATGAAGAACATGAAAAGGTGTGAAAAATACCAGAAGCATGAAAAGCTGTGAAAAATACGAAGAGCATGTAAAGGTCTGAAAACTATGAAGAGCATGAAAAGTTGTGAACAATATGAGGTTCATGAAATGGTGTGAAAAATATGAAGAGCATGAAACGGTGTGTAAAGTATGAAAAGCATGAAAAGGTGTGAAAAATACCAGGAGCATGAAAAGCTGTGATTTACGAGGAGAATGAAAAGTTCTGAAAAATAGGAGGAGCATGAAAAGGTGTGAAAAATGCGAGGAGCATGAAAAGGTCTGAAAAATACCAGGAGCATAAAAAGTTGTGAATAATATGAGGAGTATGAAAAGGTGTGAACAATATGAGGAGCATGGGAAGTTGTGAAAAACACAAGGAGCGTGAAAAGGTCTGAAAAATACGAGGAGCATGCAAAGGTCTGAAAAATACGAGGAGCTTGCAAAGGTCTGAAAAATACGAGTAGCATGAAAAGGTCTAAAATATACGAGGAGCATGAAAAGGTGTGAATAATACGAGGAGCATGAAAAGGTCTAAAACATACAAGGAGCATGAAAAGGTGTGAATAATACAAAAAGCATGAAAAGGTCTAAAATATACAAAGAGCATGAAAAGGTGTGAAAAATTATGAAGTGCATGAAAGTTTGTGAAAAATTACGAAGACCATGAAAAGATGTGAAAAATACAAAGAGCATGAAAAGCTGTGAAAAATACGAAGAGCATGAAAAGGTGTGAAAAATATGAAGAGCATTAAACGGTGTGAAAAATACAAAGTGCATGAAACGCTGTGAAAAATAGGAAGAGCTTGAAAAGTTCTGAAAAATATGAAGAGCATGAAAAGGTGTGAAAAATACCAGGAGCATGAAAAGCTGTGAACAATACGAAGAGCATGAAAAATTCTGAAACATACGAAGAGCATGTAAAGGTTTGAAAACTATGAAGAGCATGAAAAGTTGTGAACAATATGAGGTTCATGAAATGGTGTGAAAAATATGAAGAGCATGAAACGGTGTGTAAATATGAAGAGCATGAAAAGGTGTGAAAAATACCAGGAGCATAAAAAGCTGTGATTTACGAGCAGAATGAAAAGTTCTGAAAAATAGGAGGAGCATGAAAAGGTCTGAAAAATACCAGGAGCATAAAAAGGTGTGAATAATATGAGGAGTATGAAAAGGTGTGAACAATGTGAGGAGCATGAGAAGCTGTGAAAAACACGAGGAGCGTGAAAAGTTCTGAAAAATACGAGGAGCATGCAAAGGTCTGAAAAATACGAGGAGCTTGCAAAAGTCTGAAAAATACGAGTAGCATGAAAAGGTGTGAAATATACGAAGAGCATGAAAGGTGTGAAAATTTAGGAAGTGCAGGAAAAGTTGTAAAAAATTACGAAGAACATGAAAAGATGTGAAAAATAAAAAGAGCATGAAAAGGTGTGAAAAATACGAAGAGCATGAAAAGGTGTGAAAAATATGAACAGCATTAAACGGTGTGAAAAATACGAGGAGCATGAAAAGGTCTGAAAAATAGAAGGAGCATAAAAAGGTGTGAAAAATGCGAGGAGTATGAAAAGGTGTCAAAAACACGAAGAGCATGAACAGGTGTGAAATATTACAAAGAGCATGAAAAGGTGTGAAAAATATGAGGAGCATGAAATGGTCTGAAAAATACGAAGAGCATGAAAAGGTCTGAAAAATATCAAGAACTTGAAAAGGTCTGAAATATACGAAGAGCATGAAAATGTGTGAACAGTATGAAGAGCATGAAAATTTCTGAAAAATACGAGTAGCATGAAGAGTTCTGAAAAATACGAAGAGCATGAATAGGTCTGAAATATCAGAGGAGCATGAAGAGGTCTGAAAAATACTAAGAGCATGAGGAGGTCTAAAATATACGAGGAGCATGAAAAGATCTGAAAAATAAGAATAGCATGAAAAGGTCAGAAAAATACGAGGAGCATGAAACAGTCTGAAAACTATGAAGAGCATGAAAAGTTCTGAAAAATTTTAAGAGCATGAAAAGATCTGAAAAATATGAAGTGATTGAAAAATTGTGAAAAATATGAAGAGCATGAAATGCTGTGAAAAATATGAAGAGCATGAAAAGGTGTGAAAATTATGAGGAGCATGAAACGGTGTGAACAATACGAGGAGCAGGAAATGGTGTGAACAATACGAGGAGCAGGAAAAGTTGTGAACAATACAAAGAGCATGAAAAGGTCTGAAAAATATAAGGAGCATGAAAAGGTCTGAAAAATAAGAAGAGCATGGAAAGGTGTGTTAAATATGAGGAGCATAAAAACGTGTGAAAAATATTAACAGCATGAAAAGGTGTGAAAAATATGAAGAGCATGATAAGGTGTGAAACATATGAAGAGCATGAAAAGGCCTGAAAAATATGAAGAGCGTGAAGAGCAACGTCAGGACTTGTGCCTAGATGCGAGCGACACTGCAGAACTCTCCTCGAGGCTTGGCAGGGCAATTGGGATGTCTCTCCAGCTGAGGGGGGAGACCAGGGGTCCCGTTCCACTTGCCACAGGAATCCTGGGACTACTATCCATATTAAAGAGGTGTCAGGCATCGTCTCCTTTTGAAGCACTGACGTCCGCGTACCTCTGGAGTTTTCAAAGGATGTGAGGCCTCCGGTCGCGATGAGGCGGGGAAGTAGGTCTTTCTCTGTGGTCTCCACAGGGGATTCAGACATCCCTTCGTCATGGGAGATGCAAGACGAGCCTGCATTCAATTCACTGCAGGGATATCCGGCCTTACTTCGAGTCAGAGCATCTCGGTGTCCATTCCACTTGAGGCCACAAACTCAGGGTCCCTCTCACATACATGTAGCTGAGAGAAGCCTCCTCTTGAGGCGCTTGTGGAAAGTTCGTATTCCTCTTGAGTTGAAGCCAGGGACTAAGCTCTCATCTCGAGTTGATTTGGGGTCCACGGAGCCCTTTCGTGTTGCTACAGTGACCTCAGGATCCCTCTAGACTTGAGACAGTGATCTTGGGTTTTCTCTGGAGTGCCATCAAGGAAATCATGGCTCCTTTCACGTTTGATGTGGAACACGGAATTGCTCTGCACGCAGTGCAGGGGAATCGGGCATCATCTCGCGGCGAGGGGGAAGTCTCATGGTTTTTCTCGACTTGCGGCCAGAACCTGGGGTATATTCTCGAGTTACGACCGGGAGGGCCCTTCCAGACATGTGTTTGCTGAGCGACGTCAGGACTCCTGCCTAGGTACGAGGGACACCTCGGGATTCTCCTCGAGTCTTGGCATGGCAATTGGGACGCGTCTCCACGTGAGGCAGGAGACCCAGCGTCCCTTTCCACGTGCCACAGGGATCCTGGGACTCCTATCCATTTTCAAGAGGAGTCAGGCATCGTCTCCTTTGGAAGCATTGATCTCCGCGGACCTCTCGAGTTTTCAAAGGATGTGAGGTCTCCGGTCGCGATGAGGAGGAGAACTAGGTCTTTCTCTGTGGTCTCCACAGGGCATTCAGACATCCCTTCGTCTTGGGAGATGCAAGACGAGCCTCCATTCAATTCACTGCAGGGATATCCGGCCTTACTTCGAGTCAGAGCATCTCGGTGTCGATTCCACTTGAGGCCACAATCTCAGGGACCCTCTCACATACCTGTAGCTGAGAGAAGCCTCCTCTTGAGGTGCTTGTGGAAAGTTGGTATTCCTCTTGAGTCGAAGCCAGGGACTAAGCTCTCATCTCGAGTTGATTTAGGGTCCGCGGAGCCCTTTCGTGTTGCTACATTGACCTCAGGATCCCTCTAGACTTGAGACAGTGATCTTGGGTTTTCTCTGGAGTGCCATCAAGGAAATCAAGGCTCCTTTCATGTTTGATGTGGAACACGAAATTGCTCTGCACGCAGTGCACGGGAATCGGGCCTCATCTCGCGGCGAGGGGGAAGTCTCATGGTTTTTCTCGAGTTGCGGCCGGAACCTGGGGTATATTTTCGAGTTATGACGGGGAGGGCCCTTCTAGACACCTGTTTGTTCAGGGATGTCAGGACTCCTGTCTAGGTGCGAGGGACATCTCGGGATTTTTCTCAAGTCTTGGCATGGTAATTGGGAGGCGTCTCCACGTGTGGCGGCACACCAAAGGGTCCCTTTCAACGTGCCACAGGGATCCTGGGACTCCTATCCATTTTCCAGAGGAGTCAGGCATCGTCTCCTTTGGAAGCATTGATCTCCGTGGACCTCTCGAGTTTCCAAAGCATGTGAGGCCTCTGGTCGTGATGAGGCGGAGAACTAGGTCTTTCTCTGTGTTCCCCACAGGGGATTCAGACATCCCTTCGTCTTGGGAGATGCAAGACGAGCCTGCATTCAATTCACTTCAGGGATATCCGGCCTTGCTTCAAGTCAGAGCATCTCGGTGTCCATTCCACTTGAGGCCACAAACTCAGGGTCCCTCTCACATACCTGTAGCTGAGAGAAGCCTCCTCTTTAGGTGCTTGTGGAAAGTTGGTATTCCTCTTGAGTCGAAGCCAGGGACTAAGCTCTCATCTCGAGTTGATTTGGGGTCCATGGAGCCTTTTCGTGTTGCTCCAGTGACCTCAGGATCCCTCTAGACTTGAGACAGTGATCTTGGGTTTTCTCTGGAGTGCCATCAAGGAAATCAAGGCTCCTTTCACGTTTGATGTGGAACACGGAATTGCTCTGCACGCAGTGCAGGGGAATCGGTCCTCATCTCGCTGCGAGGGGGAAGTCTCATGGTTTTTCTCGAGTTGCGGCCGGAACCTGGGGTATATTCTCGAGTTACGACGGGGAGGGCCCTTCCAGACACGTGTTTGTTCAGCGACGTCAGGACTCCTGCCTAGGTGCGAAGGAAACCTCGCGATTCTCCTCGAGTCTTGGCATGGCAATTGGGACGTGTCTCCACGTGAGGCGGGAGACCCAGGGTCCCTTTCCACGTGCCACAGGGATCCTGGGACTCCTATCCATTTTCAAGAGGAGTCAGGCATCGTCTCCTTTGGAAGCCTTGATCTCCGCAGACCTCTCGAGTTTTCAAAGGATGTGAGGCCTTCCGTCGCGTTGAGGTGGAGGACTAGGTCTTTCTCTGTGGTCTCCACAGGGGATTCAGACATTCCTTCGTCTTGGGAGATGCAAGACGAGCCTGCATTCAATTCACTGCAGGGATATCCGGCCTTACTTCAAGTCAGAGCATCTCGGGGTCCATTCCACTTGAGGCCACAAACTCAGGGTCCCTCTCACATACCTGTAGCTGAGAGAAGCCTCCTCTTGAGGTGCTTGTGGAAAGTTGGTATTCCTCTTGAGTCGAAGCCAGGGACTAAGCTCTCATCTCGAGTTGATCTGGGGTCCACGGAGCTCTTTCGAGTTGTTCCAGTGACCTCAGGATCCCTCTAGACTTGAGACAGTGATCTTGGGTTTTCTCTGGAGTGCCATCAAGGAAATCAAGGCTCCTTTCACGTTTGATGTGGAACACGGAATTGCTCTGCACGCAGTGCAGGGGCTTCGGGCCTCATCTCGCAGCGAGGGGGAAGTCTCATATTTTTTCTCGAGTTGCGGCCGGAACCTGATTTATATTCTCGAGTTACGATGGGGAGGGCCCTTCCAGACACGTGTTTGTTCAGCGACGTCAGGACTCCTGTCTAGGTGCGAGGGACACCTCGGGATTCTCCTCGAGTCTTGGCATGGCAATTGGGATGCGTCTCCACCTGAGGCGGGAGACCCAGGTTCCCAGTCCACGTGCCACAGGGATCCTGGGACTCCTATCCATTTTCAAGAGGAGTGAGGCATCGTCTCCTTTGGAAGCATTGATCTCTGCGGACCTCTCGAGTTTTCAAAGGATGTGAGGCCTCCGGTCGCGTTGAGGCGGAGGACTAGGTCTTTCTCTGTGGTCTCAACAGGGGATTCAGACAACCCTTCGTCTTGGGATATGCAAGACGAGCCTGCATTCAATTCACTGCAGGGATATCTGGCCTTACTTCGAGTCAGAGCATCTCGGTGTCCATTCCACTTGAGGCCACAAACTCAGGGTCCCTCTCACATACCTGTAGCTGAGAGAAGCCTCCTCTTGAGTTGCTTGTGGAAAGTTGGTATTGCTCTTGAGTCGAAGCCAGGGACTAAGCTCTCATCTCGAGTTGATTTGGGGTCCACGGAGCCCTTTCGTGTTGCTCCAGTGACCTCAGGATCCCTCTAGACTTGAGACAGTGATCTTGGGTTTTCTCTGGAGTGCCATCAAGGAAATCAAGGCTCCTTTCACGTTTGATGTGGAACACGGAATTGCTCTGCACGCAGTGCAGGGGAATCGGGCCTCATCTCGCGGCGAGGGGGAAGTCTCATGGTTTTACTCGAGTTGCGGCCGGAACCTGGGGTATATTCTCGAGTTACGACGGGCAGGGCCCTTCCAGACACGTGTTTGTTCAGCGACGTCAGGACTCCTGCCTAGGTGCGAGGGACACCTCGGGATTCTCCTCGAGTCTTGGCATGGCAATTGGGACTCCTCTCCACGTGAGGCGGGAGACCCAGTGTCCCTTCCAACGTGCCACAGGGATCCTGGGACTCCTATCCATTTTCAAAAGGAGTCAGGCATCGCCTCCTTTGGAAGCATTGATCTCCGCGTACCTCTCGAGTTTTCAAAGGATGTGAGGCCTCCGGTCGCGATGAGGCGGAGGACTAGGTCTTTCTCTGTAGTCTCCACAGGGGATTCAGACATCCCTTCGTCTTGGGAGATGCAAGACGAGCCTGCATTCAATTCACTGCAGGGATATCCGGTCTTACTTCGAATCAGAGCATCTCGGTGTCCATTCCACTTGAGGCCACAAACTCAGGGTCCCTCTCACATACCTGTAGCTGAGAGAAGCCTCCTCTTGAGGTGTTTGTGGAAAGTTGGTATTCCTCTTGAGTCGAAACCAGTGACTAAGCTCTCATCTCGAGTTGATTTGGGGTCCACGGATCCCTTTCGTGTTGCTCCAGTGACCTCAGGATCCCTCTAGACTTGAGACAGTGATCTTGGGTTTTCTCTGGAGTGCCATCAAGGAAATCAAGGCTCCTTTCACGTTTGATGTGGAACACGGAATTGCTCTGCACGCAGTGCAGGGGAATCGGGCCTCATCTCGCGGCGAGTGGGAATCTCATGGTTTTTCTCGAGTTGCGGCCGGAACATGGGGTATATTCTCGAGTTACGACGGGGAGGGCCCTTACAGACACGTGTTTGTTCAGCGACGTCAGGACTCCTGCCTAGGTGCGAGGGACACCTCGGGATTCTCCTCGAGTCTTGACATGGCAATTGGGACGTGTCTCCACGTGAGGCGGGAGACCCAGTGTCCCTTCCCACGTGCCACAGGGATCCTGGGACTCCTATCCATTTTCAAGAGGAGTCAGGCATCGACTCCTTTGGAAGCATTGATCTCCGCGGCCGTCTCGAGTTTTCAAAGGGTATGAGGCCTCCAGTCGCGAAGAGGTGGAGAACTAGGTATTCTCTGTGGTCTCCACAGGGGATTCAGACATCCCTTCGTCTTGGGAGATTCAAGACGAGCCTGCATTCAATTCACTGCAGGGATATTCGCCCTTACGTCAAGTCAGAGCATCTCGGTGTCCATTCTACTTGAGGCCACAAACTCAGGGTCCCTCTCACATACCTGTAGCTGAGAGAAGCCTCCTCTTGAGGTGCTTGTGGAAAGTTGGTATTCCTCTTGAGTCGAAGCCAGGGACTAAGCTCTCATCTCGAGTTGATTTGGGGTCCACGGAGCCCTTTCGTGTTGCTCCAGTGACCTCAGGATCCCTCTAGACTTGAGACAGTGATCTTGGGTTTTCTCTGGAGTGCCATCAAGGAAATCAAGGCTCCTTTCACGTTTGATGTGGAACACGGAATTGCTCTGCACACAGTGCAGGGGAATCGGGCCTCATCTCGCGGCGAGGGGTAAGTCTCATGGTTTTTCTTGAGTTGCGGCCGGAACCTGGGGTATATTCTCGAGTTACGATGGGGAAGGGCCCTTCCAGACACGTGTTAATTCACCGACGTCAGGACTCCTGTCTAGGTGCGAGGGACACCTCGGGATTCTCCTCGAGTCTTGGCATGGCAATTGGGACGCGTCTCCACGTGAGGCGGGAGACCCAGGGTCCCTTTCCACGTGCAACAGGGATCCTGGGACTCCTACCCATTTTCAAGAGGAGTCAGGCATCGTCTCCTTTGGAAGCATTGATCTCCGCGGACCTCTCGAGTTTTCAAAGGATGTGAGGCCTCCGGTCGCGATGAGGTGGAGAACTAGGTCTTTCTCTGTGGTCTCCACAGGGGATTCAGACATCCCTTCGTCTTGGGAGATGCAAGGCGAGCCTGCATTCAATTCACTGCAGGGATATCCGGCCTTACTTCGAGTCAGAGCATCTCGGTGTCCATACCACTTGAGGCCACAAAATCAGGGTCCCTCTCACATACCTCTAGCTGAGAGAAGCCTCCTCTTGAGGTGCTTGTGGAAAGTTGGTATTCCTCTTGAGTCGAAGCCAGGGACTAAGCTCTCATCTCGAGTTGATTTGGGGTCCACAGAGCCCTTTCGTGTTGCTCCAGTGACCTCAGAATCCCTCTAGACTTGAGACAGTGATCTTGGGTTTTCTCTGGAGTGCCATCTAGGAAATCAAGGCTCCTTTCACGTTTGATGTGGAACACAGAATTGCTCTGCACGTAGTGCAGGTGAATCGGGCCTCATCTCGCGGCGAGGGGGAAGTCTCATGGTTTTTCTCGAGTTGCGTCCGGAATCTGAGGTATATTCTCGAGTTACGACGGGAAGGGCCCTTCCAGACACGTGTTTGTTCAGTGACGTCATGACTCCTGCCTAGGTGCGAGGGACACCTCGGGATTCTCCTCGAGTCTTGGCATGGCAATTGGGATGCCTCTCCACGGGAGTCGGGAGACCCAGGGTCCCTTTCCATGTGGACAGGGATCCTGGGACTCCTATCCATTTTCAAGAGGAGTCAGGCATCGTCTCCTTTGGAAGCATTGATCTCCGCGGACCTCTCGAGTTTTCAAAGGATGTGAGGCCACCGGTCGCGATGAGGCGGAGGACTAGGTCTTTCTCTGTGGTCTCCACAGGAGATTCAGACATCCCTTCGTCTTGGAAGATGCAAGACGAGCCTGCATTCAATTCACTGCAGGGATATCCGGCCTTACTTCGAGTCAGAGCATCTCGGTGTCCATTCCACTTGAGGCCACAAACTCAGGGTCCCTCTCACATACCTGTAGCTGAGAGAAGCCTCCTCTTGAGGTGCTTGTGGAAAGTTGGTATTCCTCTTGAGTCGAAGCCAGGGACTAAGCTCTCATCTCGAGTTGATTTGGGGTCCACGGAGCCCTTTCGTGTTGCTCCAGTGACCTCAGGATCCCTCTAGACTTGAGACAGTGACTTTGGGTTTTCTCTGGAGTGCCATCAAGGAAATCAAGGCTCCTTTCACGTTTGATGTCGAACACGGAATTGCTCTGCACGCAGTGCAGGGGAATCGGGCCTCATCTCGCGGCGAGGGGGAAGTCTCATGGTTTTACTCGAGTTGCGGCCGGAACCTGGGGTATATTCTCGAGTTACGACGGGCAGGGCCCTTCCAGACACGTGTTTGTTCAGCGACGTCAGGACTCCTGCCTAGGTGCGAGGGACACCTCGGGATTCTCCTCGAGTCTTGGCATGGCAATTGGGACTCCTCTCCACGTGAGGCGGGAGACCCAGTGTCCCTTCCAACGTGCCACAGGGATCCTGGGACTCCTATCCATTTTCAAAAGGAGTCAGGCATCGCCTCCTTTGGAAGCATTGATCTCCGCGTACCTCTCGAGTTTTCAAAGGATGTGAGGCCTCCGGTCGCGATGAGGCGGAGGACTAGGTCTTTCTCTGTAGTCTCCACAGGGGATTCAGACATCCCTTCGTCTTGGGAGATGCAAGACGAGCCTGCATTCAATTCACTGCAGGGATATCCGGTCTTACTTCGAATCAGAGCATCTCGGTGTCCATTCCACTTGAGGCCACAAACTCAGGGTCCCTCTCACATACCTGTAGCTGAGAGAAGCCTCCTCTTGAGGTGTTTGTGGAAAGTTGGTATTCCTCTTGAGTCGAAACCAGTGACTAAGCTCTCATCTCGAGTTGATTTGGGGTCCACGGATCCCTTTCGTGTTGCTCCAGTGACCTCAGGATCCCTCTAGACTTGAGACAGTGATCTTGGGTTTTCTCTGGAGTGCCATCAAGGAAATCAAGGCTCCTTTCACGTTTGATGTGGAACACGGAATTGCTCTGCATGTAGTGCAGGGGAATCGGGCCTCATCTCGCGGCGAGGGATAAGTCTCATGGTTTTTCTCGAGTTGCGGCCGGAACCTGGGGTATATTCTCGAGTTACGACGGGGAGGGCCCTTACAGACACGTGTTTGTTCAGCGACGTCAGGACTCCTGCCTAGGTGCGAGGGACACCTCGGGATTCTCCTCGAGTCTTGACATGGCAATTGGGACGTGTCTCCACGTGAGGCGGGAGACCCAGTGTCCCTTCCCACGTGCCACAGGGATCCTGGGACTCCTATCCATTTTCAAGAGGAGTCAGGCATCGACTCCTTTGGAAGCATTGATCTCCGCGGCCGTCTCGAGTTTTCAAAGGGTATGAGGCCTCCAGTCGCGAAGAGGTGGAGAACTAGGTATTCTCTGTGGTCTCCACAGGGGATTCAGACATCCCTTCGTCTTGGGAGATTGAAGACGAGCCTGCATTCAATTCACTGCAGGGATATCCGCCCTTACGTCAAGTCAGAGCATCACGGTGTCCATTCTACTTGAGGCCACAAACTCAGGGTCCCTCTCACATACCTGTAGCTGAGAGAAGCCTCCTCTTGAGGTGCTTGTGGAAAGTTGGTATTCCTCTTGAGTCGAAGCCAGGGACTAAGCTCTCATCTCGAGTTGATTTGGGGTCCACGGAGCCCTTTCGTGTTGCTCCAGTGACCTCAGGATCCCTCTAGACTTGAGACAGTGATCTTGGGTTTTCTCTGGAGTGCCATCAAGGAAATCAAGGCTCCTTTCACGTTTGATGTGGAACACGGAATTGCTCTGCACACAGTGCAGGGGAATCGGGCCTCATCTCGCGGCGAGGGGTAAGTCTCATGGTTTTTCTCGAGTTGCGGCCGGAACCTGGGGTATATTCTCGAGTTACGACGGGGAGGGCCCTTCCAGACTCGTGTTTGTTCAGCGACGTCAGGACTCCTGCCTAGGTGCGAGGGACACCTCGGGATTCTCCTCGAGTCTTGGCATGGCAATTGGGACGCGTCTCCACGTGAGGCGGGAGACCCAGGGTCCCTTTCCACGTGCCACAGGGATCCTGGGACTCCTATCCATTTTCAAGAGGAGTCAGGCATCGTCTCCTTTGGAAGCATTGATCTCCGCGGACGTCTCGAGTTTTCAAAGGATTTGAGGCCTCCGGTCGCGTTGAGGTGGAGGACTAAGTCTTTCTCTGTGGTCTCCACAGGGGATTCAGACATCCCTTCGTCTTGGGAGATGCAAGGCGAGCCTGCATTCAATTCACTGCAGGGATATCCGGCCTTACTTCGAGTCAGAGCATCTCGTTGTTCATTCCAATTGAGGCCACAAACTCAGGGTCCCTCTCACATACCTGTAGCTGAGAAAAGCCTCCTCTTGAGGTGCTTGTGGAAAGTTGGTATTCCTCTTGAGTCGAAGCCAGGGACTAAGCTCTCATCTCGAGTTGATTTGGGGTCCATGGAGCCCTTTCGTGTTGCTCCAGTGACCTCAGGATCCCTCTAGACTTGAGACAGTGATCTTGGGTTTTCTCTGGAGTGCCATCAAGGAAATCAAGGCTCCTTTCACGTTTGATGTGGAACACGGAATTGCTCTGCACGCAGTGCAGGGGAATCGGGCCTCATCTCGCGGCGAGTGGGAATCTCATGGTTTTTCTCGAGTTGCGGCCGGAACATGGGGTATATCCTCGAGTTACGACGGGGAGGGCCCTTCCAGACACGTGTTTGTTCAGCGACATCAGGACTCCTGCCTAGGTGCGAGGGACACCTCGGGATTCTCCTCGAATCTTGGCATGGCAATTGGGACGCGTCTCCACGTGAGGCAGGAGACCCAGGGTCCCTTTCGACGTGCCACAGGGATCCTGGGACTCCTATCCATTTTCAACAGGAGTCAGGCATCGTCTCCTTTGGAAGCATTGATCTCCGCGGACCTCTCGAGTTTTCGAAGGATGTGAGGCCTCCGGTCGCGATGAGGCGGAGATCTAGGTCTTTCTCTGTGGTCTCCACAGGGGATTCAGACATCCCTTCGTCTTGGGAGATGCAAGACGAGCCTGCATTCAATTCACTGCAGGGATATCCGGCCTTACTTCGAGTCAGAGCATCTCGGTGTCCATTCTACTTGAGGCCACAAACTCAGGGTCCCTCTCACATACCTGTAGCTGAGAGAAGACTCCTCTTGAGGGGCTTGTGGAAAGTTCGTATTCCTCTTGAGTCGAAGCCAGGGACTAAGCTCTCATCTCGAGTTGATTTGGGGTCCACGGAGCCCTTTCGTGTTGCTACAGTGACCTCAGGATCCCTCTAGACTTGAGATAGTGATCTTGGGTTTCCTCTGGAGTGCCATCAAGGAAATCAAGGCTCCTTTCACGTTTGATGTGGAACACGGAATTGCTCTGCACGCAGTGCAGGGGAATCGGGCCTCATCTCGCGGCGAGGGGGAAGTCTCATGGTTTTTCTCGTGTTGCGGCCGGCACCTGTGGTATATTGTCGAGTTACGACGGGGAGGGCCCTTCCAGACACGTGTTTGTTCAGCGACATCAGGACTCCTGCCTAGGTGCGAGGCACATCTCGGGATTCTCCTCGAGTCTTGGCATGGCAATTGGGACGCGTCTCCACGTGAGGCGGGAGACCCATGGTCCCTTTCAACGTGCCCCACAGGATCCTGGGACTGCTATCCATTTTCAAGAGGAGTCAGGCATCGTCTCCTTTGGAAGCATTGATCTCCGCGGACCTCTCGAGTTTTCAAAGGATGTGAGGCCTCTGTTCGCGTTGAGGCGGAGTACTAGATCTTTCTCTGTGGTCTCAACAGGGGATTCAGACAACCCTTCGTCTTGGGAGATGCAAGACGAGCCTGCATTCAATTCACTGAAGGGATATCCGGCCTTATTTCGAGTCAGAGCATCTCAGTGTCCATTGCACTTGAGGCCACAAACTCAGGGTCCCTCTCACATACCTGTAGCTGAGAGAAGCCTCCTCTTGAGGTGCTTGTGGAAAGTTGGTATTGCTCTTGAGTCGAAGCCAGGGACTAAGCTCTCATCTCGAGTTGATTTGGGGTCCACGGAGCCCTTTCGTGTTGCTCCAGTGACCTCAGGATCCCTCTAGACTTGAGACAGTGATCTTGGGTTTTCTCTGGAGTGCCATCAAGGAAGTCAAGGCTCCTTTCACGTTTGATGTGGAACACGGAATTGCTCTGCATGCAGTGCATGGGAATCGGGCCTCATCTCGGGGTGAGGTGAAATCTCATGGTTTTTCTCGAGTTGCGGCCGGAACCTGGGGTATATTCTCGAGTTACGACGGGGAGGTCCCTTCCAGACACGTGTTTGTTCAGCGACGTCAGGACTCCTGCCTAGGTGCGAGGGACACCTCAGGATTCTCCTCGAGTCTTGGCATGGCAATTGGGACGCGTCTCCACGTGAGGCGGGAGACCCAGGTTCCCTTCCAACGTGCCACAGGGATCCTGGGACTCCTATCCATTTTCAAGAGGAGTCAGGCATCATCTCCTTTGGAAGCATTGATCTCCACGTACCTCTCGAGTTTTCAAAGGATGTGAGGCCTCCGGTCGCGATGAGGCGGAGGACTAGGTCTTTCTCTGTGGTCTCCACAGGGGATTCAGACATCCCTTCGTCTTGGGAGATGCAAGACGAGCCTGCATTCAATTCACTGCAGTGATATCCGGTCTTACTTCGAGTCAGAGCATCTCGGTGTCCATTCCACTTGAGGCCACAAACTCAGGGTCCCTCTCACATACTTGTAGCTGAGAGAAGCCTCCTCTTGAGGTGTTTGTGGAATGTTGGTATTCCTCTTGAGTCGAAGCCAGTGACTAAGCTCTCATCTCGAGTTGATTTGGGGTCCACGTATCCCTTTCGTGTTGCTCCAGTGACCTCAGGATCCCTCTAGACTTGAGACAGTGATCTTGGGTTTTCTCTGGAGTGCCATCAAGGAAATCAAGGCTCCTTTCACGTTTGATGTGGAACACGGAATTGCTCTGCACGCAGTGCAGGGGATTCGGGCCTCATCTCGCGGCGAAGGGGAAGTCTCATGGTTTTTCTCGAGTTGCGGCCGGAACCTGGGGTATATTCTCGAGTTACGACGGGGAGGGCCCTTACAGACACGTGTTTGTTCAGCGACGTCAGGACTCCTGCCTAGGTGCGAGGGACACCTCGGGATTCTCCTCGAGTCTTGACATGGCAATTGGGACGCGTCTCCACGTGAGGCGGGAGACCCAGGGTCCCTTCCCACGTGCCACAGGGATCCTGGGACTCCTATCCATTTTCAAGAGGAGTCAGGCATCGTCTCCTTTGGAAGCATTGATCTCCGCGGCCGTCTCGAGTTTTCAAAGGGTATGAGGCCTCCAGTCGCGAAGAGGTGGAGAACTAGGTCTTCTCTGTGGTCTCCACAGGGGATTCAGACGTCCCTTCGTCTTGGGAGATGCAAGACGAGCCTGCATTCAATTCACTTCTGGGATATCTGGTCTTACTTCGAGTCAGAGCATATCGGTGTCCATTCCAATTGAGGCCGCAAACTCAGGGGCCCTCTCACATACATGTAGCTGAGAGAAGCCTCCTATTGAGGTGCTTGTGGAAAGTTGGTATTCCTCTTGAGGCGAAGTCAGGGACTAAGCTCTCATCTTGAGTTGATTTGGGGTCCACAGAGCCCTTTCGTGTTGCTCCAGTGACCTCAGGATCCCTCTAGACTTGAGACAGTGATGTTGGGTTTTCTCTGGAGTGCCATCAAGGAAATCAAGGCTCCTTTCACGTTTGATGTGGAACACGGAATTGCTCTGCACGCAGTGCAGGGGAATCGGGCCTCATCTCGCGGCGAATGGGAATCTCATGGTATTTCTCGAGTTGCGGCCGGAACCTGGGGTATATCCTCGAGTTACGATGGGGAGGGCCCTTCCAGACACGTGTTTGTTCAGCGACATCAGGACTCCTGCCTAGGTGTGAGGGACACCTCGGGATTCTCCTCGAATCTTGGCATGGCAATTGGGACGCGTCTCCACGTGAGGCGGGAGACCCAGGGTCCCTTTCGACGTGCCACAGGGATCCTGGGACTCCTATCCATTTTCAAGAGGAGTCAGGCATCGTCTCCTTTGGAAGCATTGATCTCCGCGGACCTCTCGAGTTTTCGAAGGATGTGAGGCCTCCGGTCGCGATGAGGCGGAGATCTAGGTCTTTCTCTGTGGTCTCCACAGGTTATTCAGAGATCCCTTCGTCTTGGGAGATGCAAGACGAGCCTGCATTCAATTCACTGCAGGGATATCCGCCCTTACTTCGAGTCAGAGCATCTCGGTGTCCATTCTACTTGAGGCCACAAACTCAGGGTCCCTCTCACATACCTGTAGCTGAGAGAAGACTCCTCTTGAGGGGCTTGTGGAAAGTTCGTATTCCTCTTGAGTCGAAGCCAGGGACTAAGCTCTCATCTCGAGTTGATTTGGGGTCCACGGAGCCCTTTCGTGTTGCTACAGTGACCTCAGGATCCCTCTAGACTTGAGATAGTGATCTTGGGTTTCCTCTGGAGTGCCATCAAGGAAATCAAGGCTCCTTTCACGTTGATGTGGAACACGGAATTGCTCTGCACGCAGTGCAGGGGAATCGGGCCTCATCTCGCGGCGAGGGGGAAGTCTCATGGTTTTTCTCGTGTTGCGGCCGGCACCTGTGGTATATTGTCCAGTTACGACGGGGAGGGCCCTTCCAGACACGTGTTTGTTCAGCGACATCAGGACTCCTGCCTAGGTGCGAGGCACATCTCGGGATTCTCCTCGAGTCTTGGCATGGCAATTGGGACGCATCTCCACGTGAGGCGGGAGACCCATGGTCCCTTTCAACGTGCCCCACAGGATCCTGGGACTGCTATCCATTTTCAAGAGGAGTCAGGCATCGTCTCCTTTGGAAGCATTGATCTCCGCGGACCTCTCGAGTTTTCAAAGGATGTGAGGCCTCTGTTCGCGTTGAGGCGGAGTACTAGATCTTTCTCTGTGGTCTCAACAGGGGATTCAGACAACCCTTCGTCTTGGGAGATGCAAGACGAGCCTGCATTCAATTCACTGAAGGGATATCCCGCCTTACTTCGAGTCAGAGCATCTCAGTGTCCATTGCACTTGAGGCCACAAATTCAGGGTCCCTCTCACATACCTGTAGCTGAGAGAAGCCTCCTCTTGAGGTGCTTGTGGAAAGTTGGTATTCCTCTTGAGTCGAAGCCAGGGACTAAGCTGTCATCTCGAGTTGATTTGGGGTCCACGGATCCCTTTCTTGTTGTTACAGTGACCTCAGGATCCGTCTAGACTTGAGACAGTGATCTTGGGTTTTCTCTGGAGTGACATCAAGGAAATCAAGGCTCCTTTCAGGTTTGATGTGGAACACGGAATTGCTCTGCACGCAGTGCAGGGGAATCGGGCCTCATCTCGCGTTGAGGGGGAAGTCTCATGGTTTTTCTCTTGTTGCGGCAGGAACCTGTGTATATTCTCGAGTTACGACGGGGAGGTCCCTTCCAGACACGTGTTTGTTCAGCGACGTCAGGACTCCTGCCTAGGTGCGAGGGACACCTCAGGATTCTCCTCGAGTCTTGGCATGGCAATTGGGACGCGTCTCCACGTGAGGCGGGAGACCCAGGTTCCCTTCCAACGTGCCACAGGGATCCTGGGACTCCTATCCATTTTCAAGAGGAGTCAGGCATCATCTCCTTTGGAAGCATTGATCTCCACGTACCTCTCGAGTTTTCAAAGGATGTGAGGCCTCCGGTCGCGATGAGGCGGAGGACTAGGTCTTTCTCTGTGGTCTCCACAGGGGATTCAGACATCCCTTCGTCTTGGGAGATGCAAGACGAGCCTGCATTCAATTCACTGCAGTGATATCCGGTCTTACTTCGAGTCAGAGCATCTCGGTGTCCATTCCACTTGAGGCCACAAACTCAGGGTCCCTCTCACATACTTGTAGCTGAGAGAAGCCTCCTCTTGAGGTGTTTGTGGAATGTTGGTATTCCTCTTGAGTCGAAGCCAGTGACTAAGCTCTCATCTCGAGTTGATTTGGGGTCCACGTATCCCTTTCGTGTTGCTCCAGTGACCTCAGGATCCCTCTAGACTTGAGACAGTGATCTTGGGTTTTCTCTGGAGTGCCATCAAGGAAATCAAGGCTCCTTTCACGTTTGATGTGGAACACGGAATTGCTCTGCACGCAGTGCAGGGGATTCGGGCCTCATCTCGCGGCGAAGGGGAAGTCTCATGGTTTTTCTCGAGTTGCGGCCGGAACCTGGGGTATATTCTCGAGTTACGACGGGGAGGGCCCTTACAGACACGTGTTTGTTCAGCGACGTCAGGACTCCTGCCTAGGTGCGAGGGACACCTCGGGATTCTCCTCGAGTCTTGACATGGCAATTGGGACGCGTCTCCACGTGAGGCGGGAGACCCAGGGTCCCTTCCCACGTGCCACAGGCATCCTGGGACTCCTATCCATTTTCAAGAGGAGTCAGGCATCGTCTCCTTTGGAAGCATTGATCTCCGCGGCCGTCTCGAGTTTTCAAAGGGTATGAGGCCTCCAGTCGCGAAGAGGTGGAGAACTAGGTCTTCTCTGTGTTCTCCACAGGGGAATCAGACGTCCCTTCGTCTTGGGAGATGCAAGACGAGCCTGCATTCAATTCACTTCTGGGATATCTGGTCTTACTTCGAGTCAGAGCATATCGGTGTCCATTCCAATTGAGGCCGCAAACTCAGGGGCCCTCTCACATACCTGTAGCTGAGAGAAGCCTCCTCTTGAGGTGCTTGTGGAAAGTTGGTATTCCTCTTGAGGCGAAGTCAGGGACTAAGCTCTCATCTTGAGTTGATTTGGGGTCCACAGAGCCCTTTCGTGTTGCTCCAGTGACCTCAGGATCCCTCTAGACTTGAGACAGTGATGTTGGGTTTTCTCTGGAGTGCCATCAAGGAAATCAAGGCTCCTTTCACGTTTGATGTGGAACACGGAATTGCTCTGCACGCAGTGCAGGGGAATCGGGCCTCATCTCGCGGCGAATGGGAATCTCATGGTATTTCTCGAGTTGCGGCCGGAACCTGGGGTATATCCTCGAGTTACGATGGGGAGGGCCCTTCCAGACACGTGTTTGTTCAGCGACATCAGGACTCCTGCCTAGGTGTGAGGGACACCTCGGGATTCTCCTCGAATCTTGGCATGGCAATTGGGACGCGTCTCCACGTGAGGCGGGAGACCCAGGGTCCCTTTCGACGTGCCACAGGGATCCTGGGACTCCTATCCATTTTCAAGAGGAGTCAGGCATCGTCTCCTTTGGAAGCATTGATCTCCGCGGACCTCTCGAGTTTTCGAAGGATGTGAGGCCTCCGGTCGCGATGAGGCGGAGATCTAGGTCTTTCTCTGTGGTCTCCACAGGTTATTCAGAGATCCCTTCGTCTTGGGAGATGCAAGACGAGCCTGCATTCAATTCACTGCAGGGATATCCGCCCTTACTTCGAGTCAGAGCATCTCGGTGTCCATTCTACTTGAGGCCACAAACTCAGGGTCCCTCTCACATACCTGTAGCTGAGAGAAGACTCCTCTTGAGGGGCTTGTGGAAAGTTCGTATTCCTCTTGAGTCGAAGCCAGGGACTAAGCTCTCATCTCGAGTTGATTTGGGGTCCACGGAGCCCTTTCGTGTTGCTACAGTGACCTCAGGATCCCTCTAGACTTGAGACAGTGATCTTGGGTTTTCTCTGGAGTGACATCAAGGAAATCAAGGCTCCTTTCAGGTTTGATGTGGAACACGGAATTGCTCTGCACGCAGTGCAGGGGAATCGGGCCTCATCTCGCGTTGAGGGGGAAGTCTCATGGTTTTTCTCTTGTTGCGGCAGGAACCTGTGTATATTCTCGAGTTACGACGGGGAGGTCCCTTCCAGACACGTGTTTGTTCAGCGACGTCAGGACTCCTGCCTAGGTGCGAGGGACACCTCAGGATTCTCCTCGAGTCTTGGCATGGCAATTGGGACGCGTCTCCACGTGAGGCGGGAGACCCAGGTTCCCTTCCAACGTGCCACAGGGATCCTGGGACTCCTATCCATTTTCAAGAGGAGTCAGGCATCATCTCCTTTGGAAGCATTGATCTCCACGTACCTCTCGAGTTTTCAAAGGATGTGAGGCCTCCGGTCGCGATGAGGCGGAGGACTAGGTCTTTCTCTGTGGTCTCCACAGGGGATTCAGACATCCCTTCGTCTTGGGAGATGCAAGACGAGCCTGCATTCAATTCACTGCAGTGATATCCGGTCTTACTTCGAGTCAGAGCATCTCGGTGTCCATTCCACTTGAGGCCACAAACTCAGGGTCCCTCTCACATACTTGTAGCTGAGAGAAGCCTCCTCTTGAGGTGTTTGTGGAATGTTGGTATTCCTCTTGAGTCGAAGCCAGTGACTAAGCTCTCATCTCGAGTTGATTTGGGGTCCACGTATCCCTTTCGTGTTGCTCCAGTGACCTCAGGATCCCTCTAGACTTGAGACAGTGATCTTGGGTTTTCTCTGGAGTGCCATCAAGGAAATCAAGGCTCCTTTCACGTTTGATGTGGAACACGGAATTGCTCTGCACGCAGTGCAGGGGATTCGGGCCTCATCTCGCGGCGAAGGGGAAGTCTCATGGTTTTTCTCGAGTTGCGGCCGGAACCTGGGGTATATTCTCGAGTTACGACGGGGAGGGCCCTTACAGACACGTGTTTGTTCAGCGACGTCAGGACTCCTGCCTAGGTGCGAGGGACACCTCGGGATTCTCCTCGAGTCTTGACATGGCAATTGGGACGCGTCTCCACGTGAGGCGGGAGACCCAGGGTCCCTTCCCACGTGCCACAGGCATCCTGGGACTCCTATTCATTTTCAAGAGGAGTCAGGCATCGTCTCCTTTGGAAGCATTGATCTCCGCGGCCGTCTCGAGTTTTCAAAGGGTATGAGGCCTCCAGTCGCGAAGAGGTGGAGAACTAGGTCTTCTCTGTGTTCTCCACAGGGGATTCAGACGTCCCTTCGTCTTGGGAGATGCAAGACGAGCCTGCATTCAATTCACTTCTGGGATATCTGGTCTTACTTCGAGTCAGAGCATATCGGTGTCCATTCCAATTGAGGCCGCAAACTCAGGGGCCCTCTCACATACCTGTAGCTGAGAGAAGCCTCCTCTTGAGGTGCTTGTGGAAAGTTGGTATTCCTCTTGAGGCGAAGTCAGGGACTAAGCTCTCATCTTGAGTTGATTTGGGGTCCACAGAGCCCTTTCGTGTTGCTCCAGTGACCTCAGGATCCCTCTAGACTTGAGACAGTGATGTTGGGTTTTCTCTGGAGTGCCATCAAGGAAATCAAGGCTCCTTTCACGTTTGATGTGGAACACGGAATTGCTCTGCACGCAGTGCAGGGGAATCGGGCCTCATCTCGCGGCGAATGGGAATCTCATGGTATTTCTCGAGTTGCGGCCGGAACCTGGGGTATATCCTCGAGTTACGATGGGGAGGGCCCTTCCAGACACGTGTTTGTTCAGCGACATCAGGACTCCTGCCTAGGTGTGAGGGACACCTCGGGATTCTCCTCGAATCTTGGCATGGCAATTGGGACGCGTCTCCACGTGAGGCGGGAGACCCAGGGTCCCTTTCGACGTGCCACAGGGATCCTGGGACTCCTATCCATTTTCAAGAGGAGTCAGGCATCGTCTCCTTTGGAAGCATTGATCTCCGCGGACCTCTCGAGTTTTCGAAGGATGTGAGGCCTCCGGTCGCGATGAGGCGGAGATCTAGGTCTTTCTCTGTGGTCTCCACAGGTTATTCAGAGATCCCTTCGTCTTGGGAGATGCAAGACGAGCCTGCATTCAATTCACTGCAGGGATATCCGCCCTTACTTCGAGTCAGAGCATCTCGGTGTCCATTCTACTTGAGGCCACAAACTCAGGGTCCCTCTCACATACCTGTAGCTGAGAGAAGACTCCTCTTGAGGGGCTTGTGGAAAGTTCGTATTCCTCTTGAGTCGAAGCCAGGGACTAAGCTCTCATCTCGAGTTGATTTGGGGTCCACGGAGCCCTTTCGTGTTGCTACAGTGACCTCAGGATCCCTCTAGACTTGAGATAGTGATCTTGGGTTTCCTCTGGAGTGCCATCAAGGAAATCAAGGCTCCTTTCACGTTTGATGTGGAACACGGAATTGCTCTGCACGCAGTGCAGGGGAATCGGGCCTCATCTCGCGGCGAGGGGGAAGTCTCATGGTTTTTCTCGTGTTGCGGCCGGCACCTGTGGTATATTGTCGAGTTACGACGGGGAGGGCCCTTCCAGACACGTGTTTGTTCAGCGACATCAGGACTCCTGCCTAGGTGCGAGGCACATCTCGGGATTCTCCTCGAGTCTTGGCATGGCAATTGGGACGCGTCTCCACGTGAGGCGGGAGACCCATGGTCCCTTTCAACGTGCCCCACAGGATCCTGGGACTGCTATCCATTTTCAAGAGGAGTCAGGCATCGTCTCCTTTGGAAGCATTGATCTCCGCGGACCTCTCGAGTTTTCAAAGGATGTGAGGCCTCTGTTCGCGTGGAGGCGGAGTACTAGATCTTTCTCTGTGGTCTCAACAGGGGATTCAGACAACCCTTCGTCTTGGGAGATGCAAGACGAGCCTGCATTCAATTCACTGAAGGGATATCCGGCCTTACTTCGAGTCAGAGCATCTCAGTGTCCATTGCACTTGAGGCCACAAACTCAGGGTCCCTCTCACATACCTGTAGCTGAGAGAAGCCTCCTCTTGAGGTGCTTGTGGAAAGTTGGTATTGCTCTTGAGTCGAAGCCAGGGACTAAGCTGTCATCTCGAGTTGATTTGGGGTCCACAGATCCCTTTCTTGTTGTTACAGTGACCTCAGGATCCGTCTAGACTTGAGACAGTGATCTTGGGTTTTCTCTGGAGTGACATCAAGGAAATCAAGGCTCCTTTCAGGTTTGATGTGGAACACGGAATTGCTCTGCACGCAGTGCAGGGGAATCGGGCCTCATCTCGCGTTGAGGGGGAAGTCTCATGGTTTTTCTCTTGTTGCGGCAGGAACCTGTGTATATTCTCGAGTTACGACGGGGAGGTCCCTTCCAGACACGTGTTTGTTCAGCGACGTCAGGACTCCTGCCTAGGTGCGAGGGACACCTCGGGATTCTCCTCGAGTCTTGGCATGGCAATTGGGATGCCTCTCCACGTGAGTCGGGAGACCCAGGGTCCCTTTCCATGTGGACAGGGATCCTGGGACGCCTATCCATTTTCAAGAGGAGTCAGGCATCGTCTCCTTTGGAAGCATTGATCTCCGCGGACCTCTCGAGTTTTCAAAGGATGTGAGGCCACCGGTCGCGATGAGGCGGAGAACTCAGTCTTTCTCTGTGGTCTCCACAGGGGATTCAGACATCCCTTCGTCTTGGGAGATGCAAGACGAGCCTGCATTGAATTCACTGCAGTGATATCCGGCCTTACTTCGAGTCAGAGCATCTCGATGTCCATTCCACTTGAGGCCATAAACTCAGGGTCCCTCTCACATACCTGTAGCTGAGAGAAGCCTCCTCTTGAGGTGCTTGTGGAAAGTTGGTATTCCTCTTGAGTCGAAGCCAGGGACTAAGCTCTCATCTCGAGTTGATTTGGGGTCCACGGAGCCCTTTCGTGTTGCTCCAGTGACCTCAGGATCCCTCTAGACTTGAGACAGTGATCTTGGGTTTTCTCTGGAGTGCCATCAAGGAAATCAAGGCTCCTTTCACGTTTGATGTGGAACACGGATTTGCTCTGCACGCAGTGCAGGGGAATCGGGCCTCATCTCGCGGCGAGGGGGAAGTCTCATGGTTTTTCTCGAGTTGCGGCCGGAACCTCGGGTATATTCTTGAGTTACGACGGGGAAGGCCCTTCCAGACACGTGTTTGTTCAGCGACGTCAGGACTCCTGCCTAGTTGCGAGGGAAAACTCGGAATTCTCCTCGAGTCTTGGCATGGCAATTGGGACGCGTCTCCACGTGAGGCGGGAAACCAAGCGTCCCTTTCCACGTGCCACAGGGATCCTGGGACTCCTATCCATTTTCACGAGGAGTCAGAAATCGTCTCCTTTGGAAGCATTGATCTCCGCGGACCTCTCGAGTTTTCAAAGGATGTGAGGCCTCCGGTCGCGTTGAGGCGGAGGACTAGGTCTTTCTCTGTGGTCTCCACAGGAGATTCAGACATCCCTTCGTCTTGGAAGATGCAAGACGAGCCTGCATTCAATTCACTGCAGGGATATCCGGCCTGACTTCGAGTCAGAGCATCTCGGTGTCCATTCCACTTGAGGCCACAAACTCAGGGTCCCTCTCACATACCTGTAGCTGAGAGAAGCCTCCTCTTGAGGTGCTTGAGGAAAGTTGGTATTCCTCTTGAGTCGAAGCCAGGGACTAAGCTCTCATCTCGAGTTGATTTGGGGTCCACGGAGCCCTTTCGTGTTGCTCCAGTGACCTCAGGATCCCTCTAGACTTGAGACAGTGATCTTGGGTTTTCTCTGGAGTGCCATCAAGGAAATCAAGGCTCCTTTCACGTTTGATGTGGAACACGGAATTGCTCTACACGCAGTGCAGGGGAATCGGTCCTCATCTCGCGGCGAGGGGGAAGTCTCATGGTTTTTCTCGAGTTGCGGGCGGAACCTGGGGTATATTCTCGAGTTACGACGGGGAGGGCCCTTCCAGACTCGTGTTTGTTCAGCGACGTCAGGACTCCTGCCTAGGTGCGAGGGACACCTCGGGATTCTCCTCGAGTCTTGGCATGGCAATTGGGACGCGTCTCCACGTGAGGCGGGAGACCCAGGGTCCCTTTCCACGTGCCACAGGGATCCTGGGACTCCTATCCATTTTCAAGAGGAGTCAGGCATCGTCTCCTTTGGAAGCATTGATCTCCGCGAACGTCTCGAGTTTTCAAAGGATTTGAGGCCTCCGGTCGCGTTGAGGTGGAGGACTAGGTCTTTCTCTGTGGTCTCCACAGGGGATTCAGACATCCCTTCGTCTTGGGAGATGCAAGACGAGCCTGCATTCAATTCACTGCAGGGATATCCGGCCTTATTTCGAGTCAGAGCATCTCGTTGTCCATTCCAATTGAGGCCACAAACTCAGGGTCCCTCTCACATACCTGTAGCTGAGAAAAGCCTCCTCTTGAGGTGCTTGTGGAAAGTTGGTATTCCTCTTGAGTCGAAGCCAGGGACTAAGCTCTCATCTCGAGTTGATTTGGGGTCCATGGAGCCCTTTCGTGTTGCTCCAGTGACCTCAGGATCCCTCTAGACTTGAGACAGTGATCTTGGGTTTTCTCTGGAGTGCCATCAAGGAAATCAAGGCTCCTTTCACGTTTGATGTGGAACACGGAATTGCTCTGCACGCAGTGCAGGGGAATCGGGCCTCATCTCGCGGCGAGTGGGAATCTCATGGTTTTTCTCGAGTTGCGGCCGGAACCTGGGGTATATCCTCGAGTTACGACGGGGAGGGCCCTTCCAGACACGTGTTTGTTCAGCGACATCAGGACTCCTGCCTAGGTGCGAGGGACACCTCGGGATACTCCTCGAATCTTGGCATGGCAATTGGGACGCGTCTCCACGTGAGGCGGGAGACCCAGGGTCCCTTTCGACGTGCCACAGGGATCCTGGGACTCCTATCCATTTTCAACAGGAGTCAGGCATCGTCTCCTTTGGAAGCATTGATCTCCGCGGACCTCTCGAGTTTTTGAAGGATGTGAGGCCTCCGGTCGCGATGAGGCGGAGATCTAGGTCTTTCTCTGTGGTCTCCACAGGGGATTCAGACATCCCTTCGTCTTGGGAGATGCAAGACGAGCCTGCATTCAATTCACTGCAGGGATATCCGGCCTTACTTCGAGTCAGAGCATCTCGGTGTCCATTCTACTTGAGGCCACAAACTCAGGGTCCCTCTCACATACCTGTAGCTGAGAGAAGACTCCTCTTGAGGGGCTTGTGGAAAGTTCGTATTCCTCTTGAGTCGAAGCCAGGGACTAAGCTCTCATCTCGAGTTGATTTGGGGTCCACGGAGCCCTTTCGTGTTGCTACAGTGACCTCAGGATCCCTCTAGACTTGAGATAGTGATCTTGGGTTTCCTCTGGAGTGCCATCAAGGAAATCAAGGCTCCTTTCACGTTTGATGTGGAACACGGAATTGCTCTGCACGCAGTGCAGGGGAATCGGGCCTCATCTCGCGGCGAGGGGGAAGTCTCATGGTTTTTCTCGTGTTGCGGCCGGCACCTGTGGTATATTGTCGAGTTACGACGGGGAGGGCCCTTCCAGACACGTGTTTGTTCAGCGACATCAGGACTCCTGCCTAGGTGCGAGGCACATCTCGGGATTCTCCTCGAGTCTTGGCATGGCAATTGGGACGCGTCTCCACGTGAGGCGGGAGACCCATGGTCCCTTTCAACGTGCCCCACAGGATCCTGGGACTGCTATCCATTTTCAAGAGGAGTCAGGCATCGTCTCCTTTGGAAGCATTGATCTCCGCGGACCTCTCGAGTTTTCAAAGGATGTGAGGCCTCTGTTCGCGTTGAGGCGGAGTACTAGATCTTTCTCTGTGGTCTCAACAGGGGATTCAGACAACCCTTCGTCTTGGGAGATGCAAGACGAGCCTGCATTCAATTCACTGAAGGGATATCCGGCCTTACTTCGAGTCAGAGCATCTCAGTGTCCATTGCACTTGAGGCCACAAACTCAGGGTCCCTCTCACATATCTGTAGCTGAGAGAAGCCTCCTCTTGAGGTGCTTGTGGAAAGTTGGTATTGCTCTTGAGTCGAAGCCAGGGACTAAGCTGTCATCTCGAGTTGATTTGGGGTCCACGGATCCCTTTCTTGTTGTTACAGTGACCTCAGGATCCGTCTAGACTTGAGACAGTGATCTTGGGTTTTCTCTGGAGTGACATCAAGGAAATCAAGGCTCCTTTCAGGTTTGATGTGGAACACGGAATTGCTCTGCACGCAGTGCAGAGGAATCGGGCCTCATCTCGCGTTGAGGGGGAAGTCTCATGGTTTTTCTCTTGTTGCGGCAGGAACCTGTGTATATTCTCGAGTTACGACGGGGAGGTCCCTTCCAGACACGTGTTTGTTCAGCGACGTCAGGACTCCTGCCTAGGTGCGAGGGACACCTCGGGATTCTCCTCGAGTCTTGGCATGGCAATTGGGATGCCTCTCCACGTGAGTCGGGAGACCCAGGGTCCCTTTCCATGTGGACAGGGATCCTGGGACGCCTATCCATTTTCAAGAGGAGTCAGGCATCGTCTCCTTTGGAAGCATTGATCTCCGCGGACGTCTCGAGTTTTCAAAGGATGTGAGGCCTCCGGTCGCGTTGAGGTGGAGGACTAGGTCTTTCTCTGTGGTCTCCACAGGGGATTCAGACATCCCTTCGTCTTGGGAGATGCAAGACGAGCCTGCATTCAATTCACTGCAGGGATATCCGGCCTTACTTCAAGTCAGAGCATCTCGTTGTCCATTCCAATTGAGGCCACAAACTCAGGGTCCCTCTCACATACCTGTAGCTGAGAAAAGCCTCCTCTTGAGGTGCTTGTGGAAAGTTGGTATTCCTCTTGAGTCGAAGCCAGGGACTAAGCTCTCATCTCGAGTTGATTTGGGGTCCATGGAGCCCTTTCGTGTTGCTCCAGTGACCTCAGGATCCCTCTAGACTTGAGACAGTGATCTTGGGTTTTCTCTGGAGTGCCATCAAGGAAATCAAGGCTCCTTTCACGTTTGATGTGGAACACGGATTTGCTCTGCACGCAGTGCAGGGGAATCGGGCCTCATCTCGCGGCGAGGGGGAAGTCTCATGGTTTTTCTCGAGTTGCGGCCGGAACCTCGGGTATATTCTTGAGTTACGACGGGGAAGGCCCTTCCAGACACGTGTTTGTTCAGCGACGTCAGGACTCCTGCCTAGTTGCGAGGGAAAACTCGGAATTCTCCTCGAGTCTTGGCATGGCAATTGGGACGCGTCTCCACGTGAGGCGGGAAACCAAGCGTCCCTTTCCACGTGCCACAGGGATCCTGGGACTCCTATCCATTTTCACGAGGAGTCAGAAATCGTCTCCTTTGGAAGCATTGATCTCCGCGGACCTCTCGAGTTTTCAAAGGATGTGAGGCCTCCGGTCGCGTTGAGGCGGAGGACTAGGTCTTTCTCTGTGGTCTCCACAGGAGATTCAGACATCCCTTCGTCTTGGAAGATGCAAGACGAGCCTGCATTCAATTCACTGCAGGGATATCCGGCCTGACTTCGAGTCAGAGCATCTCGGTGTCCATTCCACTTGAGGCCACAAACTCAGGGTCCCTCTCACATACCTGTAGCTGAGAGAAGCCTCCTCTTGAGGTGCTTGAGGAAAGTTGGTATTCCTCTTGAGTCGAAGCCAGGGACTAAGCTCTCATCTCGAGTTGATTTGGGGTCCACGGAGCCCTTTCGTGTTGCTCCAGTGACCTCAGGATCCCTCTAGACTTGAGACAGTGATCTTGGGTTTTCTCTGGAGTGCCATCAAGGAAATCAAGGCTCCTTTCACGTTTGATGTGGAACACGGAATTGCTCTACACGCAGTGCAGGGGAATCGGTCCTCATCTCGCGGCGAGGGGGAAGTCTCATGGTTTTTCTCGAGTTGCGGGCGGAACCTGGGGTATATTCTCGAGTTACGACGGGGAGGGCCCTTCCAGACTCGTGTTTGTTCAGCGACGTCAGGACTCCTGCCTAGGTGCGAGGGACACCTCGGGATTCTCCTCGAGTCTTGGCATGGCAATTGGGACGCGTCTCCACGTGAGGCGGGAGACCCAGGGTCCCTTTCCACGTGCCACAGGGATCCTGGGACTCCTATCCATTTTCAAGAGGAGTCAGGCATCGTCTCCTTTGGAAGCATTGATCTCCGCGAACGTCTCGAGTTTTCAAAGGATTTGAGGCCTCCGGTCGCGTTGAGGTGGAGGACTAGGTCTTTCTCTGTGGTCTCCACAGGGGATTCAGACATCCCTTCGTCTTGGGAGATGCAAGACGAGCCTGCATTCAATTCACTGCAGGGATATCCGGCCTTATTTCGAGTCAGAGCATCTCGTTGTCCATTCCAATTGAGGCCACAAACTCAGGGTCCCTCTCACATACCTGTAGCTGAGAAAAGCCTCCTCTTGAGGTGCTTGTGGAAAGTTGGTATTCCTCTTGAGTCGAAGCCAGGGACTAAGCTCTCATCTCGAGTTGATTTGGGGTCCATGGAGCCCTTTCGTGTTGCTCCAGTGACCTCAGGATCCCTCTAGACTTGAGACAGTGATCTTGGGTTTTCTCTGGAGTGCCATCAAGGAAATCAAGGCTCCTTTCACGTTTGATGTGGAACACGGAATTGCTCTGCACGCAGTGCAGGGGAATCGGGCCTCATCTCGCGGCGAGTGGGAATCTCATGGTTTTTCTCGAGTTGCGGCCGGAACCTGGGGTATATCCTCGAGTTACGACGGGGAGGGCCCTTCCAGACACGTGTTTGTTCAGCGACATCAGGACTCCTGCCTAGGTGCGAGGGACACCTCGGGATACTCCTCGAATCTTGGCATGGCAATTGGGACGCGTCTCCACGTGAGGCGGGAGACCCAGGGTCCCTTTCGACGTGCCACAGGGATCCTGGGACTCCTATCCATTTTCAACAGGAGTCAGGCATCGTCTCCTTTGGAAGCATTGATCTCCGCGGACCTCTCGAGTTTTTGAAGGATGTGAGGCCTCCGGTCGCGATGAGGCGGAGATCTAGGTCTTTCTCTGTGGTCTCCACAGGGGATTCAGACATCCCTTCGTCTTGGGAGATGCAAGACGAGCCTGCATTCAATTCACTGCAGGGATATCCGGCCTTACTTCGAGTCAGAGCATCTCGGTGTCCATTCTACTTGAGGCCACAAACTCAGGGTCCCTCTCACATACCTGTAGCTGAGAGAAGACTCCTCTTGAGGGGCTTGTGGAAAGTTCGTATTCCTCTTGAGTCGAAGCCAGGGACTAAGCTCTCATCTCGAGTTGATTTGGGGTCCACGGAGCCCTTTCGTGTTGCTACAGTGACCTCAGGATCCCTCTAGACTTGAGATAGTGATCTTGGGTTTCCTCTGGAGTGCCATCAAGGAAATCAAGGCTCCTTTCACGTTTGATGTGGAACACGGAATTGCTCTGCACGCAGTGCAGGGGAATCGGGCCTCATCTCGCGGCGAGGGGGAAGTCTCATGGTTTTTCTCGTGTTGCGGCCGGCACCTGTGGTATATTGTCGAGTTACGACGGGGAGGGCCCTTCCAGACACGTGTTTGTTCAGCGACATCAGGACTCCTGCCTAGGTGCGAGGCACATCTCGGGATTCTCCTCGAGTCTTGGCATGGCAATTGGGACGCGTCTCCACGTGAGGCGGGAGACCCATGGTCCCTTTCAACGTGCCCCACAGGATCCTGGGACTGCTATCCATTTTCAAGAGGAGTCAGGCATCGTCTCCTTTGGAAGCATTGATCTCCGCGGACCTCTCGAGTTTTCAAAGGATGTGAGGCCTCTGTTCGCGTTGAGGCGGAGTACTAGATCTTTCTCTGTGGTCTCAACAGGGGATTCAGACAACCCTTCGTCTTGGGAGATGCAAGACGAGCCTGCATTCAATTCACTGAAGGGATATCCGGCCTTACTTCGAGTCAGAGCATCTCAGTGTCCATTGCACTTGAGGCCACAAACTCAGGGTCCCTCTCACATATCTGTAGCTGAGAGAAGCCTCCTCTTGAGGTGCTTGTGGAAAGTTGGTATTGCTCTTGAGTCGAAGCCAGGGACTAAGCTGTCATCTCGAGTTGATTTGGGGTCCACGGATCCCTTTCTTGTTGTTACAGTGACCTCAGGATCCGTCTAGACTTGAGACAGTGATCTTGGGTTTTCTCTGGAGTGACATCAAGGAAATCAAGGCTCCTTTCAGGTTTGATGTGGAACACGGAATTGCTCTGCACGCAGTGCAGAGGAATCGGGCCTCATCTCGCGTTGAGGGGGAAGTCTCATGGTTTTTCTCTTGTTGCGGCAGGAACCTGTGTATATTCTCGAGTTACGACGGGGAGGTCCCTTCCAGACACGTGTTTGTTCAGCGACGTCAGGACTCCTGCCTAGGTGCGAGGGACACCTCGGGATTCTCCTCGAGTCTTGGCATGGCAATTGGGATGCCTCTCCACGTGAGTCGGGAGACCCAGGGTCCCTTTCCATGTGGACAGGGATCCTGGGACGCCTATCCATTTTCAAGAGGAGTCAGGCATCGTCTCCTTTGGAAGCATTGATCTCCGCGGACGTCTCGAGTTTTCAAAGGATGTGAGGCCTCCGGTCGCGTTGAGGTGGAGGACTAGGTCTTTCTCTGTGGTCTCCACAGGGGATTCAGACATCCCTTCGTCTTGGGAGATGCAAGACGAGCCTGCATTCAATTCACTGCAGGGATATCCGGCCTTACTTCAAGTCAGAGCATCTCGTTGTCCATTCCAATTGAGGCCACAAACTCAGGGTCCCTCTCACATACCTGTAGCTGAGAAAAGCCTCCTCTTGAGGTGCTTGTGGAAAGTTGGTATTCCTCTTGAGTCGAAGCCAGGGACTAAGCTCTCATCTCGAGTTGATTTGGGGTCCATGGAGCCCTTTCGTGTTGCTCCAGTGACCTCAGGATCCCTCTAGACTTGAGACAGTGATGTTGGGTTTTCTCTGGAGTGCCATCAAGGAAATCAAGGCTCCTTTCACGTTTGATGTGGAACCCGGAATTGCTCTGCACGCAGTGCAGGGGAATCGGGCCTCATCTCGCGGCGAGTGGGAATCTCATGGTTTTTCTCGAGCTGCGGCCGGAACCTGGGGTATATCCTCGAGTTACGACGGGGAGGGCCCTTCCAGACACGTGTTTGTTCAGCGACATCAGGACTCCTGCCTAGGTGCGAGGCACATCTCGGGATTCTCCTCGAATCTTGGCATGGCAATTGGGACGCGTCTCCACGTGAGGCGGGAGACCCAGGGTCCCTTTCGACGTGCCACAGGGATCCTGGGACTCCTATCCATTTTCAAGAGGAGTCAGGCATCGTCTCCTTTGGAAGCATTGATCTCCGCGGACCTTTCGAGTTTTCGAAGGATGTGAGGCCTCCGGTCGCGATGAGGCGTAGAACTAGGTCTTTCTCTGTGGTCTCCACAGGGGATTCAGACATCCCTTCGTCTTGGGAGATGCAAGACGAGCCTGCATTCAATTCACTGCAGGGATATCCGGCCTTACTTCGAGTCAGAGCATCTCGGTGTCCATTCCACTTGAGGCCACAAACTCAGGGTCCTCTCACATACATGTAGCTGAGAGAAGCCTCCTCTTGAGGTGCTTGTGGAAAGTTGGTATTCCTCTTGAGTCGAAGCCAGGGACTAAACTCTCATCTCGAGTTGATTTGGGGTCCATGGAGCCCTTTCGTGTTGCTCCAGTGACCTCAGGATCCCTCTAGACTTGAGACAGCGATGTTGGGTTTTCTCTGGAGTGCCATCAAGGAAATCAAGGGTCCTTTCACGTTTGATGTGGAACACGGAATTGCTCTGCACGCAGTGCAGGGGAATCGGACCTCATCTCGCGGCGAGGGGGAAGTCTCATGGTTTTTCTCGAGTTGCGGGCGGAACCTGGGGTATATTCTCGAGTTACGACGGGGAGGGCCCTTCCAGACACGTGTTTGTTCAGCGACGTCAGGACTCCTGCCTAGGTGCGAGGGACACCTCGGGATTCTCCTCGAGTCTTGGCATGGCAATTGGGACTCGTTTCCACGTGAGGCAGGAGACCAAGCGTCCCTTTCCACGTGCCACAGGGATCCTGGAACTCCTATCCATTTTCAAGAGGAGTCAGGCATCGTCTCCTTTGGAAGCATTGATCTCCGCGGACCTCTCGAGTTTTCAAAGGATGTGAGGCCTCCGGTGAAGATGAGGCGGAGGACTAGGTCTTTCTCTGGGGCCTCCACAGGGGATTCAGACATCCCTTCGTCTTGGGAGATGCAAAACGAGCCTGCATTCAATTCACTGCAGGGATATCCGGCCTTACTTCGAGTCAGAGCATCTCGGTGTCCATTCCACTTGAGGCCACAAACTCAGGGTCCCTCTCACATACCTGTAGCTGAGAGAAGCCTCCTCTTGAGGTGCTTGTGGAAAGTTGGTATTCCTCTTGAGTCGAAGCCAGGGACTAAGCTCTCATCTCGAGTTGATTTGGGGTCCATGGAGCCCTTTCCTGTTGCTCCAGTGACCTCAGGATCCCTCTATACTTGAGACAGTGATCTTGGGTTTTCTCTGGAGTGCCATCATGGAAATCAAGGCTCCTTTCACGTTTGATGTGGAACACGGAATTGCTCTGCACGCAGTGCAGGGGAATCGGGCCTCATCTCGCGGCGAGGGGGAAGTCTCTTGGTTTTTCTCGAGTTGCGGCCGGAACCTGGGGTATATTCTCGAGTTACGACGGGGAGGGCCCTTCCAGACACGTGTTTGTTCAGGGACGTCAGGACTCCTGCCTAGGTGCGAGGGACACCTCGGGATTCTCCTCGAGTCTTGGCATGGCAATTGGGACGCGTCTCCACGTGAGGCGGGAGACCCAGGGTCCCTTTCCACGTGCCACAGGGATCCTGGGACTCCTATCCATTTTCAAGAGGAGTCAGGCATTGTCTCCTTTGGAAGCCTTGATCTCCGCAGACCTCTCGAGTTTTCAAAGGATGTGAGGCCTTCCGTCGCGTTGAGGTGGAGGACTAGGTCTTTCTCCGTGGTCTCCACAGGGGATTCAGACATCCCTTCGTCTTGGGAGATGCAAGACGAGCCTGCATTCAATTCACTGCAGGGATATCCCGCCTTACTTCAAGTCAGAGCATCTCGGGGTCCATTCCACTTGAGGCCACAAATTCAGGGTCCCTCTCACATACCTGTAGCTGAGAAAAGCCTCCTCTTGAGGTGCTTGTGGAAAGTTGGTATTCCTTTTGAGTCGAAGCCAGGGACTAAGCTCTCATCTCGAGTTGATTTGGGGTCCACGGAGCCCTTTCGTGTTGTTCCAGTGACCTCAGGATCCCTCTAGACTTGAGACAGTGATCTTGGGTTTTCTCTGGAGTGCCATCAAGGAAATCAAGGCTCCTTTCAAGTTTGATGTGGAACACTGAATTGCTCTGCACGCAGTGCAGCGGCTTCGGGCCTCATCTCGCAGCGATGGGGAAGTCTCATATTTTTTTCGAGTTGCGGCAGGAACCTGATTTATATTCTCGAGTTACGACGGGGAGGGCCCTTCCAGACACGTGTTTGTTCAGCGACGTCAGGACTCCTGCCTAGGGGGGAGGGACACCTCGGGATTCTCCTCGAGTCTTGGCATGGCAATTGGGACGCGTCTCCACGTGAGGCGGGAGACCCAGGGTCCCTTTCCATGTGCCACAGGTATCCTGGGACTCCTATCCATTTTCAAGAGGAGTCAGGCATCGTCTCCTTTGGAAGCATTGTTCTGCGCGGACCTCTCGAGTTTTCAAAGGATGTGAGGCCTCCGGTCGCGATGAGGCGGAGAACTAGGTCTATCTCTGTGGTCTCCACAGGGGATTCAGACATCCCTTCGTCTTGGGAGATGCAAGACGAGCCTGCATTCAATTCACTGCAGGGATATCCGGCCTTACTTCGAGTCAGAGCATCTCGGTGTCCATTCCACTTGAGGCCACAAACTCAGGGTCCCTCTCACATACCTGTAGCTGAGAGAAGCCTCCTCTTGAGGTGCTTGTGGAAAGTTGGTATTCCTCTTGAGTCGAAGCCAGGGACTAAGCTCTCATCTCGAGTTGATTTGGGGTCCACGGAGCCCTTTCTTGTTGCTACAGTGACCTCAGGATCCCTCTAGACTTGAGACAGTGATCTTGGGTTTCCTCTGGAGTGTCATCAAGGAAATCAAGGCTCCTTTCATGTTTGATGTGGAACACGGAATTGCTCTGCACGCAGTGCAGGGGAATCGGGCCTCATCTCTCGGCGAGGGGGAAGTCTCATGGTTTTTCTTGAGTTGCGGCCGGAACCTGGGGTATATTCTTGAGTTACGACGGGGAGGGCCCTTCCGGACCCGTATTTGTTCAGCGACGTCAGGACTCCTGCCTAGGTGGGAGGGACACCTGGGGATTCTCCTCGAGTCTTGGCATGGCAATTGGGACGGGTCTCCAGGTGAGGCGGGAGACCCAGGTTCCCTTTCCACGAGCCACAGGGATCCTGGGACTCCTATCCATTTTCAAGAGGAGTCAGGCATCGTCTCCTTTGGAAGCATTGATCTCTACGGACCTCTCGAGTTTTCAAAGGATGTGAGGCCTCCGTTCGCGTTGAGGCGGAGGACTAGGTCTTTCTCTGTGGTCTCCACAGGGTATTCAGACATCCCTTCATCTTGGGAGATGCAAGACGAGCCTGCATTCAATTCACTGCAGGGATATCCGGCCTTACTTCCAGTCAGAGCATCTCGGTGTCCATTCCACTTGAGGCCACAAACTCAGGGTCCCTCTCACATACCTGTAGCTGAGAGAAGCCTCCTCTTGAGGTGCTTGTGGAAAGTTGGTATTCCTCTTGAGTCGAAGCCAGGGACTAAGCTCTCATCTCGAGTTGATTTGGTTTCCACGGAGCCCTTTCGTGTTGCTCCAGTGACCTCAGGATCCCTCTAGACTTTAGACAGTGATCTTGGGTTTTCTCTGGAGACCATCAAGGAAATCAAGGCTCCTTTCACGTTTGATGTGGAACACGGAATTGCTCTGCACGCAGTGCAGGGGAATCGGGCCTCATCTCGCGGCGAGGGGGAAGTCTCATGGTTTTTCTCGAGTCGCGCCTGGAACCTGTGTTATATTCTCGAGTTATGACGGGCAGGGCCCTTCCAGACACGTGTTTGTTCAGCGACGTCAGGACTCCTGCCTAGGTGCGAGGGACACCTCGGGATTCTCCTCGAGTCTTGGCATGGCAATTGGGACGCGTCTCCACGTGAGGCCGGAGACCCAGGGTCCCTTTCCACGTGCCACAGGGATCCTGGGACTCCTATCCATTTTCAAGAGGAGTCAGGCATCGTCTCCTTTGGAAGCATTGATCTCCACGGACCTCTCGAGTTTTCAAAGGATGTGAGGCCTCCGGTCGCGTTGAGGCGGAGGACTAGTTCTTTCTCTGTGGTCTCCACAGGGGATTCAGACATCCCTTCATCTTGGGAGATGCAAGACGAGCCTGCATTCAATTCACTGCAGGGATATCCGGCCTTACTTCGAGTCAGAGCATCTCGGTGTCCATTCCACTTGAGGCCACAAACTCAGGGTCCCTCTCATATACCTGTTGCTGAGAGAAGCCTCCTCTTGAGGTGCTTGTGTAAAGTTGGTATTCCTCTTGAGTCGAAGCCAGGGACTAAGCTCTCATCTCGAGTTGATTTGGGGTTCACTGAGCCCTTTCGTGTTTCTACAGTGTCCTCACGATCCCTCTAGACTTTAGACGGTGATCTTGGGTTTTCTCTGGAGTGCCATCAAGGAAATCAAGGTTCCTTTCTTGTTTGATGTGGAACAAGGAATTGCTCTGCACGCAGTTCAGGGGAATCGGGCCTCATCTCGTGGCGAGGGGGAAGTCCTATGGTTTTTCTCGAGTTGCGGCCGGAACCTGGGGAATATTCTTGAGTTATGACGGGGAGGGCCCGTCCGGACGTGTGTTTGTTCAGCGACGTCAGGACTCCTGCCTAGGTGCGAGGGACACCTCGGGATTCTCCTCGAGTCTTGGCATGGCCATTGGGATGCGTCTCCCCGTAAGGCTGGATACCCAGGGTCCCTTCCCATGTGCCAAAGGGATCCTGGGACTCGTATCCATTTTAAGAGGAGTCAGGCATCGTCTCCTTTGGAAGCATTGATCTCCGCGGACCTATCGAGTTTTCAAAGGATGTGAGGCCTCCGGTCGCGTTGAGGCGGAGGACTAGGTCTTTCTCTGTGGTCTCCTCAGGGGATTCAGACATCCCTTCGTCTTGGGAGATGCAAGACGAGCCTGCATTCAATTCACTGCAGGGATATCCGGCCTTACTTCCAGTCAGAGCATCTCGGTGTCCATTCCACTTGAGGCCACAAACTCAGGGTCCCTCTCACATACCTGTTGCTGAGAGAAGCCTCCTCTTAAGGTGCTTGTGGAAAGTTGGTATTCCTCTTGAGTCGAAGCCAGGGACTAAGCTCTCATCTCGAGTTGATTTGGGTTCCACGGAGCACTTTGGTGTTGCTACAGTGACCTCAGGATCCCTCTAGACTTGAGACAGTGATCTTGGGTTTTCTCTGGAGTGCCATCAAGGAAATCAAGGCTCCTTTCACGTTTGACCTGGAACACGGAATTGCTCTGCACGCAGTGCAGGGGAATCGGGCCTCATCTCGCGGCGAGGGGGAAGTCTCATGGTTTTTCTCGAGTTGCGGCCGGAACCTGGAGTATATTCTCGAGTTACGACGGGGAGGGCCTTTCCATACACGTGTTTGTTCAGCGTCGTCAGGACTCCTGCCTAGGTGCGAGGGACACCTCGGGATTCTCCTCGAGTCTTGGCTTGACAATTGGGACGTGTCTCCACGTGAGGCGCGAAACCCAGGGTCCCTTTTCACGTGCCACAGGGATCCTGGGACTCCTATCCATTTTCAAGAGGAGTCAGGCATCGTCTCCTTTGGAAGCATTGATCTCCGCGGACCTCTCGAGTTTTCAAAGGATGTGAGGCCTCCGTTCGCATTGAGGCGGAGGACTAGGTCTTTCTCTGTGGTCTCCACAAGGTATTCAGACATCCCTTCGTCTTGGGAGATGCAAGACGACCCTGCATTCAATTCACTGCATGGATATCCAGCCTTACTTCGAGTCAGAGCATCTCGGTGTCCATTCCACTTGAGGCCACAAACTCAGGGTCCCTCTGACATACCTGTAGCTGAGAGAAGCCTCCTCTTGAGGTGCTTGTGGAAAGTTTGTATTCCTCTTGAGTCGAAGCCAGGGACTAAGCTCTCATCTCGAGTTGATTTGGGGTTCACTGAGCCCATTCGTGTTTCTACAGTGACCTCAGGATCCCTCTAGACTTTAGACGGTGATCTTGGGTTTTCTCTGGTGTGGCATCAAGGAAATCAAGGCTCCTTTCACGTTTGATGTGGAACACGGAATTGCTCTGCACGCAGTGCAGGGGAATCGGGCCTCATCTCGCGGCGAGGGGGAAGTCTCATGGTTTTTCTCTAGTTGCGGCCGGAACCTGGGGTATATTCTTGAGTTATGACGGGGAGGGCCCGTCCGGACATGTGTTTGTTCAGTGACGTCAGGACTCCTGCCTAGGTACGAGGGACACCTCGGGATTCTGCTCGAGTCTTGGCATGGCAATTGGGATGCATCTCCCCGTGAGGCTGGATACCCAGGGTCCCTTCCCATGTGCCAAAGGGATCCTGGGACTCGTATCCATTTTAAGAGGAGTCAAGCATCTTCTCCTTTGGAAGCATTGATCTCCGCGGACCTATCGAGTTTTCAAAGGATGTGAGGCCTCCGGTCGCGATGAGGCGGAGAACTAGGTCTTTCTCTGTGGTCTCCATAGGGGATTCAGACATCCCTTCGTCTTGGGAGATGCAAGACGAGCCTGCATTCAATTCACTGCAGGGATATACGGCCTTTCTTCGATTCAGAGCATCTCGGTGTCCATTCCACTTGAGGCCACAAACTCAGGGTCCCTCTCACATACCTGTAGCTGAGAGAAGCCTCCTCTTGAGGTGCTTGTGGAAAGTTGGTATTCCTCTTGAGTCGAAGCCAGGGAGTAAGCTGTAATCTCGAGTTGTGTTGGGGTCCACGGAGCCCTTTCGTGTTGCTCCAGTGACCTCAGGATCCCTCTAGACTTGAGACAGTGATCTTGGGTTTTCTCTGGAGTGCCATCAAGGAAATCAAGGCTCCTTTCACGTTTTACGTGGAACACGGAATTGCTCTGCATGCAGTGCAGGGGAATCGGGCCTCATCTCGCGGCGAGGGGTAAGTCTCATGGTTTTTCTCGAGTTGCGGCTGGAACCTGGGGTATATTCTCGAGTTACGACGGGGAGGGCCCTTCCATACACGTGTTTGTTCAGCGACGTCAGGACTCCTGCCTAGGTGCGAGGGACAGCTCGGGATTCTCCTCGAGTCTTGGCATGGCAATTGGGACGGGTCTCCACGTGAGGCGGGAGACCCAGGGTACCTTTCCACGTGCCACAGGAATCCTGGGACTCCTATCTACTTTCAAGAGGCGTCAGGCATCGTCTCCTTTGGAAGCATTGATCTCCGCGGACCTCTCGAGTTTTCAAAGTATGTGAGGCCTCCGGTCGCGTTGAGGCGGAGGACTAGGTCTTTCTCTGTGGTCCCCACAGTGGATTCAGACAACCCTTCTTCTTGGGAGATGCAAGACGAGCCTGCATTCAAATCACTGCACGCATATCCGGCCTTACTTCGAATCAGAGCATCTCGGTGTCCATTCCACTTGAGGCCACAAACTCAGGGTCCCTCTCACATACCTGTAGTTGAGAGAAGCCTCCTCTTGAGGTGCTTGTGGAAAGTTGGTATTCCTCTTGAGTCGAAGCCAGGGACTAAGCTCTCATCTCGAGTTCATTTGGGGTCCACAGAGCCCTTTCATATTGTTCCAGTGACCTCAGGATCCCTCTAGACTTGAGACAGTGATCTTGGGTTTTCTCTGGAGTGCCATCAACGAAATCAAGGCTCCTTTCACGTTTGATGTGGAACACGGATTTGCTCTGCACGCAGTGCAGGGGAATCGGGCCTCATCTCGTGGCGAGGGGGAATTCTCTTGGTTTTTCTCGAGTTGCGGCTGGAACCTTAGGTATATTCTAAAGTTACTACGGGAGGGCCCTTCCAGACACGTGTTTGTTCAGCGACGTCAGGACTCCTGCCTAGGTGCGAGGGACACCTCGGGATTCTCCTCGAGTCTTGGCATGGCAATTTGGATGCGTCTCCACGTGAAGCGGGAGACCCAGGATCCCCTTCCACTTGGACAGGGATCCTGTGACTCCTATCCATTTTCAAGAGGAGTCAGGCATCGTCTCCTTTGGAAGCATTGACCTCCGCGGACCTCTCGAGTTTTCAAAGGATGTGAGGCCTCCGGTCGCGATGAGGCGGAGAACTATGTCTTTCTCTGTGGTCTCAACAGGGGATTCAGACATCCCTTCATCTTGGGAGATTCAAGACGAGCTTGCATTCAATTCACTGCAAGGATATCCGGCCTTACTTCGAGTCAGAGCATCTCGGTGTCCATTCCACTTGAGGCTACAAACTCAGGGTACCTCTCACATACATGTAGCTGAGAGAAGCCTGATCTTGAGGTGCTTGTGGAAAGTTGGTATTCTTCTTGAGTCGAAGCCAGGGACTAAGCTCTCATCTCGAGTTGATTTGGGGTCCACGGAGCACTTTCCTGTTCCTCCAGTGACCTCAGGATCCCTCAAGACTTGAGACAGTGACTTTGGGTTTTCTCTGGAGTGCCATCAAGGAAATCAAGGCTCCTTTCACGTTTGATGTGGAACACGGAATTGCTCTGCACGCAGTGCAGGGGAATCGGGCCTCATCTCGTGGCGAGGGGGAAGTCTCATGGATTTTCTCGAGTTGCGGCCGGAACCTGGGGTATATTCTCGAGTTACGACGGGGAGGGCCCTTCCAGACACGTGTTTGTTCAGTGACGTCAGGACTCCTGCCTAGGTGCGAGGGACACCTCGGGATTCTCCTCGAGTCTTGGCATGGCAATTGGGACCCGTCTCCACGTGAGGCGGGAGACCCATTGTCCCTTTCGACATGCCACAGGGAACCTGGGACTCCTATCCATTTTCAAGAGGAGTCAGGCGTCGTCTCCTTTGGAAGCACTGATCTCCGCGGACCTCTCGAGTTTTCAAAGGATGTGAGGCCTCCGGTCGCGATGAGGCGGAGGACTAGGTCTTTCTCTGTGGTCTCCACAGGGGATTCAGACATCCATTCGTCTTGGGAGATACAAGACGAGCCTGCATTCAATTCACTGCAGGGATATCTGGCCTTACTTCGAGTCAGAGCATCTCGGTGTCCATTCCACTTGAGGCCACAAACACAGGGTCCCTCTCACATACCTGTAGCTGAGAGAAGCCTCCTCTTGAGGTGCTTGTGGAAAGTTGGTATTCCTCTTGAGTCGAAGCCAGGGACTAAGCTCTCATCTCGTGTTGATTTGCGGTCCACGGAGCCCTTTCGTGTTGGTACAGTGACCTCAGGATCCCTCTAGACTTGAGACAGTGATCTTGGGTTTTCTCTGGAGTGCCATCAAGGAAATCAAGGCTCCTTTCAATTTTGATGTGGAATACGGAATTGCTCTGCACGCAGGGCAGGGGAATCGGGCCCCGTCTCGCGGTGAGGGGGAAGTCTCATGGTTTTTCTCGAGTTGAGGCCGGAACCTGGGGTATATTCTCGAGTTACGACGGGGAGGGCCCTTCCAGACACGTGTTTGTTCAGCGACGTCAGGACTCCTGCCTAGGTGCGAGGGACACCTCGGGATTCTCCTCGAGTCTTGGCATGGCAATTGGGATGCGTCTCCACGTGAGGCGGGAGACCCAGGGTCCCTTTCCACGTGCCACAGTGATCCTGGGACTCCTATCCATTTTCAAGAGGAGTCAGGCATCGTCTCCTTCGGAAGCATTGATCTCCGCGGACCTCTCGAGTTTTCAAAGGATATGAGGCCTCCGGTTGCATTGAGGCGGTGGACTAGGTCTTTTTCTGTGGTCTCCACTGGGGATTCAGACAACCCTTCGTCTTGGCAGATGCACGACGAGCCTGCATTCAATTCACTGCATATGAAGAGCTTCAAAAGCTGTCATAAATATGAGGAGCATGAAACGGTCTGAAAAATAGGAGGAGCATTAAGCGGTGTTGAAAACCATGAAGATCATGAAAAGGTGTGAAATAATGAAGAGCTTAAAAAGGTGTGAAAAATATGAAGAGCTTCAAAATGTGTGAAAATATGAAGAGCTTCAAAAGTTGTCAAAAATATGAGGAGCATGAAACTTTCTGAAAAATAGGATGATAGTGAAGTGGTGTTGAAAAATATGAAGAGCCTAAAAGGTGTGAAAAATATGAAGACCTGAAAAGGTGTCAAAAATATGAGGAGCATGAAACGTTCTGAAAATTAGGAGGAGCATGAAGCGGTGTTGAAAAACATGAAGAGCCTGAAAAGGTGTGATAAATATGAAGACCTCCAAAAGGTGTTTAAAATATGAAGAGCTTCAAAAAGTGTGAAAAATATGAGGAGCATGAAACGGTCTGAAAAATAGGAGGAGCATGAAGTTGTGTTGAAAACATGATGAGACTGAAAAAGTGTGAAAAATATGAAGAGCTTCAAAAAGTGTCAAAAATATGAGGAGCATGAAACAGTCTGAAAAACAGGAGGAGCATGAAGTAGTGTACAAAACCATGAAGAGCCTCAAAAGGTGTGAAATATATGAAGAGCTTCAAAATGTGTCAAAATTATGAGGTGCATGAAACAATCTGAAAAATAGAAGGAGCATGAAACGGTGTTGAAAAACATGAAGAGCCTGAAAATGTGTGAAAAATATGAAGAGCTTCAAAAGTGTAAAAAATATGAGGAGCATTAAACTGTCTGATAAATAGGAGGAGGATGAAACGGTATTGAAATACATGAACAGCATGAAAAGGTGTGACAAATATGAAGAGCTTCAAAAGGTGTCAAAAAAAGGAGTAGCATTAAACGGTGTTCAAAAACATGAATAGCCTGAAACGGTGTGAAAAATATGAAGAGATTCAAAAGGTGTCAAAATATGAGGAGCATGACACGGTCTGAAAAATAGGAGGAGCATGAAGCGGTGTTCAAAAACTTGAAGAGACTGAAAATGTGTGAAAAATATGAAGAGCTTCAAAAGGTGTGAAATACATGAGGAGCATGAAACGGTCTGAAAAATTGGAGGAGCAAGAAGCGGTGTTGAAAAACATGAAGAGCCTGAAAACGTGTGAAAATATGAAGAGCTTCAAAAAGGGTGAAAATTAGGAAGAGCTTCAAAAGGGGTCAAAAATGAGATGAGCATTAAACGGTCTGAAAAATAGGAGGAGCATGAAGCAGTGTTGCAAAACATAAAGAGCCTGAAAAGTTTTGTAAAATATGAAGAGCTTCAAAAGGTGTGAAAAATATGAGGAGCATGACACGGTCTGAAAAATAGGAGGAACATGAAGCGGTGTTGAAAAACATGAAGAGCCTGAAAAGGTGTGAAAAATATGAAGAGCTTAAAAAATATGAAAAATATGAGGAGCTTCAAAAGGTGTGAAAAATATGAGGAGCATGAAACGATCTGAAAAATAGGAGGAGCATGAAACAGTTTTCAAAACATGAAGAGCCTGAAAATGTGTGAAATATATGAAGAGATTCAAAAAGTGTGAAAAATATGAAGAGCTTCAAAAGGTGTCAAAAATGAGATGAGCATGAAACGGTCTGAAAAAGAGGAGGAGCATGAAGCGTTGTAGAAAAAAATGAAGAGTCTGAAAAGTTGTTAAATATATGAAGAGCTTCAAAAGTTGTCAAAAATATGAGGAGCATGATACGGTCTGAAAAAGAGGAGGAACATGAAGCGGTGTTGAAAAACATGAAGAGCCTGAAAAAGTGTGAAAAATATGAAGAGCTTCAAAAGGTGTCAAAAATATGAGGAGCATGATACGGTCTGAAAAAGAGGAGGAACATGAAGCGGTGTTGAAAAACATGAAGAGCCTGAAAACGTGTGAAAAATATGAAGAGCTTCAAAACGTGTCAAAAATGAGATGAGCATGAAAGGGTCTGAAAAATAGGAAGAGCATGGAACGGTGTTCAAAAACATGAAGAGCCAGCACAATGTGAAAAATATGAAGAGCTTCAAAAGCTGTCAAATAGATGAGGAGCATCAAACGGTCTAAAAAATAGGAGGAGCATGAAGTTTTGTTGAAAAACATGAAGAGCCTGAAAATGTGTAAAAAATATGAAGAGCTTCAAAAGGTGTCAAAAATATGAGGAGCATGAAACGGTCTGAAAAATGGGAGGAGCATGAAGTGGTGTTGAAAACAATGAAGAGCCTGAAACGCTGTGAAAAATGTGAAGAGCTTCAAAATGTGTGAAATACATGAGGAGCATGAAACTGTCTGAAAAATAGGAGGAGCATGAAGCGGTGTTGAAAAAGATGAAGAGCCTGAAAAGGTGTGAAAAATATGAAGAGCTTCAAAAGGTGTGAAAAATATGAGGAGCTTCAAAAAGTGTCAAAAATATGAGGAACCTGAAACGGTTTGAAAAATAAGAGGAGCATGAAATGGTGTTGAAAAACATGAAGAGCCTGAAAACGTGTGAAAAATATGAAGAGCTTCAAAAGGTGTCAAAAATATGAAGAGCTTCAAAAGTTGTCAAAGACTAGTGGAGCAAAAAACGGTATGAAAAATAGGAGGAGCATGAAGCGGTGTTCAAAATTATGAAGAGACTGCACAATGTGAAAATATGAAGAGCTTCAAAAGCTGTCAAATATAGAGGAGCATGAATCGGTCTAAAAAATAGGAGGAGCATGAAGCGGTGTTCAAAAACATGCAGAGCCTGAAAAGATGTGAAAAATATGAAGAGCTTCAAAAGGTGCGAAAAATAGGAGGAGCATGAAACGGTCTGAAAAATAGGAGTATAAAGCGATGTTCAATAACAAGAAGAGCCTGAAAAAGTGTGAAAAATATGAACAGCTTCAAAAAGTGTGAAAAATAGGAGGAAAGGAAGCATTGTTCAAAAACATGAAGAGCCTGAAAAGGTGTGAAAAATATGAAGAGCCTCAAAAGGTGTCAAAAAAGAGATGAGCATGAAACGGTCTGAAAAATAGGAGGAGTATGAAGCGATGTTCAAAAACATGAAGAGCCTGAAAAGGTGTTAAAAATATGAAGAGCTTCCAAAGGTGTGAAAAATAGGAGGAGCATGAAGCATTGTTCATAAACATGAAGAGCCTGAAAAGGTGTGAAAAATATGAAGAGCCTCAAAAGGTGTCAAAAATATGAGGAGTATGAAACGCTCTGAAATATAGGAGGAGCATGAAGTGGTGTTGAAAAACATGAAGAGCCCGAAAAGGTGTGAAATATATGAAGAGCTTCCAAAGGTGTGAAAAACATGAGATGCAAGAACGGTCTGAAAAATAGGAGGAGGATGAAGCTGTGTTCAAAAACATGAGAGCCTGAAAATGTGTGAAAAATATGAAGAGCTTCAAAAGGTGTGGAATATATGAGGTGCATGAAAAGATCTGAAAAATAGGAGGAGCATGAAGCGGTGTTCAAAAACATGAAGAGCCTGAAAAGATGTGAAAATTATGAAGAGATTCAAAAGGTGTCAAATATATGAGGAGCATGAAACGGTCTTCTAAATAGCAGCAGCATGAAGCGGTGTTGAAAAACATGAAGAGCCTGAAAAGGTGTGAAAAATATGAAGAGCTTGAAAAGGTGTCAAAAATATGAGGAGCATGAAACAGTCTGAAAAATAGGAGGAGCATGAAGCGATGTTGAAAAACACGAAGAGCGTGAAAACGTGTGATAAATATGAAGAGCTTCAAAAGGTGTGAAAAATAGGAGGAGCATCAAGCATTGTTCAAAAACATGAAGACCCTGAAAATGTGTGAAAAATATGAAGAGCTTCAAAATGTGTCAAAAGTATGAGGAGCATGAAACGGTCTGAAAAATAGGAGGAGCATGTAGTGGTGTTCAAAAACATGAAGAGCCTTAAAATGTGTGAAAAATATGAAGAGCTTAAAAAGGCGTCAAAAATATGAGGAGCATGAAACCATCTGAAAAATAGCAGGAACATGACACGGTGTTGAAAAACATGAAGAGCCTTAAAATGTGTGAAAAATATGAAGAGCTTTAAAGGTGTGAAAAATATGAGGAGCATGAAACCGTCTGAAAAATAGGAGGAGCATGACACGGAGTTGAAAAACATGAAGATCATGAAAAGGTGTGAAAAATATGAAGAGAGTCAAAAGCTGTCAAAAATATGAGGAGCCTGAAATGGTCTGAGAAATAGGAGGAGCATGAAGTGATGTTGAAAAAGATGAAGAGCATGAAAAGGTGTGAAAAATATGAAGAGCTTCAAAAGGTGTCAAAAATATGAGGATCATGAAATGATCTGAAAAATATGAGGAACATGAAACGGTCTGAAGAATAGGAGGAGCATGAAACAGTGTTCAAAAACATGAAGAGCCTGAAAAGGTGTGAAAAATATAAAGAGCTTCAAAATGTGACAAAAATATGAGGAGCCTGAAACGGTCTGAAAAAGAGGAGGAGCATGAATCAGTGTTCAAAAACATGAAGAGCTTGAAAAGGTGTGAAATATATGAAGAGCTTCAAAACGTGTCAAATATGAGGATAATGAAACGGTCTGAAAAATAGGAGGAGCATGCAGTGGTGTTCAAAAACATGAAGGGCCTGAAAAGGTGTGAAAAAAATGAAGATATTCAAATCTGTCAAAAATATGAGGAGCCTGAAAAAGTCTGAAAAATAGGAGGAGCATGAGGCGGTGTTCAAAAACTTGAAGAGCCTGAAAAGTTGTGAAAATATGAAGAGCTTCAAAAGGTGTCAAAAATATGAGGAGCATGAAACGACCTGAAAAATAGGAGGAGCATGAAAAAGTCTGAAAAATAGGAGGAGCATGAATCGTTGTTGAAAACATGAAGAGCATGAAAAGGTGTGAAAAATATGAAGAGCTTTAAAAGGTATCAAAAATAGGAGGAGAATGAAACTCTCTGAAAAAAAGAAGGAGCATGAAGCAGTGTTGAAAACGATGAAGAGTCTGAAAAGGTGTGAAAAATATGAAGAGCTTCAAATGGTCTCAAAAATATGAGGAGCATGAAACGGTCTGAAATATAGGAGGAGCATGAAGCCGTGTTCAAAAACATGAAGAGCCTGAAAAGGTGTGAAAAATATGAAGAGCTTCAAAAGATGTTAAAATATGAGGAGCATGAAACGGCCCGAAAAATAGGAGGAGCATGAAAAGGTCTGAAAAATCGGAAGAGCATGAATCGGTGTTGAAAATATGAAGAGCATGAAGAGGTGTGAAAAATATGAAGAGCTTCAAAATTTGTCAAAAATATGAGGAGCAAGAAATCGTCTGAAAAATAAGAGAAGCATGAAGCGGTGTTGAAAAACCTGAAGAGCCTGAAAAGGGGTGAAATATATGAAGAGATTCAAAAGGTGTCAAAAACAGGAGAAGCATGAAACGGTCTGACAAATAGGAGGAGCATGAAACGGTGTTGAAAAACATGAAGAGCCTGAAAAGGTGTGATATATATGAAGAGCTTCAAAAGTTGTCAAAAATAGGAGGAGCCTGAAACGGTCTGAAAAATAGGAGCAGCATGAAGCGGTGTTGAAAAACATGAAGAGCCTGAAAAGGTGTGAAAAATGTGAAGAGCTTCAAAATGTATCAAAAATATGAGGAGCATGAAACGTTCTGAAAATTAGGAGGAGCATGAAGCGGTGTTGAAAAACATGTAGTGCCTGAAAAGTTGTGAAATATATGAAGAGCTTCAAAACGTGTCAAATATGAGAGGCATGAAACGTTCTGAAAAATAGGAAGAGCATGCAGTGGTGTTCAAAAACATGAAGAGCCTGAAAAGGTGAGAAAAATATGAAGAGCTTTAAAGGTGTGAAAATTATGAGGAGCATGAAACCGTCTGAAAAAAAGGAGGAGCATGACACGGTGTTGAAAAACATGAAGAGCCTTAAAATGTGAGAAAAATATGAAGAGCTTTAAAGGTGTGAAAAATATGAGGAGCATGAAACCGTGTGAAAAATAGGAGGAGCATGACACGGTGTTGAAAAACATGAAGAGCCTTAAAATGTGAGAAAAATATGAAGAGCTTTAAAGGTGTGAAAAATACGAAGAGCATGAAAAGGTGTGAAATATGAAGAGATTCAAAAGCTGTCAAAAATATGAGGAGCCTGAAACGTTCTGAAAAATAGGAGAAGCATGAAGTGGTGTTGAAAAAGATGAAGAGCCTGAAAAGATGTGAAAAATATGAAGAGCTTCAAAAGGAGTCAAAAATATGAGGAGCATGAAAAGTTCTGAAAAATAGGAGGAGCATAAAGCGGTATTCAAAAACATGAAGAGCCTGAAAAGATGTGAAAAATATGAAAAGCTCAAAAGGTGTCAAAAATATGAGGAGCATGAAACGGCCTGAAAAAAAGGAGGAGCATGAAATGGTCTGTAAAATAGGAGGAGCATGAATCGTTGTTGAAAACATGAAGAGCATGAAAAGGTGTGGAAAATATGAAGAGCTTTAAAAGGTGTCAAAAATAGGAGGAGAATGAAACTGTCTGAAAAAAAGGAGGAGCATGAAGCAGTGTTGAAAACGATGAAGAGTCTGAAAAGGTGTGAAAAATATGAAGAGCTACAAAAGGTCTCAAATATATGAGGAGCATGATACGGTCTGAAATATAGGAGGAGCATGAAGCCGTGTTCAAAAACATGAAGAGCCTGAAAAGGTGTGAAAAATATGAAGAGCTTCAAAAGATGTCAAAATATGAGGAGCATGAAACAGCCTGAAAAAATAGGAGGAGCATGCAGTGGTGTTCAAAAACATGAAGAGCCTGAAAAGGTGTGAAAAAAATGAAGATATTCAAAAGGTGTCAAAAATATGAGGAGCATGAAACGGTCTGAAAAATAGGAGGAGCATGAAGCGGTGTTCAAAAACTTGAAGAGTCTGAAAAGGTGTGAAATATATGAAGATATTCAAAAGGTGTCAAAAATATGAGGAGCATGAAACGGTCTGAAAAATAGGAGGAGCATGAAGCGGTGTTCAAAAACATGAAGAGCCAGAAAAGGTGTGAAAAATTTGAAGAGCTTTAAAAGGTGTGAAATACATGAGGAGGATGAAACGGTCTGAAAAAAAGGAGGAGCATGAAGCGGTGTTCAAAAACTTGAAGAGTCTGAAAAGGTGTGAAATATATGAAGAGCTTCAAAAGGTGTCAAAAATATGAGGAGCATGAAACGGTCAAAAAATATGAAGAGTTTCAAAAGTTGTCAAAAATATGAGGTGCATGAAATGGTGTTTAAAATCCTGAAGAGCCTGAAACGGTGTTAAAAATATGAAGAGATTCAAAAGGTGTCAAAAATATGAGGAGCATGAAACGGTCTGAAAAATAGGAGGAGCATGAAGTGGTGTTCAAAAACATGAAGAGCCTTAAAAGTTTTGAAACATATGAAGAGCTTTAAAGGTGTGAAAATTATGAGGAGCATGAAAACGTCTGAAAAATAGGAGGAGCATGACACGGTGTTGAAAAACATGAAGAGCCTTAAAATGTGTGAAAAATATGAAGTGCTTTAAAGGTGTGAAAAATATGAGGAGCATGAAACTGTCTGAAAAATACGAGGAGCATGAAGTGGTGTTGAAAAAGATGAAGAGACTGAAAAAGTGTGAAAAATATGAAGACGTTCAATAGGAATCAAAAATATGAGGAGCATGAAAAGGTCTGAAATATAGGAGGAGCATGAAGCGGTGTTGAAAAACATGAAGAGCCTGAAAAGGTGTGAAAAATATGAAGAGCTTCAAAAGGTATGAAATACATGAGGAGCATGAAACGGTCTGAAAAAAAGTAGGAGTATGAAGCGGTGTTCAAAAACTTGAAGAGTCTGAAAAGATGTGAAATATATGAAGAGCTTCAAAAGGTGTTAAAAATATGAGGAGCATGAAACGGTCTGAAATATAGGAGGAGCATGAAACGGTTTTCAAAACATGAAGAGCCTGAAAATGTGTGAAATATATGAAGAGATTCAAAAAGTGTGAAAAATATGAAGAGCTTCAAAAGGTGTGAAATACATGAGGAGCATGAAACGGTCTGAAAAATAGGTGGAGCATGAAGTGGTGTTGAAAACATGAAGAGCCTGAAAAGGTGTGAAATATATGAAGAGCTTCCAAAGGTGTGAAAAACATGAGATGCAAGAACGGTCTGAAAATTGGAGGAGGATGAAGCTGTGTTCAAAAACATGAGAGCCTGAAATTGTGTGAAAAATATGAAGAGCTTCAAAAGGTGTGAAATATATGAGGTGAATGAAAAGATCTGAAAAATAGGAGGAGCATGAAGCGGTGTTCAAAAACATGAAGAGCCTGAAAAGTTGTGAAAAATTTGAAGAGCTTCAAAAGGTGTGAAATACATGAGGAGCATGAAACGGTCTGAAAAAAAGTAGGAGTATGAAGCGGTGTTCAAAAACATGAAGAGTCTGAAAAGATGTGAAATATATGAAGAGCTTCAAAAGGTGTCAAAAATATGAGGAGCATGAAACGGTCTGAAATATAGGAGGAGCAAGAAGCGGTGTTCAAAAACATGAAGAGCCTGAAAAGGTGTGAAATATATGAAGAGCTTCAAATGGTGTCAAAAATATGAGGAGCTTGAAACGGTCTGAAAAATAGGAGGAGCATGAAACGGTGTTCAAAAACATGAAGAGCCTGAAAAGGTGTGAAAAATATGAAGAGCTTCAAAAGTTGTGTAACATATGAGGAACATGAAACGGTCTAAAAAATAGGAGGAGGTGACGCGGTGTTGAAAAACGTGAAGAGCCTGTAAAGGAGTGAAATAAATGAAGAGCTTCAAAAGGTGTGAAAAATATGAAGAGCTTCAACAGGTGTCAAAAATGAGATGAGCATGAAATGGTCTGAAAAACAGGAGGAGCATGAAGTGGTGTTGATAAACATGAAGAGACTGAAAAGTTGTGAAATATATGAAGAGCTTCAAAAGGTGTCAAAAATATGAGGAGCATGACACGGTCTGAAAAATAGGAGGAACATGAAGCGGTGTTGAAAAACATGAAGAGCCTGAAAAGGTGTGAAAAATATAAAGAGCTTAAAAAATATGAAAAATATGACGAGCTTCAAAAGGTGTGAAAAATAGGAGGAGCATGAAACGGTTTTCAAAACATGAAGAGCCTGAAAATGTGTGAAATATATGAAGAGCTTCAAAACAAGTCAAATATGAGGAGCATGAAACGTTCTGAAAAATAGGAAGAGCATGCAGTGGTGTTCAAAAACATGAAGAGCCTGAAAAGGTGTGAAATATATGAAGAGCTTGAAACGGTGTCAAAAATATGAGGAGCATGAAACGGTGTGAAAAATAGGAGAAGCATGAAGTGATGTTGAGAAACATGAAGAGCCTGAAAAGGTGTGAAAAAAATGAAGAACTACAAAAGGTGTCAAATATATGAGGAGCATGAAACGATCTGAAAATAAGGAGGAGCATGAAACGGTGTTGAAATATATGAAGAGCCTGAAAAGATGTCAAAATTATGAAGAGCTTCAAAATGTGTCAAAAAAGGAGGATAATGAAACACTGTTCAAATACATGAAGAGCCTGAAAAGGTGTGAAAAATATGAAGAGCTTCAAAATTTGTCCAAAAAAAGGAGGAGCATGAAGCGGTGTTTAAAAACATGAAGTGCCTGAAAAGGTGTGAAATATATGAAGAGCTTCAAAAGGTGTCAAAAAAATGAGGAGCATGAAAAGGTCTGAAATATAAGAGGATCATGAAGCGGTGTTCAAAAACATGAAGAGCCTGAAAAGGTGTGAAATATATGAAGAGCTTCAAAATGTGTTAAAAATAAGAGGAGCGTGAAACGCTCTGAATAATTGGAGGAGCATGAAGCTGTGTTCAAAAACTTGAAGTGCCTGAAAAGGTGTGAAATATATGAAGAGCTTCAAAATGTGTTAAAAATATGAGGAGCGTGAAACGCTCTGACAAATTGGAGGAGCATGAAGCTGTGTTCAAAAACATGAAGAGCCTGAAAAGGTGTGAAATATACGAAGAGCTTCAAAATGTGTGAAAAATATGAAGAGCTTCAAAAGGTGTGAAAAATATGAAGAGCTTCAAAAGGTGTCAAAAATTAGATGAGCAAGAAAAGGTCTGAAAAATAGGAGGAGCATGAAGTGGTGTTGAAAAAATGAAGAGCCTGAAAAGGTGTGAAATATATGAAGAGCTTCAAAAGGTGTGAAAAATATGAAGAGCTTCAAAAGGTGTCAAAAATATGAGGAGCATGAAACGGTCTGAAAAATAGGAGGAGCATGAAAGGTGTTCAAAAACATGAAGAGCCTGAAAAGGTGTGAAAAATATGAAGAGCTTCGAAAACGTGAAAATATGAAGAGCTTCAAAAGGTGTCAATAATATGAGGAGCATGAAACGGTCTGAAAAATAGGAGGAGCATGAAGCGGTGGTGAAAAACATGAAGAGTCTGAAAACGTGTGAAAAATATGAAGAGTTTCAAAAATGTGAAAAATTTGAAGAGCTTCAAAAGGTGTGAAAAATATGAGGAACATGAAACGGTCTGAAATATAGCAGAGGCATGAAGCGGTGTTGAAAAACATGAAGAGTCTGAAAAGGTGTGAAAAATATGAAGAGTTTCAAAAATGTGAAAAATATGAAGAGCTTCAAAAATGTGAAAATATGAAGAGCTTCAAAAGGTGTCAATAGTATGAGGAGCATGAAACGGTCTGAAAAATAGGAGGAGCATGAAGCAGTGTTGGAATACATGAAGAGTCTGAAAAGGTGTGAAAAAAATGAAGAGCTTCAAAAGGTGTCAAAAATATGAGGAGCATGAAACAGTCTGAAAAATAGGAGGAGCATGAAACGGTTTGAAAAATAGGAGGAGCATGAAGCGGTGTTGGAATACATGAAGAGTCTGAAAAGGTGTGAAAAAAATGAAGAGCTTCAAAAAGTGTCAAAAATATGAGGAGCAGGATACGATCTGAATAAATTCAGGAGCATGAAGCGGTGTGGAAAAACATGAAGAGCCTGAAAAGGTGTGAAATATATGAAGAGCTTTAAAATGTGTCAAAATTATGAGGAGAATGAAACGGTCTGAAAAATAGGAGGAGCATGAAGTGGTGTTGAAAAAAATGAAGAGCCTGAAAAGGTGTAAAATGTATGAAGAGCTTCAAAATGTGTCAAAAATATGAGGAGCATGAAACGTTCTGAAAAAAGGAGGAGCATGAAGCGGTGTTGAAAAACATGAAGAGCCTGAAAAGGTGTGAAAAATATGAAGAGCTTCAAAAGGTGTCAAAAATATGAGGAGCATGAAACGGTCTGAAAAATAGGAGGAGCATGAAGCGATGTTGAAAAACATGAAGAGACTGAAAACGTGTGAAAAATATGAAGACCTTCAAAATGTGTCAAAAATATGAGGAGCTTGAAACGGTCTGAACAATAGGAGGATTATGAAACGGTGTTACAGAACATGAAGTGCCAGAAAAGTGTGAAAATATGAAAAGCCTCAAAACGTGTCAAAAATATGAGGAGCATGAAACAGTCTGAAAACCAGGATGAGCATGAAACGGTTTTGAAAAAGATGAAGAGCATGAAAAGGTGTGAAAAATATTAAGAGCTTCAAAAGGTGTCAAAAATATGAAGAGCATGAAACGGTCTGAAAAATAGGAGGAGAATGAAGCCGTAGTCAAAAACAGGAAGAGCCTGAAAAGGTGTGAAAAATATGAAGAGCTTCAAAAGGTGTCAAAAATATGAGGAGCATGAAACGGCCTGAAAAATAGGAGGTCCATGAAGCGGACGTCAAAAACATGAAGAGCCTGAAAAGGTGTGAAAAACATGAAGAGTTTCAAAATGTGTCAAAAATATGAGGAGCATGTAAAGGTCTGAAAAATAGCGGAGCATGAAGCGGTGTTCAAAACTATGCAGAGACTGAAAAGGTATGAAAAATATGAAGAGCTTCAAAAGGTGTGAAAAATACAGGGAGCTTCAAAAGGTGTGAAAAATATGAAGAGCTTCAAAACGTTTCAAAAATTAGATGAGCATGAAACGGTCTGAAAAATAGGAGAAGCATGAAGCGGTGTTGAAAAACATGAAGAGCCTGAAAAGTTGTGAAAAATATGAAGCTTCAAAAGTTCTGAAAAATATGATGAGCATGAACGGTCTGAAAAATAGGAGGAGCATGAAGTGGTTGTGAAAAACATGAAGAGCCTGAAAAGGTGTGCAAAATATGAAGAGCTTCAAAAGGTGTGAAATACATGAGGAGCATGAAACTCTCTGAAATATAGGAGGAGCATGAAGTGGTGTGGAAAAACATGAAGAGCCTGAAAAGGTGTGAAAAATATGAAGAACTTCAAAAGGTGTGAAATACATGAGGAGCATGAAACGGTCTGAAAAATAGGAGAAGCATGAAGTGGTGTGGAAAAACATGAAGAGTCTGAAAAGGTGTGAAAAATATGAAGAGCTTCAAATGTGTGAAAAATATGAGGAGGATGATACGGTCTGAAAAATACGAGGAGCATGAAGCGGTGTTCAAAAACATGAAGAGCCTGAAAAAGTGTGAAAAATATGAAGAGCTTCAAAAGGTGTCAAAAAAGAGATGAGCATGAAAGGGTCTGAAAAATAGGAGGAGCATGAAGCGGTGTTGAAAAACAGGAAGAGCCTGAAAAGGTGTGAGAAATATGAAGAGCTTCAAAAGGTGTCAAAAATATGAGGAGCATGAAACGGTCTGCAAAAAAGGAGGAGCATGAAGTGTTCTTGAAAAACATGAAGAGGCTGAAAAGGTGTGAAAAATATGAAAAGCCAAAATAGGTGTCAAAAATATGAGGAGCATGAAACGGTCTGAAAAATAGGAGGAGCATGAAGCGGTGTTGAAAAACATGAAGAGCCTGAAAAGGTGTGAAAAATATGAAGAGCTTCAAAACGTGTCAAAAATATGAGGAGCATGAAACGGTCTGAAAAATACGAGGAGCAATAAGCAGTGTTCAAAAACATGAAGGGCCTGAAATGGTGTGAAAAATAAGAAGAGCTTCAAAAGGAGTAAAAAATATGAGGAGCATGTAATGGTCTGAAAAATAAAAGGAGCATGAAGCGGTGTTCAAAAACATGAAGAGCCTGAAAAGGTGTGAAAAATATGAAGGGCTTCAAATGGTGTCAAAAATATGAAGAGCATGAAACGGTCTGAAAAAAAGGAGGATTGTGAAACGGTGTTCAAAAACATGAAGTGCCTGAAAAGGTGTGAAAAATAGGAAAAGCCTCAAACCGTGTCAAAAATATGAGGAGCATGAAACGGTCTGAAAAATTGCAGGATCATGAAGCGGTGTTGAAAAACATGAAGAGTCTGTAACGTGTGAAAATATGAAGAGCTTCAAATATATTAAAAATATGAAGAGCTTCAAAAGTTGTGAAAAATATGAAGAGATTCAAAAGGTGTCAAAATGAGATGAGCATGAGACGCTCTGAAAAATAGGAGCAGCATGAAGTGGTGTTGAAAAAAATGAAAAGCCTGAAAAGGTGTGAAACATATGAAGAGCTTCTAAAGGTGTCAAAAATATGAGGAGAATGAAACGGTCTGTAAAATAGGAGGAGCATGAAATAGTGTTCAAAAACATGAAGAGCCTGTAAAGGTGTGACAAATATGAAGAGCTTCAAAAGGTGTGAAATACCTGAGGAGGATTAAACGGTCTGAAAAACAGGAGGAGCATGAAGTGGTGTTCAAAAACATGAAGATACTGGAAAGGTGTGAAAAATATGAAGAGCTTCAATAGATGTCAAAAATATGAGGAGCATGAAACGGTCTGAAAAATAGGAGGAGCAAGTAGCCATGTTCAAAAACATGAAGAGCCTGAAAAGGTGTGAAAAATATGAAGAGCTTCAAAAGGTGTCAAAAATATGAGGAGCATGAAACGGTCGGAAAAATAGCAGGAGCATGAAGCGGTGTTCAAAAACATGAAGAGCCTGAAATTGTGTGAAAAATATAAAGAGCTTCAAAAGATGTGAAAAATATGAAGAGCTTCAAAAGGTGTCAAAAATGAGATGAGCATGAAACGGTCTGAAAAATAGGAGGAGCATGAAGCGGTGTTGAAAAACATGAAGAACCTGAAAAGGTGTGAGAAATATCAAGAGCTTCAAAAGGTGTCAAATATATGAGAAGCATGAAACGTTCTGAAAAAGAGGAGGAGCATGAAGCGGTGTTGAAAAACATGAAGAGCCTGAAAAGCTGTGTAAAATATGAAGAGGTTCTAAAGGTGTCAAAAATATGAGGAGCATGAAACGGTCTTAAAAATAGGCGGATTATGAAACGGTGTTCAAAACCATGAAGAGCCTGAAAAGGTGTGAAAAATATGAAAAGCTTCAAAACCTGTCAAAAATATGAGGAGCATGAAACGGTCTGAAAAATAGCAGGGGCATGAAGCGGTGTTGAAATACATGAAGAGTCTGAAAACGTGTGAAAATATGAAGAGCTTCAAAAATATGAAAAATATGAAGAGCTTCAAAAGGTGTCAAAAATGAGATGAGCATGAAACGGTCCGAAAAATACGAGGAGCATGAAGCGGTGTTGAAAATCATGAAGAGCCTGAAAAGCCGTAAAAAATATGAAGAGCTTCAAAGATGTGAAAAATATGAAGAGCTTCAAAAGGTGTCAAAAATATGAGGAGCATGAAACTGTGTGAATAATACAAGCAGCATGAAACGGTGTTGAAAAAAAATGAAGAGCCTGAAAAGGTGTGAAAAATATGAAGAGCTTCAAAATGTGTCAAAAATATGAAGAGCATGAAACGGTCTGAAAAATAGCAGGAGCATGAAGCGGTGTTGAAAAACATGAAGAGTCTGAAAACGTGAGAAAAACATGAAGAGCCTAAAAAGGTGTGAAAAATATGAAGAGTTTCTAAAGGTGTCATTAATATGAGGAGCATGAAACTGTCTGAATAATAGAAGCATGAAACGGTGTTCAAAAACATGAAGAGCCTGAAAACGTGTGAAAAACATGAAGAGCCTGAAAAGCTGTGAAAAATATGAAGAGCTTCAAAATGTTTCAAAAATATGAAGAGCATGAAACGGTCTGTAAAACAGGAGGATCATGAAGCGGTGTTCAAAAACATGAAGAGCCTGAAAAGGTGTGAAAAATATGAAGAGCTTCAAAAGGTGTGAAATACATGAGGAGCATGAAACGGGCTGAAAAATAAGAGAAGCATGAAGTGCTGTGGAAAAACGTGAGGAGCCTGGAAAGGTGTGAAAAATATGAAGAGCTTCAAAAGTTGTGAAATACATGAGGAACATGAAACGGACTGAAAAATAGGAGGATCATGAAGCGGTGTTCAAAAACATGAAGAGCCTGAAAAGTTGTGAAAAATATGAAAAGCTTCAAAAGTTCTCAAATATGAGAAGAGCATGAAACGGTCTGAAAGATAGGAGGAGCCTGAAACGGTGTTGAAAGACATGAAGAGCCTGAAAAGGTGTGAGAAATATGAAGAGCTTCAAAATGTGTGAAAAATATGAAGAGCTTCAAAGGTGTCAAAAATGAGATGAGCATGAAACGGTCTGAAAAATAGGAGGAGCATGAAGTGGTTTTGAAAAACATGAAGAGCCTGAAAAGGTGTGAAAAATATGAATAGCTTCAAAATGTGTGAAATACATGAGGAGCAGGAAACGGGCTGAAATATAGGAGAAGCATGAAGTGGTGTGAAAAAAGATGAAGAGCCTGAAAAGGTGTGAAAAATATGAAGAGCTTCAAAAGGTGTGAAATACATGAGGAGCATGAAACTCTCTGAAAAATAGGGGGAGCATGAAGTGGTGTTCAAAAACATGAAAAGCCTGAAAAGGTGTGAAAAATATGAAGAGCTTCAAAAGATGTGAAAAATATGAGGAGCATGAAACGGTCTGAAAAATAGGAGGAGCATGAAGCGGTGTTCAAAAACATGAAGAGCCTGAAAATGTGTAAAAAATATGAAGAGCTTCAAAAGGTGTCAAAATTGAGATGAGCATGAAACGGTCTGAAAAATAGGAGGAGCATGAAGTGGTGTTGAAAAAAAAGAAGAGACTGAAAAGGTTTGAAATATATGAAGAGCTTCAAAAGGTGTCAAAAATATGAGGAGCATGAAACGGTCTGAAAAAAAGGAGGATCAAGAAGCGGTGTTCAAAAACATGAAGAGCCTGAAAAGGTGTGAAAAATATGAAGAGCTTCAAAAGGTGTCAAAAATGAGATGAGCATGAAAGGGTCTGAAAAATAGGAGGAGCATGAAGCGGGGTTGAAAAACAGGAAGAGCCTGAAAAGGTGTGAGAAATATGAAGAGCTTCAAAAGGTGTCAAAAATATGAGGAGCATGAAACGGTCTGCAAAAAAGGAGGAGCATGAAGTGTTGTTGAAAAACATGAAGAGGCTGAAAAGGTGTGAAAAATATGAAAAGCCAAAATACGTGTCAAAAATATGAGGAGCATGAAACGGTCTGAAAAATACGAGGAGCAATAAGCAGTGTTCAAAAACATGAAGGGCCTGAAATGGTGTGAAAAATAAGAAGAGCTTCAAAAGGAGTCAAAAATATGAGGAGCATGTAATGGTCTGAAAAATAAAAGGAACATGAAGCGGTTTTCAAAAACATGAAGAGCCTGAAAAGGTGTGAAAAATATGAAGGGCTTCAAATGGTGTCAAAAACATGAGGAGCATGAAACGGTCTGAAAAAAAGGAGGATTATGAAACGGTGTTCAAAACCTGAAGTGCCTGAAAAGGTGTGAAAAATAGGAAAAGCCTCAAACCGTGTCAAAAATATGAGGAGCATGAAACGGTCTGAAAAATTGCAGGATCATGAAGCGGTGTTGAAAAACATGAAGAGTCTGAAAACGTGTGAAAATATGAAGAGCTTCAAATATATTAAAAATATGAAGAGCTTCAAAAGTTGTGAAAAATATGAAGAGATTCAAAAGGTGTCAAAATGAGATGAGCATGAGACGCTCTGAAAAATAGGAGCAGCATGAAGTGGTGTTGAAAAAAAATAAAAGCCTGAAAAGGTGTGAAACATATGAAGAGCTTCAAAAGGTGTCAAAAATATGAGGAGAATGAAACGGTCTGCAAAATAGGAGGAGGATGAAATAGTGTTCAAAAACATGAAGAGCCTGTAAAGGTGTGACAAATATGAAGAGCTTCAAAAGGTGTGAAATACATGAGGAGGATTAAACGGTCTGAAAAATAGGAGGAGCATGAAGTGGTGTTCAAAAACATGAAGATACTGGAAAGGTGTGAAAAATATGAAGAGCTTCAAAAGGTGTCAAAAATATGAGGAGCATGAAACGGTCGGAAAAATAGGAGGAGCAAGTAGCCGTGTTCAAAAACATGAAGAGCCTGAAAAGGTGTGAAAAATATGAAGAGCTTCAAAAGGTGTCAAAAATATGAGGAGCATGAAACGGTCGGAAAAATAGCAGGAGCATGAAGCGGTGTTCAAAAACATGAAGAGCCTGAAATTGTGTGAAAAATACAAAGAGCTTCAAAAGATGTGAAAAATATGAAGAGCTTCAAAAGGTGTCAAAATTGAGATGAGCATGAAACGGTCTGAAAAATAGGAGGAGCATGAAGCGGTGTTGAAAAACATGAAGAACCTGAAAAGGTGTGAGAAATATCAAGAGCTTCAAAAGGTGTCAAATATATGAGAAGCATGAAACGTTCTGAAAAAGAGGAGGAGCATGAAGCGGTGTTGAAAAACATGAAGAGCCTGAAAAGCTGTGTAAAATATGAAGAGGTTCTAAAGGTGTCAAAAATATGAGGAGCATGAAACGGTCTTAAAAATAGGCGGATTATGAAACGGTGTTCAAAAACATGAAGAGCCTGAAAAGGTGTGAAAAATATGAAGAGCTTCAAAATGTGTCAAAAATATGAAGAGCATGAAACGGTCTGAAAAATAGCAGGAGCATGAAGCGGTGTTGAAAAACATGAAGAGTCTGAAAACGTGTGAAAAACATGAAGAGCCTAAAAAGTTGTGAAAAATATGAAGAGTTTCTAAAGGTGTCTAAAATATGAGGAGCATGAAACGTTCTGAGAAATAGCAGGAGCATGAAGCGTTGTTGAAAAACATGAAGAGTCTGAAAACGTGAGAAAAACATGAAGAGCCTAAAAAGGTGTGAAAAATATGAAGAGTTTCTAAAGGTGTCATTAATATGAGGAGCATGAAACTGTCTGAATAATAGAAGCAGCATGAAACGGTGTTCAAAAACATGAAGAGCCTGAAAACGTGTGAAAAACATGAAGAGCCTGAAAAGCTGTGAAAAATATGTAGAGCTTCAAAATGTTTCAAAATACGAAGAGCATGAAACGGTCTGTAAAACAGGAGGATCATGAAGCGGTGTTCAAAAACATGAAGAGCCTGAAAAGGTGTGAAAAACATGAAGAGCCTGAAAAGGTGTGAAAAATATGAAGAGCTTCAAAAGGTGTCAAAAATATGAGGAGCATGAAACGGTCTGAAAAAACGGAGGAGCATGAAGCGGTGTTGAAAAACATGAAGAGCCTGAAAAGGTGTGAAATATATCAAGAGCTTCAAAAGGTGTCAAAAATATGAGGAGCGTGAAACTGTCTGAATAATACAAGCAGCATGAAACGGTGTTGAAAAAAAAGAAGAGACTGAAAAGGTGTGAAATATATGAAGAGCTTCAAAGGGTGTCAAAGACATGTGGAGCAAAAAACGGTATGAAAAATAGGAGGAGCATGAAGCGGTGTTCTAATACATGAAGGGATTGAAAAGGTGGGAAAATATGAAGAGCTTCAAAAGTTGTGAAATACATGGGGAGCATGAAACGGTCTGAAAAATAGGTGGATAATGAAGTGTTGTTGAAAAACATGAAGAGCCTGAAAAGGTGTGAAAAATATGAAGAGCTTCAAAAGTTGTCAAAGACTAGTGGAGCAAAAAACGGTATGAAAAATAGGAGGAGCATGAAGCGGTGTTCAAAATTATGAGGAGACTGCACAATGTGAAAATATGAAGAGCTTCAAAAGTTGTCAAATATAGAGGAGCATGATTCGGTCTAAAAAATAGGAGGAGCATGAAGCGGTGTTCAAAAACATGCAGAGCCTGAAAAGATGTGAAAAATATGAAGAGCTTCAAAAGGTGCGAAAAATAGGAGGAGCATGAAACGGTCTGAAAAATAGGAGTATAAAGCGATGTTCAATAACAAGAAGAGCCTGAAAAAGTGTGAAAAATATGAACAGCTTCAAAAAGTGTGAAAAATAGGAGGAAAGGAAGCATTGTTCAAAAACATGAAGAGCCGGAAAATGTGTGAAAAATATGAAGAGCTTCAAAAGGTGTCAAAAAATGAGGAGCATGAAACGTTCTGAAAAATAGGAGGAGCATGAAGCGGTGTTGAAAATATGAAGAGCCTGAAAAGGTGTGAAAAATATGAAGAGCTTCAAAAGGTGTGAAAAATATGAGAATCATGAAACGGTCTGTAAAATAGGAGGGGCATGAAGCGGTGTTCGAAAACATGAAGAGCCTGAAACGGTGTGAAAAATATGAAGAGCTTCAAAAGGTGTGAAATACATGAGGAGCATGAAACGGTCTGAAAAATTGGAGGAGCAAGAAGCGGTGTTGAAAAACATGAAGAGCCTGAAAACGTGTGAAAATATGAAGAGCTTCAAAAAGGGTGAAAATTAGGAAGAGCTTCAAAAGGTGTCAAAAATGAGATGAGCATTAAACGGTCTGAAAAATAGGAGGAGCATGAAGCAGTGTTGCAAAACATAAAGAGCCTGAAAAGTTTTGTAAAATATGAAGAGCTTCAAAAGGTGTGAAAAATATGAGGAGCATGACACGGTCTGAAAAATAGGAGGAACATGAAGCGGTGTTGAAAAACATGAAGAGCCTGAAAAGGTGTGAAAAATATGAAGAGCTTAAAAAATATGAAAAATATGAGGAGCTTCAAAAGGTGTGAAAAATATGAGGAGCATGAAACGATCTGAAAAATAGGAGGAGCATGAAACGGTTTTCAAAACATGAAGAGCCTGAAAATGTGTGAAATATATGAAGAGATTCAAAAAGTGTGAAAAATATGAAGAGCTTCAAAAGGTGTCAAAAATGAGATGAGCATGAAACGGTCTGAAAAAGAGGAGGAGCATGAAGCGTTGTAGAAAAAAATGAAGAGTCTGAAAAGTTGTTAAATATATGAAGAGCTTCAAAAGTTGTCAAAAATATGAGGAGCATGATACGGTCTGAAAAAGAGGAGGAACATGAAGCGGTGTTGAAAAACATGAAGAGCCTGAAAAAGTGTGAAAAATATGAAGAGCTTCAAAAGGTGTCAAAAATATGAGGAGCATGATACGGTCTGAAAAAGAGGAGGAACATGAAGCGGTGTTGAAAAACATGAAGAGCCTGAAAACGTGTGAAAAATATGAAGAGCTTCAAAACGTGTCAAAAATGAGATGAGCATGAAAGGGTCTGAAAAATAGGAAGAGCATGGAACGGTGTTCAAAAACATGAAGAGCCAGCACAATGTGAAAAATATGAAGAGCTTCAAAAGCTGTCAAATAGATGAGGAGCATCAAACGGTCTAAAAAATAGGAGGAGCATGAAGTTTTGTTGAAAAACATGAAGAGCCTGAAAATGTGTAAAAAATATGAAGAGCTTCAAAAGGTGTCAAAAATATGAGGAGCATGAAACGGTCTGAAAAATGGGAGGAGCATGAAGTGGTGTTGAAAACCATGAAGAGCCTGAAACGCTGTGAAAAATGTGAAGAGCTTCAAAATGTGTGAAATACATGAGGAGCATGAAACTGTCTGAAAAATAGGAGGAGCATGAAGCGGTGTTGAAAAAGATGAAGAGCCTGAAAAGGTGTGAAAAATATGAAGAGCTTCAAAAGGTGTGAAAAATATGAGGAGCTTCAAAAAGTGTCAAAAATATGAGGAACCTGAAACGGTTTGAAAAATAAGAGGAGCATGAAGTGGTGTTGAAAAACATGAAGAGCCTGAAAACGTGTGAAAAATATGAAGAGCTTCAAAAGGTGTGAAATACATGAGGAGCATGAAACGGTCTGAAAAATAGGAGCATGAAGCGGTGTTCAAAAACATGAAGAGCCTAAAAAGGTGTGAAAAATATGAAGAGCTTCCAAATTTGTCAAAAATATGAGGAGCATGAAACAGTTTGAAAAATAGGAGGAGCATGAAGCGGTGTTGAAAAACATGAAGTTTGTGAAACGTGTGATAAATATGAAGAGACTGAAGAGGTGTGAAAAATTTGAAGAGCTTCAGAAGGTGTCAAAAATGAGATGAGCATGAAACGGTCTGAAAAAGAGGAGGAGCATGAAGCGTTGTAGAAAAAAATGAAGAGTCTGAAAAGTTGTTAAATATATGAAGAGCTTCAAAAGTTGTCAAAAATATGAGGAGCATGATACGGTCTGAAAAAGAGGAGGAACATGAAGCGGTGTTGAAAAACATGAAGAGCCTGAAAAAGTGTGAAAAATATGAAGAGCTTCAAAAGGTGTCAAAAATATGAGGAGCATGATACAGTCTGAAAAAGAGGAGGAACATGAAGCGGTGTTGAAAAACATGAAGAGCCTGAAAACGTGTGAAAAATATGAAGAGCTTCAAAACGTGTCAAAAATGAGATGAGCATGAAAGGGTCTGAAAAATAGGAAGAGCATGGAACGGTGTTCAAAAACATGAAGAGCCAGCACAATGTGAAAAATATGAAGAGCTTCAAAAGCTGTCAAATAGATGAGGAGCATCAAACGGTCTAAAAAATAGGAGGAGCTTGAAGTTTTGTTGAAAAAAATGAAGAGCCTGAAAATGTGTAAAAAATATGAAGAGCTTCAAAAGGTGTCAAAAATATGAGGAGCATGAAACGGTCTGAAAAATGGGAGGAGCATGAAGTGGTGTTGAAAACCATGAAGAGCCTGAAACGCTGTGAAAAATGTGAAGAGCTTCAAAATGTGTGAAATACATGAGGAGCATGAAACTGTCTGAAAAATAGGAGGAGCATGAAGCGGTGTTGAAAAAGATGAAGAGCCTGAAAAGGTGTGAAAAATATGAAGAGCTTCAAAAGGTGTGAAAAATATGAGGAGCTTCAAAAAGTGTCAAAAATATGAGGAACCTGAAACGGTTTGAAAAATAAGAGGAGCATGAAGTGGTGTTGAAAAACATGAAGAGCCTGAAAACGTGTGAAAAATATGAAGAGCTTCAAAAGGTGTGAAATACATGAGGAGCATGAAACGGTCTGAAAAATAGGAGCATGAAGCGGTGTTCAAAAACATGAAGAGCCTAAAAAGCTGTGAAAAATATGAAGAGCTTCCAAATTTGTCAAAAATATGAGGAGCATGAAACAGTTTGAAAAATAGGAGGAGCATGAAGCGGTGTTGAAAAACATGAAGTTTGTGAAACGTGTGATAAATATGAAGAGACTGAAGAGGTGTGAAAAATATGAAGAGCTTCAGAAGGTGTCAAAAAAGAGATGAGCATGAAACGGTGTGAAAAATAGGAGGAGAATGAAGTGGTGTTAAAAATAATGAAGAGCCTAAAAAGGTGTGAAATATATGAAGAGCTTCAAAAGGTGTGAAATACATGAGGAACATTAAACGGTCTGAAAAATAGGAGGAGCATTAAGCGGTGTTCAAAAACTTGAAAAGCCTGAAAAGGTGTAAAAAATATGAAGAGCTTCAAAAGGTGTGAAAAATAGGAGGAGCATGAAACGGTCTGAAAAATAGGAGGAGCATGAAGCTGTGTTCAAAAACATGAAGAGCCTGAAAAGGTGTGAAAAATATGAAGAGATTCAAAAGGTGTGAAATACATGAGAGCATGAACCGGTCTGAAAAAAAGGAGGAGCATGAAGCATTCTTGAAAAACATGAAGAGCCTGAATATGTGTGAAAATTATGAAGAGCTTTAAAAAGTGTCAAATATATGACGAGTATGAAACGGTCTGAAAAATAGGAGGAGCATGAAGCAGCGTTCAAAACATGAAGAGCCTGAAAAGGTGTGAAAAATATGAAGAGCTTCAAAAGGTGTCAAAAATATGAGGAGCATGTAACAGTCTGAAAAATAGGAGGAGCATGAAGCGGTGTTGAAAAACATGAAGAGCGTGAAAACGTGTGATAAATATGAAGAGCTTCAAGGTGTGAAAAATATGAAGAGCTTCAAAAGGTGTCAAAAAAGAGATGAGCATGAAACGGTCTGAAAAATAGGAGGAGTATGAAGCGATGTTCAAAAACATGAAGAGCCTGAAAAGGTGTTAAAAATATGAAGAGCTTCAAAAGGTGTGAAAAATAGGAGGAGCATGAAGCATTGTTCATAAACATGAAGAGCCTGAAAAGGTGTGAAAAATATGAAGAGCCTCAAAAGGTGTCAAAAATATGAGGAGCATGAAACGCTCTGAAATATAGGAGGAGCATGAAGTGGTGTTGAAAAACATGAAGAGCCCGAAAAGGTGTGAAATATATGAAGAGCTTCCAAAGGTGTGAAAAACATGAGATGCAAGAACGGTCTGAAAAATAGGAGGAGGATGAAGCTGTGTTCAAAAACATGAGAGCCTGAAAATGTGTGAACAATATGAAGAGCTTCAAAAGGTGTGAAATATATGAGGTGCATGAAAAGATCTGAAAAATAGGAGGAGCATGAAGTGGTGTTCAAAAACATGAAGAGCCTGAAAAGATGTGAAAAATATGAAGAGATTCAAAAGGTGTCAAATATATGAGGAGCATGAAACGGTCTTCTAAATAGCAGCAGCATGAAGCGGTGTTGAGAAACATGAAGAGCCTGAAAAGGTGTGAAAAATATGAAGAGCTTGAAAAGGTGTCAAAAATATGAGGAGCATGAAACAGTCTGAAAAATAGGAGGAGCATGAAGCGATGTTGAAAAACACGAAGAGCGTGAAAACGTGTGATAAATATGAAGAGCTTCAAAAGGTGTGAAAAATAGGAGGAGCATCCAGCATTGTTCAAAAACATGAAGAGCCTGAAAATGTGTGAAAAATATGAAGAGCTTCAAAATGTGTCAAAAGTATGAGGAGCATGAAACGGTCTGAAAAATAGGAGGAGCATGTAGTGGTGTTCAAAAACATGAAGAGCCTTAAAAGGTGTGAAAAATATGAAGAGCTTAAAAAGGCGTCAAAAATATGAGGAGCATGAAACCGTCTGAAAAATAGCAGGAACATGACACGGTGTTGAAAAACATGAAGAGCCTTAAAATGTGTGAAAAATATGAAGAGCTTTAAAGGTGTGAAAAATATGAGGAGCATGAAACCGTCTGAAAAATAGGAGGAGCATGACACGGAGTTGAAAAACATGAAGATCATGAAAAGGTGTGAAAAATATGAAGAGAGTCAAAAGCTGTCAAAAATATGAGGAGCCTGAAATGGTCTGAGAAATAGGAGGAGCATGAAGTGATGTTGAAAAAGATGAAGAGCATGAAAAGGTGTGAAAAATATGAAGAGCTTCAAAAGGTGTCAAAAATATGAGGATCATGAAATGATCTGAAAAATATGTGGAACATGAAACGGTCTGAAGAATAGGAGGAGCATGAAACAGTGTTCAAAAACATGAAGAGCCTGAAAAGGTGTGAAAAATATAAAGAGCTTCAAAATGTGACAAAAATATGAGGAGCATGAAACGGTCTGAAAAAGAGGAGGAGCATGAATCAGTGTTCAAAAACATGAAGAGCTTGAAAAGGTGTGAAATATATGAAGAGCTTCAAAACGTGTCAAATATGAGGATAATGAAACGGTCTGAAAAATAGGAGGAGCATGCAGTGGTGTTCAAAAACATGAAGGGCCTGAAAAGGTGTGAAAAAAATGAAGATATTCAAATCTGTCAAAAATATGAGGAGCCTGAAAAAGTCTGAAAAATAGGAGGAGCATGAAGCGGTGTTCAAAAACTTGAAGAGCCTGAAAAGTTGTGAAAATATGAAGAGCTTCAAAAGGTGTCAAAAATATGAGGAGCATGAAACGACCTGAAAAATAGGAGGAGCATGAAAAAGTCTGAAAAATAGGAGGAGCATGAATCGTTGTTGAAAACATGAAGAGCATGAAAAGGTGTGAAAAATATGAAGAGCTTTAAAAGGTGTCAAAAATAGGAGGAGAATGAAACTGTCTGAAAAAAAGAAGGAGCATGAAGCAGTGTTGAAAACGATGAAGAGTCTGAAAAGGTGTGAAAAATATGAAGAGCTTCAAATGGTCTCAAAAATATGAGGAGCATGAAACGGTCTGAAATATAGGAGGAGCATGAAGCCGTGTTCAAAAACATGAAGAGCCTGAAAAGGTGTGAAAAATATGAAGAGCTTCAAAAGATGTTAAAATATGAGGAGCATGAAACGGCCCGAAAAATAGGAGGAGCATGAAAAGGTCTGAAAAATCGGAAGAGCATGAATCTGTGTTGAAAATATGAAGAGCATGAAAAGGTGTGAAAAATATGAAGAGCTTCAAAATTTGTCAAAAATATGAGGAGCAAGAAATCGTCTGAAAAATAGGAGAAGCATGAAGCGGTGTTGAAAAACCTGAAGAGCCTGAAAAGGGGTGAAATATATGAAGAGATTCAAAAGGTGTCAAAAAGAGGAGAAGCATGAAACGGTCTGACAAATAGGAGGAGCATGAAGCGATGTTGAAAAACATGAAGAGCCTGAAAAGGTGTGATATATATGAAGAGCTTCAAAAGTTGTCAAAAATAGGAGGAGCCTGAAACGGTCTGAAAAATAGGAGCAGCATGAAGCGGTGTTGAAAAACATGAAGAGCCTGAAAAGGTGTGAAAAATATGAAGAGCTTCAAAATGTATCAAAAATATGAGGAGCATGAAACGTTCTGAAAATTAGGAGGAGCATGAAGCGGTGTTGAAAAACATGTAGTGCCTGAAAAGTTGTGAAATATATGAAGAGCTTCAAAACAAGTCAAATATGAGAGGCATGAAACGTTCTGAAAAATAGGAAGAGCATGCAGTGGTGTTCAAAAACATTAAGAGCCTGAAAAGGTGAGAAAAATATGAAGAGCTTTAAAGGTGTGAAAATTATGAGGAGCATGAACCCGCTGAAAAAAAGGAGGAGCATGACACGGTGTTGAAAAACATGAAGAGCCTTAAAATGTGAGAAAAATATGAAGAGCTTTAAAGGTGTGAAAAATATGAGGAGCATGAAACCGTGTGAAAAATAGGAGGAGCATGACACGGTGTTGAAAAACATGAAGAGCCTTAAAATGTGAGAAAAATATGAAGAGCTTTAAAGGTGTGAAAAATACGAAGAGCATGAAAAGGTGTGAAAAATATGAAGAGATTCAAAAGCTGTCAAAAATATGAGGAGCCTGAAACGTTCTGAAAAATAGGAGAAGCATGAAGTGGTGTTGAAAAAGATGAAGAGCCTGAAAAGATGTGAAAAATATGAAGAGCTTCAAAAGGAGTCAAAAATATGAGGAGCATGAAAAGTTCTGAAAAATAGGAGGAGCATAAAGCGGTATTCAAAAACATGAAGAGCCTGAAAAGGTGTGAAAAATATGAAAAGCTCAAATGGTGTCAAAAATATGAGGAGCATGAAACGGCCTGAAAAAAAGGAGGAGCATGAAATGGTCTGTAAAATAGGAGGAGCATGAATCGTTGTTGAAAACATGAAGAGCATAAAAAGGTGTGGAAAATATGAAGAGCTTTAAAAGGTGTCAAAAATAGGAGGAGAATGAAACTGTGTGAAAAAAAGGAGGAGCATGAAGCAGTGTTGAAAACGATGAAGAGTCTGAAAAGGTGTAAAAAATATGAAGAGCTACAAAAGGTCTCAAATATATGAGGAGCATGATACGGTCTGAAATATAGGAGGAGCATGAAGCCGTGTTCAAAAACATGAAGAGCCTGAAAAGGTGTGAAAAATATGAAGAGCTTCAAAAGATGTCAAAATATGAGGAGCATGAAACGGCCTGAAAAAATAGGAGGAGCATGCAGTGGTGTTCAAAAACATGAAGAGCCTGAAAAGGTGTGAAAAAAATGAAGATATTGAAAAGGTGTCAAAAATATGAGGAGCATGAAACGGTCTGAAAAATAGGAGGAGCATGAAGCGGTGTTCAAAAACTTGAAGAGTCTGAAAAAGTGTGAAAAATTTGAAGAGCTTTAAAAGGTGTGAAATACATGAGGAGGATTAAACGGTCTGAAAAAAAGGAGGAGCATGAAGCGGTGTTCAAAAACTTGAAGAGTCTGAAAAGGTGTGAAATATATGAAGAGCTTCAAAAGGTGTCAAAAATATGAGGAGCATGAAACGGTCGAAAAATATGAAGAGTTTCAAAAGTTGTCAAAAATATGAGGTGCATGAAATGGTGTTTAAAATCCTGAAGAGCCTGAAACGGTGTTAAAAATATGAAGAGATTCAAAAGGTGTCAAAAATATGAGGAGCATGAAACGGTCTGAAAAATAGGAGGAGCATGAAGTGGTGCTCAAAAACATGAAGAGCCTTAAAAGTTTTGAAACATATGAAGAGCTTTAAAGGTGTGAAAATTATGAGGAGCATGAAACCGTCTGAAAAATAGGAGGAGCATGACACGGTGTTGAAAAACATGAAGAGCCTTAAAATGTGTGAAAAATATGAAGTGCTTTAAAGGTGTGAAACATATGAGGAGCATGAAACTGTCTGAAAAATACGAGGAGCATGAAGTGGTGTTGAAAAAGATGAAGAGCCTGAAAAAGTGTGAAAAATATGAAGACGTTCAAAAGGAATCAAAAATATGAGGAGCATGAAAAGGTCTGAAATATAGGAGGAGCATGAAGCGGTGTTGAAAAACATGAAGAGCCTGAAAAGGTGTGAAAAATATGAAGAGCTTCAAAAGGTATGAAATACATGAGGAGCATGAAACGGTCTGAAAAAAAGTAGGAGTATGAAGCGGTGTTCAAAAACTTGAAGAGTCTGAAAAGATGTGAAATATATGAAGAGCTTCAAAAGGTGTCAAAAATATGAGGAGCATGAAACGGCCTGAAATATAGGAGGAGCATGAAACGGTTTTCAAAACATGAAGAGCCTGAAAATGTGTGAAATATATGAAGAGATTCAAAAAGTGTGAAAAATATGAAGAGCTTCAAAAGGTGTGAAATACATGAGGAGCATGAAACGGTCTGAAAAATAGGTGGAGCATGAAGTGGTGTTGAAAAACATGAAGAGCCTGAAAAGGTGTGAAATATATGAAGAGCTTCCAAAGGTGTGAAAAACATGAGATGCAAGAACGGTCTGAAAATTGGAGGAGGATGAAGCTGTGTTCAAAAACATGAGAGCCTGAAATTGTGTGAAAAATATGAAGAGCTTCAAAAGGTGTGAAATATATGAGGTGAATGAAAAGATCTGAAAAATAGGAGGAGCATGAAGCGGTGTTCAAAAACATGAAGAGCCTGAAAAGTTGTGAAAAATTTGAAGAGCTTCAAAAGGTGTGAAATACATGAGGAGCATGAAACGGTCTGAAAAAAAGTAGGAGTATGAAGCGGTGTTCAAAAACATGAAGAGCCTGAAAAGGTGTGAAATATATGAAGAGCTTCAAATGGTGTCAAAAATATGAGGAGCATGAAACGGTCTGAAATATAGGAGGAGCAAGAAGCGGTGTTCAAAAACATGAAGAGCCTGAAAAGGTGTGAAATATATGAAGAGCTTCAAATGGTGTCAAAAATATGAGGAGCTTGAAACGGTCTGAAAAATAGGAGGAGCATGAAACGGTGTTCAAAAACATGAAGAGCCTGAAAAGGTGTGAAAAATATGAAGAGCTTCAAAAGTTGTGTAACATATGAGGAACATGAAACGGTCTAAAAAATAGGAAGGGGTGATGCGGTGTTGAAAACGTGAAGAGCCTGTAAAGGAGTGAAATAAATGAAGAGCTTCAAAAGGTGTGAAAAATATGAAGAGCTTCAACAGGTGTCAAAAGTGAGATGAGCATGAAATGGTCTGAAAAACAGGAGGAGCATGAAGTGGTGTTGATAAACATGAAGAGACTGAAAAGTTGTGAAATATATGAAGAGCTTCAAAAGGTGTCAAAAATATGAGGAGCATGACACGGTCTGAAAAATAGGAGGAACATGAAGCGGTGTTGAAAAACATGAAGAGCCTGAAAAGGTGTGAAATATATAAAGAGCTTAAAAAATATGAAAAATATGAAGAGCTTCAAAAGGTGTCAAAAATGAGATGAGCATGAAACGGTCTGAAAAAGAGGAGGAGCATGAAGCGTTGTAGAAAAAAATGAAGAGTCTGAAAAGGTGTTAAATATATGAAGAGCTTCAAAAGTTGTCAAAAATATGAGGAGCATGATACGGTCTGAAAAAGAGGAGGAACATGAAGCGGTGTTGAAAAACATGAAGAGCCTGAAAAAGTGTGAAAAATATGAAGAGCTTCAAAAGGTGTCAAAAATATGAGGAGCATGAAACGGTCTGAAAAATAGGAGGAGCATGAAACGGTGTTCAAACATGAAGAGCCTGAAAAGGTGTGAAAAATATGAAGGGCTTCAAAAGGTGTGAAAAATATTAAGAACTTCAAAAGCTGTCAAAAATGAGATGAGCATGAAACTGTCTGAAAAAGAGGAGGAGCATGAAACGGTGTTGAAAAACATGAAGAGCCTGAAAAGATGTGAAAATTATGAAGAGATTCAAAAGGTGTCAAATATATGAGGAGCATGAAACGGTCTTCTAAATAGCAGCAGCATGAAGCGGTGTTGAAAAACATGAAGAGCCTGAAATGGTGTGAAAAATATGAAGAGCTTCAAAAGGTGTCAAAAATATGAGGATCATGAAATGATCTGAAAAATATGAGGAACATGAAACGGTCTGAAGAATAGGAGGAGCATGAAACAGTGTTCAAAAACATGAAGAGCCTGAAAAGGTGTGAAAAATATAAAGAGCTTCAAAATGTGACAAAAATATGAGGAGCATGAAACGGTCTGAAAAAGAGGAGGAGCATGAACCAGTGTTCAAAAACATGAAGAGCTTGAAAAGGTGTGAAATATAGGAAGAGCTTCAAAACGTGTCAAATATGAGAATAATGAAACGGTCTGAAAAATAAGAGGAGCATGCAGTGGTGTTCAAAAACATGAAGGGCCTGAAAAGGTGTGAAAAAAATGAAGATATTCAAATCTGTCAAAAATATGAGGAGACTGAAAAGGTCTGAAAAATAGGAGGAGCATGAAGCGGTGTTCAAAAACTTGAAGAGCCTGAAAAGTTGTGAAAATATGAAGAGCTTCAAAAGATGTCAAAAATATAAGGAGCATGAAACGACCTGAAAAATAGGAGGAGCATGAAAAAGTCTGAAAAATAGGAGGAGCATGAATCGTTGTTGAAAACATGAAGAGCATGAAAAGGTGTGAAAAAAATGAAGAGCTTTAAAAGGTGTGAAAAATAGGAGGAGAATGAAACTGTCTGAAAAAAGAAGGAGCATGAAGCAGTGTTGAAAACGATGAAGAGTCTGAAAAGGTGTGAAAAATATGAAGAGCTTCAAATGGTCTCAAAAATATGAGGAGCATGAAACGGTCTGAAATATAAGAGGAGCATGAAGCCGTGTTCAAAAACATGAAGAGCCTGAAAAGGTGTGAAAAATATGAAGAGCTTCAAAAGATGTTAAAATATGAGGAGCATGAAACGGCCCGAAAAATAGGAGGAGCATGAAAAGGTCTGAAAAATCGGAAGAGCATGAATCGGTGTTGAAAATATGAAGAGCATGAAAAGGTGTGAAAAATATGAAGAGCTTCAAAATTTGTCAAAAATATGAGGAGCAAGAAATCGTCTGAAAAATAGGAGAAGCATGAAGCGGTGTTGAAAAACCTGAAGAGCCTGAAAAGGGGTGAAATATATGAAGAGCTTCAAAAGGTGTCAAAAAGAGGAGAAGCATGAAACGGTCTGACAAATAGGAGGAGCATGAAGCGGTGTTGAAAAACATGAAGAGCCTGAAAAGGTGTGATATATATGAAGAGCTTCAAAAGTTGTCAAAAATAGGAGGAGCCTGAAACGGTCTGAAAAAATAGGAGCAGCATGAAGCGGTGTTGAAAAACAAGAAGAGCCTGAAAAGGTGTGAAAAATATGAAGAGCTTCAAAATGTATCAAAAATATGAGGAGCATGAAACGTTCTGAAAATTAGGAGGAGCATGAAGCGGTGTTGAAAAACATGTAGTGCCTGAAAAGTTGTGAAATATATGAAGAGCTTCAAAACAAGTCAAATATGAGGAGCATGAAACGTTCTGAAAAATAGGAAGAGCATGCAGTGGTGTTCAAAACATGAAGAGCCTGAAAAGGTGTGAAAAATATGAAGAGCTTTAAAGGTGTGAAAATTATGAGGAGCATGAAACCGTCTGAAAAATAGGAGGAGCATGACACGGTGTTGAAAAACATGAAGAGCCTTAAAATGTGAGAAAAATATGAAGAGCTTTAAAGGTGTGAAAAATATGAGGAGCATGAAACCGTGTGAAAAATAGGAGGAGCATGACATGGTGTTGAAAAACATGAAGAGCCTTAAAATGTGAGAAAAATATGAAGAGCTTTAAAGGTGTGAAAAATACAAAGAGCATGAAAAGGTGTGAAAAATATGAAGAGATTCAAAAGATGTCAAAAATATGAGGAGCCTGAAACGTTCTGAACAATAGGAGAAGCATGAAGTGGTGTTGAAAAAGATGAAGAGCCTGAAAAGATGTGAAAAATATGAAGAGCTTCAAAAGGAGTCAAAAATATGAGGAGCATGAAAAGTTCTGAAAAATAGGAGGAGCATAAAGCGGTATTCAAAAACATGAAGAGCCTGAAAAGGTGTGAAAAATATGAAAAGCTCAAAAGGTGTCAAAAATATGAGGAGCATGAAACGGCCTGAAAAAAAGGAGGAGCATGAAATGGTCTGTAAAATAGGAGGAGCATGAATCGTTGTTGAAAACATCAAGAGCATGAAAAGGTGTGGAAAATATGAAGAGCTTTAAAAGGTGTCAAAAATAGGAGGAGAATGAAACTGTCTGAAAAAAAGGAGGAGCATGAAGCAGTGTTGAAAACGATGAAGAGTCTGAAAAGGTGTGAAAAATATGAAGAGCTACAAAAGGTCTCAAAAATATGAGGAGCATGATACGGTCTGAAATATAGGAGGAGCATGAAGCCGTGTTCAAAAACATGAAGAGCCTGAAAAGGTGTGAAAAAAATGAAGATATTCAAAAGGTGTCAAAAATATGAGGAGCATGAAACGGTCTGAAAAACAGGAGGAGCATGAATCTGTGTTGAAAAACATGAAGAGCCTGAAAAGGTGTGAAAAATATGAAGAGCTTCAAAAGGTGTGAAATACATGAGGAACATTAAACGGTCTGAAAAATAGGAGGAGCATTAAGCGGTGTTCAAAAACTTGAAAAGCCTGAAAAGTTGTAAAAAAAATGAAGAGCTTCAAAAGGTGTGAAAAATAGGAGGAGCATGAAACGGTCTGAAAAAATAGGAGGAGCATGAAGCTGTGTTCAAAAACATGAAGAGCCTGAAAAGGTGTGAAAAATATGAAGAGATTCAAAAGGTGTGAAATACATGAGAGCATGAACCGGTCTGAAAAAAAGGAGGAGCATGAAGCATTGTTGAAAAACATGAAGAGCCTGAATATGTGTGAAAATTATGAAGAGCTTTAAAAAGTGTCAAATATATGACGAGTATGAAACGGTCTGAAAAATAGGAGGAGCATGAAGCAGCGTTCAAAACATGAAGAGCCTGAAAAGGTGTGAAAAATATGAAGAGCTTCAAAAGGTGTCAAAAATATGAGGAGCATGTAACAGTCTGAAAAATAGGAAGAGCATGAAGTGGTGTTGAAAAACATGAAGAGCGTGGAAAACGTGTGATAAATATGAAGAGCTTCAAAAGGTGTGAAAAATATGAAGAGCTTCAAAAGGTGTCAAAAAAGAGATGAGCATGAAACGGTCTGAAAAATAGGAGGAGTATGAAGCGATGTTCAAAAACATGAAGAGCCTGAAAAGGTGTTAAAATATGAAGAGCTTCAAAAGGTGTGAAAAATAGGAGGAGCATGAAGCATTGTTCATAAACATGAAGAGCCTGAAAAGGTGTGAAAAATATGAAGAGCCTCAAAAGGTGTCAAAAATATGAGGAGCATGAAACGCTCTGAAATATAGGAGGAGCATGAAATGGTATTCAAAAACATGAAGAGCCTCAACGTGTCAAAAATATGAGGAGCATGAAACGGTCTGAAATATAGGGTGGAGCATGAAGTGGTGTTGAAAAACATGAAGAGCCCGAAAAGGTGTAAAATATATGAAGAGCTTCCAAAGGTGTGAAAAACATGAGATGCAAGAACGGTCTGAAAAATATGAGGAGGATGAAGCTGTGTTCAAAAACATGAGAGCCTGAAAATGTGTGAAAAATATGAAGAGCTTCAAAAGGTGTGAAATATATGAGGTGCATGAAAAGATCTGAAAAATAGGAGGAGCATGAAACGGTGTTGAAAAACATGAAGAGCCTGAAAAGATGTGAAAATTATGAAGAGATTCAAAAGGTGTCAAATATATGAGGAGCATGAAACGGTCTTCTAAATAGCAGCAGCATGAAGCGGTGTTGAAAAACATGAAGAGCATGAAAAGGTGTGAAAAATATGAAGAGCTTGAAAAGGTGTCAAAAATATGAGGAGCATGAAACAGTCTGAAAAATAGGAGGAACATGAAGTGATGTTGAAAAACACGAAGAGCGTGAAAACGTGTGATAAATATGAAGAGCTTCAAAAGGTGTGAAAAATAGGAGGAGCATCAAGCATTGTTCAAAAACATGAAGAGCCTGAAAATGTGTGAAAAATATGAAGAGCTTCAAAATATGTCAAAAGTATGAGGAGCATGAAACGGTCTGAAAAATAGGAGGAGCATGTAGTGGTGTTCAAAAACCTGAAGAGCCTTAAAAGGTGTGAAAAATATGAAGAGTTTAAAAAGGCGTCAAAAATATGAGGAGCATGAAACGGTCGAAAAATATGAAGAGTTTCAAAAGTTGTCAAAAATATGAGGAGCATGAAATGGTGTTTAAAATCCTGAAGAGCCTGAAACGGTGTTAAAAATATGAAGAGATTCAAAAGGTGTCAAAAATATGAGGAGCATGAAACGGTCTGAAAAACAGGAGGAGCATGAAACGGTGTTCAAAAAGATGAAGAGCCTGAAAAGGTGTGAAGAATATGAAGAACTTCAAAAGGTGTGTAATACATGAGGAGCAAGAAACTGTCTGTAAAATATAGGAGCATGAAGCGGTGTTGAAAAACATGAAGAGCATGAAAAGCTGTAAAAAATATGAAGAGCTTCAAAATGTGTCAAAAATATGGGAGCATGAAACGGTCGGAAAAATAGGAGAAGCATGAATCGGTGTTGAAAACATGAAGAGCATGAAAAGGTGTCAAAAATATGAAGTGCTTCAAAATGTGTCAAAAATATGAGGAGCAAGAAACCGTCTGAAAAGTAGGAGAAGCCTGAATCGGTGTTGAAAACATGAAGAGCATGAAAAGGTGTCAAAAATATGAAGAGCCTTAAAGGTGTGAAAATTATGAGGAGCATGAAACCGTCTGAAAAATAGGAGGAGCATTACACGGTGTTGAAAACCATGAAGAGCATGAAAAGGTGTGAAAAATATGAAGAGATTCAAAAGCTGTCAAAAATATGAGGAGCCTGAAACGGTCTGAAAAATAGGAGGAGCATGAAGTGGGGTTGAAAAGGATGAAGAGCCTGAAACGGTGTGAAAAATATGAAGAGCTTCAAAAGGAGTCAAAAATATGAGGAGCATGAAAAGGTCTGAAAAATAGGAGGAGCATGAAGCGGTGTTGAAAAACATGAAGAGCCTGAAAAGGTGTTAAAAATATGAAGAGCTTCAAAAGCTGTCAAATATATGAGGAGCATGAAACGGTCTGCAAATTAGGAGTATCATGAAACGGTCTTGAAAAACAAGAAGAGCCTGATAACGTGTGAAAAATATGAAGAGCTTCAAAAGGTGTCAAAAATATGAGGAGCATGAAACAGTCTGAAAAATAGGAGGAACATGAAACGGTGTTCAAAAACATGAAGAGACTGAAAAGGTGTGAAAAATATGAAGAGCTTCAAAAGGTGTGAAATACATGAGGAGCAAGAAACTGTCTGTAAAATATAGGAGCATGAAGCGGTGTTGAAAAACATGAAGAGCATGAAAAGCTGTAAAAAATATGAAGAGCTTCAAAATGTGTCAAAAATATGGGAGCATGAAACGGTCGGAAAAATAGGAGAAGCATGAATCGGTGTTGAAAACATGAAGAGCATGAAAAGGTGTCAAAAATATGAAGAGCTTCAAAATGTGTCAAAAATATGAGGAGCAAGAAAACATCTGAAAAGTAGGAGAAGCCTGAATCGGTGTTGAAAACATGAAGAGCATGAAAAGTTGTCAAAAATATGAAGAGCTTTAAAGGTGTGAAAATTATGAGGAGCATGAAACCGTCTGAAAAATAGGAGGAGCATGACACGGTGTTTAAAAACATGAAGAGCATGAAAAGGTGTGAAAAATATGAAGAGATTCAAAAGCTGTCAAAAATATGAGGAGCCTGAAATGGTCTGAAGAATAGGAGGAGCATGAAGTGGTGTTGAAAAAGATGAAGAGCCTGAAAAGGTGTGAAAAATATGAAGAGCTTCAAAAGGAGTCAAAATTATGAGGAGCATGAAAAGCTCTGAAAAATAGGAGGAGCATGAAGCAGTGTTGAAAAACATGAAGAGCGTGAAAAGGTGTGAAAAATATGAAGAGCTTCAAAAGGTGTCAAAAATATCAGGAGCATGAAATGATCTCAAAAATAGGAGGAACATGAAACGGTCTGAAAAATAGGAGGAGCATGAAGTGGTGTTCAAAAACATGAAGAGCGTTAAAAAGTGTGAAAAATATAAAGGGCTTTAAAGGTGTGAAAATTATGAGGAGCATGAAACAGTGTGAAAAATAGGAGGAGCATGACACGGTGTTGAAAAATATGAAGAGCATGAAAAGGTGTGAAAAATATGAAGAGCTTCAAAAGGAGTCAAAAATATGAGGAGCATGAAAAGGTCTGAAAAAAAGGAGGAGCATGAAGCGGTGTTGAAAAACATGAAGAGCCTGAAAAGGTGTGAAAAATATGAAGAGCTTCAAAAGGTATCAAAAATATGAGGAGCATGAAATGATCTGAAAAATAGGAGGAACATGAAACGGTCTGAAAAACAGGAGGAGCATGAAGCGGTGTTCAAAAACATGAAGAGTCTGAAAAGGTATGAAATGTATGAAGAGCTTCAAAAGTGTCAAAAATATGAGGAGCATGAAACGGTCTGAAAAATAGGAGGAGCATGAAGCGGTGTTCAAAAACATGAAGAGCCGGAAAAGGTGTGAAAAATTTGAAGAGCTTCAAAAGGTGTGAAATACATGAGGAGCATGAAACGGTCTGAAAAAAAGGAGGAGAATGAAGTGGTGTACAAAAACTTGAAGAGTCTGAAAAGGTGTGAAACATATGAAGAGCTTTAAAGTTGTGAAAAATATGAGGAGCATGAAACCGTCTGAAAAATAGGAGGAGCATGACACGGTGTTGAAAACCATGAAGAGCATGAAAAGGTGTGCAAAATATGGAGAGATTCAAAAGCTGTCAAAGATATGAGGAGCCTGAAATGGTCTGAAAAATAGGAGGAGCATGAAGTGGGGTTGAAAAGGATGAAGAGCCTGAAACGGTGTGAAAAATATGAAGAGCTTCAAAAGGAGTCAAAAATATGAGGAGCATGAAAAGTTCTGAAAAATAGGAGGAGCATGAAGTGGTGTTGAAAAACATGAAGAGCCTGAAAAGGTGTGAAAAAAACGAAGAGCTTCAAAAGGTGTCAAAAATATCAGGAGCATGAAATGATCTGAAAAATAGGAGGAACATGAAACGGTCTGAAAAATAGGAGGAGCATGGAGTGGTGTTCAAAAACATGAAGAGCCTTAAAAGGTGTGAAAAATATGAAGAGCTTTAAAGGTGTTAAAATTATGAGGAGCACGAAACCGTCTGAAAAATAGGAGGAGCATGACACGGTGTTGAAAAATATGAAGAGCCTTAAAATGTGAGAAAAATATGAAGAGCTTTAAGGTGTGAAAAATATGAGGAGCATGAAACCGTGTGAAAAACAGGAGGAGCATGACACGGTGTTGAAAAATAAGAAGAGCATGAAAAGGTGTGAAAATATGAAGAGCTTCAAAAGGTGTCAAACATATGAGGAGCATGAAATGATCTGAAAAATAGGAGGAACATGAAACGGTCTGAAAAATAGGAGGAGCATGAAGCGGTGTTCAAAAACATGAAGAGTCTGAAAAGGTGTGAAAAATATGAAAGCTTCAAAAGCTGTCAAAAATGAGATGAGCATGAAACGGTCTGAAAAATAGGAGAGGCATGAAGTGGTGTTGAAAGACATGAAGAGCCTGAAAAGGTGTGAAAAATATGAAGAGCTTCAAAATGTATCAAAAATATGAGGAGCACGAAACGGTCTGAAATATAGGAGGAGCATGAAGTGGTGTTGAAAAAGATGAAGAGCCTGAAAAGTGTGAAAAATATGAAGAGCTTAAAAGGAGTCAAAATTATGGGAAGCATGAAAAGCTCTGAAAAATAGGAGGAGCATGAAGCAGTGTTGAAAAACATGAAGAGCCTGAAAAGGTGTGAAAAATATGAAGAGCTTCAAAAGGTGTCAAAAATATCAGGAGCATGAAATGATCTGAAAAAAAGGAGGAACATGAAACGGTCTGAAAAATAGGAGGAGCATGAAGTGGTGTTCAAAAACATTAAGAGCCTTAGAAAGTGTGAAAAATATGAAGAGCTTTAAAGGTGTTAAAATTATGAGGAGCATGAAACCGTCTGAAAAATAGGAAGAGCATGACACAGTGTTGAAAAACATGAAGAGCCTTAAAATGTGAGAAAAATATGAAGAGCTTTAAAGGTGTGAAAAATATGAGGAGCATGAAACCGTGTGAAAAATAGGAGGAGCATGACACGGTGTTGAAAAATATGAAGAGCATGAAAAGGTGTGAAAAATATGAAGAGCTTCAAAAGGAGTCAAAAATATGAGGAGCATGAAAAGGTCTGAAAAATAGGAGGAGCATGAAGCGGTGTTGAAAAACATGAAGAGCCCTAAAATTTGTGAAAAATATGAAGAGCTTCAAAAGGTGTCAAAAATTAGATGAGCATGAAACGGTCTGAAATATAGGAGGAGCATGAAGCGGTGTTGAAAAATATGAAGAGCCTGAAAATGTGTGAAAAATATGAAGAACCTCAAAAGGTGTAAAAAATGATATGAGCATGAAACGGTCTGAAAATTAGGAGGAGCATGAAGTGGTGTTGAAAAACATGAAGAGCCTGAAAAGGTGTGAAAAATATAAAGAGTTTCAAAAGTTGTGAAAAATATGAAGAGCTGCAAAAGGTTTGAAAATATGAAGAGCTTCAAAAGGTGACAATAATGAGATGAGCATGAAACGGTCTGACAAATAGGAGGAGCATGAAACGGTATCAAAAATAGGAGGAGCATGAAAAGGTCTTTAAAATAGGAGGACCATGAAACGGTGTTGAAAAACATGAAAGGTCTGAAAAGGTGTGAAAAATATGAAGAGCTTCAAAAGGTGTGAAAAATATGAAGAGCTTCAAAAGGTGTAAAAAATGAGATGAGCATGAAACGGTCTGAAATATAGGAGGAGCATGAAGCGTTGTTCAAAAACATGAAGAGCCTGAAAAGGTGTGAATTATATGAAGAGCTTCAAAAGGTGTGAAATACATGAGGAACATGAAACGGTCTGAAAAATAGGAGGAACATGAAGTTGTGCTCAAAACCATGAAGAGCATGAGAAGGTGTGAAAAATATGAAGAGCTTCAAAAGTTGTTGAAAATATGAGGAGCATGAAACGGACTGAAAAATAGGAGGAGCATGAAGCGGTGTTCAATAATATGCAGAGCCGGAAAAAGTGTGAAAAATATGAAGAGTTCCAAAAGGAGTCAAAAATATGAGGAGCATGAAAAGGTCTGAAAAATACGAGCAGCATGAAGCAGTGTACAAAAAACTGAAGAGCCTGAAAAGGTGTGAAAAATAGGAGGAGCTTCAAAAGGTGTCAAAAATATGAGGACCATGAAACGGTCTGAAAAATAGGAGGAGCATGAAGTGGTGTTCAAAAATATGGAGAGTCTGAAATAGTGTGAAAAATATGAAGAGCCTCAAAAGTTGTCAAAAATATGAGGAGCATGAAACGTTCTGAAAAATAGGAGGAGCATGAAATGGTGTTCAAAAACATGAAGAGCCTGGAAAGGTGTGAAAAATATGAAGAGCTTCAAAAGGTGTGAAAAAAATGAAGAGCATCAAAAGGTGTAAAAAGTGAGATGAGCATGAAACGGTCTGAAAAATAGGAGGAGCATGAAGCGGTATTGAAAAATATGAAGAGCCTGAAAAGGTGTGAAAAATATGAAGAGCTACAAAAGGTGTCAAAAATATGAGGAGCATGAAAAGGTCTGAAAAATACGAGGAGCATGAAGCAGTGTTCAAAAACATGAAGAGCCTGAAAAGGTGTTAAAATTATGAAGAGCTTCAAAAGGTGTCAAAAATAAGAGGAGCATGAACGGTCTGAAAATTAGGAGGAGCATGAGGTGGTCTTGAAAAACATGAAGAGCCTGAAAAGGTGTGAAAAATATGAAAAGCTTCAAAAGGTGTGAAATACATCAGGAGCATCAAACGGTCTGAAAAATAGGAGAAGGATGAAGCTGTGCTCAAAAACATGAAGAGCCTGAGAAGGTGTGAGAAATATGAAGAGCTTCAAAAGGTGTCAAAAATATGAGGACCATGGGACGGTCTGAAAAATAGGAGGAGCATGAAGCGGTGTTCAAAAATATGAAGAGCCTGAAATGATGTGAAAAAATATGAAGAGCTTCAAAATGTGTCAAAAATATGAGGAGCATGAAAAGGTCGGAAAAATATGAGGAGCATGAAGCGGTGTTGAAAAACATGAAGAGCCTGAAAAGGTGTGAAAAATATGAAGAGCTTCAAAAGGTGTCAAAAATATGAGGAGCAGGAAACGTTCTGAAAAATAGGAGGAGCAGGAAACGGTGTTGAAAAACATGAAGAGCCTGAAAATGTGTGAAAAATAGGAGGAGCTTCAAACGGTGTCAAAAATTTGAGGAGCATGAAACGGTCTGAAAAATAGACTGAGCATGAAGCGGTGTTCAAAAACATGAAGAGCCTGAAAAGGTTTGAAAAATATGAAGAGCTTCAAAAGGTGTGAAAAATATGAGGAGCATGAAACCGTCTGAAAAATAGGAGTAGCATAAAGCGGTGCTGAAAAACATGAAGAGCCTGAAAAGGTGTGGAAAATCGGAAGAGCTTCAAAAGATGTCAAAAATATGAGGAGCATGAAACATTCTCAAAAATAAGAGGAGCATGAAGCGGTGTTCAAAAATATGGAGAGCCTGAAAATGTGTGTAAAATATGAAGAGCTTCAAAAGTTGTCAAAAATATGAGGAGTATGAAAAGGTCTGAAAAATACGAGGAGCATGAAGCAGTATTCAAAAACATGAAGAGCCTCGAAAAGTGTGAAAAATATGAAGAGCCTCAAAACGTGTCAGAAATATGAGGAGCATGAAACGGTCTGAAAAATAGGAGGAGCATGAAGCGGTGTTGAAAAACATGGAGAGCCTGAAAACGTGTGAAAAATATGAAGAGCTTCAAAAGGTGTGAAAAATATGAAGAGCTTCAAAAGGTGTAAAAAATGAGTTGAGCATGAAACGGTCTGAAATATAGGAGGAGCATGAAGCGTTGTTCAAAACATGAAGAGCCTGAAAAGGTGTGAATAATATGAAGAGCTTCAAAAGGTGTGAAATACATGAGGAACATGAAACGGTCTGAAAAATAGGAGGAACATGAAGCTGTGCTCAAAAACATGAAGAGCATGAGAAGGTGTGAAAAATATGAAGAGCTTCAAAAGTTGTGAAAAATATGAGGAGCATGAAACGGACTGAAAAATAGGAGGAGCATGAAACGGTGTTCAATAATATGCAAAGCCTGAAAAAGTGTGAAAAATATGAAGAGTTCCAAAAGGAGTCAAAAATATGAGGAGCATGAAAAGGTCTGAAAAATACGAGCAGCATGAAGCGGTGACAGAAAACTGAAGAGCCTGAAAAGGTGTGAAAAATAAAAGGAGCTTCAAAAGGTGTCAAAAATATGAGGACCATGAAACGGTCTGAAAAATAGGAGGAGCATGAAGTGGTGTTCAAAAATATGGAGAGTCTGAAAAAGTGTGAAAAATATGAAGAGCTTCAAAAGTTGTCAAAAATATGAGGAGCATGAAACGGTCTGAAAAATAGGAGGAGCATGAAGTGGTGTTCAAAAATATGGAGAGTCTGAAAAAGTGTGAAAAATATGAAGAGCTTCAAAAGTTGTCAAAAATATGAGGAGCATGAAACGTTCTGAAAAATAGGAGGAGCATGAAATGGTGTTCAAAAACATGAAGAGCCTGGAAAGGTGTGAAAAATATGAAGAGCTTCAAAAGGTGTGAAAAAAATGAAGAGCATCAAAAGGTGTAAAAAGTGAGATGAGCATGAAACGGTCTGAAAAATAGGAGGAGCATGAAGCGGTATTGAAAAATATGAAGAGCCTGAAAAGGTGTGAAAAATGTGAAGAGCTACAAATGGTGTCAAAAATATGAGGAGCATGAAAAGGTCTGAAAAATACGAGGAGCATGAAGCAGTGTTCAAAAACATGAAGAGCCTGAAAAGGTATGAAAAATATGAAAAGCTTCAAAAGGTGTGAAATACATCAGGAGCATCAAACGGTCTGAAAAATAGGAGAAGGATGAAGCTGTGCTCAACAACATGAAGAGCCTGAGAAGGTGTGAGAAATATGAAGAGCTTCAAAAGGTGTCAAAAATATGAGGACCATGGGACGGTCTGAAAAATAGGAGGAGCATGAAGCGGTGTTCAAAAATATGAAGAGCCTGAAATGATGTGAAAAAATATGAAGAGCTTCAATATGTGTCAAAAATATGAGGAGCATGAAAAGGTCGGAAAAATATGAGGAGCATGAAGCGGTGTTGAAAAACATGAAGAGCCTGAAAAGGTGTGAAAAATATGAAGAGCTTCAAAAGGTGTCAAGAATATGAGGAGCATGAAATCGTCTGAAAAATAGGAGGAGCATGAAGCGGTGTTCAAAAACATGAAGAGCCTGAAAAGGTGTGAAAAATATGAAGAGCTTCAAAAGTTGTCAAAAATATGAGGAGCATGAAACGGTCTGAAAAATAGGAGGAGCATGAAGCGGTGTTCAAAAACATGGAGAGCTTGAAAAGCTGTGAAAAATATGAAGAGCTTCAAAAGGTGTCAAAAATATGAGGAGCATGATACGGTCTGAAAAATGAGGAGCAGGAAGCGATGTTCAAAAACATGAAGAGCCTGAAAATATGTGAAAAATATGAAGAGCTTCAAAAGGTGTGAAAATATGAAGAGCTTCAAAAGGTGTCAAAAATGAGATGAGCATGAAACGGTCTGAAAAATAGGAGGAGCATGAAAAGGTGTTGAAAAATATGAAGAGACTGAAAAGGTGTGAAATATAGGAGGAGCTACAAAAGGTGTCAAATATATTAGGAGCATGAAACGGTCTGAAAAATACGAGGAGCATGAAGCGGTGTTCAAAAACATGAAGAGCCTGAAAAGGTGTGAAAAATATGAAGAGCTCAAAAGATGTGAAAAATGAGAGGAGCATGAAATGCTCTGAAAATAGGAGGAGCATGAAGCGGTGTTCAAAAACATGAAGAGCCTGAAAAGGGGTGAAAAATATGAAGATCTTCAAAAGGTGTCAAAAATATGAGGAGCATGAAACGGTCTGAAAAATAGGAGGAGCATGAAGCGGTGTTCAAAAACATGGAGAGCTTGAAAAGATGTGAAAAATATGAAGAGCTTCAAAAGGTGTCAAAAATATGAGGAGCATGAAACGTGCTGAAAAATGAGGAGCATGAAACGGTGTTCAAAAACATGAAGAGCCTGAAAAGGTGTGAAAAATATGAAGATCTTCAAAAGGTGTGAAAATATGAAGAGCTTCAAAAGGTGTCAAAAATGACCTGAGCATGAAACGGTCTGAAAAATAGAGGGAGCATGAAGCGGTGTTGAAAAACATGAAGAGCCTGAAAAGGTGTGAAAAACATGAAGAGCCTGAAAACGTGTGAATAATATGAAGAGCTTTAAATGGTGTCAAAAATATGAGGAGCATGAAATGGTCTCAAAAAGAGAGGAGCATGAAGCGGTGTTCAAAAACATGAAGAGCCAGAAAATGTGTGAAAAATATGAAGATCTTCAAAAGGTGTGAAAATATGAAGAGCTTCAAAAGGTGTCAAAAATGAGATGAGCATGAAACGTTCTTAAAAATATGAGGAGCATGAAGCGGTGTTCAAAAATGAAGAGCCTGACAATGTGTGAAAAAATGAAGAGCTTTAAATGGTGTCAAAAATATGAGGAGCATGAAATGGTCTCAAAAAGAGAGGAGCATGAAGCGGTGTTCAAATACATGAAGAGCCAGAAAATGTGTGAAAAATATGAAGATCTTCAAAAGGTGTGAAAATATGAAGAGCTTAAAAAGGTGTCAAAAATGACCTGAGCATGAAACGGTCTGAAAAATAGGAGGAGCAAGAAACGGTGTTCAAAAACATGAAGAGCTGAAAAGTTGTGAAATATATGAAGAGGTTCAAAAGCTTTAAAAAATATGAGGAGCAGGAAACGGTCTGAAAAATTGGAGGAGCATGAAGCGATGTTAAAAAACATGGAGAGCCTGAAAAGGTGTGAAAAATATGAAGAGCTTCAAAAGGTGTCAAAAATATGAGGAGCATGAAACGGTCTGAAAAATAGCAGGAGCATGATGCGGTGTTCAAAAACATGGAGATCCTGAAAAGGTTCGAAAAATATGAAGAGCTTCAAAAGGTGTCAAAAATATGAGGAGCATGAAACGGTCTGAAAAATAGGAGGAGCATGAAACGGTGTTCAAAATTGTGAAGAGCCTAGAATGGTGTGAAAAATATGAAGAGCCTCAAAACGTTTCAAAAATATGAGGAGCACGAAACTGTCTGAAAAATAGGAGGAGCATGAAGCGGTGTTGAAAAATATGAAGAGCCTGAAAATGTGTGAAAAATATGAAGAACCTCAAAAGGTGTAAAAAATGATATGAGCATGAAACGGTCTGAAATATAGGAGGAGCATGAAGCATTGTCAAAAACATGAAGAGCCTGAAAAGGTGTGAATAATATGAAGAGCTTCAAAAGGGGTAAAAAATGAGTTGAGCATGAAACGGTCTGAAATATAGGAGGAGCATGAAGCATTGTCAAAAACATGAAGAGCCTGAAAAGGTGTGAATAATATGAAGAGCTTCAAAAGGTGTGAAATACATGAGGAACATGAAACGGTCTGAAAAATAGGAGGAACATGAAGCTGTGCTCAAAACCATGAAGAGCATGAGAAGGTGTGAAAAATATGAAGAGCTTCAAAAGTTGTGAAAAATATGAGGAGCATGAAACGGACTGAAAAATAGGAGGAGCATGAAACGGTGTTCAATAATATGCAGAGCCTGAAAAAGTGTGAAAAATATGAAGAGTTCCAAAAGGAGTCAAAAATATGAGGAGCATAAAAAGGTCTGAAAAATACGAGCAGCATGAAGCGGTGTACCGAAAACTGAAGAGCCTGAAAAGGTGTGAAAAATAGGAGGAGCTTCAAAAGGTGTCAAAAATATGAGGACCATGAAACGGTCTGAAAAATAGGAGGAGCATGAAGTGGTGTTCAAAAATATGGAGAGTCTGAAAAAGTGTGAAAAATATGAAGAGCCTCAAAAGTTGTCAAAAATATGAGGAGCATGAAACGTTCTGAAAAATAGGAGGAGCATGAAATGGTGTTCAAAAACATGAAGAGCCTGGAAAGGTGTGAAAAATATGAAGAGCTTCAAAAGGTGTGAAAAAAATGAAGAGCATCAAAAGGTGTAAAAAGTGAGATGAGCATGAAACGGTCTGAAAAATAGGAGGAGCATGAAGCGGTATTGAAAAATATGAAGAGCCTGAAAAGGTGTGAAAATGTGAAGAGCTACAAATGGTGTCAAAAATATGAGGAGCATGAAAATGTCTGAAAAATACGAGGAGCATGAAGCACTGCTCAAAAACATGAAGAGCCTGAAAAGGTATGAAAAATATGAAAAGCTTCAAAAGGTGTGAAATACATCAGGAGCATCAAACGGTCTGAAAAATAGGAGAAGGATGAAGCTGTGCTCAACAACATGAAGAGCCTGAGAAGGTGTGAGAAATATGAAGAGCTTCAAAAGGTGTCAAAAATATGAGGACCATGGGACGGTCTGAAAAATAGGAGGAGCATGAAGCGGTGTTGAAAAACATGAAGAGCCTGAAAAGGTGTGAAAAACATGAAGAGCCTGAAAACGTGTGAATAATATGAAGAGCTTTAAATGGTGTCAAAAATATGAGGAGCATGAAATGGTCTCAAAAAGAGAGGAGCATGAAGCGGTGTTCAAAAACATGAAGAGCCAGAAAATGTGTGAAAAATATGAAGATCTTCAAAAGGTGTGAAAATATGAAGAGCTTCAAAAGGTGTCAAAAATGAGATGAGCATGAAACGTTCTTAAAAATATGAGGAGCATGAAGCGGTGTTCAAAAATGAAGAGCCTGACAATGTGTGAAAAAATGAAGAGCTTTAAATGGTGTCAAAAATATGAGGAGCATGAAATGGTCTCAAAAAGAGAGGAGCATGAAGCGGTGTTCAAATACATGAAGAGCCAGAAAATGTGTGAAAAATATGAAGATCTTCAAAAGGTGTGAAAATATGAAGAGCTTAAAAAGGTGTCAAAAATGACCTGAGCATGAAACGGTCTGAAAAATAGGAGGAGCAAGAAACGGTGTTCAAAAACATGAAGAGCTGAAAAGTTGTGAAATATATGAAGAGGTTCAAAAGCTTTAAAAAATATGAGGAGCAGGAAACGGTCTGAAAAATTGGAGGAGCATGAAGCGATGTTAAAAAACATGGAGAGCCTGAAAAGGTGTGAAAAATATGAAGAGCTTCAAAAGGTGTCAAAAATATGAGGAGCATGAAACGGTCTGAAAAATAGCAGGAGCATGATGCGGTGTTCAAAAACATGGAGATCCTGAAAAGGTTCGAAAAATATGAAGAGCTTCAAAAGGTGTCAAAAATATGAGGAGCATGAAACGGTCTGAAAAATAGGAGGAGCATGAAACGGTGTTCAAAACTGTGAAGAGCCTAGAATGGTGTGAAAAATATGAAGAGCCTCAAAACGTTTCAAAAATATGAGGAGCACGAAACTGTCTGAAAAATAGGAGGAGCATGAAGCGGTGTTGAAAAATATGAAGAGCCTGAAAATGTGTGAAAAATATGAAGAACCTCAAAAGGTGTAAAAAATGATATGAGCATGAAACGGTCTGAAATATAGGAGGAGCATGAAGCATTGTCAAAAACATGAAGAGCCTGAAAAGGTGTGAATAATATGAAGAGCTTCAAAAGGGGTAAAAAATGAGTTGAGCATGAAACGGTCTGAAAAATAGGAGGAGCATGAAAAGGTGTTCAAAATCACGAAGATCCTGGAAAGGTGTGAAAAATATGAAGAGCCTCAAAACGTGTCAAAAATATGAGGAGCATGAAACGGTCTGATAAATAGGAGGAGCATGAAGCGGAGTTGAAAAACATGAAGAGCCTGAAAAGGTGTGAAAATTATGAAGAGCTTCAAAAGGTGTCAAAAATATGAGGAGCATGAAACGGTCTGAAAAATAGGAGGAGCATGAAAAGGTGTTGAAAAATATGAAGAGCCTGAAAAGGTGTGAAATATAGGAGGAGCTACAAAAGGTGTCAAATATATTAGGAGCATGAAACGGTCTGAAAAATACGAGGAGCTTGAAGCGGTGTTCACAAACATGAAGAGCCTGAAAAGGTGTGAAAAATATGAAGAGCTTCAAAAGATGTGAAAAATGAGAGGAGCATGAAAAGGTCTGAAAATAGGAGGAGCATGAAGCGGTGTTCAAAAACATGAAGAGCCTGAAAAGGGGTGAAAAATATGAAGATCTTCAAAAGGTGTCAAAAATATGAGGAGCATGAAACGGTCTGAAAAATAGGAGGAGCATGAAGCGGTGTTCAAAAACATGGAGAGCTTGAAAAGATGTGAAATATATGAAGAGCTTCAAAAGGTGTCAAAAATATGAGGAGCATGAAACGGTCTGAAAAATAGCAGGAGCATGATGCGGTGTTCAAAAACATGGAGATCCTGAAAAGGTACGAAAAATATGAAGAGCTTCAAAAGGTGTCAAAAATATGAGGAGCATGAAACGGTCTGAAAAATAGGAGGAGCATGAAACGGTGTTTAAAATTGTGAAGAGCCTAGAATGGTGTGAAAAATATGAAGAGCCTCAAAACGTTTCAAAAATATGAGGAGCACGAAACTGTCTGAAAAATAGGAGGAGCATGAAGCGGTGTTTAAAAATATGAAGAGCCTGAAAATGTGTGAAAAATATGAAGAACCTCAAAAGGTGTAAAAAATGATATGAGCATGAAACGGTCTGAAAAATAGGAGGAGCATGAAGCGGTGTTTAAAAACATGAAGAGCCTGAAAATGTGTGAAAAATATGAAGAACCTCAAAAGGTGTAAAAAATGATATGAGCATGAAAAGGTCTGAAAATTAGGAGGAGCATGAAGTGGTGTTGAAAAACATGAAGAGCCTGAAAAGGTGTGAAAAATATAAAGAGTTTCAAAAGTTGTGAAAAATATGAAGAGCTGCAAAAGGTTTGAAAATATGAAGAGCTTCAAAAGGTGACAATAATGAGATGAGCATGAAACGGTCTGACAAATAGGAGGAGCATGAAACGGTCTCAAAAATAGGAGGAGCATGAAAAGGTCTTTAAAATAGGAGGACCATGAAACGGTGTTGAAAAACATGAAAAGCCTGAAAAGGTGTGAAAAATATGAAGAGCTTCAAAAGGTGTGAAAAATATGAAAAGCTTCAAAAGGTGTGAAATACATCAGGAGCATCAAACGGTCTGAAAAATAGGAGAAGGATGAAGCTGTGCTCAAAAACATGAAGAGCCTGAGAAGGTGTGAGAAACATGAAGAGCTTCAAAAGGTGTCAAAAATATGAGGACCATGGGACGTTCTGAAAAATAGGAGGAGCATGAAGCGGTGTTCAAAAATATGAAGAGCCTGAAATGATGTGAAAAAATATGAAGAGCTTCAAAATGTGTCAAAAATATGAGGAGCATGAAAAGGTCGGAAAAATATGAGGAGCATGAAGCGGTGTTGAAAAACATGAAGAGCCTGAAAAGGTGTGAAAAATATGAAGAGCTTCAAAAGGTGTCAAAAATATGAGGAGCAGGAAACTTTCTGAAAAATAGGAGGAGCAGGAAACGGTGTTGAAAAACATGAAGAGCCTGAAAATGTGTGAAAAATAGGAGGAGCTTCAAACGGTGTCAAAAATATTAGGAGCATGAAACGGTCTGAAAAATAGACTGAGCATGAAGCGGTGTTCAAAAACATGAAGAGCCTGAAAAGGTTTGAAAAATATGAAGAGCTTCAAAAGGTGTGAAAAATATGAGGAGCATGAAACCGTCTGAAAAATAGGAGTAGCATAAAGCGGTGCTGAAAAACATGAAGAGCCTGAAAAGGTGTGGAAAATCGGAAGAGCTTCAAAAGGTGTGAAAAATATGAGGAGCATGAAACGGTCTGAAAAACAGGAGGAGCGTGAAATGGTGTTCAAAAACATGAAGAGCCTCGAAAGGTGTGAAAAATATGAAGAGCCTCAAAACGTGTCAAAAATACGAGGAGCATGAAACGGTCTGAAAAATAGGAGGAGCATCAAGTGGTGTTGAAAAACATGAAGAGCCTGAGAACGTGTGAAAAATATGAAGAGCTTTGAAAGGTGTGAAAAATATGAAGAGCTTCAAAAGGTGTAAAAAATGAAATGAGCATGAAACGGTCTGAAAAATAGGAGGAGCATGAAGCTGTGCTCAAAAACATGAAGAGCATGAGAAGGTGTGAAAAATATAAAGAGTTTCAAAAGGAGTGAAAAATATGAAGAGCTGCAAAAGGTTTGAAAATATGAAGAGCTTCAAAAGGTATCAAAAATGAGATGAGCATCAAACGGTCTGACAAATAGGAGGAGCATGAAACGGTCTCAAAAATAGGAGGAGCATGAAACGGTCTTTAAAATAGGAGGACCATGAAACGGTGTTGAAAAACATGAAGAGCCTGAAAAGGTGTTAAAAATATGAAGAGCTTCAAAAGGTGTCTAAAATATGAGGAGCATGAAACGGTCTCAAAAATAGGAGGAGCATGAAATGTTGTTCAAAAACATGAAGAGCCTCGAAAGGTGTGAAAAATATGAAGAGCCTCAAAACGTGTCAAAAATATGAAGAGCATGAAACGGTCTTTAAAATAGGAGGAGCATGAAGCGGTGTTGAAAAACCTGAAGAGCCTGAAAACGTGTGAAAAATATGAAGAGCTTCAAAAGGTGTGAAAAATATGAAGAACTTCAAAAGCTGTGAAATACAGGAGGAGCATGAAACGGTCTGAAAAATAGGAGGAGCATGAAGCTGTGCTCAAAAACTTGAAGAGCATGAGAAGGTGTGAAAAATACGAAGAGGTTCAAAAGGTGTGAAAAATATGAGGAGCATGAAACGGTCTGAAAAATAGGAGGAGCATGAAGCGGTGTTCAAAAATATGCAGAGCCTTAAAAGGTGTGAAAAATATGAAGACCTTCAAAAGGGTTCAAAAATATGAGGAGCATGAAAAGTTCTGAAAAATACGACCAGCATGAAGCGGTGTTCAAAAACATGAATAGCCAGAAAAGGTGTGAAAAATATCAAAAGCTTCAAAAAGTGTCAAAAATATGAAGAGAAAGAAACGGTCTGAAATATAGGAGGAGCATGAAGCAGTGTTGAAAAACATGAATAGCCTGAAAAGGTGTGAAAATATGAAGAGCCTCAAAATGTGTAAAAAATGAGATGACCATGAAACGGTCTCAAAAATAGGAGGAGCATGAAGTGGTGTTGAAAAACATGAAGAGCCTGAAAAGTTGTGAAAAATATAAAGAGTTTCAAAAGGTGTGAAATATATGAAGAGCTGCAAAATGTTTGAAAATATGAAGAGCTTCAGAAGGTGTCAAAAATGACATGAACATGAAACGGTCTGACAAATAGGAGGGGCATGAAACGGTCTCGAAAATAGCAGGAGCATGAAACGGTCTTTAAAATAGGAGGAGCATGAAGTGGTGTTGAAAAACATAAACAGCCTGAAAAGGTGTGAAAAATATGAAGAGCTATAAAAGGTGTGAAAAATATTTGGAGCATGAAACTATCTGAAGAATAGGAGGATCATGAAGTGCTGTTGAAAAAAATGAAGAGCCTGAAAAGGTGTGAAAAATATGAAGAGCTTCAAAAGGTGTCAAAAATATGAGGAGCATGAAACGGTCTGAAAATTAGGAGGAGCATGAAATGGTGTTCAAAAACATGAAGAGCCTCGAAAGGTGTGAAAAATATGAAGAGCCTCAAAACGTGTCAAAAATATGAGGAGCATGAAATGGTCTGAAAATTAGGAGGAGCATGAAATGGTGTTCAAAAACATGAAGAGCCTCGAAAGGTGTGAAAAATATGAAGAGCCTCAAAACGTGTCAAATATATGAGGAGCATGAAACGGTCTGAAAAATAGGAGGAGCATGACGCGGTGTTGAAAAACATGAAGAGCCTGAGAACGTGTGAAAAATATGAAGAGCTTCGAAAGGTGTGAAAAAATGTGAAAGGTTTCAAAAGGTTTCAAAAATGAGATGAGCATGAAACGGTCTGAAAAATAGGAGCATGAAGAGGTGTTGAAAAACATGAAGAGCCTGAAAAGGTTTGAAAAATATGAAGAGCTTCAAAAGGTGTCCAAAATATGAGGAGCATGAAACGGACTGAAAAGTAAGAGGAGCATGAAGTGGTGTTGAAAAACATGAAGAGCCTGAAAAGGTGTGGAAAATATGAAGACCTATAAAAGGTGTGAAAAATATTTGGAGCATCAAACGGTCTGAAGAAAAGGAGGATCATGAAGCGGTGTTGAAAAACATGAAGAGCCTGAAAAGGTGTGAAAAATATGAAGAGCTTCAAAAGGTGTGAAAAATATAAAGAGCTTCAAAAGGTGTGAAAAATATGAAGAGCTTCAAAAGGTGTAAGAAATGAGATGAGCATGAAACGGTCTGAAGAATACGAGGATCATGAAGCGGTGTTGAGAAACATGAAGAGCCTGAAAAGGTGTGGAAAATATGAAGAGCTATAAAAGGTGTGAAAAATCTTTGGAGCATGAAACGTTCTGAAGAATAGGAGGATCATGAAGCGGTGTTGAAATCATGAAGAGCCTGAAAACGTGTGGAAAATATGAAGAGCTATAAGAGGTGTGAAAAATATTTGGAGCATGAAACGTTCTGAAGAATAGGAGGATCATGAAGCGGTGTTGAGAAACATGAAGAGCCTGAAAAGGTGTGAAAAATATGAAGAGCTTCAAAAGTTGTCACAAATATGAGGAGCATGAAACGGTCTGAATATAGAAGGAGCATGAAAAGGTGTTGAAAAACATGAAGAGCCTGAAAAGGTGTGAAATATATGAAGAGCTTCAAAAGGTTTCAAAAATATGAGGACAATGAAACGGTCTGAAAAAATGGGAGGAGCATGAAGCGGTGTTGAAAAACATGAAGAGCCTGGAAATGTGTGAAAAATAGGAGGAACTTCTAAAGGTGTCAAAAATATGAGGAGCATGAAACGGTCTGAAAAATAGGAGGAGCATGAAGTGGTGTTGAAATCATGCAGAGCCTGAAAACATGTAAAAATTATGAAGAGCTTCAAAAGGTGTGAAAAATATGAAAGGCTTCAAAAGGTTTCAAAAATGAGATGAGCATGAAACGGACTGAAAAATAAGAGGAGTATGAAGTGTTGTTGAAAACATGAAGAGCCTGAAAAGGTGTGAAATATAAGAGGAGCACGAAATGGTATGAAAAATCAGAGGAGCATGAAGTAGTGTTGAAAAACATGAAGAGCCTGAATACCTGTGAAAAATATGAAGAGCTTCAAAAGCTGTTAGAAATATGAAGAGCTTCAAAACGTGTCAAAAGTGAGATGAGCATGAAAAGGTCTGAAATACAGGAGGAAAATGAAGTCGTGTTGAAAAACATGAAGAGCCTGAAAGGGCTTGAAATATATGAAGAACTTCAAAAGGTGTCAAAAATATGAGGAGTATGAAACGGTCAGAAAAATAGGAAGAGCATGAAACGTTCTGAAAAATAGGAGGAGCATGAAACGGTGTGGAAAAACATGGAGAGTCTGAAAAGGTGTGAAAATTAGGAAGAGCTTCAAAAGTTGTCAAAAACATGAGGAGCATGAAACGGTCTGAAAAACAGGAGGAGCATGAAGCGGTTTTCAAAAATATGATGAGCCTGAAAAGGTGTGAAAAATAGGAAGAGCCTCAAAACGTGCCAAGAATATGAGAAGAATAAAACGGTCTAAAAAAAAGGAGGAGCTTGATGCGGTGTTCAAAAACATGAAGAGCCTGAAAAGGTGTGAAAAATATGAAGAGCCTCAAAAGGTGTCAAAAATATGAGGAGCATGAAAGGGTCGGAAAAATAGGAGGAGCATGAAGCGGTGTTGAAAAACATGAAGAGCATGAAAACGTGTGAAAAATATGAAGAGCTTCAAAAGGTGTCAAAAATATGAGGAGCATGAAACGGTCTGAAATATAGGAGGAGCATGACGCGGTATTAAAATACACGAAGAGCCTGGAAAGGTGTGAAAAATATGAAGAGCCTCAAAACGTGTCAAAAATATGAGGAGCATGAAACGATCTGACAAATAAGAGGAGCATGAAGCAGTGTTGAAAAACATGAAGAGCCTGAAAACCTGTGAAAAATATGAAGAGTTCAAAAGGTGTGAAAAATATGAAGAGCTTCAAAAGCTGTCAAATATATGAGGAGCATGAAACGGTCTAAAAAATAGGAGTAGCATGCAACTGTGTTGAAAAACATGTAGAGCCTGAAATGGTGTGAAAAATATTAGGAGCTTCAAAAGGTGTCAAAAATATGAGCAGCATGAAACGGTCTGAAAATTAGGAGAAACATGAAACGGTGTTCAAAAACCTGAAGAGCCTGAAAAGGTATGAAAAGTAGGAAGAGCTTCAAAAGGCGTCAAAAATATGAGGAGCATGAAACGGTCTCAAAAATAGGAGGAGCATGAAATGGTGTTCAAAAACATGAAGAGCCTGAAAAAATGTGAAAACTAGGAAGAGCTTAAAAAGGTGTCAATATATGAGGAACATGAAACAGTCTAAAAAATAGTAGGAGCATGAAACGGTGATCAAAAACATAAAGGGCCTGAAAACGGGTGAAAAATATGAAGAGCTTCAAAAGGTGTGAAAAGTATGAGGAGATTGAAATGGTCTGAAAAATAGAAGAAACAAGAAGCGGTGTTCAGTAACATGAAGAGCCTGAAAAGGTGTGAAAAATATGAAGAACTTCAAAAGATGTGAAATACATGAGTAGCAATAAACGGTCTGAAAAATAGGAGGAGCATGAAGCTGGGCTCAAAAACATGAAGAGCCTGAAAAGGAGTGAAAAATATGAAGAGCTTCAAAATGTGTCAAAAATATGAGGAGCATGAAACGATATGAAAAATATGAGGAGCATGATACAGTGTTCAAAAACATGAAGAGATTGAAAACGTGTGAAAAACATGAAGAGCCTGAATAGGTGTGAAAATTATGAAGAGCTTCAAAATGTTTCAAAAATATGAGGAGGAAGAACGGTCTGAAAAATAGGAGGAGCATGAAGCAGTGTTCAAGAACATGAAGAGCCTGAAAAGGTGTGAAAAATATGAAGAGCTTCAAAAGGTGTGAAAAATATGAAGAGCTTCAAAAGGTGTTCAAAAATGAGATGACCATGAAACGGTCTGAAAAATAGGAGGAGCATGAATCTGGGCTCAAAAACATGAAGAGCCTGAAAAGGTGTGAAAAATATGAAGAGCTTCAAAAGGTGTCAAAAATATGAGGAACATGAAACGGTCTGAAAAACAGCAGGAGCATGAAACGGTGTTCAAAAACAAGAAGAGCCTGAAAACGTGTGAAAAACATGAAGAGCCTGAAAAGGTGTGAAAATTATGAAGAGCTTCAAAAGGTGTCAAAAATATGAGGAGCATGAAACGGTCTGAAAAATAGGAGGCTCATGAAACGGTGTTGAAAAACATGAAAAGCCTGAAAACGTGTCAAAAATATGATTAGCTTCAGGCTGGCGGGTAAAGCTGGGAGGTCCCGGTCGGGGGCGCCGGTTGGAGACATGATTGCAATGTGGGCCTTAGGATTTGAGCCAAAGAAAGAAGAAATTAAAAAGATGATAGCTGAAACTGACCAAGAAGGAATTTGCACCATTAATTTTGAAGAATTTTTTGCCATAATGAGTGTAAAAATGAGTGAAAAGGATGAAAAAGAAGAAATATTGAAGGCTTTCAAACTATTTGATGATGATGATACAGGAAGAATATCATTGAACAATATCAAGAGGGTTGCTAAGGAGCTAGGGGAAAATTTAACAGATGATGAACTTCAGGAAATGCTTGATGAGGCTGGAGAAATAAACAAGGAAGAATTTTTGAAAATGATGCAAAAGACCACTCTTTATAACACTGTCTTTTGTGCCTTTTGGAAAGTTGTTAACAAGTTTGTATTTGCTATAAGTTCCATAATAGCTGAATATATTCATTTTCAGTGTTTAAGTTTATATACATAAACTGGTCTCTTGATGTCTAACCCATGTGAGAAGTTACATGTTGCTACCAATATGTTGTTAAATCTATAACATCAAGAAATAAAATGTAGTGACTTCCTTAAACTATGAATCTGAAGAACAGTACTAATTACAAGTGCTATTTTTAGAGCCCCAGGTTCTAAAACTTAGATTTTTTATTTAACTTATGGAAATTGGCCCCACATCATAAGCCAGCCATCACTTTCCCTATTATTTTCCTTTTGTGCAACGCTAAAAATGAACATTTGCTTTTTAACTGATTATTCAGATATGTAAAGTCTTAAATAAAACTGGCAGCATCAAAAGGTGTGAAAAATATGAAGAGCTTCAAAAGGTGTCAAAAATGAGATGAGCATGAAACTGTCTGAAAAATAGGAGGAGCATGAAACGGTGTTCAAAAACATGAAGAGTCTGAAAAGTTGTGAAATACATGAAGAGCTTCAAAAGGTGTGAAAAATATGAGGAGCATGAAACGGTCTGAAAAATAGGAGGAGCAAGAAGTGGTGTTGAAAAACATGAAGAGCTTGAAAAGGTGTGAAAAATATGAAGAGCTTCAAAAGGTGTGAAAATTATGAAGAGCTTCAAAAGGTGTCAAAAATAAGAGGAGCATGAACGGTCTGAAAATTAGGAGGAGCATGAGGTGGTCTTGAAAAACATGAAGAGCCTGAAAAGGTGTGAAAAATATGAAGAGCTTCAAAATATTTCAAAAATATGAGGAGGAAGAACGGTCTGAAAAATAGGAGGAGCATGAAGCGGTGTTCAAAAACATGAAGAGCCTGAAAAGGTGTGAAAAATATGAAGAGCTTCAAAAGGTGTGAAAAATATGAAGAGCTTCAAAAGGTGTTCAAAAATGAGATGACCATGAAACGGTCTGAAAAATAGGAGGAGCATGAATCTGGGCTCAAAAACATGAAGAGCCTGAAAAGGTGTGAAAAATATGAAGAGCTTCAAAAGGTGTCAAAAATATGAGGAACATGAAACGGTCTGAAAAACAGCAGGAGCATGAAACGGTGTTCAAAAACAAGAAGAGCCTGAAAACGTGTGAAAAACATGAAGAGCCTGAAAAGGTGTGAAAATTATGAAGAGCTTCAAAAGGTGTCAAAAATATGAGGAGCATGAAACGGTCTGAAAAATAGGAGGCTCATGAAACGGTGTTGAAAAACATGAAAAGCCTGAAAACGTGTCAAAAATATGATGAGCTTCAGGCTGGCGGGTAAAGCTGGGCGGTCCCGGTCGGGGGCGCCGGTTGGAGACATGATTGCAATGTGGGCCTTAGGATTTGAGCCAAAGAAAGAAGAAATTAAAAAGATGATAGCTGAAACTGACCAAGAAGGAATTTGCACCATTAATTTTGAAGAATTTTTTGCCATAATGAGTGTAAAAATGAGTGAAAAGGATGAAAAAGAAGAAATATTGAAGGCTTTCAAACTATTTGATGATGATGATACAGGAAGAATATCATTGAACAATATCAAGAGGGTTGCTAAGGAGCTAGGGGAAAATTTAACAGATGATGAACTTCAGGAAATGCTTGATGAGGCTGGAGAAATAAACAAGGAAGAATTTTTGAAAATGATGCAAAAGACCACTCTTTATTAACACTGTCTTTTGTGCCTTTTGGAAAGTTGTTAACAAGTTTGTATTTGCTATAAGTTCCATAATAGCTGAATATATTCATTTTCAGTGTTTAAGTTTATATACATAAACTGGTCTCTTGATGTCTAACCCATGTGAGAAGTTACATGTTGCTACCAATATGTTGATAAATCTATAACATCAAGAAATAAAATGTAGTGACTACCTTAAACTATGAATCTGAAGAACAGTACTAATTACAAGTGCTATTTTTAGAGCCCCAGGTTCTAAAACTTAGATTTTTTATTTAACTTATGGAAATTGGCCCCACATCATAAGCCAGCCATCACTTTTCCTATTATTTTCCTTTTGTGCAATGCTAAAAATGAACATTTGCTTTTTAACTGATTATTCAGATATGTAAAGTCTTAAATAAAACTGGCAGCATCAAAAGGTGTGAAAAATATGAAGAGCTTCAAAAGGTGTCAAAAATGAGATGAGCATGAAACTGTCTGAAAAATAGGAGGAGCATGAAACGGTGTTCAAAAACATGAAGAGTCTGAAAAGTTGTGAAATACATGAAGAGCTTCAAAAGGTGTGAAAAATATGAGGAGCATTAAAAGGTCTGAAAAATAGGAGGAGGAAGAAACGGTGATGAAAAACATGAAGAGCATGAAAAGGTGTGAAAAATATGAAGAGCTTCAAAAGGTGTGAAAAATATGAGGAGCATGAAACGGTCTGACAAATAGGAGTAGCATGAAGCGGTGTTGAAAAACATGAAGAGCCTGAAAAGGTGTGAATAATATGAAGAGCTTGAAAAGATGTGAAATACATGAGGAGCATTAAACGGTCTGAAAAATAGGAGGAGCATGAAACGGTGTTCAAAAACACGAAGAGCCTGAAAAGGTGTGAATATTATGAAGAGCTTCAAAAGGTGTGAAAAATATGAGGAGCATGAAACGGTCTGAAAAATAGGAGGATCATGAAGCGGTGTTGAAAAACATGAAGAGCCTGAAAACGTGTGAAAAATATGAAGAACATCAAAATGTGTCAAAAATATGAGGAGCATGAAACGGTGGGCAAAAACATGAAGAGCGTGAAAACGTGTGCAAAATATGAAGAGCCTGAATAGGTGTGAAAATAATGAAGAGCTTCAAAAGGTGTTAAAAATATGAGGAGCATGAAACGGTCTGAAAAATAGGAGGAGCACGAAGTGGTGTTGAAAACATGAAGAGCCTGAAAAGGTGTGAGAAATAAGAAGAGCTTCAAAAGGTGTCAAAAATATAAGCTGCATGAAACGGTCTGCAAAAAAGGAGGAGCATGAAGTGGTGTTGAAAAACATGAAGAGCTTCAAAAGCTGTGAAAAATATGAAGAGCTTCAAAAGGTGTCAAAAATATGAGGAGCATGAAACGGTCTGAAAAATAGGAGAAGCATGAAGCGGTGTTCAAAAACATGAAGAGCCTGAAAAGGTGTGAAAAATATGAAGAGCTTCAAAAGGTGTGAAAAATATGAAGAGCTTCAAAAGGTGTTCAAAAATGAGATGACCATGAAACGGTCTGAAAAATAGGAGGAGCATGAATCTGGGCTCAAAAACATGAAGAGCCTGAAAAGGTGTGAAAAATATGAAGAGCTTCAAAAGGTGTCAAAAATATGAGGAACATGAAACGGTCTGAAAAACAGCAGGAGCATGAAACGGTGTTCAAAAACAAGAAGAGCCTGAAAACGTGTGAAAAACATGAAGAGCCTGAAAAGGTGTGAAAATTATGAAGAGCTTCAAAAGGTGTCAAAAATATGAGGAGCATGAAACGGTCTGAAAAATAGGAGGATCATGAAGCGGTGTTGAAAAACATGAAGAGCCTGAAAACGTGTGAAAAATATGAAGAACATCAAAATGTGTCAAAAATATGAGGAGCATGAAACGGTGGGCAAAAACATGAAGAGCGTGAAAACGTGTGCAAAATATGAAGAGCCTGAATAGGTGTGAAAATAATGAAGAGCTTCAAAAGGTGTTAAAAATATGAGGAGCATGAAACGGTCTGAAAAATAGGAGGAGCACGAAGTGGTGTTGAAAACATGAAGAGCCTGAAAAGGTGTGAGAAATAAGAAGAGCTTCAAAAGGTGTCAAAAATATAAGCTGCATGAAACGGTCTGCAAAAAAGGAGGAGCATGAAGTGGTGTTGAAAAACATGAAGAGCTTCAAAAGCTGTGAAAAATATGAAGAGCTTCAAAAGGTGTCAAAAATATGAGGAGCATGAAACGGTCTGAAAAATAGGAGAAGCATGAAGCGGTGTTCAAAAACATGAAGAGCCTGAAAAGGTGTGAAAAATATGAAGAGCTTCAAAAGGTGTGAAAAATATGAAGAGCTTCAAAAGGTGTTCAAAAATGAGATGACCATGAAACGGTCTGAAAAATAGGAGGAGCATGAATCTGGGCTCAAAAACATGAAGAGCCTGAAAAGGTGTGAAAAATATGAAGAGCTTCAAAAGGTGTCAAAAATATGAGGAACATGAAACGGTCTGAAAAACAGCAGGAGCATGAAACGGTGTTCAAAAACAAGAAGAGCCTGAAAACGTGTGAAAAACATGAAGAGCCTGAAAAGGTGTGAAAATTATGAAGAGCTTCAAAAGGTGTCAAAAATATGAGGAGCATGAAACGGTCTGAAAAATAGGAGGCTCATGAAACGGTGTTGAAAAACATGAAAAGCCTGAAAACGTGTCAAAAATATGATGAGCTTCAGGCTGGCGGGTAAAGCTGGGCGGTCCCGGTCGGGGGCGCCGGTTGGAGACATGATTGCAATGTGGGCCTTAGGATTTGAGCCAAAGAAAGAAGAAATTAAAAAGATGATAGCTGAAACTGACCAAGAAGGAATTTGCACCATTAATTTTGAAGAATTTTTTGCCATAATGAGTGTAAAAATGAGTGAAAAGGATGAAAAAGAAGAAATATTGAAGGCTTTCAAACTATTTGATGATGATGATACAGGAAGAATATCATTGAACAATATCAAGAGGGTTGCTAAGGAGCTAGGGGAAAATTTAACAGATGATGAACTTCAGGAAATGCTTGATGAGGCTGGAGAAATAAACAAGGAAGAATTTTTGAAAATGATGCAAAAGACCACTCTTTATTAACACTGTCTTTTGTGCCTTTTGGAAAGTTGTTAACAAGTTTGTATTTGCTATAAGTTCCATAATAGCTGAATATATTCATTTTCAGTGTTTAAGTTTATATACATAAACTGGTCTCTTGATGTCTAACCCATGTGAGAAGTTACATGTTGCTACCAATATGTTGTTAAATCTATAACATCAAGAAATAAAATGTAGTGACTTCCTTAAACTATGAATCTGAAGAACAGTACTAATTACAAGTGCTATTTTTAGAGCCCCAGGTTCTAAAACTTAGATTTTTTATTTAACTTATGGAAATTGGCCCCACATCATAAGCCAGCCATCACTTTCCCTATTATTTTCCTTTTGTGCAATGCTAAAAATGAACATTTGCTTTTTAACTGATTATTCAGATATGTAAAGTCTTAAATAAAACTGGCAGCATCAAAAGGTGTGAAAAATATGAAGAGCTTCAAAAGGTGTCAAAAATGAGATGAGCATGAAACTGTCTGAAAAATAGGAGGAGCATGAAATGGTGTTCAAAAACATGAAGAGTCTGAAAAGTTGTGAAATACATGAAGAGCTTCAAAAGGTGTGAAAAATATGAGGAGCATTAAACGGTCTGAAAAATAGGAGGAGGAAGAAACGGTGTTGAAAAACATGAAGAGCCTGAAAAGGTGTGAAAAATATGAAGAGCTTCAAAAGGTGTGAAAAATATGAGGAGCATGAAACGGTCTGACAAATAGGAGTAGCATGAAGCGGTGTTGAAAAACATGAAGAGCCTGAAAAGGTGTGAATAATATGAAGAGCTTGAAAAGATGTGAAATACATGAGGAGCATTAAACGGTCTGAAAAATAGGAGGAGCATGAAACGGTGTTCAAAAACACGAAGAGCCTGAAAAGGTGTGAATATTATGAAGAGCTTCAAAAGGTGTGAAAAATATGAGGAGCATGAAACGGTCTGAAAAATAGGAGGATCATGAAGCGGTGTTGAAAAACATGAAGAGCCTGAAAACGTGTGAAAAATATGAAGAACATCAAAATGTGTCAAAAATATGAGGAGCATGAAACGGTGGGCAAAAACATGAAGAGCGTGAAAACGTGTGCAAAATATGAAGAGCCTGAATAGGTGTGAAAATAATGAAGAGCTTCAAAAGGTGTTAAAAATATGAGGAGCATGAAACGGTCTGAAAAATAGGAGGAGCACGAAGTGGTGTTGAAAACATGAAGAGCCTGAAAAGGTGTGAGAAATAAGAAGAGCTTCAAAAGGTGTCAAAAATATAAGCTGCATGAAACGGTCTGCAAAAAAGGAGGAGCATGAAGTGGTGTTGAAAAACATGAAGAGCTTCAAAAGCTGTGAAAAATATGAAGAGCTTCAAAAGGTGTCAAAAATATGAGGAGCATGAAACGGTCTGAAAAATAGGAGAAGCATGAAGCGGTGTTCAAAAACATGAAGAGCCTGAAAAGGTGTGAAAAATATGAAGAGCTTCAAAAGGTGTGAAAAATATGAAGAGCTTCAAAAGGTGTTCAAAAATGAGATGACCATGAAACGGTCTGAAAAATAGGAGGAGCATGAATCTGGGCTCAAAAACATGAAGAGCCTGAAAAGGTGTGAAAAATATGAAGAGCTTCAAAAGGTGTCAAAAATATGAGGAACATGAAACGGTCTGAAAAACAGCAGGAGCATGAAACGGTGTTCAAAAACAAGAAGAGCCTGAAAACGTGTGAAAAACATGAAGAGCCTGAAAAGGTGTGAAAATTATGAAGAGCTTCAAAAGGTGTCAAAAATATGAGGAGCATGAAACGGTCTGAAAAATAGGAGGCTCATGAAACGGTGTTGAAAAACATGAAAAGCCTGAAAACGTGTCAAAAATATGATGAGCTTCAGGCTGGCGGGTAAAGCTGGGCGGTCCCGGTTGGGGGCGCCGGTTGGAGACATGATTGCAATGTGGGCCTTAGGATTTGAGCCAAAGAAAGAAGAAATTAAAAAGATGATAGCTGAAACTGACCAAGAAGGAATTTGCACCATTAATTTTGAAGAATTTTTTGCCATAATGAGTGTAAAAATGAGTGAAAAGGATGAAAAAGAAGAAATATTGAAGGCTTTCAAACTATTTGATGATGATGATACAGGAAGAATATCATTGAACAATATCAAGAGGGTTGCTAAGGAGCTAGGGGAAAATTTAACAGATGATGAACTTCAGGAAATGCTTGATGAGGCTGGAGAAATAAACAAGGAAGAATTTTTGAAAATGATGCAAAAGACCACTCTTTATTAACACTGTCTTTTGTGCCTTTTGGAAAGTTGTTAACAAGTTTGTATTTGCTATAAGTTCCATAATAGCTGAATATATTCATTTTCAGTGTTTAAGTTTATATACATAAACTGGTCTCTTGATGTCTAACCCATGTGAGAAGTTACATGTTGCTACCAATATGTTGTTAAATCTATAACATCAAGAAATAAAATGTAGTGACTTCCTTAAACTATGAATCTGAAGAACAGTACTAATTACAAGTGCTATTTTTAGAGCCCCAGGTTCTAAAATTTAGATTTTTTATTTAACTTATGGAAATTGGCCCCACATCATAAGCCAGCCATCACTTTCCCTATTATTTTCCTTTTGTGCAATGCTAAAAATGAACATTTGCTTTTTAACTGATTATTCAGATATGTAAAGTCTTAAATAAAACTGGCAGCATCAAAAGGTGTGAAAAATATGAAGAGCTTCAAAAGGTGTCAAAAATGAGATGAGCATGAAACTGTCTGAAAAATAGGAGGAGCATGAAATGGTGTTCAAAAACATGAAGAGTCTGAAAAGTTGTGAAATACATGAAGAGCTTCAAAAGGTGTGAAAAATATGAGGAGCATTAAACGGTCTGAAAAATAGGAGGAGGAAGAAACGGTGTTGAAAAACATGAAGAGCCTGAAAAGGTGTGAAAAATATGAAGAGCTTCAAAAGGTGTGAAAAATATGAGGAGCATGAAACGGTCTGACAAATAGGAGTAGCATGAAGCGGTGTTGAAAAACATGAAGAGCCTGAAAAGGTGTGAATAATATGAAGAGCTTGAAAAGATGTGAAATACATGAGGAGCATTAAACGGTCTGAAAAATAGGAGGAGCATGAAACGGTGTTCAAAAACACGAAGAGCCTGAAAAGGTGTGAATATTATGAAGAGCTTCAAAAGGTGTGAAAAATATGAGGAGCATGAAACGGTCTGAAAAATAGGAGGATCATGAAGCGGTGTTGAAAAACATGAAGAGCCTGAAAACGTGTGAAAAATATGAAGAACATCAAAATGTGTCAAAAATATGAGGAGCATGAAACGGTGGGCAAAAACATGAAGAGCGTGAAAACGTGTGCAAAATATGAAGAGCCTGAATAGGTGTGAAAATAATGAAGAGCTTCAAAAGGTGTTAAAAATATGAGGAGCATGAAACGGTCTGAAAAATAGGAGGAGCACGAAGTGGTGTTGAAAACATGAAGAGCCTGAAAAGGTGTGAGAAATAAGAAGAGCTTCAAAAGGTGTCAAAAATATGAGGAGCATGAAACGGTCTGCAAAAAAGGAGGAGCATGAAGTGGTGTTGAAAAACATGAAGAGCTTCAAAAGCTGTGAAAAATATGAAGAGCTTCAAAAGGTGTCAAAAATATGAGGAGCATGAAACGGTCTGAAAAATAGGAGAAGCATGAAGCGGTGTTCAAAAACATGAAGAGCCTGAAAAGGTGTGAAAAATATGAAGAGCTTCAAAAGGTGTGAAAAATATGAAGAGCTTCAAAAGGTGTTCAAAAATGAGATGACCATGAAACGGTCTGAAAAATAGGAGGAGCATGAATCTGGGCTCAAAAACATGAAGAGCCTGAAAAGGTGTGAAAAATATGAAGAGCTTCAAAAGGTGTCAAAAATATGAGGAACATGAAACGGTCTGAAAAACAGCAGGAGCATGAAACGGTGTTCAAAAACAAGAAGAGCCTGAAAACGTGTGAAAAACATGAAGAGCCTGAAAAGGTGTGAAAATTATGAAGAGCTTCAAAAGGTGTCAAAAATATGAGGAGCATGAAACGGTCTGAAAAATAGGAGGCTCATGAAACGGTGTTGAAAAACATGAAAAGCCTGAAAACGTGTCAAAAATATGATGAGCTTCAGGCTGGCGGGTAAAGCTGGGCGGTCCCGGTCGGGGGCGCCGGTTGGAGACATGATTGCAATGTGGGCCTTAGGATTTGAGCCAAAGAAAGAAGAAATTAAAAAGATGATAGCTGAAACTGACCAAGAAGGAATTTGCACCATTAATTTTGAAGAATTTTTTGCCATAATGAGTGTAAAAATGAGTGAAAAGGATGAAAAAGAAGAAATATTGAAGGCTTTCAAACTATTTGATGATGATGATACAGGAAGAATATCATTGAACAATATCAAGAGGGTTGCTAAGGAGCTAGGGGAAAATTTAACAGATGATGAACTTCAGGAAATGCTTGATGAGGCTGGAGAAATAAACAAGGAAGAATTTTTGAAAATGATGCAAAAGACCACTCTTTATTAACACTGTCTTTTGTGCCTTTTGGAAAGTTGTTAACAAGTTTGTATTTGCTATAAGTTCCATAATAGCTGAATATATTCATTTTCAGTGTTTAAGTTTATATACATAAACTGGTCTCTTGATGTCTAACCCATGTGAGAAGTTACATGTTGCTACCAATATGTTGTTAAATCTATAACATCAAGAAATAAAATGTAGTGACTTCCTTAAACTATGAATCTGAAGAACAGTACTAATTACAAGTGCTATTTTTAGAGCCCCAGGTTCTAAAACTTAGATTTTTTATTTAACTTATGGAAATTGGCCCCACATCATAAGCCAGCCATCACTTTCCCTATTATTTTCCTTTTGTGCAATGCTAAAAATGAACATTTGCTTTTTAACTGATTATTCAGATATGTAAAGTCTTAAATAAAACTGGCAGCATCAAAAGGTGTGAAAAATATGAAGAGCTTCAAAAGGTGTCAAAAATGAGATGAGCATGAAACTGTCTGAAAAATAGGAGGAGCATGAAACGGTGTTCAAAAACATGAAGAGTCTGAAAAGTTGTGAAATACATGAAGAGCTTCAAAAGGTGTGAAAAATATGAGGAGCATTAAACGGTCTGAAAAATAGGAGGAGGAAGAAACGGTGTTGAAAAACATGAAGAGCCTGAAAAGGTGTGAAAAATATGAAGAGCTTCAAAAGGTGTGAAAAATATGAGGAGCATGAAACGGTCTGACAAATAGGAGTAGCATGAAGCGGTGTTGAAAAACATGAAGAGCCTGAAAAGGTGTGAATAATATGAAGAGCTTGAAAAGATGTGAAATACATGAGGAGCATTAAACGGTCTGAAAAATAGGAGGAGCATGAAACGGTGTTCAAAAACACGAAGAGCCTGAAAAGGTGTGAATATTATGAAGAGCTTCAAAAGGTGTGAAAAATATGAGGAGCATGAAACGGTCTGAAAAATAGGAGGATCATGAAGCGGTGTTGAAAAACATGAAGAGCCTGAAAACGTGTGAAAAATATGAAGAACATCAAAATGTGTCAAAAATATGAGGAGCATGAAACAGTGGGCAAAAACATGAAGAGCGTGAAAACGTGTGCAAAATATGAAGAGCCTGAATAGGTGTGAAAATAATGAAGAGCTTCAAAAGGTGTTAAAAATATGAGGAGCATGAAACGGTCTGAAAAATAGGAGGAGCACGAAGTGGTGTTGAAAACATGAAGAGCCTGAAAAGGTGTGAGAAATAAGAAGAGCTTCAAAAGGTGTCAAAAATATAAGCTGCATGAAACGGTCTGCAAAAAAGGAGGAGCATGAAGTGGTGTTGAAAAACATGAAGAGCTTCAAAAGCTTTGAAAAATATGAAGAGCTTCAAAAGATGTCAAAAATATGAGGAGCATGAAACGGTCTGAAAAATAGGAGAAGCATGAAGCGGTGTTCAAAAACATGAAGAGCCTGAAGTGGTGTGAAAAATATGAAGAGCTTCAAAAGGTGTCAAAAAAATGAGGAGCATTAAACGGTCTGAAAAATAGGAGGAGCATGAAACGGTGTTAAAAAATATGAAGGGCCTGAAAAGGTGTGTAAAATAAGAACAGCCTCAAAAAGTGTCAAAAATATGAGGAGTATGAAACGTTCTGAAAAATAGCAGGAGCATGAAGCGGTGCTGAAAAACATGAAGAGCCGGAAAAAGTGTGAAAAATAAGAAGAGCTTCAAAAACGTAAAAAACATGAAGAGCTTCAAAAGGTGTGAAAAATATGAAGAGCTTCAAAAGGTGTAAAAAATGAGATGAGCATGAAACGGTCTGAAAAATAGGAGGATCATGAAACGGTCTCAAAAATAGGAGGAGCATGAAGCGGTGTTCAAAAACATGAAGAGCCTGAAAAGGTGTGAAAAACATGAAGACCTCCAAAGGTGTGAAAAATATGAAGAGCTTCAAAAGTTGTGAAAAATCAGATGAGCATGAAACGGTCTGAAAAATAGGAGGAGCATGAAACGGTGTTCAAAAACATGAAGAGCCTGAAAAGGTGTGAAATACATGAAGACCTTCAAGGTGTGAAATATATGAAGAGCTTCAAAAGGTGTGAAAAATATGAAGAGTTTCCAAATGTGTCAAAAATATGAGGAGCATGAAGCGGTCTGAAAAATAGGAGGAGCAAGTTGTGGTGTTGAAAAACATGAAGAGCCTGAAAAGGTGTGAACAATATGAAGAGCTTCAAAAGGTGTCAAAAATATGAGGAACATCAAACGGTCCGAAAAATAGGAAGAGCATGAAATGCTGTTCAAAAACATGAAGAGCCTAAAATGTGTGAAAAATATGAAGAGCTTCAAAATGTGGGAAATACATGAGGACCATGAAACGGTCTGAAAAATAGGAGGAGCATGAAGCGGTGTTGAAAATCATGAAGAGCCTGAAAAGGTGTGGAAAATATGAAGAGCTTCGAAAAGTGTCAAAAATATGAGGAGCATGAAACGGTCTGAAAAATAGGAGGAGCCTGAAACGGTGTTCAAAAACATGAAGAGCCTGAAAAGGTGTGAAAAATATGAAGAGCTTCAAAAGGTGTCAAAAATATGAGGAGCATGAAGCGGTCCGAAAAATAGGAGGAGCATGAAGCGGTTTTGAAAAACATGAAAAGCCTGAAAAGGTGTGAAAAACATGAAGAGCCAGAAAACGTGTGAAAAATATGAAGAGCTTCAAAAGGTGTCAAAAATGAGATGAGCATGAAACGGTCTGAAAAATAGGAGGAGCATGAAGCGGTGTTGAAAAACATGAAGAGCCTGAAAAGGTGTGAAAATATGAAGAGCTTCAAAAGGTGTCAAAAATATGAGGAGCATGAAACGGTCTGAAAAATAGGAGGATCATGAAGCTGTGTTTCATAACATGAAGAGGCTGAAAAGGTGTGAAAAACATGAAGACCTTCAAAGGTGTGAAAAATATGAAGAGCTTCAAAAGTTTTCAAAAATTAGATATGCGTGAAACGGTCTGAAAAATAGGAGGAGCATGAGGTTGTTTTCAAAAACATGAAGAGCCTGAAAAGGTGTGAAAAATATGAAGAGCTTCAAAAGTTGTCAAAAATTAGATGAGCGTGAAACGGTCTGAAAAATAGGAGGAGCATGAGGTTGTTTTGAAAAACATGAAGAGCCTGAAAAGGTGTGAAATATATGAAGAGATTCAAAAGGTGTGAAAAATATGAAGAGCTTCATGATGTGTCAAAAATATGAGGAGCATGAAGCGGTCCGAAAAATAGGAGGAGCATGAAGCGGTTTTGAAAAACATGAAGAGCCTGAAAAGGTGTTAAACATATGAAGAGCTTCAAAAGGTGTGAAAAATATGAAGAGTTTCAAAATGTGTTAAAAATATGAGGAGCATGAAGCGATCTGAAAAATAGGAGGAGCATGAAGTGGTGTTGAAAAACATTAAGAGCCTGAAAAGGTGTGAAATATATGAAGAGCTTTAAAAGGTGTCAAAAATATGAGGGTATGAAACGGTCTGAAAAATAGGAGGAGCACGAAGTGGTGTTGAAAACATGAAGAGCCTGAAAAGGTGTGAGAAATAAGAAGAGCTTCAAAAGGTGTCAAAAATATAAGCTGCATGAAACGGTCTGCAAAAAAGGAGGAGCACGAAGTGGTGTTGAAAACATGAAGAGCCTGAAAAGGTGTGAGAAATAAGAAGAGCTTCAAAAGGTGTCAAAAATATAAGCTGCATGAAACGGTCTGCAAAAAAGGAGGAGCATGAAGTGGTGTTGAAAAACATGAAGAGCTTCAAAAGCTGTGAAAAATATGAAGAGCTTCAAAAGGTGTCAAAAATATGAGGAGCATGAAACGGTCTGAAAAATAGGAGAAGCATGAAGCGGTGTTCAAAAACATGAAGAGCCTGAAAAGGTGTGAAAAATATGAAGAGCTTCAAAAGGTGTGAAAAATATGAAGAGCTTCAAAAGGTGTTCAAAAATGAGATGACCATGAAACGGTCTGAAAAATAGGAGGAGCATGAATCTGGGCTCAAAAACATGAAGAGCCTGAAAAGGTGTGAAAAATATGAAGAGCTTCAAAAGGTGTCAAAAATATGAGGAACATGAAACGGTCTGAAAAACAGCAGGAGCATGAAACGGTGTTCAAAAACAAGAAGAGCCTGAAAACGTGTGAAAAACATGAAGAGCCTGAAAAGGTGTGAAAATTATGAAGAGCTTCAAAAGGTGTCAAAAATATGAGGAGCATGAAACGGTCTGAAAAATAGGAGGCTCATGAAACGGTGTTGAAAAACATGAAAAGCCTGAAAACGTGTCAAAAATATGATGAGCTTCAGGCTGGCGGGTAAAGCTGGGCGGTCCCGGTTGGGGGCGCCAGTTGGAGACATGATTGCAATGTGGGCCTTAGGATTTGAGCCAAAGAAAGAAGAAATTAAAAAGATGATAGCTGAAACTGACCAAGAAGGAATTTGCACCATTAATTTTGAAGAATTTTTTGCCATAATGAGTGTAAAAATGAGTGAAAAGGATGAAAAAGAAGAAATATTGAAGGCTTTCAAACTATTTGATGATGATGATACAGGAAGAATATCATTGAACAATATCAAGAGGGTTGCTAAGGAGCTAGGGGAAAATTTAACAGATGATGAACTTCAGGAAATGCTTGATGAGGCTGGAGAAATAAACAAGGAAGAATTTTTGAAAATGATGCAAAAGACCACTCTTTATTAACACTGTCTTTTGTGCCTTTTGGAAAGTTGTTAACAAGTTTGTATTTGCTATAAGTTCCATAATAGCTGAATATATTCATTTTCAGTGTTTAAGTTTATATACATAAACTGGTCTCTTGATGTCTAACCCATGTGAGAAGTTACATGTTGCTACCAATATGTTGTTAAATCTATAACATCAAGAAATAAAATGTAGTGACTTCCTTAAACTATGAATCTGAAGAACAGTACTAATTACAAGTGCTATTTTTAGAGCCCCAGGTTCTAAAATTTAGATTTTTTATTTAACTTATGGAAATTGGCCCCACATCATAAGCCAGCCATCACTTTCCCTATTATTTTCCTTTTGTGCAATGCTAAAAATGAACATTTGCTTTTTAACTGATTATTCAGATATGTAAAGTCTTAAATAAAACTGGCAGCATCAAAAGGTGTGAAAAATATGAAGAGCTTCAAAAGGTGTCAAAAATGAGATGAGCATGAAACTGTCTGAAAAATAGGAGGAGCATGAAATGGTGTTCAAAAACATGAAGAGTCTGAAAAGTTGTGAAATACATGAAGAGCTTCAAAAGGTGTGAAAAATATGAGGAGCATTAAACGGTCTGAAAAATAGGAGGAGGAAGAAACGGTGTTGAAAAACATGAAGAGCCTGAAAAGGTGTGAAAAATATGAAGAGCTTCAAAAGGTGTGAAAAATATGAGGAGCATGAAACGGTCTGACAAATAGGAGTAGCATGAAGCGGTGTTGAAAAACATGAAGAGCCTGAAAAGGTGTGAATAATATGAAGAGCTTGAAAAGATGTGAAATACATGAGGAGCATTAAACGGTCTGAAAAATAGGAGGAGCATGAAACGGTGTTCAAAAACACGAAGAGCCTGAAAAGGTGTGAATATTATGAAGAGCTTCAAAAGGTGTGAAAAATATGAGGAGCATGAAACGGTCTGAAAAATAGGAGGATCATGAAGCGGTGTTGAAAAACATGAAGAGCCTGAAAACGTGTGAAAAATATGAAGAACATCAAAATGTGTCAAAAATATGAGGAGCATGAAACGGTGGGCAAAAACATGAAGAGCGTGAAAACGTGTGCAAAATATGAAGAGCCTGAATAGGTGTGAAAATAATGAAGAGCTTCAAAAGGTGTTAAAAATATGAGGAGCATGAAACGGTCTGAAAAATAGGAGGAGCACGAAGTGGTGTTGAAAACATGAAGAGCCTGAAAAGGTGTGAGAAATAAGAAGAGCTTCAAAAGGTGTCAAAAATATAAGCTGCATGAAACGGTCTGCAAAAAAGGAGGAGCATGAAGTGGTGTTGAAAAACATGAAGAGCTTCAAAAGCTGTGAAAAATATGAAGAGCTTCAAAAGGTGTCAAAAATATGAGGAGCATGAAACGGTCTGAAAAATAGGAGAAGCATGAAGCGGTGTTCAAAAACATGAAGAGCCTGAAAAGGTGTGAAAAATATGAAGAGCTTCAAAAGGTGTGAAAAATATGAAGAGCTTCAAAAGGTGTTCAAAAATGAGATGACCATGAAACGGTCTGAAAAATAGGAGGAGCATGAATCTGGGCTCAAAAACATGAAGAGCCTGAAAAGGTGTGAAAAATATGAAGAGCTTCAAAAGGTGTCAAAAATATGAGGAACATGAAACGGTCTGAAAAACAGCAGGAGCATGAAACGGTGTTCAAAAACAAGAAGAGCCTGAAAACGTGTGAAAAACATGAAGAGCCTGAAAAGGTGTGAAAATTATGAAGAGCTTCAAAAGGTGTCAAAAATATGAGGAGCATGAAACGGTCTGAAAAATAGGAGGCTCATGAAACGGTGTTGAAAAACATGAAAAGCCTGAAAACGTGTCAAAAATATGATGAGCTTCAGGCTGGCGGGTAAAGCTGGGCGGTCCCGGTCGGGGGCGCCGGTTGGAGACATGATTGCAATGTGGGCCTTAGGATTTGAGCCAAAGAAAGAAGAAATTAAAAAGATGATAGCTGAAACTGACCAAGAAGGAATTTGCACCATTAATTTTGAAGAATTTTTTGCCATAATGAGTGTAAAAATGAGTGAAAAGGATGAAAAAGAAGAAATATTGAAGGCTTTCAAACTATTTGATGATGATGATACAGGAAGAATATCATTGAACAATATCAAGAGGGTTGCTAAGGAGCTAGGGGAAAATTTAACAGATGATGAACTTCAGGAAATGCTTGATGAGGCTGGAGAAATAAACAAGGAAGAATTTTTGAAAATGATGCAAAAGACCACTCTTTATTAACACTGTCTTTTGTGCCTTTTGGAAAGTTGTTAACAAGTTTGTATTTGCTATAAGTTCCATAATAGCTGAATATATTCATTTTCAGTGTTTAAGTTTATATACATAAACTGGTCTCTTGATGTCTAACCCATGTGAGAAGTTACATGTTGCTACCAATATGTTGTTAAATCTATAACATCAAGAAATAAAATGTAGTGACTTCCTTAAACTATGAATCTGAAGAACAGTACTAATTACAAGTGCTATTTTTAGAGCCCCAGGTTCTAAAACTTAGATTTTTTATTTAACTTATGGAAATTGGCCCCACATCATAAGCCAGCCATCACTTTCCCTATTATTTTCCTTTTGTGCAATGCTAAAAATGAACATTTGCTTTTTAACTGATTATTCAGATATGTAAAGTCTTAAATAAAACTGGCAGCATCAAAAGGTGTGAAAAATATGAAGAGCTTCAAAAGGTGTCAAAAATGAGATGAGCATGAAACTGTCTGAAAAATAGGAGGAGCATGAAACGGTGTTCAAAAACATGAAGAGTCTGAAAAGTTGTGAAATACATGAAGAGCTTCAAAAGGTGTGAAAAATATGAGGAGCATTAAACGGTCTGAAAAATAGGAGGAGGAAGAAACGGTGTTGAAAAACATGAAGAGCCTGAAAAGGTGTGAAAAATATGAAGAGCTTCAAAAGGTGTGAAAAATATGAGGAGCATGAAACGGTCTGACAAATAGGAGTAGCATGAAGCGGTGTTGAAAAACATGAAGAGCCTGAAAAGGTGTGAATAATATGAAGAGCTTGAAAAGATGTGAAATACATGAGGAGCATTAAACGGTCTGAAAAATAGGAGGAGCATGAAACGGTGTTCAAAAACACGAAGAGCCTGAAAAGGTGTGAATATTATGAAGAGCTTCAAAAGGTGTGAAAAATATGAGGAGCATGAAACGGTCTGAAAAATAGGAGGATCATGAAGCGGTGTTGAAAAACATGAAGAGCCTGAAAACGTGTGAAAAATATGAAGAACATCAAAATGTGTCAAAAATATGAGGAGCATGAAACAGTGGGCAAAAACATGAAGAGCGTGAAAACGTGTGCAAAATATGAAGAGCCTGAATAGGTGTGAAAATAATGAAGAGCTTCAAAAGGTGTTAAAAATATGAGGAGCATGAAACGGTCTGAAAAATAGGAGGAGCACGAAGTGGTGTTGAAAACATGAAGAGCCTGAAAAGGTGTGAGAAATAAGAAGAGCTTCAAAAGGTGTCAAAAATATAAGCTGCATGAAACGGTCTGCAAAAAAGGAGGAGCATGAAGTGGTGTTGAAAAACATGAAGAGCTTCAAAAGCTTTGAAAAATATGAAGAGCTTCAAAAGATGTCAAAAATATGAGGAGCATGAAACGGTCTGAAAAATAGGAGAAGCATGAAGCGGTGTTCAAAAACATGAAGAGCCTGAAGTGGTGTGAAAAATATGAAGAGCTTCAAAAGGTGTCAAAAAAATGAGGAGCATTAAACGGTCTGAAAAATAGGAGGAGCATGAAACGGTGTTAAAAAATATGAAGGGCCTGAAAAGGTGTGTAAAATAAGAACAGCCTCAAAAAGTGTCAAAAATATGAGGAGTATGAAACGTTCTGAAAAATAGCAGGAGCATGAAGCGGTGCTGAAAAACATGAAGAGCCGGAAAAAGTGTGAAAAATAAGAAGAGCTTCAAAAACGTAAAAAACATGAAGAGCTTCAAAAGGTGTGAAAAATATGAAGAGCTTCAAAAGGTGTAAAAAATGAGATGAGCATGAAACGGTCTGAAAAATAGGAGGATCATGAAACGGTCTCAAAAATAGGAGGAGCATGAAGCGGTGTTCAAAAACATGAAGAGCCTGAAAAGGTGTGAAAAACATGAAGACCTCCAAAGGTGTGAAAAATATGAAGAGCTTCAAAAGTTGTGAAAAATCAGATGAGCATGAAACGGTCTGAAAAATAGGAGGAGCATGAAACGGTGTTCAAAAACATGAAGAGCCTGAAAAGGTGTGAAATACATGAAGACCTTCAAGGTGTGAAATATATGAAGAGCTTCAAAAGGTGTGAAAAATATGAAGAGTTTCCAAATGTGTCAAAAATATGAGGAGCATGAAGCGGTCTGAAAAATAGGAGGAGCAAGTTGTGGTGTTGAAAAACATGAAGAGCCTGAAAAGGTGTGAACAATATGAAGAGCTTCAAAAGGTGTCAAAAATATGAGGAACATCAAACGGTCCGAAAAATAGGAAGAGCATGAAATGCTGTTCAAAAACATGAAGAGCCTAAAATGTGTGAAAAATATGAAGAGCTTCAAAATGTGGGAAATACATGAGGACCATGAAACGGTCTGAAAAATAGGAGGAGCATGAAGCGGTGTTGAAAATCATGAAGAGCCTGAAAAGGTGTGGAAAATATGAAGAGCTTCGAAAAGTGTCAAAAATATGAGGAGCATGAAACGGTCTGAAAAATAGGAGGAGCCTGAAACGGTGTTCAAAAACATGAAGAGCCTGAAAAGGTGTGAAAAATATGAAGAGCTTCAAAAGGTGTCAAAAATATGAGGAGCATGAAGCGGTCCGAAAAATAGGAGGAGCATGAAGCGGTTTTGAAAAACATGAAAAGCCTGAAAAGGTGTGAAAAACATGAAGAGCCAGAAAACGTGTGAAAAATATGAAGAGCTTCAAAAGGTGTCAAAAATGAGATGAGCATGAAACGGTCTGAAAAATAGGAGGAGCATGAAGCGGTGTTGAAAAACATGAAGAGCCTGAAAAGGTGTGAAAATATGAAGAGCTTCAAAAGGTGTCAAAAATATGAGGAGCATGAAACGGTCCTGAAAAATACGAGGATCATGAAGCTGTGTTTCATAACATGAAGAGGCTGAAAAGGTGTGAAAAACATGAAGACCTTCAAAGGTGTGAAAAATATGAAGAGCTTCAAAAGTTTTCAAAAATTAGATATGCGTGAAACGGTCTGAAAAATAGGAGGAGCATGAGGTTGTTTTCAAAAACATGAAGAGCCTGAAAAGGTGTGAAAAATATGAAGAGCTTCAAAAGTTGTCAAAAATTAGATGAGCGTGAAACGGTCTGAAAAATAGGAGGAGCATGAGGTTGTTTTGAAAAACATGAAGAGCCTGAAAAGGTGTGAAATATATGAAGAGATTCAAAAGGTGTGAAAAATATGAAGAGCTTCATGATGTGTCAAAAATATGAGGAGCATGAAGCGGTCCGAAAAATAGGAGGAGCATGAAGCGGTTTTGAAAAACATGAAGAGCCTGAAAAGGTGTTAAACATATGAAGAGCTTCAAAAGGTGTGAAAAATATGAAGAGTTTCAAAATGTGTTAAAAATATGAGGAGCATGAAGCGATCTGAAAAATAGGAGGAGCATGAAGTGGTGTTGAAAAACATTAAGAGCCTGAAAAGGTGTGAAATATATGAAGAGCTTTAAAAGGTGTCAAAAATATGAGGGTATGAAACGGTCTGAAAAATAGTAGGAGCATGAAGCGGTGTTGAAAAACTTGAAGAGCCTGAAAAGGTATGAAAAATATGAAGAGCTTCAAAATGTGTGAAATACATGAGTAGCATGAAACGATCTGAAAACTAGGAGGAGCATGAAGCGGTGTTGAAATACATGAAGAGGCTGAAAATGTGTGAAAAACATGAAGAGCCTGAAAAGGTGTGAAAATTATGAAGAGCTTCAAAAGGTGTCAAAAATATGAGGAGCATGAAACGGTCTGAAAAATAGGAGGATCATGAAGCGGTGTTGAAAAACATGAAGAGCCTGAAAACGTGTGAAAAATATGAAGAACATCAAAATGTGTCAAAAATATGAGGAGCATGAAACGGTGGGCAAAAACATGAAGAGCGTGAAAACGTGTGCAAAATATGAAGAGCCTGAATAGGTGTGAAAATAATGAAGAGCTTCAAAAGGTGTTAAAAATATGAGGAGCATGAAACGGTCTGAAAAATAGGAGGAGCACGAAGTGGTGTTGAAAACATGAAGAGCCTGAAAAGGTGTGAGAAATAAGAAGAGCTTCAAAAGGTGTCAAAAATATAAGCTGCATGAAACGGTCTGCAAAAAAGGAGGAGCATGAAGTGGTGTTGAAAAACATGAAGAGCTTCAAAAGCTGTGAAAAATATGAAGAGCTTCAAAAGGTGTCAAAAATATGAGGAGCATGAAACGGTCTGAAAAATAGGAGAAGCATGAAGCGGTGTTCAAAAACATGAAGAGCCTGAAAAGGTGTGAAAAATATGAAGAGCTTCAAAAGGTGTGAAAAATATGAAGAGCTTCAAAAGGTGTTCAAAAATGAGATGACCATGAAACGGTCTGAAAAATAGGAGGAGCATGAATCTGGGCTCAAAAACATGAAGAGCCTGAAAAGGTGTGAAAAATATGAAGAGCTTCAAAAGGTGTCAAAAATATGAGGAACATGAAACGGTCTGAAAAACAGCAGGAGCATGAAACGGTGTTCAAAAACAAGAAGAGCCTGAAAACGTGTGAAAAACATGAAGAGCCTGAAAAGGTGTGAAAATTATGAAGAGCTTCAAAAGGTGTCAAAAATATGAGGAGCATGAAACGGTCTGAAAAATAGGAGGCTCATGAAACGGTGTTGAAAAACATGAAAAGCCTGAAAACGTGTCAAAAATATGATGAGCTTCAGGCTGGCGGGTAAAGCTGGGCGGTCCCGGTCGGGGGCGCCGGTTGGAGACATGATTGCAATGTGGGCCTTAGGATTTGAGCCAAAGAAAGAAGAAATTAAAAAGATGATAGCTGAAACTGACCAAGAAGGAATTTGCACCATTAATTTTGAAGAATTTTTTGCCATAATGAGTGTAAAAATGAGTGAAAAGGATGAAAAAGAAGAAATATTGAAGGCTTTCAAACTATTTGATGATGATGATACAGGAAGAATATCATTGAACAATATCAAGAGGGTTGCTAAGGAGCTAGGGGAAAATTTAACAGATGATGAACTTCAGGAAATGCTTGATGAGGCTGGAGAAATAAACAAGGAAGAATTTTTGAAAATGATGCAAAAGACCACTCTTTATTAACACTGTCTTTTGTGCCTTTTGGAAAGTTGTTAACAAGTTTGTATTTGCTATAAGTTCCATAATAGCTGAATATATTCATTTTCAGTGTTTAAGTTTATATACATAAACTGGTCTCTTGATGTCTAACCCATGTGAGAAGTTACATGTTGCTACCAATATGTTGTTAAATCTATAACATCAAGAAATAAAATGTAGTG